>NC_054385.1:114724002-115401085 GCF_017654675.1 Xenopus laevis | reverse complement strand
CAATAGTTGCTAATACTCCAGAGATGCTGCTGAGAAATGTAACAACGTGGGGACACATTTACTAAGCTCGAGTGAAGGATTCGAATGAAAAAAACGTCAAATTTTGAAGTATTTTTTTGGGTACTTTGACCATCGAATAGGCTACTATGACCTTCCATTTGAACGATTTGAACTAAAAATCATTCGACCATTCGATTGTCGAAGTACTGTCTAAAAAAAACTTCGACTGCATACTTCGGCAGTTTAAACCTACCGAGGTGCATTGTTAGCCTATGGGGACCTTCCCCATAAATTGAAGAAAAATCCTTTGATCGTTTGATTAAAATCCTTCGAACCGTTCGATTCTAAGGATTTTATCGTTTGATCGAACGATTTTTACTTCGATCGTAACATTTGCGCTAAATCCTTCAAATTCAATATTCGAAGGATTTTACTTTGAGGGTCAAATTCGAGGGTTTATTAACCCTTGATATTCGACCCTTAGTAAATGTGCCCCTAAATATTGTAACAGTTCAGAATCTGCACCTGAATTACTGAGCTGCCAGACTCAAACACCAGAGACACCAACATTCAACTTTAAACTTAGATTTTGGAAAAACGGTAAAAAAATCAAAGATGGAAAGTACCTAAAAAATTCTTTATTTCTTGGGAACAATCTGAAAACAAATGAACTGAAAAAAAAGAAGGTGGAAGGTGAAAACCCCATTTAAGAGAGGTAAAATGACACTTTGGGGCAGATTTACTAAGCTCGAATGAAGGATTCGAAATGTAAAAAACTTCGAATTTCGAAGTGTTTTTTGGGCTACTTCGACCATCGAATGGGCTACTTCGACCTTCGACTACGACTATCGAAGGATTCGAACAAAAAAAATCGTTCGACTATTCGACCATTCGATAGTCGAAGTACTGTCTCTTTAATAAAAAATTCGACCCCCTACTTCGGCAGCTAAAAGCTACCGAAGTCAATGTTAGCCTATGGGGAAGGTCCCCATAGGCTTGCCTAAGTTTTTTTGATTGAAGGATATTCCTTCGATCGTTGGATTTAAATCCTTCGAATCGTTCGATTCGAAGGATTTAATTGTTCGATCGAAGGAATAATACTTCGATCGTTCGATCGAATTTTCTGCGCTAAATCATTCGACTTCGATATTCGAAGTCGAAGGATTTCAATTCCCAGTCGAATATCGAGGGTTAATTAACCCTCGATATTCGACCCATAGTAAATCTGCCACTTTGTATTTATAATTGAATCTAATATCCCCCTTAAACAGAGATGACATTTCTAGGACCTCTCACCTCTCCAGTCAGCAGAGAGACAATCTTCAGTGTGAGAAACAGAATTTGCTCATTTAGCTGAATCTTCTCCATGTCCTTTATCTCTGAGTCTGCAGGTTCCTCTGATATTTTCATTAACTGGCTCTGGAAAAAGACAAAGAAAAAAACATTGTGAAATATTTCAGTTTTGAAATTCTATGACTGTCCTCTGAACCTTAAAGGAACAGTTCAGAATATAAATAAAAACTGGGTAAATAGATAGGCTGTGCAAAGACACATTTTTTATTTTGCACAGCCTATCTATTTACCCAGTTTTTATTCTTATTCTGAACAATTCCTTTAAAATGTATATTGCGGAGATGCTAAATAATTTGATAAACTCTATGGTGTAACCCTAAACTGCAACAACAACAACCTTTAAAAGTATCCCAGATCCTCACCAATGAGAACGTTACGGGATTAAATATATAACTGAGATTATTGCAGAAGGTAAATGAATGCACTCCCAAATCCTTACAGTGGACCTGTCACCCAGACACAAAATCTGTATAATAAAAGTATTTTTCAAATTAAACATGAAATCCAATTTCTATTTTTTATTAAAGAAGTCATAGTTGTTGTAAGCTCATTTAAAAACCCCAGCTGTCAATTAAATATTGTCTGCCATTCCTCTATACTTTAGTCATAGACTTTCCATTCAGCACTTCCTAGAAGTCACTGCTCTCCCCACATTTCCCCTGTTCTCTTCACCATTTAATTGTGTAGCCAGGACATGGGGATGGACATCAGGTCCCCCATTCTGGTGCACAAACAAGATTCTGAGATGATGCAATTTTCAAGACTCTCAAATTCGAATTATAAATAATCCAAACTCAAAATAATTTTGATGCCCATTGACTAAAGTGCGTTTCGCAATTTTTTTCACCATTTCGCATTTTTTTCTGAGCTTTGCAAATTTTTTCTGCAAAACGGGACAAATTTGCCCATCAAATACATTGCCAAATTACCCATCAGTACATTTCCAAGTTTATTGTTGAAGACAGACAGAGAGAGAGAGAGAGAGAGAGAAAGTGAGAAAGAAGGAAAGAGAGAAGAGAGAGAGAAGATATATATAGAGAGAGAGAGAGGGGGGGAGAGAAAGACAGAGAGAAGAAAGAGAGGGGGGAAGAGAGAGAAAGAAAGAGAGAAAAAAAGAAAAAGTGAGAGAGAGAGAAGGAAGAGAGAGGGGAAAGAGAGAGAGAGAAAGAGTGAGAAAGAAAGAAAGAAAGAAAGAAAGAAAGAAAGAAAGAGAAAGAAAGAAAGAAAGAAAGAAAGAAAGAAAGAAAGAAAGAAAGAAAGAAAGAAAAAGTAAGAAAGAAAGAAAGAGTGAGATGAAAGAAAGAGTGTGAGAGAGAGGAGATAGAGAAGAGAGGGGGGAAAGAGAGAGACAGAGATTGGAAAGAGATAGATAGAGAGAAAAAAGAGTGAGATGAAAGAAAGAGGGGAAAGAGAAAGAAAGAGATAGAGAAGAGAGGGGGGAAAGAGAGAGATAGAGAGAAGAAAGAGTAAGAAAGAAAGAAAGAGAGAAAGAAAGAGAGAGAAAGAAAGAAAGAAAGAAAGAAAGAAAGAAAGAAAGAAAGAAAGAAAGAAAGAAAGAAAGAAAGAAAGAAAGAAAGAAAGAAAGAAAGAGATAGAGAAGAGAGGGGGGAGAGAGAGAGAGAGATTGGAAAGAGATAGATAGAGAGAAAAAAGAGTGAGATGAAAGAAAGAGGGGAAAGAGAGAGAAAGAAAGAGATAGAGAAGAGAGGGGGGAAAGAGAGAGATAGAGAGAAGAAAGAGAAAGAAAGAAAGAAAGAAAGAAAGAAAGAAAGAAAGAAAGAAAGAAAGAAAGAAAGAAAGAAAGAAAGAAATAGAGAAGAGAGGGGGGAAAGAGAGAGATTGGAAAGAGATAGATAGAGAGAAGAAAGAGTGAGATGAAAGAAAGAGGGGAAAGAGAGAGAGAAAGAAAGAGATAGAGAAGAGAGGGGGAAAGAGAGAGATAGAGAGAAGAAAGAGTGAGAAAGAAAGAGAGAAGACAGAGAGAGAGAGAGAGATCAGTCGTTGGTGTATCACAGGCGGCTCCTGACAGTCACATACAGACATATGGAAATAACTGTTACAATGAATACGATGCAGGTGTCAGGCCATTATTAATAACAAGTTACTCCTAATCCACATAAACCAAGTGCTGCCAATAAAGACAACAAATTCCCCGTTTTTTGGGGGGTTTTTTTCAGAATCATCACTAACCTCCAGGATCTTGACTTGCCGGTGACAGATGGCAATGGCCTTAACAACTTCCTGTTTTGCGTTCCGAGCCTCCGGGTAAAAACCAAAGGCGACCAAATTCTGTCCGGAAGTTACAGTTGGGTTGCTAGGCGAGGATGCTCCGAAAGGTACCGCGCGCGCCAAACCCAGAGAGCGGGCAACTGGCATAGTACCGTAACCTAGCAACCAGCAAAACAATTGTCCGCGAGCACTTCACGGGAGCGAGGCCTGACACGCGGAAACAGCGACGCAGCCACAAATGTCAGCTATAAAACCAAAAGCGCTTCTAGGTATCCAGCCAGCATTATAATTGCGATGTCTGGTAGTAGGAGTCGTATTGCTGATTGCTGCGCAGTAAATCTTATCGGCAGTTATAGTTCGCAAGGGCGGGCGGTTACTTTCCTACCTATGGATGTTTATATATATACTCACATGTTCATAATAAACCGTCAAGTTGGTCATGTGTACCCGCCCCCCGCTCTCTCGCGTGCTGGCGAGGAAGCTCTCTGATTGGATCCCCTTTGACAGTAATGGCTTCCCTTCTGTTAGAGCTGTCAGCTACATTGTCTTGTCCAGTTGATTTAGTTTTTACCCTGCGCCATGAAATGTGCGCGTCATACCATTAAAATGCGTAAGATACGCACGTTACCTCTCATGATCCCAATCACATTTTAATCATAGGCCTTGCATTTAACTGAAAAAGGAAAGGAAAGACTTGGTGCACTTGGGGGTGCCAAATGTTACCTGAAACCCTGGGCCAGTGCTCCTATCAGCAGAAAACTGCACTAGCCTGGGGTTATTCCAGTGAGCACCACGGAGCGCTTCTCTTCCGGAAAGACACATGCGCAGTAGAATGAAATAGACGACTTTTTAGTTAAAGTTCGGCTTTTCACTTTAATGCACATGCACAGCCGCGAGAAGAAGGAAGAAGCCGGAAGAGGAGCGCTGTGTGCTGCTCACTGTATAACCCCGGGTCAGTGCAGTTTTCTGCTGATAGGAGCACTGGCCTGGGGTGTCGGGTAAGTCAAGTTGGTCATGTGTACCCGCCCCCAGCTGTGTCGCGTGCTGGCGAGGAAGCTCTCTGATTGGATCCCCCTTTGACAGTAATGGCTTCCCTTGGGGTGCCTAACATTTGGCACCCTCAAGTGGAAGAAGACTTTCCTTTAAAGGGCATGTAAAGGCAAAAAAATAAATCCCATTTTTACATTCTTTAATAAAAAAGAAATCTATCGCCAACATACTTTAATTAAAAATGTGTACTGTTTTTATAATAAACCTGACTGTATGCAGTGGAATTCCCTTCTGCCTTTTTCAACAGGATTTGGTTTTGCCTGAATCCTTGTGCCTGGCCAAACCAAATCCAAATTTGCATATGGACTTTAGGGGTGGGAAGGAAAATCATGTGACTATTCATCACCATACAAGGAAGTAAAAATGTTTTTCTACTTTTTCCTTTCCTGACCCTAATTTGCATATGAAATTACGAATTAAATTCGGTTTGGTATTCGGCCGAATCCCAAAAAGTGGATTCAGTGCATCCCTGATTAAAAGACACACAGAGAAGTTCCTGAGCGATGCAAAGGAAGTCGTACGTAACTGAGAAGTGATTTGTATCATTCACATTGTAGAATTCACACACAAGTGACATCACTAATCACTGAGCACTATGTTAAAATACATTTTATAAGATATTTGTATCTCTTATAGGAACATTTGAGTCAATTTCTCTACAGAAGTTTTTATGCTGTGGTTTAAACATGCGTAGAATTAATGAGAAAAAAACTGTTTATGTGTATTATTTTTAAAGTTAAGGGAAATGTGATGGGCAAATTTCTCCCGTTTTGCTTTCCCGAAAAATGAAAAAGTCAAAGTCGCGAAACGGCGGAAAATTTGCAAAAAAATTCTTGAAAATTGACGCCCGTGTAAATTTTGGACGCGAGTTCGAAAAGTCAATCACGTCAATTTTGACGCTGGCGTTAAAGTCAATGGGCGTCCGAATAGTGTTGTTTTCGAACGCGCGTCCAAAATTTTTGGACGCAGTTGAATTTTCGCCAGCAAATTTTTGTGAATGTATTCACCGGCTCAAATTTTCATGAATTTATTCGCCCAGAATTTGCGCCAGGTGAATTTATTTTCCCATCACTACCTATAATTTAGGGCTCTTACACATGAGCGTTCTGACCTGCGCTCCCCTGCGTTCCGTTTTTTGGCGTTCAGCCGCAGGGGAGCGCAGGAATAGACGCAAGTCATTATTTCAAATGGGGCTGTACTCACTCAGGCGCGTGTAGGCGCCGAACGCAGGTTCAGACGCAACATGCTGCATTTTTCCTGCGTTCGGCGCCTACACGCGCCTGAGTGAGTACAGCCCCATTTCAAATAATGACTTGCGTCTATTCCTGCGCTCCCCTGCGGCTGAACGCCAAAAAACGGAACGCAGGGGAGAGCAGGTCAGAACGCTCATGTGTAAGAGCCCTTACAGTTTAGGAACTCTTGTGGGGTTTTTGAACCCGAATGCTTCATCACAAAGGCTAGAGCATTCTTTAATTGGGTCTATAAAGTTAACCTTTTGTCAAGCCAGTGGTTGCCCCAAATTGCCAGGCATTGCAAATAATGGCTCTTAGGCACCTTTAATCCATGGCACTGGCATTGTAAAGGGTTCAACTGCCACCTGAGTGCTATGGTGACTGGCTACAAAACAGTTTCTTGGTACACTTGTAACTCTAAACATCAATTCAGCT
This sequence comes from Xenopus laevis, assembly GCF_017654675.1. Lineage (NCBI taxonomy): Eukaryota > Metazoa > Chordata > Amphibia > Anura > Pipidae > Xenopus > Xenopus laevis. Next base: position 115,394,786 of record NC_054385.1, on the reverse strand, counting down.
GCATATATGAACAACTTGTAATCTTGACTTTGGATCACAAAACAGTTTTCAAGATGTTATCATAATCAACCATTTATAAAGTGCCAACATGTTTTGTAATGCTGTGAGATTGGAGCAGGGCATTTACTGTAAATACTTTCAGATGAAGTCAAATGTATGCTATCCTTTGTATAACTTGATATAAGTGATATGTTCTTGAAATAATTATGGACACATTTACTATTGGTCGAATAATTAACCCTCGATATTCGACCATCAAAGTAAAATCCTTCGACTTCGAATATCGAAGGTGGCGAAGTAGTTAGTCGATTTTTTTTTAAAGAGACAGTACTTCGACTATAGAATGGTCGAATAGTCGAGCGATTTTTAGTTCTATTCGAAGTCCAAGTCGTAGTCAAAGGTCGAAGTAGCCAAAAAAAACCTTCGAAATGTGAAGTATTTTTCATTCTAGTCCTTCACTCGAGCTAAGTAAATGTGCCCTCTAGTTACACCAATAATTTGGGTCGAGAAAGACCAAAGTCCATCAGCAAGTTTGGCAATACCGGTTATCAATCCGAGGTATCCATCTCTAAAAACCCATAGCTTGCAGGTGATGTGTAACTGCACTGATTGTAATAAATATTTAACCAACAGAGATTTTGGTTATTTGAGTGAGCTCTAATACATCTGCTAGGAAAGGGAACCCCCTTAAAATATATATTAGATCTAACTGTCAATTAAAATCTGACACCCAACTGCTGCATGAAGACAGAATGAAGAGAAACAGATGTTGAGAGAGTAAATATAAACTTGATTATTTCAGAAACAGTACAGAATATTTAATTGATTGTATTTAGAGTTTCTTATTTCAGTATGAGGAAGCTTATATTAAATTTTCATTTTCGCAATAGTTCCCCTATATATAACCCCAATTCTTCAGAAAAAAATAGCGTCATGTTCTACCAAAGCGTGACTAATATGAAAGCACAGCTCATAAAACAGAATTGAAATTGATTTTATTAGGAACAAATGAGCAAAACAGTAATACATTTGACAGAACAGAGCTTGCATGTTACAACATAAAGAATAATAAAACTTGTTTTATAGAACCATTGATATTAGTTAGTTAATGATCAGGCAGTTGTGGGCAAATTCTTACACAATTATAGTACAAAAATGTGTGCCCTGAAAGTATTGAAAGAAATTCTTTTGCAAGTAGAAATTGTATGATGTACAGTAGAGTTGTGGTGTGTACATTTCATAAGAGAAAATGAGAAATAAAAGTATGAAGTTCACACTATTTCCATAGCAGAACACAGCCTTATTACTAAGGCTAGATGGAAGTGTGTGACTTCAACTCTGCTGTAAAGGTGATGGCAGCAGACTCAGTAGCCTAATAATACATCTTCGGGCCACTTCTTTTACAGGAAATCTGAATCTAAAGCCCACATTTTTGCTTTCACAGATTTACACAACATCATTTAGGGTAGGTCTGAGTTTTCAGACTATTGTAATTAATTAATCTTTTATAGTCAAAGTTAAAGGTATACAGTCATGGGAAAAAGTTTTTTTTTTATTTTTTTTAAATGTATCAGTTAATAGTGCTGCTCCAGCAAAATTTTGCACTGAAATACGTTTTTCAAAATAGCAAACTGATTTCTTTTTATATTTTATTTTGATATCTGACATCAGCTAGACAGATTGACAGTTTCCCAGGTGCCCCCAGTCATGTGATTTGTGCTCTGATAAACTTTAAACATATGAAGTAGAGAAGGGGGGATATGGCTGCTCCAGACTCACCTCCTGTGTGCATAAGTAGTGCAGCTCCATTCTGCTCTGTCGAGTGCTCAGCCCCCAGCGTTCCCACTGTAAGTGCTGCCTTCCCATTTTTTTGCAAGTTTGATAAACTTTATTCACTCCTTACTGCTGCACTGCAAGTTGGAGTGATATAACCCCCCCCCCCCAGAAGCCCATCAGCAAAATAAGGTAACCAGATAACATTTCCCTGGTAGATATAAGAACAGCGCGTAATAGTAAAAATGCATGTCCCACTGTGACTCCTTCAGTTCCATTGTAGTAGGAGAAACAATAGCTTTTCAGCGGCACTGGCTCTATCTGAAAGCACATGACCTGGGATGGCTGCCTACACACCAATATTACAACTATGAAATAAATTAACCTGTTGGGTTAGGAATTACATTTTACATGGTAGTGTGAATTATTTGCAGTGTAATTTAGACGTAAAAACGACACCATAAAAATCATGACAGCATCCCTTTAAATGTTCTCTTCAATATTCTGTGTATGTATTTTCCCTTTCCATTAAAGTTGACTGTACAAAATCTGACATTCATTTACTATAGTTGCCGAATTTACATTAAAAAAGCTGTACCTTACTCAGCCCTATGTGTAATATTTTCTATTTTTTTACGAACTTTTATTGTAAATTATTGAATTCATGGGAAAAAAAGAAAATAGCAGCGTAGCTTTGTGAGCTTCAGCCTGGAGGGCTTTTATTTATACATCTAATTATTTTGCAAATTACTCTTATAGAAGGCTTTGTTGATGTAGACAATATAGATGAACAGATGCAGAACATATTAGATCCCCTGATTTGAGTTAATAATGTGGTCTACGGAAGTTTACAGATTCTCAGAAAATGCTATAACTGCTATTTTGGAAATCTAAAAACAATGCAATAGTTGCAGTGTGATAGGGGAACTGTAAAGAAGCATAAAGTTTTAACCTATACATCAATGAGAGATGTTCAAACAACGCACTCAAGTAAACAATATCCGGCATTTCCGATCATCAGTAGATGTCAGATTTGTAGGAATGCTGGTAGTCATGGTTCAACCAGTAGACCTTGAGATGTTGATGTTAGATTTCTAAAATATATGACTAGATAGTGGGGTACTTTCCATTTAATTCAATATACATACAAATTTTAATAATAATTTTTCATGGTATTGTAGCATCATTCTAATATGCTGGTGTGATATTAGATCTTGAGTAGGTCTAATGGTGGACCTAATAATCTTAATACCTGTTTTCCCCTTCTTTGTGAGAGTGAACAATCTGAACTAAAGATTTATTTGAGATGTGCTGCCTGTCTAGGGAATATTGCAACATATAATTTAAAAAAAAAAAAAGATAGGCGGGTTGGAGAAAATGGTAGAAAGAGAAAAAAGAACCCTCATTTAATCCTCAAATTAAGTTTAAGGAATTTATGTAATCCAATAACAAAGATTTAACAGAGAAACTAGGGTACATCAAACATTGGCCTTGAAGCCAAGACCCATTGTTGATACAGTTCTTGACCTTCTGACGATTGGTTCCTAGTCACCAAAGTCTGCGTCGTCATAATCACAGCTGATAGAGGCCGATGGAGGATTTTTCAATTTAGCAGTAGAATTCTGTGCACGTGGAGGCTGGATTTCTAATATGAAACAGAAATAAACCAAATTTTACTAAAAAAAATCAACTGTTTTGTTCTAAATTTATGTATCTAATGTTTTATTGTAACTCAGAACACTACAATTAAATGGTAATAGTTTTTATGAAAATATTTACGTTTGTGATCAAATTCAGAGCAAGTGTCACAGTATAATATCTAGTATAAGTTATAGTTGTATCCCTTGAGAGAGTATATCTAGTAGAAGAAAATCTAGAGCAACTGGACTTGCTGATTGAAGACGTTTCACTACTCATCCGAGCAGGATGTTCCATACCGTTGGTTGAACTGAAGAAGCTGCTCGGATGAGTAGTGAAACATCTTCAATGACTACTCGGAAAGTCCGGTTGCTCTAGGTTTACTTCTACTAGATATTCTCTCTTGCTGTAGCTCAGAATATTGTGGGCTATTGCTCAATAAAGCAGCCAATCAACCAATATATTTTCTTGTACATTAACTGAAACAATTAGGCTAACTTTTTGGTGGGCTAAGGTGACCCAGGGGCTGATATTCCAAAATGGGGAACCTACTCATGTTGAACAAGATAGAGCAATGGTTCCATTTTGAATTCATCTTGCCTCTTCCTGTTTCCTGTGTGACTTCTCATTTTTATAAGTAGCCAACCTGCATTTGACCAGCTGGTGTGCTGATACACAACAAAACAACCTATATATCCTTCCACAGATTTAATAACCAGGAAGAATAACAAAAGATGTGTATGGTTTTCTCCTATTTCTCCTGCATCAGTACATCAAAGTACCAGTCCATCTGGTGCTGTGTGCAAAGACCTCTATACAGAGAAGTGCCTTATGTTTCACATGTTAGAATTAAGGTGCCTTGGCATGTGTATCAAATTGTATTTTATAATCTCTAAAGTTCAAAAACAGGTTTGAAATGTTGCCAATTTCAAACAAGATCTGAATGTGAAACCCATAGCCTGTGCTCAACAATTCAAGATGGTGCAGGGAAAGAGAGCAGCAATTGCATAAAGAAACTAGGCTAACTGCCCCTAGTACTCACCATATCATTAGAGAAATTAAACAACACTTACTCCATTATGCTACCAATCTCTAACACTCTTTGTATGGTGGAAGTGACATCATCAGTGCCCCCCTGCAAAAAGATCACAGATGACACCCCCCATGCCCTGCCCAGAGTCAGCCCCCTCTATAGTTACATCACTGACCACCACTCACACATAGAGGCAGATTTATCAAGGGTCGAATTTTGAGTTCATGGGAGTTTTTCCAAAATTCCCATAAACTCCCATGAACTCAAAATTCAACTAATCGGAATGTATTAAAAAAAATAAATTTTCAAGAGTCAGGTGAATAGGATCGACCCGAAAACTCGAATCGAATTCAAAACCACATTCAAATCCAAATTCAAATGCAGATTGATTCCAGGACGTCTTCCATAGGCTAAAACAGCAATTTGGCAAGGTTTTAGGTGACTAATAGCCAAATTTGAGTTCTTTAAGGGCCAGTGTATGATAAATTTAGAAAATTGAATTTGAATTAAAAAAAAAAACTTGAATCGAATGTTAACAATTCCCTAGTCGAATTTCACAGTTTGGCCATGAAAAAATTTGAGATTGAGTTCTAAAGTCGAAATTAAAAAAAAATTTCACTGTGACCCTTGATAACTCTGCCCCATAATCTAAGCAAAACATGTGCTGCAAGAACATGCAAACAATATAAGGAACAGAAACACCAAAAAAATGAAAGTCTTTTAAAGGAATGAAAATATCATGTATTGTTGCCCTGCACTGGTAAAACTGATCTATTTGCTTCAGAAACACTAATGTAGTTCATATAAACAAGCTGCTGTGGAGCAATAGCAGAAATTGAAACAGGCTATATGGCACAGGTTAAATAGTGGATAACAGATAACACCATTATGTTCTACAGAGCTTATCTGCTGTGTAACCTGAGCCTTTTCTCCTTTGAATAGCTGCCCCCATTGCTGCACAGCAGCTTATTTATATAAACAATAGTAGTGTTTCTGAAGCAAACACAGCAGTTTTACCAGTGCAGGGCAACACTGCATTATATTTTTATTACTTTAAAACAATTTAATTTTTTGATGTTACTGGTCCATTAAGTAATGACCCTAATTTGCATCCACATATTGGCTCTTGTACAAGTTCTAGCACACATTATTTTGTAGATTGTCACTATTAGGGCTCTTCCTTATGGATATTTCTTCCTGCTCTCTCCTCAATTTTGATTAAATGTGTTCAATCAGAGGGGATCACAGGTCCTGACTCAGCCGACTCTTTCTTAATGGGAATTCAAGAAATCTTACTTGTCATAACTTAACATAATGTACCCCTTTCTATCTCTCTCTGTCACTATATATTAAACATCTGTTGCTTCCTAGTATAAATAATTCCAGTTGTTTTAGAATTATTTTTACTAAATACTGTACAGTATATAGTTTTTTTGTCTCTGTGACTTTTTTGTCCAAATGCATTAAAGTCAATGGGCGTTTTTTTTTTTTATGGCGACTTTTTTGTCCAAATACATTAAAGTCAATGGGTGTTTTTTCTTATGGGACTTTATTGTCTCTGCAACTTTTTGAGGTGGCAAATTTTTCAGCAGCAAGTTTTTTCCACAGTTTCGTGGAAAGAAATGTAGATGACGAAATGCGAATTTCGCCGCAAATCATGGCTGGCAAAATAACTCGCTCATCACTTTCAGAGATGCTTTAACTTACATGAATTCTGGGTATCAGCTAAAAGTTGCTGTATAACATCTAATAATGAGCATACTAAAAATGCTGAATGCTCTATAAAACTTGTTCCAGTTCAGTCAGTCTAGGCCTTATTTCTAATCTGCATGTTCCATTCCTTCCCATCCTCCAACTTTATTGGAACCAGAACCATACTCCTTATTTACCTATTTTATCAGCCTACCTCTTGTGTAACAAACTTAAATCATTTTGTTCCTTCCAGTAGCCGCACTGGAAATTATATTTTTGCACATGTTTTTCTATCACCTTTATAAGGAGAGATAATGTGGCATTGAAAGTCCTTCCTGAGGGCACATGACTAGCAAAAGGTTTGGAATAATCCTTAGTTATGTAGGAGACGTTGTGAGTTTTTTTGAACCAAACTCTAGTTTCTGCCTACTTCAAAGGATTACCCATCATCTAATCAAATTCAAAATAAATGAGGTCCATCTAGGTGATTCCTAACTGATATGCTAACAGGTATTAGGTCTGACAACATACCCCTAGAAACCATCTGGAGAGGGTCTTGTACATTTCAAAAAGGAACTGTTTGTACAGTTGTTATAGGTAAAAAGAACATCTAAAGAAATTAGCTGGTCGTTAGCCAATCAGAACCATTCCCCATTTTGGTCAATGGGATCGAAACAGTATAACAATGGAGCTGGTTTTAGCTAATGCTAGAAAAGAAGGGAGGAAAGAGGAAGAGACAAGAGAAAGAAAGGAAGAGAGGAGAAAGAGGAAGGAAGGAGAAAGCGGGAGAAAGAAGGTGGTAGAAGGAAGGGTATAGGGAAAAACTTTTTTAGATTATACCCTATACATATTATTATATTATCTGTGGGCAGATTTTGAAAGACCATTGTTTTATTTGCTGTATCTGGACTGGATAATAAAACTTTCATCCCTGGGAACGTCGGTTGCATCCTTTTACCTGGCTGTGGTAAATTGCAATATCTACATTTCACAACACTATACGGATAATGTTCCAAATTACACAACAATTTATCTCATTATGTATCAATACATTTTCCCAAAAATTTCCTGTGTGGGTAAAACCCCGAAAAATTGTGAAAAAAAATGAATCGTAAAAATTTTTCAGATTTTCCACCCGAAAACAGATTCAGACATTCAGACTTTAATAAATAGCCCCCTAAATGGTAACTACTCTTGAGTGCAACTTGTACACTTGCAATTCTGCTATTATTTATGCCAGAGAATGTCTTTATTATAAATTCACTCTGTCATCAACTGCTTTTCACTTATTACGTACAAGTCCCCAAAATTGCATTCACCATATCCAGTATATTTAAGTTTTCATTTTGCCTATATCCTTATGCCTTAATTCTAAGGGGGATTTTCTACTAGAAAATCATGAAACATTAAATAAACCCAAAAAACAGTTTTTTTCCAATAAGGATTAAATATGTCTTAGTTGGGATCAAGTACAAGGTACTATTTTATTATTATAGGTAAAAAGGAAATCATTTTAAACAATTTGGATTATTTTGATAAAATGGAGTCTATGGGAGCCAGACTTTCCATAATTCGGAGCTTTCTTGTTAATGGATCCCATTATTTTTTTATATCATAAAGACTAAATGCAATATTAACATGGTGAGCTTTGCCTACTTATAAACATTATATTAAAACTCATACAATGAAATGTTCTGTCTAGAATTTGGGATATGATGCAAAAATACTTTTGATGGTGATGGGCAAGAAGTAGAAGCCAGGAACAAGTATTCTGCCAAATAAAACTTACCTTGGCCATCAGTGAGTAGGATGAATAAGGCAGTGAAATAAAATAATCCTTCCCGTGCCATTTCTATGCTTACACCTACAGTAGCAGAGGAGGCCAAGTGTTTGAGATCCTCACAGGAACAGCATCAAACTCCCCTTCTGCTCAAGAGACAGCTGCTTTTACTTACAGAAGGTTGGGCCTCCATCAGTGACGTCTGTTCATTGCCAATGACTGTGTGTAATGTCTCCATGTGGTGTACCCCATTTAATGACAAGCCTAATATAGAATTTATCCCACTTCCTCTCCTTTCCTCTCACACACATTTCCATTTGATTATATTCATAGTTATCTTTCATCATCAGTGCTTTGTTTTACTTATAACTCTTACATAGCAAACACTGAGACAATGAACAAATACATTCATGCCAACAGGAATACATATTATATTTCACAAGCATTCAGTACAGAACCCATCGGTTACAAGTATATTGTAAGAACTATTAGGAAGAACAAGGAATGGCCTGGAGGCAGGTGAACTGCTCAATGTGGTTTATTGTAAGCACAACATGATTCGTGCCTACTGGCTGTTTGTCAACACCTGACAAAGTAGACTTGAAACATGTTGTGCTTACAATAAACCACATTGAGCAGTTCACCTGCCTCCAGGCCATTCCTTGTTCTTCCTAATCGTGTTTTCTATTTGAATACTGTACCCGTGGCAGAGGTATATACAAGGAATTGGCTGTAAAAACCTACAGCTTTGCGTTCAAATGAACCAATCTACCTTTCTTTAATTTACAAGCAAATTGTGCTTGAAAATTGACTTCTTAGTCCTCTTTAACCATCCACCCTTTGGTTAAAAGCTACACATTTGCAAGGTACTACATTTTTTACTTTTTTTTGCTGTTTTTCCAGACACATCTCTCACCTTATTTCAATACATTAGTTTCCTCTTTCCCATTACAACTCATATTTATGAATGGGTAATATGGGCAGCACTCCAGGATTATACTGAATTTGTACATAATGATACTGGCATGCTATTTTAGTATACAATATACATTGTATATGTATTGCTATTAAAACCAGTGTTTGTCTGTCCCTTTCTATTCTCTGCCCTGGTGGCTCAGACTGTTGACACAATGTAAGACAAACAGATGATTAGCAGACCTGTCTTTGCTGGGAATATAAGACTTTTGCAACATTGTTTAAAAAGTAACAACTAGGGGTTAAGCAAATGCTGCTTTCAAAAGCAGTTGTTTGTACAAACAATGTTAGAAGCACTGATATTTTTTAATAACTATATATTGGAAAGTTGCTTAAAATTACCGTTTCCATTATTTTGGAGTTGACTTGCCCTTTAAAATGATTCAATAGCAGTAATGTCATAGTTTAATTTGCTCACCCACAGAAGCAAATACATACATCTTTTTGAAAGTTTCACTTTCATTTATTTATTTGAAATGATTGAACTTATTATAAGTTTAATCCTTAAAGAGATTCTGTCATAATTTGTATGGTGCAGTTTTTATTAATAAATTACAGTGTGCACATAATTCATTCTAACATTTAAAATTGTATTCCTGAACCAATAAGTATATTTTTTTAGTTTAGTGTGTAAGCAGAAATGTCAGGTGATTTTTCCTGGACATGTGCTTTCAGAAAGAGTCAACACAATGAAACTGATTTCCAATAAGTTATTGTTTCTACTTCTTATTGTAGTCGTGAATTGGGTTAGCCAGTTAACCACACTTGGATTTTTACTATTGAGTGCTGTTCTCATATCTACCACTGACAATGCAAGTGTCAGGGAGTTGGTATCTGGATACTTTTCCATTGTTCTGATGATGGACTGCTGGGGGGGAGGGAGGTAGGGGGGTGCAGCAGCAATGCAGCAGTAAAGAGAGACTGAAGTTTATTAGAGCACAAGTCACATGACTGTGGTCACCTGGGAAACTGACATTAACTAAAATAAAGATGTTTGCTCTGAAAAAAAGGATTTCAATGCGGATTCTGCTATAAACTGATGCATTATGTAAAAAAAAACATGACAGAATCCCTTTAAAAAACAATAACATTTTGAAGTAGTTTTGAACATGTGCGCAAAACACATGATAGGTGCACTGGGTACAAAATCAGCATACATTTTAGCCACAATGCAATATAATCAGGGTCGGACTGGGGGGCCCAGGGCTGCTGTCCAGGGCCCCCCTCCAGACCCCCTGGCCCCCACTGCTGCAGAGCCCACACCAACTCCCCTCATGCGCCGCCGATCCAACTCCACTGCATGCGCACTACATTTTACACCGGTAACGCCAGGCAGGAGCATGAAAATCAAGAAGGAAGGAGCGTGAAAAAGACCCTGCCTCCAGGGACCCCTGCGTGCATGCAAGAATGCAGGCGTGTGGAGCAAACTGTTTTTATGGGGGGCCCGGTAGATCGTGGGAGGGGGTCTGGGTAGGCGGGGGCCCATGAGGGCCAGGCCCATCAGGTTTTTTCCCGGTGTCCCACTGGGCCAGTCCGACACTGAACATAATTTCCACCCAAGAGACCACATTCAATGTGATCCAAAAAATTTCTTATAATTTATTATCTGAAAACACATTCAAGTCTATCTTACTTGCATTTTTTTGAATATTGATTGTTTTTCCTACAATAGTTTTTTAAACCATAATCTCAATTTTTAATCTCAATTACCCCAAATCTGACTCTCGATTGTAAAAACAACATCTCCATAATTAGGAAATTTTTCTCATCAAATTTAATCTGACTTACTATCATGATGAAGTGTCAGCTAGGCACAACCAATGCAGTGTTTACAGGACCCAACAAAACATATATTTTGTTAAAATATGTCATAGTCAAGATATAAAATGTTTTAGTTTACTTTAAAATAATGTATTCTCAGCTATTTTAGCAGCATGTTTTTTTCTTTCCCCCCTTTTCTTTAGTTATCATTATTTTTAGACTTATAGTGAGATATAGAGCCAACTGAAATAAAAGTGTAAGTACCATCTGTCCTATCTATAATGTGAAACTCAATGTACTTATTCCTTGAGTCACTCCTAAAGGATGAATGTCTGGGGAGTTGATAGTGTGAGGGAACTTGAATGATGGAATGAGGATCTATAATAAAAGTCAGTGTAGAAGAGAGACAGGGAATGGGGATCAATTGGTGAAAGAGGACAGAACCTGTCATGGAATGGGTGACTATACAGTAGGGCTGGTGGGGGGACATATTCCATAAAGAATTCAGGCATTCAATTTTCTCCACAACTAAATTCTAAGTTCTTTATTATTGTGTATATTATCTTGTTTACCATCTGTTGTACACACAATTTAAGTCACACTTGCAAATTTCCGCAGCTGCGTAGTGGTCAGGTCTGTGGTTCTCAGTAACCAAATATAAAACACAGACAAACACAGATGCAGCAACGTTTGCTGGCCTAAGAAAGTTGTAGCCCTGATTTTAAATTGTTTTTGTATCTCATCACCACAATGGAATTGCATAGATAATCACCAAAAGGGCTGCTGAAATGTATTGCAATCAAATGTGCCGTGTGCATTCTAAACTTTCAGGACATATATTTTAAGATATACATAATTGAAATTGGAGTCTTAAATTAATTTGTTTTAAAAGTATTATGAGACATTTTCTGATTGTTGGTCCGTGTTACTCTGTAGCTAAGAATTCTGCCAACTTTACTGCAATATTGTGTTTCTATTCCTGGATTTCTGTTGCTCTTCATTGTGCCTTTTTCCTGTGTGTCTTGCCTGATCCTTCATTTCTGCTGGAACACTCTTACCTGTATCCTGAATCTTGTCTGCCTGGGGGATGAACTTTGACTTTGTTTAACTCTTTTTTTTCTAGGGATGCAGCAAATCCAGGATTTGACCTTATTCAGCAGGATTCAACCAAATCAGCCTTAAAAGCCTCAAGCCTGAAAAGCATATGACTTTACGTCACACAAGAAAAGTAAGAAAGTAGAAAATCCAGTGCTGCAGGTTCTCTTTAACCCTGCCTTGGGTACATTGTTTGGAGGAGCCCAGAACCCCTCTTCAATGGGATGATGGATTTAATGTTATGTACAGTATGCTGTAGGGCTTGAACCCTTACACCTGTGTTTTGGGTTTCTCAGACAGAAACCATATCAAAGCAGTTCATGTTCCCAGGTCTACTGTCTGGCATCAGGAGCTCTACGTTACCCAGTCAGTGCAGCCAGTTTTATCATGTTATAGCACCAGAGTATTCCTATTTCCCTACTAAACCTACACTAATGGTCATTGACCCTAACAGCCAAACAGGTCCTCCTGAAATTGACCAGCATTCACACAGATCAGGAGCAGGGGTAGACCTTGAGTTTTCCTGCTAAAAACAGACACCAGCCTTTAGTCTGTGATTCTTTAAGGGGCCGATTCACTAAGGGTCGAATATCGAGGGTTAATTAACCCTCGATATTCGACTAGGAATTGAAATCCTTCGACTTCGAATATCGAAGTCGAAGGATTTAGTGCAGATAGTTCGATTGAACGATCAAAGGATTATTCTTTCGATCGCACGATTAAATCCTTCGAATCGAACGATTCAAAGGATTTAAATCCAACGATCGAAGGAATATCCTTCGATCAAAAAAAGTTAGCCAAGCCTATGGGGACCTTCCCCACAGGCTAACATTGACTTCGGTAGCTTTTAGATGGCGAACTAGAGGGTCATATTTTTTAAAGAGACAGTACTTCGACTATCGAATAGTCGAACGATTTTTAGTTCGAATCCTTCGATTCGAAGTCGCAGTCGTAGTCGAAGGTCGAAGTAGCCCATTCGATGATCGAAGTAGCCCAAAAAAACCTTCGAAATTCGAAGTATATTTAACTTCGAATCCTTCACTCGAAGTTAGTGAATCGGCCCCCAAATGTACTTTAAACTATTGCTTTTTTGCATAAAAATCTATTTTGGTGTGTGATGAAAGCTACATATCCAACAGCAACAACAAATCACCAAAAAAGGATTATTTTGCATTAAAAAATTGTTCAATAGTCACAAATTAGTTGTATTGTGCTTAGCTAATTAAAAGTGTAGTTCACCTATAAGTTAACTTACAGTACAGTATGTTATGTTCCAATGTTATGCTCAGTGCGGCCACAATTGTATTGTTATATAACTTTTTAATACTTCAGGCCTCTCCTATTCATATTCACGTCTCTCAATTAAACGACTGCCTGATTGCTAGGGTAACTTGGATCCTAGCAAACAGATAGCCACAGCAATTCTAAACTAGAGAGTAGGGATGTAGCGAACGTCGGAAAAAAAGTTCGCGAACATATTCGCGAACTTGCGCAAAAATGCGAGCGGTTCGCGAACGGTTCGCGAACCCCATAGACTTCAATGGGAAGGCGAACTTTAACATCTAGAAAAGACATTTCTGGCCAGAAAAATGATTTTAAAGTTGTTTAAAGGGTGCAACGACCTGGACAGTGGCATGCCAGAGGGGGATCAAGGGCAAAAATGTATCTGAAAAATCTGCCTGTGTGTGCTTGGAAGAGATAGTGTAGGGGGAGAGCTGTTAGTGATTTCAGGGACACCAGTCCCACTCCCCAACACTGCTAGACTAATAGCACTGGGCTCTTATAGTAGTAGTAGTAGTAGTAGTAGTAGTAGTAGTAAAACAACAAAAAAATAAATAAAAGCAGTCCTTACAAGGACTACTGTTATTGCAGCAGTCAGCAGATGAGATCTGAAGCAGGACAGCTGCCCACTGCAGCTACATACAGAGCACTGCAGTAGAAGGTAGATTACTAGCCAGCAAAGCTACCTAAGCTTAAATGTCCCTCAAACCCCTGCAGACTTCTGTCCCTACAATAACAGAGCAGTATCAAAACGATTACTAGCCAGCAAACTTTCAACTGTCCCTGAAATCACTAACAGGCAGCAGCTCTCTCCCTACACTATCTCTTCAGCACACACAGGCAGAGTGAAAAAACGCTGCAGGGCTTCGGTTTTTATAGGGAAGGGGAGTGGTCCAGGGGAGAGCTTCCTGATTGGCTGCCATGTACCTGCTGGTCTGGGGTGAGAGGGCAAAAAAAAGCGCCAACAATGGCGAACCCAAAATGGCGAACGTCGCGCGACGTTCGCGAACTTCCGGCGAGCGCGAACACCCGATGTTCGCGCGAACAAGTTCGCCGGCGAACAGTTCGCGACATCTCTACTAGAGAGCTGCTAAACAAAAATCTAAATAATTCAAAAAACCCAAAAAATTAAAACCAATTGCAACTAGTCTTAGAATATCAATAGCTACATCAAACTAAAAGCACATTTAAAGGTGAACCACCACTTTGAATACTACTTTATACCAAATCAGATTTTTATTAAATCAGCCTTTTGCTTAATAACATTATTAAGATTATTTTTTGTATTATTCGTTATATTTTTGTGTCAGCAGCTCATTTTGTTGCCAAATTGGATTAGATCTAATGTAAGTTGGTTTCCTGTATTCTGAAAAGTTCTGATGCATCAGATAAGCCACAGTTATTACTGTTAGTAAATGTTATGCTGTGGCTTTTAATGTTGCAACATATGGTACTAACGAATCAAGGGGTATAAGGAAACTCCTAAATGGAGAACAAAGAAGGAAGCAAGAAAGAAACTGCACTTTTTATTTTGATGCTTTATCTAAATATACATAGATATCTTTCAAGGGAGCACAAAACAGATAAAACAGAAATGAGGGCACTGTGTGTGTGTTTGGCTTTACATAATTCTTTATCTTACACAAGTTTAATATCTGCAGCTATAGACGACTTGTTCACTGAGATCTACACTGTCATTTACAAAGGCTGAGAAATACTCCAGCCCAAAGTAATATATGTCCCTGTACATGAATTTAATGCTCAGATATCCAGGCTCCCAAACCCCAGTATCAGTGTATAATAAATGTTTACCTTTTTCTGGCTTCCTACAATACTCATTTTTACGAGATTTGGCTTTTAAAGAAGAATTAAAGGTCCAAGCGATGGTGCGTGCGCAGTAGAGTGAAAATCTGGACTTGAACGAAAAAGTTGATTTTTTGACTCTACTGTGCTTGTGTCGGCCACAGGATTTTAAAGAATGGTAAAGGAAGGTAGAAGATCACTCACAAGTACAGTACAGTTTTCTGTTAACAGTTACACTGGCCCAGGGAAACAGTTAAGTGATTATAATCCATGGGGGGGTGCACTAACATTTGGCACCCCCCCCCCCATCGATTGGACCTTTCCTTCTTATTTAAATGAGAAGGAAACCTCCTTGGAGCAAAACCCCTCCCCCTCCCCTGTGTTGCCCCCCCTCCCTCCTCCCCCCTGGTCTACCTGTCCCCCTGGGCAAATGCCCCTAACTTGTTACTCACCCCATCTTCTCCCACGAGCATCTTCTTCCTGCTTTGACTGGTGTCTACTTACACATGCGCAGTAGGAACAGTTACCTGTACAGTTCTACTGCGCATGTGCCGAATGTCACAAAGTTTTCCGATTTCACTACGTGACATTCGGCGCATGCGCAGTAGATCCGTACCGGTAACTGTTCCTACTGCGCATGCTCCAGAAGACGCCGGTCAAAGCAGGAAGAAGACGCGTGTGAACTCCGTGGACTGGACCTGCGCAGAGGGGTGAGTAACAAGTTAGGGGCATTTTCCCAGGCGGACAGGTAGGCCAGGGGGGAGGAGGGAGGGGGGGCAACACAGGGGAGGGGTTTTGCGCCCAGGGGGTTTCCTTCTCCTTTAACAAAAGTCACAAGGGCTAATTAGGAAACTGATTTTAATGACATCATTTGGTTTGTAAGAGACAAGACTAACACATTACTTTCTATAAGCCGTCCCGAGTATAAGCCGAGGTACCTAATTTCACCTCCAAAAACTGGGAAAGCTTATTGACTCGAGTATAAGCCGAGTATAAGCCTAGGGTGAGAAATGCAGCAGCTTCTGGTAAGTTTCAATCAAAAAATTGAGGGTTTCTGCTCCCATTGGAGGTGCCGGCGTCTCGTTTTTGGACGCCGACGACCATTCTTTATGCCGGCGACTATTCTTGGAGACTATTCTCGGATGCCAGCGACTATTCTTGGAGACTATTCTTGGACGCCGGCGACTAATCTTGGACGCCCGCGACTATTCATGGACGCCGTCGACTATTCTTAGACGCCGGCAACCGTTTTTGCGCTTGACCCGAGTATAAGCCGAGGTAGAGTTTTTCAGCATATTTTGGGGGCTGAAAAACTCGGCTTATACTCGAGGATATACGGTACAAATAATAGTAGTGGCTACAGGACAATGAATTTAAGACAGAGCTGTTCAGAGAGAGTGACACTGGATTACACTGGGCAATGGGGATCACTATCCAAATCACACCGGGATTTACTTGCAGCTCATATCTTGTGTTGACAGTTCAGCGGGGAAGCTGACATTTGAAATTGACACAAGTCTTACATGGATTGTAACGTTTCACTGCAAGGCCTGCAAGTTGCTAGTCTGATGTCATTCTTTTTGAGCACTTTACAATTTGTCCAGTGAGCTGCAGTAGCTGTGTATATTGATACAAAGGAAACTTGTTATATCACTTTTACTCACAAGCATAGTGCAAAGAACTACGTATGGAAAATGTAAGCTTGAGTAGTAATGATCCATGCTGGGAGAAGGATTACAATATGAGTGATAACGGCACTGAAATACACTTACATAGCATAAGAGATTTGCAGATTCTTCAGGCAATTACTCATATATGTCTCTTTCCAATGGAAACTTATAATCTAATTTCAGTACCAGGCAGGCAGGTTTATTATAACACAATTATATTATAAATACAGAAAAACAAGTAAATGGGTTCACATGGGTAGTTCATCATCTTGTTCTAGATTGAAGGGGTCATTATTTACACAATTGCAGCTGCACTCCCACACAGTGGCGTAACTTCAGATGCCAGGGCCCCCCTGAAAAATTTTGTTCAGGTCCCCTCTGCCCAAAGCAGTGGGAGAATTCCATGTATAACATCCCCACAACTCATAGAAGGATGGCACAGTAGCAATTCCATGTATAAATACCCCAGTACTATAGAAGGATGGCACAGTGTCAATTTCACATATAAATACCCCAGAACTATAGAAGGATGGCACTGTGGCTCTTGTGGCTCTTGTTCCTGTCACCCTCTCCTTGCTCTACCCCATGCAGCCTGAAGATGTGATCAGTGCCAGACCTGCATCATCAATCACTGTGTGAGCTGTTAAAAAAAAAACGGGCCAACCAGAGAACCTGATCTCAAGGCCTATCATTTACTAATGAAAGCCCAACAGGGAAAATCAAGGAAATTCATATAATAGTGAACATTTTTATTTGTATGAAAATAGAATAGACATATTAAATTAGATAACTGGTAGATATGAGTATAACACTTACTAGTAAAAATCCAAGTCCCACTGCATTATCCTGGATATTGCAACTTTTTTTTTTGGTGCCCTGAAAAATCTAAAATGGGGATTCTACTGTATACAGTATGTATGATACATACACACTTCATACACATCAGTACTCCATCAGCTCTATAAATTGCATTTCATTTAATCAATTTGTAATTTGACTAAAAAACTATTTGATTTAATAAATTTCAATTAATAAAGTAATAATTCATTTGGGGAACATTTTATTAATTTTTTTGTTTATAGCAACTTTTAATTAATTTATTGTAAGCATCCCCACCCCAGTAAAATAATTCATAGCTAGCTCAATCGCAAGTACACAGACGGAGAGCTGGAGCAGATTATGAGATACAGTATCTAGAATGATTTGTCTAAACTGGAAAACTGGGCAGCAAACTGGAAAATGAGGTTCAATGTTGATAAATGCAGGTTATGCACTTTGGCAAAAATAATATAAATGCAAGTTATACACTAAATGGCAGTGTGTTGGGCGTTTCCTTAAATGAGAAGGATCTAGGGGTCTTTGTAGATAACACGTTGTCTAATTCTGGGGCATAGTCATTCTGTGGCTACTAAAGCAAATAAAGTTCTGTCTTGCATAAAAAGGGCATTAACTCAAGGGATGAAAACATAATTATGCCTCTTTATAGGTCCCTGGTGAGGCCTCATCTGGAGTATGCAGTGCAGTTTTGGACTCCAGTCCTTAAGAGGGATATAAATGAGCTGGAGAGAGTGCAGAGACTAAGTGCAACTAAATTGGTTAGAGGGACGGAAACTTAAATTATGAGGGTAGACTGTCAAGGTTGGGGTTGTTTTCTCTGGAAAAAAGGCGCTTGTGAGGGGACATGATTACACTTTACAAGTACATTAGAGGACATTATAGACAAATAGCAGGGGACCTTTTTACCCATAAAGTGGATCACCGTACCAGAGGCCATCCCTTTAGACTAGAAGAAAAGAACTTTCATTTGAAGCAACGTAGGGGGTTCTTCACAGTCAGGACAGTGAGGTTGTGGAATGCACTGCCGGGTGATGTTGTGATGCTGATTCAGTTAATGACTTTAAGAATGGCTTGGATGATTTCTTGGACAGACATAATATTGTGATACTAAACTCTATAGTTAGTATAGGTATGGGTATATAGGATTTAATTAAAAGTAGGGAGGGGTGTGTGTATGGATGCTGGGTTTTTATTTGGAGGGGTTGAACTTGATGGACTTTGTCTTTTTCAACCCAATTTAACTATGTAACTATGTAACTATGTAAGACTATGTAAAAGGGTGGCAGAGCATGGAGAGGAGGGGAAAGTTATTGCAGCAATATTTAAAAATATATGAGACAGCAAACTAAAGGGTCAAACAGACATTAAGGGGCAAATTCATCATGGGTCGATATTCGACTGGGAATTAAAATCCTTCGACTTCGAATATCGTCAGATTGCCATAGCCCGTTGCTGTAAATAATACTTGTTATTTTACAAGAAGTAGTTATGTGTAAGAAGAAATTCTATAGCTTCTAGTAAAAAAGACTGTAAGCATGGAAGGTAGGTACTATATAGTTCCTGAGATGATATTTAATGGCACTAAGGCCAATGTTGTGGGAGATACAGGTGTATAAAGACACTACATCTGAAAATGTACAAATAAAATGACTCTTTCAAGTAAGTATAGACAATAATCCCATGACATGTTGACTACAGTATCTCTAATATAGCTGTGCAGCCGTAAAACCAAGGGGTTGTAAGTATGTGTCCACTAATTGTGCCAGTGGTTCTCCCAAAGATCCTATTCCAAATATGATTGGTCTACCCACTGGGGGGCATGTTTCCTTGTGTACCTTTGGCAAATGGTAAAAATATCACTGGATCACTGGATATTGCACTTTGAGAAAATGATGAGCTTGTTTTGCCCTATCTACCAAGTCATATCTGATTTTTTTGGACATTTGTGGTGGGCTTAGAGTGGAGAAAAGTGTATGAGTCTACTGATAATTGCCGTATGGCTTCTTGATTGTAGTCCTCATAGTTGAGGACAACCACCATTCCTCCCTTATCTGTAGAACGGATGACAGTAGATGGATCATTCTCCAAAGTTTTTAGTATCTCATTGGTTCCTGTTGTGGCCATTGTAAATAGGCACAGCACTTGCATCCAAAACATCAGCTGCAAACGTTACTCACAGCCCGAACACCAGAAATGATGCCGAATGTATATCCACATAAATACATCTGGCAATGAAATTCATACATGTAATTTTTGAGAATCAGGTGCAACTGGGTAAGACACAAAGTCACTTTGTGACTGCAATAACACTTTAATTCTGGGGTGAAATTATGCATTGTGAGGGAAAAACCCATGGAACAGCACACAAAACTTTGCGCAATGTGCTTAAATAATCCCTTATCACTCGAGTGGCCAATGGGTGTACAGAACATGTCAGGCTGTTTATGTTTGACCACAATGTAAAATAAACTCAGTAAATGCTCTACGATGTAGTGGAATTGCTGAATGTTTGTTATGTTTGTTCATGTTATAATAAATGGAACACAGCAATGCACCACTATTTCACATATACAGTTTTTTTTAAATAATTTTCTAGGCTTTCTATGATTTCATATATTTTGGATGTTCTTGAGCTTGAATGATGGTGCAGTAGTGGGAAGCAATACAGGAGCTCCACTGAAATCAGCAGGTTCAAAGCAACAATAAATTACTGATCATGTAACTCATAGCATATAGTTAGAAACATGTTTATGCAGTATTTATAGAAATGTATGGGGACAAATTTTAAATTTGAGATGGTGAGTTTTTCATTGAAGGAACCAGCATTGCAGAAATGGAAACCTGACAGCATTTGTGGGGCGTAACCCATACATGTGCACAAGAGTATTTTCAGGCTAAAAACTAACAGTACTGGTAATGTCAGATGGTTCCAAGTGAAGTTAATAAATGATAGAAGAGGCAGTTCCAAGCACTTCTGCTCAGTTATTTGGCATCCCAGGAATATTTTTCGTGTTTGTGTTACTGCCTAACTCTTTTTACATCTGAATGTGGCTCATGGGTAAAAAAGGTTGGGAACCTCAGAACTAAACTATGTGTTTTGTACCAACATCTGTGTGCACTGCTTGGAGAAAATGCTATGTTGAATAAAAACTGATGATAAATAATAGAGAAGTTAAGATGAGTTAATAGTGCTTATTGCACACATCACATTGTTCTTTTCAAAAGGGAATAAGGGTATTGGAGTATGAGACAAATTCATGAGACATTTCATGAACAGCACTTTATTTGCCTGCAATTCTCTACTTTCCAGCACATAATCAGATATACAGTACACAAGGAATATTCCACTGCTGGACACAAATAATGCAAATGCAATTATATTTACAATTATCTTTGAGTAGTGATGGACGAATTTATTCGACAGGCGCGAATTCGCGGCAAATTTGCGCCATTCGCCACCAGCGAATAAATCTGCAAAATGCCCGCGAAAATTTGCGGCAAAAATTTGCCGGTGTCAAAAAAATTTTATCGAAAAAGTGGAAGCCGGCTTCAAAAAAGGGCGCCGGCGTCACAAACGGGTGCCGGCGTCAAAAAAACAAGACGCCGGCGCCGTTTCGCAGATTTTTCGCCCTTTCGCGAAGCAAAACGGCGCAAATTCGCCCATCACTATCTTTGAGGGAGTTATTTATTAAACCTCAAATTTCAGATCAAGCTTTTTTTGGGAAAAACTAAAATTTTTGTGGAAAAAATGTATTATATTATACCCTGATGCTGCAAAAAGCCCAAATTCGAAAATCTGCCATCTCGGACCTGTCGAGGTCCTGTATAAGTCAATGGGAGAGGCACCAATCCCAGTTTGAAGTTATCGTGGTCTATGCTGGATTTAGCCCAAAAATACACCTTTTTTTGGGTTTTCGGGGAAATCGAGCTTCTTGGGAGAAAAGTCAGAAAAAATTGTACAATTCAGGCTTTGGCTCGATTTTTTTCGAGTTTTTGACTGATCTGATTAAATTGAGTTCATGTATTAATATAAAAGGCAAAATCAGGCATGGGAGTTTGATCAAGCTTTTTTTTATTGGAAGATAAATTCGGATTTTAGTAAATAACCCCCTAAAACTATAGAAGCATTTTAATCAATGATTAGTATATTCAAAAGTTGCTTAGAATTAAATATTCTTTCATTATATAATAAAAAATGTGGTAAATCCCACTTTAATTGTACCAGGCACTTATGTAATCTAAAAAATAAATGAGATTTGATAGAGAAATTATAGTAAGAAATTATAGTAAGTAGAACATTCTACTTGGAATAACCAGAACTATTGATGATACAGTTGTTGGCTTCTTGATGATTGGCTTCTAGTCACCCAAGTCTGTGTCATCATAATCACAGTTGACAGATATTGAAGGAGGATGGTGCAGTCCATTTGCTGTATTCTCTGCGACTGGAGACTGGATTTCTAATATAAAACATAACAGTTTTACACCAATAGATAAAACATGTAACAAATGCATTACAGATATGGGACCTGTTATCCAGAATGCCCAGGACCTTAGGTTTTCTAGATAAGGGATCTCTCTGTAATTTGGATCTCCATATTTTTGTCTACTAAAAATTATGTAAGCATTAAATAAACTAAATAGGATTGTTTTGGCGCCATTGAGGATTCGTTATATCTTAGTTGGGACCAAGTACAAGCTACTGTTTTATTACAAGGGAAAAAGAAATCATTTTTTAAAATGGATATTCTTCCACTAAAATATTTCCAAATAATGGGTACACATTTACATGTACATATTTACTATTCTAAATAATTAACTATTATGTAATTACTAATTGAATTTTGTTTTATTGTACCTTTTTAAATAACCCAACTCACTGCATGTAACTATTTAAAGGGGACGTGTCAGTCTAAAAAATAATTCCAAATTCTTATCTATTGTGTTTCTAAACAAAATAAACTTTATTTACGCTATATAAATATTTTAAACCGTTTTTGCAGTCAGCCTTTGAATCCACCACCACAGCAAGCAGGCAGCAGCCATTTTGTGGACACTTAAGACAAGCAATGTAATGCCTCAAAATCTTGTTTATGCACCAGAATGGGGACCTGATGCCCAAGCCTTGGCTACACAATTATAGACTGTGAACAGGGAGGGGGAATGTGAGGAGAGCAGCAACATGTAGCAAATGCAGAATGGAAAGTGAAAGTAATTGCTTGCCTAAGGCCTAAGCCATAGAGGCGGGGCAGGCAATATACGATTGACAGCTGAAATCTTTAAATGCATTTATAACAAGTATGGATATTTTAATGAAAAAAATAATTTGGGTTTCATGTCTAATTTGGAAAGGACTTTTATTATACAGCTTTTTATGTCTGGGTGACAGGTCTGCTTTAAATGGTGTTGATCTTAAATCTACCAAATTATCACTAAACCACTATAGTGCTGGAACTGTAGATCTTCCATTTCTGCCTTTCACTTTCATGTCTTTAAAAAATCATAAGTGAGAACACACAATTAGCGAGCACTCACCGACACCTGCTCCACGGGTCCAGACTACACCTGTGCTGCCACGTACTCACGCCTCCGACCTTGGGCGGACTTGGTACAGATATACAACAGTTTGTACGGAGCACACGATGTGTTGAATAAAATCTTCATTTATTGAGTATAATTAAAAGCATAAATTCATCTCATATATGTGACTTGTATCCCACGCTTGTCTCGCCACTTCCTCAAAAGCATAAGATATCCAAACCCCCCTTCCCAGTTAATATAGTCACCTATCACCCATAATGTAGAAAACACGCCAGCGTTTTTTGGGACTTAGAAAAAATTTTGACTTTTTTTGAAGCAATCCCTATCTACTCTATTGCGCTTCGCCTGGTCTGAGGTGGCGAAGGAAGTCTAACGTAAAAGGTAGCGTTCAGTACACTGCGCGCGTTAGTGAATTTGCGTAGTTACGTCGCTAGCAAAAATTCGCCAGGCGTAAGGGTGCGATGTAACACTAGCGAAACTACGCCAGCATTCGTTAGTGAATTTGCGCAGTAACGAAAACGCTAGCGAATTAACGCTAGCGTTCGTCGCTTCGTCGCTTACTGAATTTGCCCCTTAGCGTCTTATAATAAAATATGTTGCTTGTTTAATATCTCATGTGTTTTTAATTAGTTAAATTGATGTTTAAATGTAATAAAGGGATTTGGTCAAGTCTATGTGTTGTATCTCAACATTAAAAAAACCTGCAATGTGGAAACAATATATAGAATTATACAGTAAACCATGTTATACATCAACACATAAGCTTAAAAAATGCACCAATTGCAATATCAAGTAATCTCCCATTCTCTATTGAGTCCCCCATAATTCTCAGTGGTTTTTAGTTGGTAGATCCAGAAAGCTTCTAGCCTGCAAAGTTTTAGATCCAAATCTCCTTTCCTCGCATCTCTTGGTGGCTTGTCTATAATTTGGAAACTTATACAGACTTCACCCTGATGCTTTTCCACCAGATGTTTAGCTATAGTTGACTTCAGAACTATACGATCCACAGCCCACATATGTTCCAAAATGCTGGGAACTAGCCATCCTAATTGTTTTGCCCACATACTGGGCCCCACATCCACAGGTTGCTAGAAATATAACCCCTTTGGACATACAGTTAAAATACTGCTTGATATTAAAGGTGGCCCCTGTTACTGACCTTTGAAACATTTTAGAGACCTTAACCAATGAACAAGTCTTAGATCTGGTTCGTCCACATCTATAGGAGCCCTTATATTTCAACCAAGCACTAGTACCACTCTGCTCCTTAGTAGTATACAAACTCCTCGAGATATGTGCTGCCACGTTCTTACCTCTTTTATATACAAATGAGGGTGTTTTATCCAGGATCTTCCCAAGAACAGGGTCCTGTAGAAGTGCTCCCCCTACTTCTTGATACTCCTTCTAATAAGATGGGCATAATGATTATGGGTTGTACAAAAACGAACCTCCGGCTGTCTCTTTTTAGCTGTTCTGGAGAGTTCATCCTGATTGGAATCAGCCCTATAGTTCAATAATGTCTCACGATCCGCCTTAACTGCTTTATTGTATGCTGTTTTTATATCTTGAAAACTGTATCCCCTATCAGCGAAGCGATCCCACACATAGACTTGACCAAACCCCTTTATTACATTTAAACGACAATTTAACTAATTAAAAACGCATCAGATGTTAAACATGCAACATATTATTGTTGTATAAGCCTCCTATGGGGGTTAAATGGTTAATGGTTTTATTGGGTGGGGTTAATTTGGCTATATTAACTGGGAAGGGGGGTTTGGATATCTTATGCTTTTGAGGAAGTGGCGAGACAAGCGTGGGATACAAGTCACATATATGAGATGAATTTATGCTTTTAATTATACTCAATAAATGTAGATTTTATTCAACACATTGTGTGCTCCGTACAAACTGTTGTATACTTTCATGTCTTTGCCACCCCACATGTTAAAAGAGTGTTGGAGGCAGGATCATAAAATGCTGGTGCTCAAACCCCCATATGATATAAAAGGCACAATGTTTGCCCAGGCACAGTGACTCATAACAACCAATAAGATGTTTGAGTTTAAATGGAAGACCAGTAAATGCTACAGTTATGCTGATTTGGTTTTTATAGGAGATTAAACTTTTAGCAAACTTTGCACCATTTTTTATATAACCCCTTAGTATTTAATAGTATTTACTAGGAATATATTCAGATCAATTCTAAAAGTTGGTGCAGTGTAACTTAAAGATGGATCCTGTGGAACCCACCAAGTTTTTAAAATCAGGTTCTGTCCTAAAAATGCACTTCTCTTTTCTCTGTCCTAAAAACCAACAGTGAAAAACTGAGGCACTATAATTATATTTTTTGTTCTGAATAATACAGAATATTGTGGTTTAGCTTTGAATGAAACATCCATGCAAAGAACATATTTTAGTGCAGATTCACAGAGAACATCTTGGTCGGTTATAGCAGAGGCAGACCTGGAGTAGTTCTGACCAATCAGTCTTCGAGCTGATCAGAGAGAGAGAAGTGAGAACTGGACCCTTACCCAGGTCTGACTGTGGCTTTAAGGTGGCCACACAAGGACAGATCTATCCAAGATGGAGAAACTTTTATGTGGAATAGAATGGCGATACACTTTCATGTAGAACTGATCAGCTTATGGTCTGACCAAAGCAATTAGTCCCCAAACAGCAATTTGTTCCTATATAAAGAATCATCTAGCTAGGTTAGATGTCCCAAGTGTAATATTGTTATAAATAAATAAATAACCCCCATACCTGCATCATCATATCCATAGTCTGACTGCAGGTTCTGTGGAAGGTTTCCATCTGTAAAAAACATGTCATTTGAGTTTAATGTAAGAGGAACAAAAAGATTTTATACCAGACTAATACTTCAAATAATTACAGCAGCCTCTGTGGAGAACTGACCATTAAACATGTGTTGAGGGAAACCACCATACAAACATCCAGCAGCTTCTTTTTATAAATAATAAGGCGAGAGTGACAAACTGCAGATGTCCCTGCTCTGTAACCCTTGCCAACCTCAATGGACAAGTATAAACCATTAACAAATATCCACCATGTAGTTGTTGGGTAATTGTCATTTCTCCAGCATAAGCTGTCATCATGTTTGCTTATTCTATTGCTCCTTTTGGTGAACTCCCTCTGCTGGATGTTTGCTATAATTACGCAAGGCCATTACAAGTATCTATTCTGCACCTCCATAAGGCTAATAACAGGAGGGCATTTGAAGTAATCAGGCTACCATACTCCTAACATGTGACCAACACAGTGCCTTATGGGAGCTAAGACTCCATTTTGTAGCCCATGCTGTGGAAGGAGCACACAGTCAATCTTCTTCTCTTATGGTAGCATGGCTGGTAAGCTTATGGACTTAAATCTTCACTAAACTATCACTAAAGCTGCCAGCAGCTCAGAGACATTGTTTATGCATATTTCTGCCAGCATATAAGTTCATGTTATAGTTGCTTATATGTTATATGTACCTGCATATGTTTCTCTGCAGTATTATTCCTTGTATTCATTGTCACTGTATTACAGTTTCACCTCTACTCTATTCCACTTGCCTATCCAGTAAAATCTACAGACTCCACGCTCAGTCTCTTTATTGGAGTGTGGGGAGGTTTAGTGCATGTCGAACTACACACTGCTCCAGGGTAATACGTAGGGAGGACATGTTACTAAAATGTAACCTGGGGTTTCTACTGTAAATAACCTCTGTATAAATTGTACTGTACCATCAGACATGAATGGAATGTCATCCATTTCTGGATCTGCATTATCATCATAGTCTTCTGCTGTAAGCCGTTCATTCAATGATCCTGAAAAAGAGAATAAAACAAAGAATCATTAGTCATCTTTTATAGACTTTGCTCTCACAATTCAGCTTTTGACAGTTAGGGGCAGATTTATCAAGGGTCGAAGTGAATTCGAGGGAATTTTTGAAGTAAAAAAAATTTGAAATTCAAAGTAATTTTTTGGATACTTCGACCATCGAATTGGATACTACGACTTCGACTTTGATTCGAAGTAAAATAGTTCAAATATTCGACCATCGAAGTACTGTCTCTTTAAAAAAAACTTTGAATTCAATACTTCGCCAAATTAAACCTGCCGAAGTGCTATGTTAGCCTATGGGGACCTTCTAGAGCAGTTTTCTAAGTTTTTTGAAGTCGAAGAAAAATCGTTCATTCGATCGCTGAAATCCTTCAAATCGTTCAATTCAAAGGATTTAATCATTCGATGGAAC
Source organism: Xenopus laevis (assembly GCF_017654675.1). NCBI lineage: Eukaryota > Metazoa > Chordata > Amphibia > Anura > Pipidae > Xenopus > Xenopus laevis. The sequence goes on along the minus strand of NC_054385.1, from coordinate 115,367,646 downwards.
GATTTCACTTCGATCGCAGAATACCCAAATTCGATGAAAATAGTTCGAATTCAAAGTATTTCAAAGTATTTTTTATTCGACCCTTGATAAATCTGCCCCGTATTGTGGAGGGTGTTTTTCAGCAGTTTCATTAGTAAGAGATTGAGGAGAGTAGTTTTAAAGAGTGACATAAGTGCCATAACTGATCAAAAAGTCATGTTAGTCATAAGTCTTGAGGTCACCATTAGATATATGTATATAGTGCATCTTCTCTGCTTCTATCAAACTGTCACAAATTACCACTGTATAGTAATTGGGAACCACTTGACGAGTACTGGTGCTTTTTAACTAAAAAATAAGCACTATGAGTGTTTTCAGACAGAAAAGCAACGCTACTGGTAACATCTATATGGGTTATGTAATAGAAGTTGCCCAGCTGCAGTAACCCATAGCAACCAATGAGCATGCAGCATTTACTGGTCACCTTTTTAAAAGCAGACATTGTATTGGTTGCCATAAGTTACTGTTCCTGGACAAACGTAGTACCTTTAATTGCATATGGGAGTAGGGGCAGTATCTGCACTTGAGCTCTGGCTGCCATACACTGGAGATACTGTTGCACTATTCTACATATGGTACATATCTCAAACTATATATTTCAGTGGGAATAAGCTTGTTGCGGTGTTAATGCTTTAATTAAGATGACTTAATTGTTATGGAAGACTCTACTTTCCAGCAACAAATCTCCTTGTGTGACATTACCCTAAAGTAAATGCATTTGGTGGCACTAGTGCTTCCACTCCTTGTGCTTGTATTGAGCCAAGCCCCATTGTCCTGCTTCTGCTGCTGATTGGGTCAAATGCACCTACTGACAACATGGAACCATGGAGCTACCATCACTCTAAATATGGAGGTAATTCCAGGGTTCCCACAGTGGGTTGTTTCATGAAGTGCAAAACATTTGTACCAAAAGAATCATGCACTAACATCACAATGGAATTGGCAGCACTATATTAGTGCCAACTTGTGTCCAATTTGTTACCACATTCACATACAATTGCACCTGTTCTGATACAACCTCCTGCATGGCTAGAATGATGGCAACATTTTACATTGGGCTAAAAGCATGGCTATTTGCTTCTGAAATATAACAATGCACAGTATGTTCATAAATGACCTCTAATGAATATATTTAAGCCCTAGTTATAGTTCCCCTTACAATAAATAATTATAATATAACTGGGAATTTAATGTGGAAGTTATATATCAGGTTTATAGTTCCTTCAAAGCAGTAATGAAAAAAGCTGCTACTAGAATGTTGAGATTCACATTTTTATTAAATAACATATTTAAAATAATAAATTTGTTGTTATTACTTTTTAAAGAATAAAATCTAAAACCACATACCTGCATCATCATATCCATATTCTAGTGTTCCATAGTTCATTGAATAAAGAAAAAAGAAAATGAAACATATAAATGTTTTATGGTCTAGCTTAAACTATATGTCTAATGGCTAACTTGACAACTGTTAATAAAGCACAAAAAAAACGAGAAAAAAAAGCGCTGCCTTTGTAGAAAAAACTGAAAATAGTGGTCACCCAGACCACCTCTTAAAGGGATACTGGCATCACACAATTAGATTTTACACAAGCACTTTTAAAATAAACATTTTGAGTAGCCTTATATCATGGCACTCCAACTTGAAAATACCCCTTTTCCAAAAAGACCTAAGGTCTTAAAAATGTCAAATGGAAGATGCCATAATTTATATTTGAGATGCCTCACCCAAGTCTCCTAATCTCTTCCCTTTTAATTCTTAAAATAGTCATTTTCAAACAACAGTAATAGTCACTGATCCTGTTTTGTTTTATGATTCTGATCTCTATAGCTAGAAAACCTGCCATAATAAAGCTTCAACTGAGGAGTGTAGCATGGGGGCAGGAGACTGGACTTGGGCTCGGAAGGTGCAGGCTAGACAAAAAGGTTTTTTGCTGGGGAATGCAGGTTAGGAGGGGGTTAATGAGGACACACAAATCACAGCAAGAAGGGAGTTGGGCTTGGTCAGGCTTAAGTCAGGAGGAAGGTTTGGAGATGGAGAGATGCAGGAAATAAGAAGGCAGTCACCAGTAAAGGTGGGCTTCTTCCTATTCAGGTGGGATTTTAAGCAGCACTGTGCCCACTCACTACACACTGTTTTCATGCAAATTAAAACTTTTTTAATTTCCAACAATAGTATCCTTTTAATTAGTATATTTTAGCAGACACCATACTTGCAGTGAAAAAAAACTCTTTCACAATTACGTTGTAAATTCAATTGGGCAGGCAGTTTCCTCCTCTTAATTTTAGTACTTCAGCACTTCATCTTGAATGTAAATGTATAACTTTGTTTATATTTGGTTATTTTATTGTTCTCTATCTGATCTATAATGCATTGTTTTAATGTACAGTGATGTGCATACAAGTAGCTCATTATAAATAATATATATAATCTCCATGGGGTAAGGACCATCTTGTGTATATTGCCTCTTAACATGCACCACTTTGAATGAGATCTACAAAAAATCTAATTTAATGGCTTTTTTGTTGAATTGATCATGAAAAATTACCACAGTTAAACTTCAATGATTTTTATAGATTTCTAGTATGTTTATGGAAAGACTGTAATCAATTTGTGGATTAAAAAAAACATCACAAAGCAAATTTCATTGTTTCATTGATTTTTAAATTTCAAAATTGTAAAAAGACTCAAATTAAAAATAGCATGTTTTTGTTCTTTTCACCACCTGCAGCCGTTGCAATGCTGTCTCCCTATGTAAAAATATTAGGCACTGCACATACAGAATAAAGATAAAGATATGCATGTGTAGGGATGTGAAAATTTAGACACCCTCATATATTATTGACAGGCACATTTCTAGTAAAATGTACGCCTAAATGGGTCCTAATAGGGACCCTGTGTCTTAGCTTTGCTTATGTAACCCCTGTAGTTCTCACAGTGTACACTAGATGGCACTGTGGCATAGTATAAAGGTCCTGGAAACCATGCAGTCTGGGTCCATTACTTTAGCCCAACCAAGCAGGCTGGAAGGGAATGGGTAGTGGATCCTAGGCGCAATGGCCCTAGTAAAGGGATAGCATACTCTTTTATACATCACTCTAGGAGTGATGGACAGGTTATGTAGTTGAGCAGCTCAAGGTTCCGACAAGGATATTAGAGGGATTAAGATCCCTGGGTATTAATAACCCAGAGAAGGGACTAAGTGTTGAGACTACGGATGCTAGGAATTACCATAGATTCCACTTAAGGTGATGCTGAAAACTGGGCAATACCTACTCTCAAGCAGAATAACCCTCTGCTGATGTGTCCCTGGCCTGAAGGGATCCAGCCTATAATGGTACTGTGAGTATATGCTGCCTTTATGCTATCTGTTCTTCATGCTCCATTGTGGATATGTACTACTGTAAATAAATACTGTTCTTGGTTAAGCATAAAGGAACCTCTGGCGCCCAATTATTGTGCATTAGCACACGGTTACAGTTACACTAGACCCTGCCTCCACCCCGCTGTGAGGGCTTACCCCTGAATAAAGTGAGTCTTATATGTGGTGCCACACCACATAAAAAGTAGCTCCAATTGACTACAGTAGTGTCAATATATTATAGCGCTACACATGCATTCTATTTTAATATAAGAAATTGAAGGAAAGGTAATTGAATCATCCTCACCTTGGCTTCCAGGAACCAATGCCCCTTTGTTCTCCTCATTCTCTTCTATGTCATCATAGTCATTTAACTGTTTGTCAGTTGATGCTTCTAAAAAGACAATGTGGGAATCAACACATTTGTTTAATAGGCAACTTCCCAAGTCTCTACTTAATTATCATAAATATTGTATCTGTACTTTAGTTTTTAAACTCCCATTTGCATCACATTGACATTAACATTGTAATATTGAACCAGTGTTGTAGAAGACCATTGATGGAGATTGCTCAGAGTAGAGGTGGGCATTATACCTACTGTATTTTTGCTGATGATACTAAATTGTGCAGAATTTTAAGTTCCATGCAGAATGCTACCAGAAAAATTACCAAAATGGAAAATTTGGCAGCAAAAAATGAGTTTCAGTGGTGATATGTGCAAGGTTTTGCACTTTGCCAGATATATATTCTAAATGCAAGTTATACACTAAGGGGCTGATTTGCTAACAATTGAATTTTGTTGACCTCTAAAAATTTGTGGATTTTCTATTTTTAAAAGGCTCCAGAAATTCACAATTTATTAGTATAAAAACCATGAAAACCTCTAATAAAAAACTTCACCAGGTAACAGTTTTCAAGGTTCTATAAAAGTCAGAAGTGGTTGTGCTGATCCTATTGGACCATTTTAAATAAATTCCAACTTTTAGAGGTTTTTGGATTTTTTTCCTCTAGGACTTGTCCAAAAAACTTACATTCTTAGAGGTTTTAGAGGTATTCGTATTTTTTTCCATTCATACTTTTTTATTCTGAAGTTTTAATAAATGCTATTATATTCGTAGTTTTTAGAGTTTGTGAGTTTAGTCGTAGTTTCAAAAACCCCTCAATATTATTTGCTTATTCATTCAGCCTTTATTCATGCATTTGTTAAACAGTTGTTAAACCATATGATATTACCTTGAGATATTTTTATTAATATGTGAATGAATCACTGATAAAACATGAGGAATGTGGTCAGAACAGTGGGTTCCTTAGCAAAGAAGTTATATTTTATCCACTTCCCTCCCTGGTATTTTAGGGATATTTAAGTGTAAATCTCATGAATGGATAGCAATGGGGGCCTGTGTTAATATGAAGAAAGAGCACCACTGAAAATGATCCAGGTTTATTAAAGACATATGGTAGATTTGTAATGGATTATAAAACCGAATCTGTCTTAATCCTTATTGGGAAGAAGTTTTAAGCACAATTAACAAAGTTACAAAGAGTGACCTATGGAAAGATAATCAAGTATTAATCATTTTAAATATTAACCAAGAGTTAAAAAACACCATTACAAATACATTAACTATACATCTTCTTCAATCAGCAAAATCCCTGATACCAGCGAAATGGAAATTGACGCAACCACCGTCATTCTTAGATTGGTTTGCAAAAGTGGAAGAAATCAGATGACTCAAAGTATTGACACTCATTTTGCAAAATAATAGTTCAGAATACTGGAAAATATGGTCTCCTTGGTCAGATTTTATTAAAGACGTAGTCAATTAGCTCAGCCACCAGCTCCATCTGCTCCAGGAGCAGGCGTTGGCTCCCCTCCACTTACTTGTCATAACTCTTTGACATCTCCTATAATGTTTAACTTACCTGCTTTAAATTTCATAATACATATTTGTTCCATCTTCAACAAAGTAATGACATGTTGCCAGTGTACGCTTTCCTTACAAAGAACAGTAAACTATCGGCGACATTTTCATGCCTGTGACTCCCCCCTCTTTCTTTTTTCTGTACCCCTGTTATTTTTAAAAAAGTATCAATAAAATTAAAAAAAAAAAAAAAAATAGAATCTCTTACTACATTTATGTCAAATGAAAGAAACATTGAATAAGATCACCTGTATCTGATATCACATTGTTATTGTCTTCAGTGGCACTTGTGTAATATTCCAACTTCTGATCTGTGGTGTCCACAATAGAGTCTGCAAAGTAGATAACATGTAAGTAACATAGGGGCAGATTTACTAAGAGCCGATTTTGCACTAGCGTCCACTTCGCTCACATCACAACACTTCACCAGGTGTAAATTCGCCCAGACAACGCTAATTCACTAACATGCGAAGTTACATCCAGGGCGATGAATGCTGGCGAAGTTGTGCTAGAATTACTTTGGCAAGCAAAGCGAAGTTGCACCAGCGTTGGCTAATTTGCATATGGCGGGAAGTGAAAGTTGAATGGACGTATAAGTTGCGGCAAATACATTACATTACACAAGCCCAGGGAACCTTAAAAAAATAAAATACATTTGTTATAATGCCCTACATATGAGCTCAGTGTATAGTTTATGTGCCATATGTTAGGAAATGTAGGGGGGAACCTGGGTACCCAAAAAAAAAATTCGGACTTTTGCAGCCTATCACCCTGAAAAAGTGAAAAGACTATGGCATTTTTCTCGGACGTAGAAAATTCATATACATTCCATTGCACTTCACCTGGTCTGAGCTGGCAAAGGCAAGCCTGACGGAACAGCTAACGTATCCGCATCTTAGTGAAATAGCGCAATTACATCCGTTCGCCAGAGTGAAAATTCGTCTGGCATTAGAGTGCAAAGTTGCGCTAGTGTCTATCTCCTTCACTAGCGAAGTTACACCTGTGAAGGGAAGTACCGAAATGACGTCACGCTGGTGAATTTTCTCCAGCTTTAGTCACTTCGCCCTTTAGTAAATTTGCCCCATAGACTGATAATGTACTGGGCGTGTTGTGTGCAGTAAATGATATTTGTGCAGTGTCAGTAGAAATGCTTTGATAATTGATTATTTTGCCAACAGCCAATCTGAACTTCTCCCCACTTTGATTAGTGAGAAGAAAGCTGTATAACATGGACAATTCTTATTAAAAGTTTGTAGTGTGTGAAGGATTTGTTAGGAAAATTTAAAGGCAAGTGAAGACCCCACCAACAGACCTGATGGGAATATAAAACCTTGCAGATAGATATCTGGCTAATTTTTGGATTTACTGTATATTGGTCAGCCTGGCCCATTGGTGGGCCCCATAAGGACCAATAAGCCGGCAACACAACCTATGGGGAAATTCTCCAAAAAGCTCTTATACAATATGACCTATGGGTATATTTTGAAAGACCTGGAACTGCTTATTCCCTCTGGGCCTGAAAATATGAATAAAGTGCTTCATCTCTGGAAAAGCACTTAGGGTTTAGTTTACCTGGCTGTCATACTTTACTCATAATTTACAACCCTTTTATATTCTTTATCTTGACTGGCAAGTGGCAGGGCTGTGACCAAGTGGTCAAATGGTCATGTTGTAACATTATTAAGACATTACCACATAAATGTTTGTCACTAATCATTAATATCATTAATATCTATGTATTGGATTATTAATGTTGCAACTCTTTAAGGATAAGTTCATCTGTAAAACAGTTCTCTCTTTCAAACTCAAATAAATTAAATACTGTAGATTGACAATTTTTTTTTTTGCCGCAGCAGCTGGACATACCTGATGCTTCAGAGAGAACCTTCTCAAATCCATCCATATCAAAATTAATCTCCTCATAAATAGGGAAGGCAGGAGACAGTAAAGAATCGGGTCGGTCCTCAAGAACTGATATGTAGAAATATAAATAATAATATTAATAATAGGGATGTAGCGAACTGTTCGCCCGCGAACTAGTTCGCGCGAACTTCGACCGTTCGCGTCCGCCGAATGTTCGCGAACGCTTGGGAACGTTCGCATTTTGAGTTCGCGTTCGATTCGAATACAAGCCGTTCGACCATTCGACCATTCAAATTCCTTCGACCGCTAAAATCGAACGATTTCCATTCGTTCGAACGATTGTAAGCATTCGATCGAATGAAAATCCTTCGATCCAATGGCTTCGATCGTTCGATTCGAATGAAAATCCTTCGATCGAACGATTAAAATCCTTCGATCGTTCGATTCGAACGATTTTAGCGGGTGTTCGAAGTTCGCGAACTGTCCGCGAACGTTCGCATTTTTTGCCGGTGTTCGCGAACGGCGTTCGCGAACACCAAATCGGCAGTTCGCTACATCCCTAATTAATAATACAAATAAAAAAATTAATAATTTTCTGCACAAATCAAAATGAAATTTACACATGAACTTTGAAAGACAGATGAGAATGTCAACAGCGTCTGCTCAGTAGTGTGATGCAATTAAACACTAAAGGGTAAACAAGCTAGAGGGGCTGCACAGAGCTCTCTGTATGTACATGGGGTAATATTACTCAAGATCTGGCAGGTTATTTCTGGAAAATCAGTATCTTCTGATTCTTCTGTTGTTGCCCATAAGAGTAATGACAAGAATCCCAACAACTAGGATATTAACTGTAAACCTTATAGGAATATTTTTACCATAAGGAAAACAAAGTGTTTCCTTTGCTAGAAACTAATATTTGATTTACATTTATTAGCAAGGGTTGTTAATATTATATAGGAGCCTAGCTTTCAGCAGGTTGTAGACCCAACAAGGCTTATTCACATACCAGCAAGTGTGTGAAACTCAAATTATTACAGCTGATGTGATGTGTGTATGTTGGTATGTGATATGACCTTGGCAGAACCAACTCCTTCATGAACATCTCCACGTACATCCCTTTCCTTCAACCTCTCTGATTTCTGTGTGCTCTCTTGCACCCCATCTTTCATTATTTAAGTGGACTCTACCATACCCATCCTACTCATCAATCTCTTTGCCCTTACCTCCCTCTCCTGCTCTCCACTTCCCACTGATCACTTTACCCCTTTTTCTCTCCTTCCCTTATTTTCATTCACTCTTGACCACATTAGACTGTGTGTCCTTTCTCCTTTCTTTCCTTTATGTTTGTGCTTTCAACCCTCTTTCTCTCTTTAAATCTGTTTTCCAATTTAAGGAATAGGTAAACTAATAATAGAAAATACAAAGTGAGATTATGTCATTTAGTCCAGAGATTGCAACAACACAACAAGACATCAAGTAATTGGTTTCATTCAGCCAAAGGCTCTGCATCCAAAACAATACAGATATATAGTGATGGACCCGTTTCGCTGTAAAATTTTCAAAACTCCTGAAAAATTTGTGAAACACATTGATGTCAATGGGCGTCCCATTAATTTTGTAGCACAACAATTTTTTATGCGCGTGACAATTTTGACACGCAATATTTTTTCTTGTGTCGTGGCAAATTTTCCATGGCGAATTTTCGCTGTAGTTTCTCAAAACTGTTTGCGGGTGGCGAAATGAGGAATTTTGATGCAAATCCATGCCTGGCGAATAAATTTGCCCATCACTAGCGATAAATGCATTAAAAAAACAGATCAATACTATTTTTTTCTATTTTGACAGTTCTTCGTCATTCTTATAGGAGCTTTGAGACCATCCCCCATATGTAATAAAAGGCACTCAGTTCGCAATCGGGTAGTAACCCATAGCAACCAATACAATGTTTGTTTTTAAACAGGTGAACGCCTGAGCAAACTTAGTGTCTTTTATTACATAACCGCCCAAAACAAAAGTATTGTTTTGTGGGGCAGTGTTTCTGTAATGTAACACAGAGCAATCACATCTCAAAACACTTATGAACATGTACCCTTATTAAACATAGTTATTAAAAGTTGTTTTACTATATGCCTAGTTTGACATTTGTAATTTGGCATTATGTATTGAAAACAGTAATACTGAGGAGTAACTTACCCTTTTTGTACCAGTACAGATTTCTCACTAGAGCCCAAACAACCATTATTGCCATACCCAAAAGTATTGCCAAAACAATGCAGGCGATGATGGGGATGTTGCTAGAAACATACTTAATACTGGTGCGAGAGGTTGCTGAGGTAGACTGCCCTGAAATAAAATGTAAGGGTTGTTATGTAATAGATTTGAGGTCAATATCTGCTTCTCTATTCAAACACTCAGGTACATGAGGTCCCCCATAGGCTAAAACAGCAATTCAACAGGTTTTAGATGGTAATGGTCGAAGTTGAATTTTGAAAGAGACAGTACATGATAAATTTCAGTATTCAAATTCGTCTATTTTTTTCCAATTCGAATCGAATTTGGATTATTCCCTAGTCGAGGTACACAAAAATAGCTCGAAATTTGAATTTTTTTAATGTGAAAATTCACCTGGACCTTTGATAAATTTGCCCCTTACACTTAGGACAGACCCAAGACCTAAACTATCATCTTATAAGGAAACTCTAGATGAAAAGCTTGAACAAGTCAAGAAGTATGGATACTAAAGTGCTGAGCCAAAAACATTATTTTGGGTTGAGCTCCACCATTTGCAGAAAAACACTTCTGGAAAAGCAATGATATTTCTACTTCAAATTTATGTTTACCATCCATAATGAGAGAAGCAAGATGGTGCTGATTGGAAGAAAAGATAGAGGAAACTACAGGCTTGAAAAGATATTAAGAGTTTTCAGTTGGAAAATCCAAAAAATTCATTCAATTCAAATTTTTTTCTTTTATTTTTCCAGCACAGCATATTTTCGGAAAAATGGTCTGAGTCATTTTAAGAAAAGAGTTGCACTATAGGTTATCTAGTTTGGGGAAAGAGCAAAGTACAAAAAAATACAATTTCACACTTGGTTTTTGGACTTTGCCCCACTATAATAAACAAGACCAACAGTGTATAAATAGCAAATAAAACATTATTATTTAATTGTTATACGTGATGGGGACCCTACACAATGGATAGTTCTGCAATGCACATTTGAAAAAAACATTTGACTCACCTGTAGTAAAAGGCAGTGCAGTTGTAGGCACACTTTCTTTTTTTCCTGTAGAGAGAGAAAATATTTACAATTTACAGCTGGAAATTGTGGGTGCCAGTGGATACAATTACAGTCTATCAATGTGGCTGCTGTAACAGAAGATGGACATAAAGCTGGGACTTAAGTTACTGAGAGAGAGAATAATGACACACACGTGACTAACTTGGGGTACAGGGGTTACATTGGTGTCAGACATTGCTACAGGAGAGAAGGATTTAGTGTTCAACCCTGCAATAGTGTGATACTGTGTGTGTCTGGAACATAGAACATTATAAACTTTAGATTACAGTGTTACTCAGAATGAGTTCTGATAAGGCATGTGCTATTAGGTGGAGACATGGATCTACAGTGGGCAACTCAGTTACTCAGTCTCCTCATTATTTTGTTGAGTTTATCCCTCCATGTGAGTCCCATGGTTACCCTACGTTGATGATAGAATAAAGAGGTACTAATTCACACCCCGTGCATTAATTCTGAATATCGCCCGTAGAAATTGAATTGCCATTTCATAGAGTTGAGACTGGTGCATTTTAATAATGTAAGTTTGATTATATTAAGGTAAATATTCACCTACCAGTGCATGAGACCCCAGCGTCCTCTTTGTGGTGACAGTCACTTCTATTCCAGCGCACAGAGGGACAATCTTGCAGCGCCTGTTCATGGCCTTTGCAGGTCACCTCATCTAACCAGATGGGCCCAGTCCCATTTCCAACCATGTCCTCACCAGTGACATTGATAGCTGAGCCACAGTCCAACTGCTTACACACCACTTCTGCATCCTTCATGTCCCAGGAGTCATCACACACCGTTCCCCAGGATCCCTGGAAAAACACTTCTACTCTGCCAGAGCAATTGTCCTGCCCTCCAACGAGACGTACCCTGTCTGAATCTGAGGCAGGACAGAACAATATGTGGGTTTATAAAAAAAACTTACAAAGAGCAGAAAATATGTTGGTGATGTGACAATTTCACAATATAAAGCTTTTGTTTGATTATTGTATTGTTCTTAGTGGCAAATGAACATTTGTTGGCACAGATATTGATAGGTAATTATGGAGGCAATTGAAATAATATTGTTATTACAGTGATAACATTGCAGTGCTACATTAACTGGATGTGGTATAACTTCTTCATTAGATATTTTAATGAATATATACATAATAAATACATAATAAATACATAATATTTATATTTTTGATGTAATAATCTATATTTATGGCACAATGAATGCCTGCACTACATAGAACATCAAATTCATTAATAAATAACAGTAAATCAAGTGAAGACAACAATTTTCAAATCAGACAATTTGGTTACTGGTTTTCAAACATCCTGCCCCACTAACTCCAGCCCCAGTTTAAATTGCTCGGTGTACAGTACAGATATGGGATCCTTTATCCAGAAACCCGTTATCCAGAAATCTCAGAATTAAGGAAAGGTCAACTAATATAGAGTCCACTTTATCCAAATACTAAAAATTTCTAAAAATGATTTTGCTTTTCTCTGTAATACTAAACAGTAGCGTGTACTTGATCCCAACTAAGATATACTGTAAATGATCCTTATTGGAAGCAGAACCAGCCTATTGCGTTTATTTAATGATTACATGGTTTTCTAATAGATACGGAGGTCCAAATTATGGAAAGTTATCCAGAAACCTGTTATCCGGAAAACTTCAGGTCCCAAGCATTCATGATAACAGGTCCCATGCCTGTACTTAATTATCAATGAATAAAAATGATACAGGTCTTTGGGAATGTATTCTGTATGTTTATGATCTAGTATCTCACATAAGGTATTAGTGTCAGTATACTCTGTGCATGAATACAGAAAGAGGGTAGAAGAGATTTCTAAGGCCAATCAGCAGTTAGTTTTTACTGGTCTGTTGCCATTAATTAATGCTAAACAGATTCTGGTTACAATGTGTCACTGGACCATGACAAGTTTTTTTTTTATCCAGGTACTTCATTACCATCAAATTATCTTCAGTTGTAAGTACTACAATACAGACACAACCTTACTTAACCTACCTGTACAGTTCTCAGATGTTGGGCAGCTATTAGGATCTCTTATAGCTTTATAAAGTCTGTGTCCAGAACCTGTACAGAGCGGAGGAAAAAAAATGAGAAACTATGGGTTTTTGTATTAAAATGTAGAGATTTGTCATCTTGGACAATTATTACTATTATTTAAAACAACATTATTTTTAATTACTTCCTATTTTGGTCACATTTCGGCAAATGTGCATGGAGAGGCCCAACAGTTTAAGTTTAAGGAGAACAAAGCCATTTACTTTATGGTCCCACAAATCTTATTTGTCTTCTAGCAGTGATTTTACATATTACAGGTCTCATTTGCAGTCTTGCAAAACTGAACCCCGTTTTTTGTGCGAATCAGCACCATACGTTTAAGTATCTGGCATTCAAAGCTGCTCTGTATAGTTGTGCTATTCAGTGAGTCCATCCCTATTCATGTTCCGAATTGTGTGCAAGTGTGTGAATTGATGCAGGGGAACCTGGAGTTACCAGCACCTTCAACCTGACGGTAGCTCCAGGGTTCACTCAGCATAGTCGTTGTAGGGGAAAATGCTGGATTCTGAGTAAGAAACATGGTGAATAGCATCTAATATTGCACACTGCACTTCCTTATGTAAATGACATTTTTACTCTCCAATGAGAACCAGTGTCCCACAAGACAAAGCAGGACTGAGATGGCTGTGAATGAGTTAACATTGGTAGAGGTGATAAGAAACCTTTCCTGAGACAAAACAAAGAGACTCTTTTGACTATATAAATATAAAGGAATATGATTTTAAAAATGAGATTTAAAATGCTAATTTCTTAATAATTTGGGTGCTAGGCATATACCTTGTAAACACCTGCAAGCTCTCTATCATATTCCACCTACATCATATGGAGTGAACTGACCCACTTTGTTCATTACATTTCTTTAACAAAGAATTCTACAAATATTACAGTCTAGCTAATTCAACACAGGGCATAGAAGGGAAAGAGACCGAGCTTTGGGGAACCACACCATTGAGCTTGTATTCCCCTTGTGCCAAAAGGTATCAGTCCTAGAGAACAGCTTATGAATACAATAACAGCTACCAGGGCTGATATATAAACCCCTTTCCTTTTCTTTCATTTTCTAACTTTTGGTAGAGTGTTCATAGCTTATTGGTGATTACTTTTTAATGGCAACTGCATCAGGAATTGAAAATATCCTAAATAAGTTAATGTCGTCTGTACTTTTAATAATTTTGTGTCACTCCATAAATGTTTAAACATTTTTGAAACAGCTGTAACTTAGTTAGAAATGACTTTTTCAGTCATTTCTTGAATATGTTAAATGACATTCTATTAAACAAAAAAACATCAAATCCCTATACTCTAAATGATCAAATGTACCTCTAGTAAAAGTGTTTAAGGTAATTAAAATATAGTGTATTGTGTATAAAACAAGCTGCTGTGAAGTAATGGAGGCAACTGAAAAAGGACTAAATGGCACAGGTTAAATAGAGAATAAATGTTGATATACTCTATAGAACTTATCTGCAAATTTCTGGGCAACCTGAGTCGTTTCTCCCTTAAAGAATAAGGAAAGGTTGAAACTAAGTAAACTTTGTCAGAAAGGACTATAATTACACCAGTAAACTCTCAAAGTAATGCTGCTCTGAGTCATCTGTCAAAAAAACCACAGCATTTCTTTCCTATTATTGTGTATACGAGGGCTTCGGTATCAGACTTCCTTCTTTCAGATTAAACCTCCAGGGCTCAGGCTTGAGCATGCTCAGTTTGCTACTCTCTCCCCATTCCTTCTCCCTCCCCCCTTCTTGCTGTAATTTGAGCCCAGAGCTATGAGTGAGCATGTTGAGACTCAGGTAGGACGTGATGTCACACCAAGCTAATATGGCAACTGCTTTCCTAAACAAACAGAGTGAGCTTCTAGACCTGTTTACTCTGGTATTGTAAAGCATTCTACACAATAAATATAGCATTCTAGCTTGCACTATTCTGGCTAATCTATCGGCAATAAACTGCCTAAGTTGCTTTCATTGTCCTTTAAATGGCTGCATCTATGACTACAAAGTTCTCTAGTATAAATATATCTATTGTAGAGTTTCTGAAGCAGACCCACCAGTTTAAGCATTACAAGGCAACAGTACATAATATTTTGATTACTTTAAAACACTTTAATTATATTGGTGTTACTGTTCCTAAAGGTAAAGCTATATTCTACAAATTTTCCACAACTAGTATGCCATCTAATAAACCTTTCCCTTTTATTAAAACATAAAGACATGAAGGACATGAATTCTCAGATTTCTTTTGGCAAAACAACAAGGATAGCTTTCAAGAAATTAGAATTTTCAATCTCATTAGGTGATCTTCTCGATATAAGAATATTTAATTTAGCAGTATTATTTAGATATATAGTCAATAGGGATGTAGCGAACTGTTCGCGTCCGCCGCAAGTTCGAGAACGTCGCGCGACGTTCGCCAATAGGCGTTCGCGTCAAGACCATTCGACCATTCGATCGCTAAAATCGAACGATTTTCATTCGAATCGAACGATCGAAGCCATTGGATTGAATGAAATCATTCGATCGAATGGCTTCGATCGTTCGATTCGAACGAGAATCGTTCGATCGAACGATTAAAATCCTTCGATCGTTCGAATCGAACGATTTTCGGATGTTCGAAGTTCGCGAACTGTTCGCGAACTGTTCGCATTTTTTGCCGGTGTTCGCGAACGGGGTTCGCGAACACATACTCGGCAGTTCGCTACATCCCTAATAGTCAACTGGAAGGTTTACAGAGCTGAAAATAATATCTTAGAACTGTTGCACCCACACTATAAATTACACATACAAGAAAGAACCCTCTTTATAGGGACACAGTCATTTCTGGGAAAATACTACTTAAAACAAGCTTAATTAAAACAATGTTTCCCTTTTTGTCACTGCAGAGAAAGTCAAAACTTTTAGCCTCTTTCAATCCATCCTTTTGCGTCTTCATGGAAGAAGAAGGATAAATGTGATTGATATTTCTACTGGTGCAATTTTACCAGTAATGTCAAAATACCATTTAGCTTCAGGAGATAAATTATCTTATTTCCAAATTGAATTTTATTTATAAATAATACTGGATTTCATTAGCCTACAGTTCTTAAAAAAAACAAAAAACTTTATTTAACAAACTTTATTTAACAAACTTAAGGCTCTAGCTTTAAAACCTGAATGCTCATCTACATCCACACATTCACACTTTGACACCTCTGTGACCTTCAGCCAACACTTAACTGAATAGGTTCAATGGAACCACTGTGATTGGATGTCTGTGACTGTACTTCCCTTTAGGGTTTAAATGCCGGGGAATTCACTAACGGTCAGTTAAGCTAAAGAAACAGCTCACATGAGTGGTGAACATTTTGAAGAAAACTCAGAAAGTCCAGTTGCTTTAGACTTACATCTTGAAAGAAAAGAAATCTCAATCCTATTGCATTTATCCAATTCTTACTGTCTGTAGTTCGGAAAGCTATTTTAAAGTATGAAAAAGCCCCATATCTCCTTTAAAAACTCATGTACTGAGATGCCTTCATGACCTGTATGTAGAGCATATACTTAAATTTACTGGTCATCAACAAAATAAAGAATACAAAAAATTACCCCTTATATCGATGTAACTGGTAAAAAGACAAAGAATAAAATAAATTGTTTGAAGTTGAATGGATGATTTCCTATCTTCTGACATTCAACTTATCTAACTACCTATTTATATAACTGAGCAGAGAGAATAACCTTATACATTTAGTTTTTACAGTTAATAGTATTGAAATTGCTTTATTTGTTTTAAAATCTTTATCAGCTAATGTAACTTCTAATATCAAATGCCTTTATTTTATAGATGTATAGATTTATTTTATAGATGTGTTTATTATATCCTGACAAGATTGTATTGTGCTTAACACAACAACCAAATCAAATAATTGAAAACAGAACAAAAACTATGAGGCCAAAGTATGTGCAGACAATGGTTAAAAGATGACTGAATACAGCAGAGGTGGCAGTTTATGCGTTGCAGTTAAGCTCATGACTTCAGCTTCAAATAAAAACATTTTTACACGTATAGAAAAAATATTGTGTTAACTTAAAAGAATGATTTTCATTTCTGGTTTGAATAGTCATTTGACTTATAGTTAAAATTTAAGACCAGAGTGCAATGGGCCACTTGTGTCTGGTGAGCTCCCATCAGTAGGAAGATGATTGACTTGGCTTTTGCTGTAAAAAGTAAATATTTCAGAAAACGGTGTGATGAACCAAGGCACAGACTTTTTTTAGGGATAGCCACTGTACAGACTTGAGCAAATGAAGCACGACTTTTCAAGATATATAAGATACAAAAATAGACACTTTTCCTCACATAATTCTCACTCACTCACTAGCAGAGTGTTGTTAGCCTTTTGAGTGGCCTCCTCTACTGAAACTACAGGATTTTCCCCTACTTCTTGTCGTGTCCAGCATACAGTGTACAAACTTCTTCCGAGCTGTCTTGCTACATCTCTGGTAGGTTCCCGATAAACTACTTTTAAATGTTCCAAATTCCTTACTGATGCACAATTGCCCTGGTGCCTAAGTCCTTGTCAGTGAGCGTCACCAGTCTACTAGCTTCTACTTAGCCCTTACAAGGTACAGCCTCCCACCTGATCTGGCTCTGAAGTCTGTTCTGCCATTAGATGTTGATAGGCCAAAGAAGGAGTCTTTGGCTTCTGCACATCCTTAAGTTGGCTCCTCAAAGGGAATTTCCCTGCAGGCCAATATTACATAGTTAAATTGGCGTTGAAAAAAGACAAAGTCCATCAAGTTCAACCCCTCCAAATGAAAACCCAGCATCCATACACATACCCCACCCTACTTTTAATTAAATTCTATATACCCATACCTATACTAACTATAGAGCTCAGTATCACAATAGCCTTTGATATTCTGTCTGTCCAAAAAATCACCCAAGCCATTCTTATAGTCATTAACTGAATCAGCATCACAACATCACCCGGCAGTGCATTCCACAACCTCACTGTCCTGACTGTGAAGAACCCCCTACGTTGCTTCAAATGAAAGTTCTTTTCTTCTAGTCTAAAGGGGAGGCCTCTGGTACGGTGATCCACTTTATGGGTAAAAGGTCCCCTGCCATTTGTCTATAATGTCCTCTAATGTACTTGTAAAGTGTAATCATGTCCCCTCGCAAGCGCCTTTTTTCCAGAGAAAACAACCCCAACCTTGACAGTCTCCCCTCATAATTTAAGTCTTCCATCCCGCTAACCAGTTTAGTTGCACTTAGTCTCTGCACTCTCTCCAGCTCATTTATATCCCTCTTAAGGACTGGAGTCCAAAACTGCACTGCATACTCCAGATGGGGCCTTACCAGGGACCTATAAAGAGGCATAATTATGTTTTCCTCCCTTCAGTTAATGCCCTTTTTTATGCAAGACAGAACTTTATTTGCTTTAGTAGCCACAGAATGACACTGCCCAGAATTAGACAACTTGTTATCTACAAAGACCCCTAGATCCTTCTCATTTAAGGAAACTCCCAACACACTGCCATTTAGTGTATAACTTGCATTTATATTATTTTTGCCAAAGTGCATAACCTGCATTTATCAACATTGAACCTCATTTTCCAGTTTGCTGCCCAGTTTTCCAATTTAGATAAATCACTCTGCAAAGTGGCAGCATCCTGCATGGAACCTATAGTTCTGCACAATTTAGTATCATCTGCAAAAATAGAAACAGCACTTTCAATGCCCACCTCCAGGTCATTAATAAACAAGTTGAAAAGCAAGGGACCACTAATCCACTTAAGTCATTTCCCTCTATTTTAACAGAATTAGAGACATATAGTGTCTGTTCGAATTATAAAATTAATATGGAAAAGTCGGAGGCTTTACCTATCTTACTTTCACGCCCGCTATTCACATCTTTGAGGTCTAGATATAAATTTAAATGGCAGGAAGACTTTATTACATATTTAGGTATTAAAATTACACCAGACCCACACCAGCTATTTGAGAGGAACTATCCACCCTTACTGTCTGAGGTTTCTGGCTTGTTGAAATCATGGGAGATGAAACGTATAACGTGGAATGGAAGAATTAATACGGTTAAAATGTCGATCCTACCCAAATTTATATATTTATTTAATGCGCTTTCTATACCTATCCCCCGTTCTTACTTTAAAGCAGTTAACGCTGCGATTTCGCTGTATGTGTGGAATGGAGGGAGAAGTAGGATTAGATGCTCTACTCTTTATAGGCCAAAACTACAGGGGGGTCTGAATGTGCCTGACTTTGAAACTTACTATCAAGCCGGTGTTTTAGCTAAAGTCTTAGAATACACTAGGACTAACTCCATGGTTCAATGGAGATACCTGGAGGATAGATGGATAGGCGGCTTATTGAGAGGTGTTGTCTGGAATAAGGGCACCAACTTTCCTAAAGAGGCTAAATCTCACTTATTAATTCACAATTGTTTAGATATATGGCAACATCTTAATGAGCGATACACTTTTGCTCCCTATCCATCACCGATGCTGCCTTTGAGAAATAATGTTGAATTCTTGCCTGGGACGCTTGATGCTGGTTACAGGACGGCGTTTGGCTGTTCGAATCTAATCGTCCGGAGCTTCCTTCCTTCTGCTCGAGATCTTGTCCCTGTAGTGAGAAGTAATCGGGCCTTGTGGCAACAGGGGGATGTTTGGAGGTTGCAACAGGTGGAACACTTTCTGAAATCCTTGAAGATTGATGTTTCCGCTGTTTGTCGAAAGCTAACTGCTTTTGAGAGGTTGTGCAATTTGGATATGGATCTTAGACATTCTCTATCACTGTTATATAGGATGATTCGAGATAGTAAATATGCTCAATTACCAACATACACATCGTCATGGGAAAAGGACTTGGGCATGCAGTTTACTCCTGCGGAGTGGGGCAAAATCTTTACTATCGTCTCTAAATGCTCGATCAGCAATAGATTCCAGGAATATTCATTTAAACTATTGGCAAGATGGTATAGGACACCAGTAGTGCTGTATAAAGCTAACCTGATACCGTCTGCTGAATGTTGGAGATGTAGTGCAGGTACCGGTACTCTGGAGCATTTGTGGTATTCCTGTCCAAAACTTGGGAACTTTTGGGCACAAATAGCAGATACATGTTCATTGATTATTAAATGTCCAGTAATTTTAGATGCCTCTTCTGTACTCCTATATTATAGATATGAACCACAAGATACAACAAAAAAAATCCTCCTTCTCCAGCTCTTGATGGCAGCCAAAGCCCTTATTCCAATGCATTGGAGTAAGGAAGCTCCGCCGACGCTTTCTAACTGGTATACGCTTGTTAATGAGATATGCTTGATGGAGGAGTTAACTGCCTTTTCGCATGATAGTTATCTTAAATATGCCTCAATTTGGCTGCCGTGGAAACAATTTCTTGCTGCCTCAGACAATACCTCTTAATATTGCCTGCTAGGGATACGATAAGACCTGACAATATTTCCCCTATGTGGGATTTTAGTTTATGGGAGACCTAGTCACACACACAGACCGACACAGAATAGGATTGGAGTACTAATTCATGCCAGGAATGCACTGTTGTTATAATTTCAATATGTTATTATTTGCAGTAGTTTTACTTACTATAACATGTATATACCCTCCTTTGACTATATGCTTGAATATATCTCTACCTATCTGGAGGATTGTAATTTTTGCGATGATATGTATAATGTGAATGTTCACAGCTTTATTGTTTTCGTGTATTATCTACATGTCAAATAAACGTTTGATAAATAAAAAAAATAAAAAAAGAAAAAAGAAAAGCAAGGGACCTAGTACAGAGCCCTGCGGTACTCCACTAACAACACTGGTCCAATTAGAAAATGTTCCATTTACCACCACTCTTTGTAGTCTATCTTTTAGCCAGTTCTCTATCCAAGTACAAATACTATGTTCCAGGCCAACATTCCTTAATTTAACCAGTAACCTTTTGTGTGGCACTGTTTCAAATGCTTTAGCAAAGTCTAAGTAAATCACATCCACTGCCATCCCAGAATCGAGGTCTCTACTTACCTTCTCATAAAAAGAAATTAAGTTAGTCTGGCAAGATCTATTACGCATAAAACCATGCTGGCACAAACTCATAGTATTATGATTTGCTATGAAGTCCAGTATCTTATCCTTTATTAACCCTTCGAAAAGCTTTCCTATCACTGACGTCAGACTAACTGGCCTATAGTTTTGAGGCTGAGAACGGGATCCTTTTTTGAATAGAGGTTAAAGGGGACCTGACACCCAAACATTAGCACTTATTATAAAGGTATTAAAAAATCATAGCTGTCAATCATGTATTGCTTAATTTACTTAAGACAGGCCAGAATTCACAAACTGTGGGAGTGCCCTTCCTTGACAAAGGGGGTAAATCTTGAAGCATGGTGTACAGTTGTTTGGGTGAAAACTGGGGAGAATAAACATTTATTCTTTCTATAAACACCTAAATGCTCTGTTATAAGGGCAATTAGTATAAGACTTCAGAGGGAATATGCAAAATGCAACTGCAAAAACATGGCTGATTGTTTCATGCTGAAAATGACCCCTGGTGTGTACAAAATAAGTTGAATAAGAATAGAAGAGTGTGTTAAGGTAATATCTTACACTTGATGTTTGCCACCTCTGCTTTATTGCATGTGTTTCTGGTCCAAGGATTTGAAGGACACTGCCACAGAGTTGCATCATATTTCCGGCACTCGATGTTGTCCAATAGGAAGGGACCTTCTGCTTCACCATATTCAAAGAGAGAAGCAAATGTTTCACTCACTCCACAGTTTAGCTGGTTGCAGATAACAGAAATAGTAATTTCCTTCATTCCATTGTTACAGACAGATGACCAGCTTCCATTGTAATAGACTTCAACCCGTCCTTCACATTCATGGGTTCCTCCAACCAAACGGAGATCAGTGAATTCTAAACATAAATAAAATAAATATTAGTGAGTGATACTGTACATAAATAAATCAGTTGGTTGGCTATTGTCAGTTTTTCATAAAAATGTTATGTTGGAGATGGAGACTTCATCACTTACTTATTGCTGACCTCTCCATTCTGTAGCTCTTTTTGAGTTTTTAACAACTTTAATTTTGAAACCCAAACATTTTATGTTTGATCTGTATTTATCAATACACTGGTGATCAAATCAAGAGATCTGGGAGGTTTCATCATTTTACCGTAGGGTAGTGCTCAAAACAATATGCAATCTGTATTGTATTTAAGTTCTCCATGTCTTGTTGCTCAGGTCTGTTAATACTGTGTAAATCTAAGGTACAACAAATTATTCACCTTGGCACAGGTTGATTCTAGTGACTCTCTAGACTCCAATCACTCCATGTTTAAAGGTTGAGGCAAATTTTTATTTTGGGGTTGACTTGCCCTTTAATAAGAAAAGCTAATAAAACATAACATGAGTTTCTGTGTGTACAAAACCATTCAGCACTTAGAACACACTGTGGATAAAGTCCAATAAGCCTCTGATAAGGTTTTCAGTGGTCACTTTGTGAGCAGTGATACTTTCCAATCTATCACTTACACTCAGACTGGAGAGGGCTGTATAATTAGCCCAAATGGCCCAGAAACATACTGAATGAAACACGAGACAGATGTAAATTTTGGAGAGGTTCCTGGTGAATTATTTTGCTCTATAACTGGAAACAGCTGACTGCCCCCTTCAAATGGCTTATAGTCTGGTTTTGGCCTCCACAGACTTCTTTCTATGACATAATTTTAATATAGGCAGACCCTTGAATATGCAACATTAAAAATAATTGGCCCACCAGTTGGACTGTACTTCCCTATACTGTTTCACATAGGTTTCTAATATTGCTTAGTGATTTGGATCATTCTCTTGGATGAATCATTTCCTTCTATATCATTACAGTTATGCCACCAATTATTTCCATCTAAAACTCTATGGGAGATGGTATTCCTGTAATTCTTAGGTGTCTAGATATTAGCAGTGCTGTAACTATCCACGGGCATTCCCAGATTCAGGATGCACATCCGGCTCCTCTGCTGGCACTCCAAATGGAATCATGTACACCGAAAAATGTCCCTCTGCCCTGTCAACCGTGTTATGAATTATTGCGGCTCTGCATGTGATCACCCCCCCTTCACCACCAGTAGTTCCGCCACTAGATATTAGGTTTGCAGATAAAGAATCCAATACCTGCAATATAGTTAGTTGATAAAATATACTATAATGTGTGCTGTATATTCCTGTACTGTATATGTTTGCTAACTTTTGTTAGTCATATTCAGGCATATAGGACACACACTGATACTGAATATTTGAATGGGTATCTTTTATTTTCCTAGAAATTATTTTACCTGAACATATAACACCTGCATCCTCCTTATGTCCACAGTTGTGCTGACCCCAAGGGCTGGAAGGACAATCCAACAGAGAAGTTTCATTTCCTAAACACTTCAGGTCATCCATCCAAATTTTTCCAGTTCCTCTTTCATGAAATGTGTTGGTTGTACTGATGGCATGTCCACACCTCAACTGTCTGCAAACCACATTAGCATCTTCTGCATCCCATAAATCATCACAAACTGTTCCCCATTCTCCATGATGATAGACCTCCACTCTGCCAGCACATCGACCTCGACCATCAACCAGCCGTACCCTCCTGCTATCTATATTAAGCAGCAAAATGTAAAAATATCAAGGTTTGGTCCTAAATATATTAGCAATCATTACCCTCACCCATAATTATTTTTCTTTTTTATATAGCACCAACAATTGCAAATCCCATAGTGCTCTAATGAGATTATACATCATTCCCTATATATATTTGCATCTCCAGACTCCAATGAGGAAAATGCATGTATTAGTTGCTCTGGGCTACTGGTTCAATACAAGTGTTTTTGCATAAACCCTGCAGTTTCCAGAAAATATAAACTACAAAGATGTGTAATATTGTGCCATTATTGTTGTTATTCATTATATGCTGAACATAAAGCTACTAAATATGCTACTTAAACTTTTAAATACTGCCATTGTGGGCTGCAGATAATGTCATGAGGTCACTGTACCTGAGCAGACAACTTGAACTTCTTTCTTGTGGTCACAGTCTTGTCCTGCAGAAGATTCCAGTGTCCCAGCACAATCATTTAACTGACTCTCATTTCCATTGCACTTGATTCCCTCCCATATAACATGGCTGCTGTCAGGTAGTTGTGCCTCAGAGGTGAAAGCACTTACAGCTTCTCCACAGTGTAACTCTCTACATACAACCTGAGCCTCCTTAATGCCCCACTCACTGCCATAAACTCTGTGCCAGGTGTCATTGTGTAGAACTTCCAGTCTCCCTTCACAGTGGTTCTCTCCTCCCATCAGCCTCAGTGTTTCATTTCTCCCTGTTAGTGAAAAGGAGAGACAAACAGGGGTGACTATATGGTCAATCAGGTCAAACAAAATCACTTGGAAAGTCTAGGCATCTGTATGTGATATGTATTAAGGAATGTGTCATGATAACATTTGTCTTAACTAAAGTAATATCTACATTAAACATAAACACACATATGCTGCCATGAGGTTCCAAGCTCAGTTAATAATAATAATAATTTAGTTTTTTACATTTTACATTTTTGCATTGCCTTCAATTAAAGGGGTGGTTCACCTTTAAGGTAACTTTTGTTAGTTACAGAACGGCCAATTCTAAGCAACTTTTCAATTGGTTTTCATTATTTATTTTTTTAAGTTATTTGCCTTTTTCTTCTAACTCTTTCCAGCTTTCAAATGGTCGTCGCTGATCCCTTCTAAAAAATAAATGCTCTGTATGGCTACAAATGTATTGTTATTGCTACTTTTTATTACTTATCTTTCTATTCAGGCCTCTCCTATTTATATTCCAGTTTCTTATTCAAATCAATGCATGGTTGCTAGGGTAATTTGGACCCTAGCAACCAGATTGCTTAACTTGCAAATTGAAGAGCTGCTAAATAACTCAAAAACCTTCAATAATAAAAATGAAAAACAATTGCAAATTGTCTCAGAATATCTGTCTACATCATACTAAAAGTTATCTCAAAGATTAACAACCCCTTTAAAGGGGATCTAAACCTCTTTAATTCACTTATTTTTGTCTTTTTCGATTTAAATTTTTTATCTAAATAGATAGAGAATGCGTGGTAATATAGTAATTTTATAATATGCGTACTTCTCCAATCAAACTTGTACAATAGTTGCAATTGGGCAATTTCTGCATGGGGTAGACCGATTGAAAGGGCCTGTGTTTTGTCCTGATTAATCTTATAGTGTGAGATGTGTTGGAAGGCCTTAAGCTAGCTCATGAGTTGGGGCAGTGATACTTTCGGATTAGTGATGGTCAGCAGCTGCTTTTATTCCCTCTATTCCTGGGTGTACGTGGATTTTCTCTACAAGAGGTTCTACTATTAAGGCAAATATAAGGGGCGACAAGGGGCATCCCTGCCTTGTTCATTGGTTATGTCAAAGGCATTCGACAGGGCACCCGGGATTCTCACTTTAGCAGACGGCTTAGTGTACAGAAGCAGTATTGCCTTTAGAAAATTGCCCTGCAGTCTGATTTTTTCTAGGACCTTTTCCATGTAAGTCCAGTTCACTCTGTCAAATGCCTTCTCCGCATCTAGCGATAAGGCCAAGAAAGGAGATGACTCTTTTTCAGAAATATGGATTAAATTTAGTAATTTCCTAGTATTGTCTGGGGCTTGCCTACCGAGTATAAATCCAAGTTGGTCATTTTTTATTAAATTTGGGAGCACCGGGCTAATCTTAATGCAAGAATTTTGGCATATATTTTAATGTCAGTATTTAAGAGTACAATTGATCTTTAGTTGGTGCAGTTGTCTGGGAATTTTCCCGACTTTGGGATGGTGACTATATGTGCTGCAAGGGATTCCGGGCTTATGGTGTCAGACTCCACCCAGTAGTTGAAAAGTTTAGTAAGCTTGGGCACTAATATATGAGCGAACACTTTATAATAGTCATTGGGATACCCATCAGGACCAGGAGACTTGCCACTCAATAGTTTTTTTGAAGACCAGCAACCTT
Organism: Xenopus laevis; assembly: GCF_017654675.1. Lineage (NCBI taxonomy): Eukaryota > Metazoa > Chordata > Amphibia > Anura > Pipidae > Xenopus > Xenopus laevis. The sequence continues at coordinate 115,342,033 of NC_054385.1, read as the reverse complement.
AAGAATTGTATTTATTAACAATGGAGACAAATATCACTGTGATATTGCCCATGGCAAAATCACAGATCTGATTGGTTTCTATGGGCAACACCACCAAAATAATAAACTCCCCTAACTGCCTGTGCGCTTCCAGCATTCAGTTAACCTTATAGCTGCTGACTTCCATTTGAGCCAAAAAAATCCAAATGTCTTGGAAACTGCTAAAATATAAAAATTAATGTAATGTGTAAAAGTCACAACTTTATGGTTAATTGGTAAAATTGTCATCGTGTGGCATTTTCACTAATAATTATGTGTGTGCACTTTTTTAACCATATTGTAAACTCTTCATGCGTTCTGAAATATTAAAGGGTATACTTAAGAGAACAACTTACCAGTACATATAACAGCTGCTGTATCAGTATGTGGGCAATGACTGTTCCCCAGGGCAGTGTAAGGACACTCAGCTAGGTGGGACTCAGTTCCCTTGCAGTGAAATTTATCAGTCCATATAAGATTATTTGTCCCAAATATGTTCCCATGTGGAATTGAGACGGCAGTGCCGCAGTTGAGTTGCCGACACAAGACATTAGCAGCGTGTAAATCCCAGTGTGAGTTGCACAGAGACCTCCATTGTCCTACACGCTTCAGCTCCACTCTCCCTGAGCAACTCTCACTGCCATTCACTATCCTGTGGTCTTTGTATGTACCTGCAAAATACAATTCTTCAGCATTTATATGTCTGCAATATAACGCACATATTAAGATTAATATTTATAACTCCCTAACATGACTGCCCTCCTGAAAAAATAATTTCCCATCCAGTGGCAAAATGCCAACACATCTTTCCAGAGAAAAATATACTGTATATATATATATATATATATATATATATATATATATATATATATATATATATATATATATATATATATAAAATATACTATAACTACACAATATATACTAAAAATATATACTAAAAAGTTCTAAAAATACAAGTGTCCATAATGTTACTACTCTGATTCAGACATCAAAACTGCAGCTTTCCACAACTCACATGCTTTTAACAACTCAAACATGTTTTATTCCCACCCCCAACTTTCTTCATGTTTTTAACTAAAAGCAACTAAAATGGTCATTCAGTGATAGACGTCTTACTGGTCTGTTATAAATCATATACCAGCCATTATTAAAATATACTCACCTATGCAATGTATGGCTGGAGGATTTGGGTTACTGCAGTTTTTCTCAAATCTGTCAGTCCAGGGACAGTTTCTTATATTGGTCTCATTTCCAACACACTTGATTTCCCCAGTCCAGATTTCCTCTCTCCACTTGAGGGAATTTGTCATCACTGGTGGTGTTACTGCAATCCCACAATCCAGCTGCCTGCAGATAACATTGGCCACTCTCAGCTCATCATCCAACTCACACACTGAGGCCAAATTGATTCCATGTTCCATCTCTAGATGCCCTGAGCAAGTGCTGTGTCCTTCTACCCATTTGAATGCTGTATGATCTGTTGTATCAATAAAAGGTTATGACAATACAACTTATAGAATAGATGTAATGATTTACGACACTGTGTTCATATAGATATTCATAGGTTGAGGGTGATTTTTTTGTTTGGGTAGGCTAAGTCTAATGTTACATCAACAGTTTCTTCACCTGTGATTTTCCACTGGCAGAGAAACAACTGGATCAAACCCATATTCCCAAGTATTGGCAAAAGTTGTAATTCACCTGTCTGAGCACACAGGGAGGATTTCTGTCTAAAAATGCACTACAATCTGTTCCATAGTTACACACAGTAGTTAAATCGGGTTGAAAAAAGACAAAGTCCATCAAGTTCAACCTCTCCAAATGAAAACCCAGCATCCTTACACACACCCCTCCCTACTTTCACACAAATTCTATATACCCATATCTATACTAACTATAGAGTTTAGTATCACAATAGCCTTTGATATTCTGTCTGTCCAAAAAATCATCCAAGCCATTCTTATAGTCATTAACTGAATCAGCCATCACAACATCACCCGGCAGTGGATTCCACAACCTCACTGTCCTGACTGTGAAGAACCCCCTATGTTGAAAGTTATTTTCTTCTAGTCTGAAGGGGTGGCCTCTGGTACGGTGATCCTCTTTATGGTTAAAAAGGTCCCCTCACCGGGTTTACGAGTGTCTAACTTTAAACACTGGTCTCAGAGACACGTTGTGGGCTTTCCAGCTTATGCGTGGCAGGGAATTTAAAACATTGGAGGAGATCCTGCAACCTGATAATATAACCTCATTGGATCGTTTGAGGTACTATCAGGTTAAACACTTCTTGATGACAGAGGGCGCATTGAGTTCTGCAAGTGGAGACGATACTGCTTTTGAGCAATTGTTCACGAAATTGGTGAGATACCCACACGAAATTTCTTTGTTGCGCAAGGTCCTTTCTGAAACTCAGGCCTCTCCTTCGGCCATTTTCAAAGGGAACTGGGAAAAGGAACTCCAAGTTACGTTTACTGAGGAGAAATGGTCCTCTATTGTCGACAGGTCATTTCGTACGGTGACTAGCTACAAACTGCAGGAGCACAACTATAAAATACTCTCTCACTGGTATAGGGTGCCTACAAAGTTAGCAAAAATTTACCCGAATCTCCCTGACACATGCTGGAGGTGCGGAAAAGGGAGGGGGACATTGTCCCATATTCTGTGGGCCTGCCTGGGACTACAACCTTACTGGTTGAAAGTTAAACATCTGATATCTCAGTTTACGGATTTGACAATTGTTGACTCAGCAGCCTTTTTCCTCCTCCAACACAACATCTTGTCTACAGCACAATATAAAAGCTCAATTGTTTCCACTCTGATCACTGTTGCTAAAGCACTAATCCCCAAGTATTGGAGAACGGACCAGATTCCCTCTATCAAGGAATGGATCTTACAGGTTCAAGAAATGTATCACTTTGAAAGGTTAAAACTCCCTAGGGATAATCAATCCCAAGAAGATGCTTTTAATCGGAAATGGACCCATTGGCTCCTCTTCATGGAATCAAAGGAATGTGCAGCACTTATCAATTAGGTGGGTTTCCTTATTTACGGAATTGATGCATATGTATTGATGCCGTCATTACTAAAAGGGGCTTCTCTGTGGACCCGGCGGGCCTCCCCTCCATGCCACTTCATAATGTCTAGATACGTTCTTCCCTCTCTCGTTTACTTACCTGTAACTCTCTTACAGCAAATGCATGTTGTATTACACAATGTTTAACAAATGGCATAATCCTTTTACTTTATTTTATTATTTTCTTATGTTCGTATATTTTCATGTTCGTGGTTTTGTTCTCATGCTCATGTCACGAAACTGTATCTTTCTAAGTATGCTATTTACTGCACTAATGATTCCTGATACAAAAGACTGAATTTGTATCATTGCATTTTGGATGTGACTGGTGGATGTGCGTTTGGAAAATAAAGAATTTATAAAAAGGTCCCCTGCTATTTGTCTATAATGTCCTCTAATGTACTTGTAAAGTGTAATCATGTCCCCTCGCAAGCACCTTTTTCCCAGAGAAAACAACCCCAACCTTGACAGTCTCCCCTCATAATTTGTCTTTCACACCTCTAACCAATTTAGTTGCACTTAGTCTCTGCACTCTCTCCAGCTCATTTATATCCCTCTTAAGGACTGGAGTCCAAAACTGCACTGCATACTCCAGATGAGGCCTCACCAGGGACCTATAAAGAGGCAGAATTATGTTTTCATCCCTTGAGTTAATGCCCTTTTTTATGCAAGACAGAACTTTATTTGCTTTAGTAGCCACAGAATGACACTGCCCAAACTTGTTATCTACAAAAACCCCTAGATCCTTCTCATTTAAGGAAACTCCCAACACACTGCCATTTAGTGTATAACTTGCATTTATATTATTTTTGCCAAAGTGCATAACCTGCATTTATCAACATTGAACCTCATTTTCCAGTTTGCTGCCCAGTTTTCCAGTTTAGACAAATCACTCTGCAAAGTGGCAGCATCCTGCATGGAACCTATAGTTCTGCACAATTTAGTATCATCTGCAAAAATAGAAACAGTACTTTCAATGGCCACCTCCAGGTCATTAATAAACAAGTTGAAAAGCAAGGGACCTAGTACAGAGCCCTGCAGTACTCCACTAACAACACTGGTCCAATTAGAAAATGTTCCATTTACCACCACTCTTTGTTTTCATCAACCAGCTGACCCCCCTCTGACTGTAAAGGCCCCACCCCTTCCTGCTTCATTTTTTTACTATTAACATATTTAAAAAATAATTTTGGATTTATTTTACTGCTTGCTGCAATATCCTTTTCTATAGCAATTTTAGCTTGTCTTATAGCTTCTTTGCATGATTTATTGGCCTCCTTGTACCTTATAAATGATTCGGCTGTACCAGCTAACTTGAAAGCCTTAAAAGCACGTCTTTTCTTACCCACCTCAACACCAACGCTTCTATTGAACCAAAAAGCTTTTGCTTTGCAACGACGTTCCTTGCTTACAAGTGGAATATACTAACATGTATATTTATTAAGCAGCATTTTAAAGACTTCCCATCTGTGTTCCGCGTTTAACCCTGTGAAAAGCATTTCCCACTTAATATGTTGCAGAGATGCCCTTATACTGTCAAAGTTTGCACGTCTGAAATTTAGTGTTTTAGTTACTCCCTTATAGAATTGCTTCTGCAACAGAATCTCAAAGGAGACCATGTTATGATCACTATTCCCTAAATGCTCACCCACACAAATGTTAGAGATGAGTTCAGTATTGTTAGTTATTACAAGATCCAAAAGAGAGTTATTCCTAGTAGGTTCTTGAACGAGCTGGAATAAAAAGTTGTCATTCAGCATATTTATAAGCCTAATAGCTTTTTCTGTCTTGGCAACCCCATTACCCCAGTCAATGTCTGGATAATTGAAGTCACCCATAGCAACAACTTGACCCAGCTGTGAAGCCGCTTGTATCTGGAGCTGGATTTCATATGATGATTCTCTTTGTAACCTTTTTGCCCAGTCAAAATCTCTACCCAGAGGGGTTCCACTCCCTCACCAGTGTGAGCTATTGTTATTTCTTTAGCGCATGGCTTTAATTCAGGCTTTACATACAAACACACTCCTCCACCCTTTTTTATCCCTCTGTCCCTCCTAAATAGGGTGTAACCATTTAAATTCACAGTCCAGTTACATGTTTTATCCCACCAGGTCTCAGTGATACCAATTATATCATAATTTTTAGAGCATGCAATTAATTCTATGTCTCACATTTTACCTGACAAACTCCGTGCATTTGCCAGCATACAGCGGAGGTTACTAGTTTTACTTTTGAAATGTGCATTACTTAGTGAAGAATTATATGTTAAGTTAGTATTAGTCTGTTTTTCTTGTAACAGAGGGACCTCCTTAGCTGGTAAATTGTATGTCCCCCTCACTCCTCCCCCATGACCCCTTACTAACCCCACTGCCCTGTCTACACTAGCTTCCCCATAATCCTTTTTCTCACCCGCCCCCCCCTTGCCTAGTTTAAACACTCCTCCAACCTCTTAGCCATTCTTTCCCCTAGCACTGCAGACCCCCTTCCATTGAGGTGCAAACCGTCATGACTGTATAGGTTGTACCCCAACGAAAATCAGCCCAGTGCTCTAGGAACCCAAACCCTTCATTCCTACACCAAGATTTGAGCCACACATTTAGCTCCCTAAACTCCCGCTGTTTTCCTAAACTTGCACGTGGCACAGGCAAAATTTCAGAAAAGATGACATTGGAAGACCTTTCCCTGATCTTAGAGCCTAGATCCCTGAAATTACTCTTTTTTTCATCTATCATTAGTACCGATATGCACTAAGACAGTTGGGTCGTGCCCAGCCCCACTCAATAATTTATCTATCTGATCCACCACATGCCGAACCCTGGCACCAGGTAGACAGCAAACTGTTCGGTTGTAGTGATCCAGACGACAAATTACCCTATCCACTTTCCTAATAATTGAATCCCCTACAACCACAATCTGCTTAGACCTGACTCTACTCTCCCCCCCCACCACTACTAGAGAAACTGGTCTCCCGGCTGTTAGAGAGATCAGCCCCATCTAGAATTGCCAATCCGGAGTTCATATTCCCATCATCTTCACACAATCTGGCAAATTTGTTGCGATGTATAAGCTCTGGATCAGCCTCCATTTTCCTTTTGCCCACCTTAGATTTTCTAACTGTCACCCAGCTAGCTGCCTCATAATCCTGCTGCTGTTCTGTCCCCCCCCAAACTATCTTTCTAGATTGTCAATTAATCGCAGTGTTGTAATTTGTTGCTCTAGTGCTCTAACTCAAGCCTCCAAAGTGGCAATTTGCTCACAACCACCAGAGAGGTAAGCATTTTGGATCTCTAGTTCAAAATCTGCATACATATGACAGATTGTGCACTGAGTCAGACCTTCAATCTTGCTAGCACTCATTATCCCTGTTACAGATCAAAACAGGAATAAAAAAAAATAAAAAAATAAAAATTAGGTTTAGAACAAAACTTTTGACCTAGTTTGAACCTCCTTTAGTTTGAAACTCCGGTGTTTGTAACTCCACTTACAGATCCCCCCCTAACTCCGGTAACTCCACTTACAGATCCCCCCCTAACTCCACTTACACAGATCCCCCTCTTAAAGAACAAACACTTAAGAGAAGCCAACACTAGAGCAAGCTCCACTGGAGTCCAAGGGGTTCTTTTTATACAGTCTATTCAGGTGCAACTAATCAAACCCCACCCCCTCAAACAGAGGGAAAACTAACTGCAGAGTAAAGCAGGTTGTGGCAAACTTGCTGGAAGCACACTAGCACACCAAACTTTGCTTTTTAGCACCCAAGACAGAAAAAAAATGATAAAAAACTAAACCACAGTATTTAAATATAAAACCTTACTATAAAATAGCAGTTAATAGCAAATACTTATCCTTTTCAGTTGATTTGTTTGTTTTTGTTGTTTTTTCCTGTCAACAGCTTATTTCCAGCAGCATACATGGTCTGACTTAAGAGCTACTAACTGATGGCCCACAGACTGCATGATTAAGTACAAAGTAATTTTTTCACTTGAAATGGACAAAGCCCAGACTATTTTCAAAATAATATTCATAGCACTCTCTTATTATCAAAATTATAGAAAAAGTTCAGTTTATCCACATTACTGGAAATCAGGGCTAATGATTGGCTTGTTTAACAATAATAATGTAAAAGTAGGTATCCTGGAAGCTATTATATATAAAAAGTCAAAAATTAATTAAATGCACATAGTAAAAAAATGGTTCATACTGACCCTCCAAAAAATCAATTTTACTTGTTTCATACCCGCCGGTACTTAGTCATAAGTGTATTTAACATTAAAGCATATTTATTAGTATATTAATAAACAAGTGATATGTTAATTGTCACAGCGAACGCCATCCAGCGTGTATCAAAACATTATTTATTGGTGCATGGTGTATCAACGCGTTTCGGCTCACCTAGAGCCATCGTCAGGATAATGACAGGAAGTGTGGTACATCATTATATCATCCCCTCAACTAATCAGAATCAATCCCTCATTAAGAATTCACATATGTGTGAACCATTCATGTATCCAAAAGTGCATCTTAAAGTGACAGTGCTCATCTCAAATATATACTGTGATTATAATTTCTAGGCCTCTATCCAAAATCTGTGTGTTCGGCCATCAGTTGGTCAATCAATAAATACATATAATAATACATATAAAAAATGCGTAAACATTTTTTAAAAGATTTTATTTAGTGAACTTTTCTTAAAAACACACACATTGACATCCACAATGTCTCATAGAAATGTATCAAAAACTTATCTATTAAGCAATCAACATTGCCAGCAAAATCTTAGAGAATGTAACAAAATACAACTCTTAATGTTACCATCTAAGTTAATATAACTAGACACATTGTAGAAAAGGAAAGGAAATAGGGGGAAAAAGGCCGCAAGACTAAACACTAGCAGGATTAAGAGAATCTCCATATAAACTGTGGTAATCAATATATACCCATTAATAGCATTTACTACCACCCCATCAAAGGTATGCCAATCCCACAGGGCTAAATGGGCATTACACACACGCAGGGAACATAGGGCAGACAGAGTATGGCACACACAGGTAGGATAAGAGCAGGGCATGTAACGTAGAGCAGACACAGCCAGAGTAGGGCAGGAAACAGGGAAATCTATCAGGACCATACAATGACTGATCAGGTGCAGGGCCACTCTTAAAATGAACAGTAAATAGTGTGCTATGTACAGTGACATAATGCAAGTGCTGCTCCTACAATCTGTATGTGGTGTGATAATCTGAACAATGCTGGTGCTTACAGACTGAATAAAAGGTACAATGTAGGGTTTTACAGGTGTGAACAATAAATGGTTTTACAGGTGTGAACAATGCAGGGTCTTGTATGAACAATACAGCACAGGACAGCCCTGATTTTAAATATAGACTTGAATCCAATCTATGGACAGGGCTGCCTGTGTCCATGATGCTGCCTTCTGCACCTCATACCAGATTGCTTTATCTAGGGCAAGGTGCAGACTGCAGTGTAGTTAGTAAATCCTATATGATTGCCAGTAAAAAAAAGCAAGCATTCTGACTTTAAAAATGTGATACCTAAGTTGAGACATAGCCATTGCATAGATGTACCATCTGTTGTTGCTGCTAATACTGCTATTTGATAGGACAAGAAAGATTTCTACATCACCACCCACTGTTAGAAGCTGGTAATGGGCACTGGAGATGGGGCAAGGGTTTGACATGCTAAGAATAAATCTAAACATTGCTCCAGCCTATCAGAATTTCACCTCCAAAATGTTCATTAGGGGGCAGATTTATCAAGGATCGAATTGAAAATTTGAATTTGAATTTTCTAATTTTTTTATGTTTAAAATTGTCAAATTCGAAAAGGGAGTTATTCAAATTCTAATCGAGTTTTTCAAAAAATTAGAATTCCATTTTCAAGATTTATCATACTCTGGCCATTTAAAGGGGTTGTTCACTGTTAAACTAACTCTTAGTATGATATAGAGAGTGATAGTGAGACAATTTGCAATTTGTTTTCATTTTTTATTACTTGTGGTTTTTGAGTTTTTTAGCATTTTAGCAGCTATCCAGTTTGTAATTACAGGAATCCAGTTGCTAGGGTCTGAATTACCTTAGCAACCATGCATTGATGGAGAGGCCCGAATAGAAAGATGAGTAATATAAAGTAACAATACATTTGTAGACTTACAGAGTATTTGTTTTTTAGATGGGGTCAGTGGCCCCCATTTGAAAACTGGAAAGATATTTAAGCAGAATGCAAATTATTTAAAAACAATATAAAATAAATAATGAATACCAATTTAAATGTTGCTTAGAATAAGCTATTCTATAATATACTAAAAGTTAACTTAAATGTGACCACCCCTTTAAGAACTTGAATTTGGCTATTCGTCACCTAAGACCTGCCGAATTGTTGTTTAAGTCAATGGGAGAGGCCCAGGGATCAATTTGGAGATGTTTGCAGCCTTCCTGGCATTTGAGTTGAATCAAGCTTTTAAAATTCGAATCAAATTTGATTCAAATTCAATTCGAGTTTTCGGGTTCATTTAAATCATCCAAGTTTAAAAAAATTAGATTTTTAAAAATACATTTAGATTGGTCGAATTTTTGGGAGTTTAAGGGTGTTTTTAAAAACTCACATGAATTTGAAATTGGACCTTTGATGAATGTGCCTCCCCATGTAAAGCCCTGAGACAGGAGCTGCCAGTAATAAACAGACCTTAGTTGCTGGAGGCTGCAGTTAGGTCTGTGCTGCGTCACTTATTAAAGACATAAAGAGATTTTCTAGATACATGTGGAAAGTGACAATTTCTCTTTCATTTCAAGAGAAAATGATCTGTTCACTTTCTGAGCATAAAATGTTACGGTATTAAGGGAATGTGTTTATCTTCTGTGGATCAGTTAGCTCATGCTGAATATGGATCTGACATAATGCCCAGGGTAAGACATTGTAAGACACACACACCCTTTACACTTAAAGGGGTTATTCACCTTCAACGTCCAAATCTTATGAAACCACTAAAAATGCTCTCATTGGGGGTGATTTATCAACACTGGGCAAATTTGCCCATGGGCAGTTACCTATAGCAACCAATCACTGAGTAGCTTTTTTTTTTTTTAAACTGACAAGTTTTATTGAGTACAGTTAAGCCAAGAGCAGGGTATCCGTGGCACACGGAATCCCGTCAGTAATTGTCATACACAATACAACTGATAATAACCATTATTCAAGACAGAGAGAAGAAAGGAGGAGAGAAAAGAAAAGAAGAAGGAGAGGAGAAGAAAAAAAAAAGGGGGGAAGGAAGATCAGAGATACGGGGGGGGAAAGACATATCATTTGCAGAAAAAATGAGAAACAATATAGTTGTAAGGCGGTGGGGTATCTGTACTGGCACAATTGGGGGGGGGACTAAACGTGAGAGTCAACTAAAGCCAGTCAGTGTGGTTCGTATCATGAGTGCAGGGCTTGAAAAAGCTGAGGGTCGTTTTCATGGGCCAGCCAAGGAAGCCATATTTTGTCGAAGGCCGCCATATCATTCATCAAGGTATAAGTAAGTTTCTCATTAGTGGCTATGCAAATTATCTTAGCCTTAAGAGAACCCAAAGGTAGTCCTGTTTTTTTCCAGTTGGCTGCTATGATAAGTCTAGCCGCCATCAAAATATGTTGACTCAGCTTGTGGGCCGAATTGGTATGATTGTGCGGCTTCCTGCCCAGTAAAAGTACCATAGGGTCCTTTGGAAAAGTAGTATGGAGGACTCTGGACAAGAGATGAAGAACAGCTTCCCAGAATTGCGAAACAACTGGGCAAGACCACCATATATGCAATAACGTTCCTGGGTCTGGACAGCCTCGAAAGCATTGTGGATTGCACGAGGGATAGAGCTTATGCAATCTTGCGGGGACTAGATAGGTCCTGTGGAGTAATTTAATAGAAGTCTCCCTTATAGCCACACAGGTGCTCCCTTTATGCGTTGTAAGACTACAATGGGCCCATTGTTGGGTCGACAGTGTGGTATTCAGGTCTGCCTCCCATTTCAGCATATATCCCAGTTTCTGAGAATTCTGCGGGGGTTGGTTTAAGAGTTTGTACAGCGTGCTGAGGATGCCAGGTTGGAGCGGATGCTGCTTGCAAATGGTCTCCAAGGCTGTAGACTTTAAGCAGCCGTCAGCAGCAAGTCGGATCTGTTGTTGCGCAAAATGGGCTAATTGCGTCGTCCGAAAGGCCTCCTGCATGGGAGGGTCGTGAAGGTCCCGTAGTTGTTGGGACGACAGAGGCTTCCCATATCTGGTCAGCGAGTGAATCGTGGAAAGTCCCTTCGCGGTCCACCAAGCCATCGCTCGCCTCGAAAGCCCTATAGGAAAATCTGGGTTATTTGCCAAGGGCGTTAAAGGAGAAGGGGAAGACATCAAGCCAAATCTCTTCCTCGAGGCCGTCACTGAGTAGCTTTTTAATGCCAGCTGCAAGTAGAACAATGAATGCAGCAATCTAATTGGTCACCATGGGTTACTGCCCATAGGCAAATTTGCCCAGTGTTGATAAATGACCCCCAGTGTGTTAGAAAACCCATTTGCCATCAAAAAAGTAAAAAGGTCATTGTAAAAGCCAGTTTATATACCATTTAAATCTGTCCTTCTCCTGTCTCTCTGATCAGTTTTCTGAAGGATGGGAGTGGCCTGTTTTACACCTGCACTTCCTATATGATTACATCATCACTCTCAGGCTTTGCCCTTACTTGGTTCTTATTGGACATTGATACTGCCCTCCCCTTGTAATTTATTGGTTGCTTGTGCACTTGTAAGCAGTCACATAAATTCAAAGGCCATTGGTTAATTTCTCCCTTGCATTGGCTGTTATCTTGTGTGCATTACTTGAGAGTCTCAAAAAGACCAGCATATCCCCAATCTCACACATTGTTACTATGCAAATAAGCATATACATTAATGGACATGTAAACTCTATAAACCCTTACAATGTCATTAAATTGGGCACATATTACTCACACAAAATGCATCATTGTCTCTGTATTGTATACATGTATTCCCACCCACTTATGTATGTAATCCCACTCACTAATATGCATAATCCCACTCATACATATGCATAATCTCACTCATACATGTAATCCCAATAAAACATTTAATCCCACTCAATCATACATGTTTGTAACTCTATGCAGAGGCAGCAGAAGCCACCAATGCAGAGAGAAGTGCAAATCTGATCAATAATGTTCCTAGTACATACTTGTCAGATAGAGCCCTTGTCTGCCAGCATATACAGTGTGTGTGCTTGGCAAACAAAGTGTTAAAGTACAGGGCTCCACTGAGAACTGCAGGTAGTACGGTATTCTTTGGGGGGAAGCAGGTCTATGTACTTTGCTTTGGAGTGCAGAGATTTGATCTACCATGTTTTTTGCATGCACAGTACATAATGCTCCTGCAATGCATCTACTGCTAATGCACCAGACTAGAACAGAGGACATTTTGGAGGAATAATGAGAATGGTGGTGTTTTAGGAGAAATCATTTACCTTTACTGATGAAAGATGTGGTAGAGCCTGACAATGGCAACCTACTAAAATGGCCCGAGTTTAGAAGACAGAACAACCTGAAGCCAGGAGACCACTCTAATTACATGTTTATCAAGAGTGGATTGGTTGGAGTCAAAAATAAAGAATCTTTTGCTCTTCAGAAACACTGGCTTACTTAGGTCATCTTGAGAATTCCAATTTAATCAACATAAATCTAATTTCTCAAAAACTTTGGTCTGCAGGAAATCTGAAAAATCATCCTCTCAAAAAAGTGGCTGAAAAATGGTCTGGCTACTTACATACTACAATTACTCCTTCCCAAAACTCTCATATTCTATTAGTAAATATAACAAGTATTTGGTGTCTGAAAATTGGAGAGTTCAACACTTCAAAATGGTTCACCTGGGTTATGGGAAATTGTATAAGTCTTGTGTGTGGGCTCTCAGACCATTTTGCCGAAATGTACCCAAACTAGACGTAAACTTATTTCACTACTTATGGGACTGTCCAAAAGTTTTTGTCTCTAAAACTAAAGCTTAAAATTAAACTATGCCCAAAATCTGCACTATTACATCTGGACTCTCTAAGACCAGGTCTGAAGAGTCAGTCTAATTCCCAGAAGGATTTATTGCCAAACCTAATTTTGCTGTTTACAGCTGCTACAAAAAAACCAATTGTTCTTAAATTGGCTGTCCGAGTCCACTCCTTCATTGACTGACATCCTATCTCTTCTAAACTAACTTTGTTGGCAAGAAGCAATAAGGATAAAATCAGCACATACGGAACGCATTTTAGGACATCCTGCTGCTCAATACCTGTCTTGCATGTGATGTCCTAGGCCTTCTGAATGGCTCATCAGGTGCTTTTAACGTCACTCGTCGTCCAATTCTGAAGTCACACCTCTGTCCTCTACCCTCCCTTCTCAGCCGTCAGTCATGCTAATTCCACCTTCAGCCCTCAGCTCTCAACCTTCAGTCCTCTTCTGAAGGCTGAAGGCTGAGGGCTTAAGGCTGAGGGCAGAGTTAGCATGACTGACGGCCAGGCCTGGACTCAAAATAGGCCCTGGCATTTCAGGTACACAGAGGCCCAAACAGCAGCCCAAACAGCCTACCACCAGCCCAATATACAGTGACTCTATATGGCAACTTACAGCAGCCCCTCTGGCATTTGCCAGAACCCACAGATTGCCAGTCTGGGCCTGCTGACAGTTGAGAAGGGAGGGTAGAGGACGGAGGTGTGACTGCAGAATTGGACGACGAGTGACGGTAAAAGCACCCGATGCGCCATTCAGAAGGCATAGGACATCGCAGGAAGGAAGGGTATTTCCCCGCAGGATGTCCTAAAATGCGTTCTGTACCTTTACACAGCAGCTCCCTCCTTCCTCCTCCAACCCCACACAAGCCTGTGCCCCCCGCACCCTCCTGTTCCCCCCAGTGAAAATGACACACTGTCCCCCCAACACACACAAACAGCTAAACATTCACCTCCATCAAGTCAGCCCCTTCACATAAGAAACTTCTTTGTGCATACATACTGCCACACCAAGTCCCACCAGAAGACTTCTCCTCTGCTCACACGCTGGCCCTGCCCCTCCCTACAGAGCCGTGTGTATGCAAATTAACCACACAGACTAGGGATGAGAAGGAGACTGACAGGAGAATCAACCAATCAGAGTTAAGCTTCAGAAACTGCTGCATGTGTGCACTTCCTGCTTCTGCCAGGAGTGTCTATGATGTAAAATAAGGAAGTACAACAGTCACTGTAGCATTTTTAGGGGTCAGCGACCCCCCCCAACAGGGGGCCAATGATGAAAGGACCCCATCTGCAAAGGGATCCATCTGAGGTGAATATCTCATCAACTGCACATTTTTTGTTAAACATTTATATGGCAAAGCTTGTTATTTTTACATGAACTGTTACATTTTTGAATGTTATATGAAGGTGAACAACCCCTTTAATATTTCATAATATTATTGAAAATGTTGTACCTGAGCAGATCACTCCTGCATCCCAATCATGACCACAGGGCAATTTCCCACCTGGTATGGAATCACAGTCCCATAGATAGGATTCCGTTCCTTGGCAGAATACTGCATCCCACCAAATCCTCCCGGTACCTGCACCATGATGTGCGTCGCTAGTAGCACGGACAGCACGGCCACATCTCCTCTGTCTGCAAACCACATCAGCAGCTTTATTATCCCAGTAATGTCTGCTGCACACTGTACCCCACTCTTCCTGGAGATAAACCTCTACTCTGCCTTCACATGGACTTGCACCATTCCGTAGTCTGAGTTTATTGTTTCCTTCAAAAGACAAGGGGAAATATAAAAGGTGTAAAAAAAAAAGGGCTTTTTATCAGTGACGTGGTAAAAACAGTAAAGCTCCTTCCTTTGGCATTCAATAAATCTGTCATAATATAACATATACAGATATACACAGACATTTATACCCCTGACAATACTCAAAACCAAATACAAATGTGAAATAGGCCTAATAATGAGTGATACTCAGCCTCAGAAACTGAAAACAAATATAATGACGGCAGGTCACACTGGGCCAGAGGGACATGGGGAAAAACCCAGTGGGCTCCCAACCCTCGTGGGCCCCACCAGCCCAGATTGGCAGAGCCGCTTCTTGTCTAAGCTCCTTTGTGACCTCCCCCAGCCCAATTGCAGCTGAAATGAAGAAGGGATGTACTGGGGGGAGGGGCTAGTAAAGCCGATTTCTATTGAGATCTTAAAAACAGAGCAGGCAGTAACACTTCAAACTTGTCTATGACTATACATTAGGCAGTGATATAACAGTCTCTGTTCTTGTAGTTGAATGATTTGCTATTTTCTTCTGACTCTTTCAAATTGGGGGTCACTGACCCCATCGAAAAAAGCAAATCCTCTGTAAGGCTGCAAATGTATTGTTATTGCTACGTTTTATCATTCATCTTTCTATTCAGACCCCTCCTATTCATATTCCAGTCTCTTATTCAAATCAGTACATGGTTGCTAGGGTCATTTTAATCCTAACAACCAGATTGCTGACATTGCAAACTGGAGAGATGTTGAATAAAAAGCTAAACAACTCAAAAGCCACAAATAAAATATGAAACCAATTTTAAATTGTCTCGGAATATCCCTCTCTATATCATAGCATATTTATCAAGGGTCAAATTTCGAATTGAAAAACTTTGAAATTCAAAAATACAAACTGAGAGTAAGACGAAGTTTTTTTTGGTCAAAAAGGTCAGTTTTTGGTCAAATATGTCTGAATTTGTCCAAAATCGATTGAATTCGATTTGAAGTTTTCCCAAAAAAAACTTTGATTTTTCAAACTCCACCAATTGACTCCATATGGGTTCTAGGAGGTCCCCCATAGGCTAAAACAGTAATTTGGCAGGTTTTAGATGATGAATGGTCAAAGTCGAATGTTTGAAGGGACAGTACATGATATATTTCGGTATTAGAATTTTCGATTTTTTTTTCAAATTCAAATTGAATTTGGACTATTCCCTAGTCGAAGTACACAAAAAATAGCTCAAAATTTGAATTTTATTCATTCGAAAATTCCCCTCCTCCTTTGATAAATCTGCCCCCAAATGTTTATTTAAAGATGAACAACCCCTTTTAGAGAGTGGCTGCTAATGAACAAAGTTTATTATCATCCCAGATCTTTGGGAACAATTTTTAATCATTTCACTTGTAACAGGGCCACCCGCGGCTGGTGCGTCACCTGTTAGTAGATGTTAAGTGTGAGGCCTTTATTGCCCCAAAGAAGTCACTGTCACAATAAATACGGTGAGCTCAAAACACTTCTTTTATTGCAGGGGGCACAGCATGCGGCTCAGACTGGGGCTCAGGTTGCCCACAAGGGTATTCTTCCCATACATTATCAGTTACTCACATACACCCCATTGTTCTCCCATCTGAAGCCTCCAGAGAACTGATCATGTAAGACGCATTGGCAGGAGTGTCATTAGCTGTACAGGGGCTTCCTCGCCTAAGGAACTATTACTCCCGATTGTCACATGTAATGTCCGTAGTCTCTCCACTAACCTACACCTCAACGCTTACTTTCCTACACTGGTGTACAATCACCTCAGGGCACTAGCCCAAACTATTACTCCTTGTTGGGACAACAGGCTGTGCATGCTCGCTAGCCCTCTCTACCTTCCACTTGCCCCTACTATCCTCTAGCTAGCCCTAACGGTACCAACCTCCCCCAAGGGTCTGGCCACTTCGCTCTGCTGATACTTCTTAGATGTTATATAAGCCAAAAGTAAGTGCCCCAGCAAGGGACTGTCTTATATAGGCTCTCAGGTGACTTAGCACCACCTGTTGGCTAAACCTGCATAACTATTTACATTTAAAATAAATTCTTAGGGGTTACATAGTTACATAGTTACATAGTTAAATTGGGTTGAAAAAAGAAAAGTCCATCAAGTTCAACCCCTCCAAATGAAAACCCAGCATCCATACACACACCCCTCCCTACTTTTAATTAAATTCTATATACCCATATCTATACTAACTATAGAGCTTAGTATCACAATAGCCTTTGATATCATGTCTGTCCAAGAAAACACCCAAGCCATTCTTATTGTCATTAACTGAATCAGCATCACAACATCACCCGGCAGTGCATTCCACAACCTCACTGTCCTGACTGTGAAGAACCCCCTACGTTGCTTAAAATGAAAGTTCTTTTCTTCTAGTCTAAAGGGGTGGCCTCTGGTACGGTGATCCTCTTTATGGGTAAAAAGGTCCCCTGCCATTTGTCTATAATGTCCTCTAATGTACTTGTAAAGTGTAATCATGTCCCCTCACAAGCGCCTTTTTTCCAGAGAAAACAACCCCAACCTTGACAGTCTACCCTCATAATTTAAGTCTTCCCTCCCTCTAACCAGTTTAGTTGCACTTAGTCTCTGCACTCTCTCCAGCTCATTTATATCCCTCTTAAGGGCTGGAGTCCAAAACTGCACTGCATACTCCAGATGAGGCCTTACCAGGGACCTATATAGAGACATAATTATGTTTTCATCCCTTGAGTTAATGCCCTTTTTTATGCAAGACAGAACTTTATTTGCTTTAGTAGCCACAGAATGACACTGCCCAGAATTAGACAACTTGTTATCTACAAAAACCCCTAGATCCTTCTCATTTAAGGAAACTCCCAACACACATTTATCAACATTGAACCTCATTTTCCAGTTTGCTGCCCAATTTTCGAATTTTCGAATTTAGACAAATCACTCTGGGTGAATTTACTTACGTTTGAAAATTCGCCAGCGACGACTTTGCAGCCATGGCAACACTTCGCCAGGTGTAACATCTCTAGGACAACGCTAATTTACTAAAATGTTGCATCTAGGGCGTCGACCAATGGCAAATTTTTGCTAGCGTTACTTCGGCAATCAAAGACAAGATGCGCTATCGTTCAATTCTTCCTAGTGAAACTTCATTAGAGGTCTTCGCTCAGACTAATTTGCACATGGGATATTTAAAGTTGAATGGACGTATATGTTGCAGCAAATACATTACATTATACAAGTCCAGTGAACCTTCATAAAGAAAATATAGTTTTTATTATGCCCTACACATGAATCCACTGTATAGTTTATGTTCCATATGTTAGAAAATGTATGGGGGAACACGGGTACCCCAAAAAAATGTAATCACTTTTGCAGGCTATCACTGTGAAAAAAGAAAAAGGTTTTTAGTGAATTTGCGGAGTAACGCCCATTCGCCAGAGTGAAAAGTCGCCTGGCTTTATAGTGCGAAACACCGCTAGTGTCGATCTCCTTCGCTAGTAAAGTGATGCCTGCACCCATTAGTAAATCGACGAAGTGCCTGAAAGTGCCAAAGCTGGCAAATCATCGCCAGCGTTAATCACGTTGCCCTTTAGTAAATCTGCCCCTTTATATTTACCCCTTTAAAGCTCCATCCAGTAGAAGCACTGTAAATAATATTCTTGCACATCTTTATATACCAGTATAATGTGGATAATGTAGCCACAAGTAATTTCTACGCTTGCTTTCTGCTTATTTCAGCACTAGCAGGGGCTTTTTGGTAGAAGTGGTGAAGTGAATACCTGGCTTGTTTCTTGGATGAAGAATGTATTTAAAGGAGAAGATAAGGCTAAAATTAAGTAAGCTTTACCAGAAAGTCTATGTAAATACACCAGTAAACCCTCACAGTAATGCTGCTCTGTCAAAAGAAACATGGCATTTCTTTCCTTCTATTGTGTACACATGGGCTTCTGTATCAGACTTCCTGTTTTCAGCATAAACCTCCTGTGTTAGGGCTTGAGCATGCTCAGTTTGCTCCTCTCTCCTTCTCCCTTTCCATTTCCCCCTCCCCTCCCTGCTGTAATCTAAGCCCAGAGCTATGGGTAAGCAGGGAGAGATTCAGGCAGGAAGTGATGTCACACAAAGCTAATATGGCAGCTGCTATCCTAAACAAACAGAGAGAGTTACTCGAGCTGTTTACTCAGGTATGGTAAACTATTCTGCAAAATAAATATAGTCTTATAGCTTTCACTATTGTGGCTAATCTATTGGCAATAAACTGCTTTAGTAGCTTTCCTTCTCCTTTAAGGATATATTACTTACCACCAGCTCAGTCAAGTATTATTGCCTTTAATGGGTAATATTGTCATACACATTTTCTGCCAGTTTAACTTGCCTACAATTTTTTGGGGGCAGTGATTCACATTCATGTCAGTGAAACATTTGGTTCAAGTGGCCAAATTATCAAAGTACTTATAAACAAGTATCTATAAACACCATACATCCCCCTCCATGCCAAACTTCATAATTAATAATTACATTTGTTTAATTACATTTCTGTCTCTAGTATGATACAGGCTATATGAGAACATCCACTGTGACTGGAAGAAAGGAGATTTCAGAATACGAAGGGAAAGTATCAGGCAAAGCTGAGCTAAGAGTAAATTGAGGCTTCTCTATAATAAAAGCGGGCGCTAAATGGCTGATTTAAATTCTCATGTGCTGGTTTCTGAGCTGTCATGTTTTGAGAATCTGAATTAATTATTATTAATGTTAATCAGCTTTTAATCACATTTTTACTTGTATATTCTATATATTCTGTACATTGTGCTTCCCTGCTAATGGGCTAATGGGCTGTGGTTGACTTGAGCTGGTATAGAAACTCAAAGCCCTTAAATCTTTTATCACACTTAAAAAGTGGTAAATTCATTCATGTACATTATTTACGGTTTGGAAACTTTTGATAACAGCATATACTGTGATTTATTGCAGCATTTGTGATTTAGATTTCAAGAAAATTTGGCAATAATATAGTAAAATTGTTAATGCATAATTTGGAGTTTATTGTATGTTTTGTGTGAATATTTTATCAGGGATGGTAATTTTGCTTTTACAAAAAAACCTTTGACGAGTGGAGTAGAATGAGTATGTTCTGGTTAATAAAGCTTTTGTGGGTTCAGTTTGTTTTGGGAACAACTTGTTTTATTAAGAAATATAATAAATTAAATGCAAATTCCAAAAAACTAATTTTAAATCATATATTGCTTAGACTCATTTGCCCTTTTTTTAAATCTCCCAGCAAAATTGTATTTACCCCCATGTATAGTAAAACGAACAATGTTCTCCCAGGTGCAGTAACCCATAGCAACCAATACGATGTTTATTTTAAACACTTTATAAGTAAATGCTACCTGCTGATTGATATCTATATTTTACTAGACCTGTAGAAAACGTTGCAGCTTTTATTACATAACCCATTAGGTCAGAATGTTATGCAGCTTGGTTTAGGGAAGAAACATGTTTCCAATAATGGACAATGACCATAAAATCAACCAGCCTGCAGTATATCACTGATATTCTCATCCATTTAGCAGCAAGAGGTATGGGATCTATTTTACATAATGCTTGTACCAGGGTGTTCCTGTAATCTGGATCAGTCTACTATAAGTCATTTAAACATTAATTAAAAAGTAAATTGTATTGTGTTGCCACCACTATGGATTTGTGTACCATCAAGTACAAGGTTCTGTTTTATTACTACAGAGAAAAAGTAAATAAAAACAATAAATGGGCTTTATGGGAGATGGCCCTCCCATTGTTGGAACAAACAGGTTTCAGATAAGAGATTTCATTCCTAGACTATGAAATTTCCCTTTGCAGGAGACCAGATTGATTTTTTTTCTTTTTCTTGTTTAAAAGGACATCCCTAGTCATTATATGTTATTATACATTATTCTATTAAACCGGTGAATAATGTTAGTTTTGAAGGCTTAGATTGAACTAGAGGGAACATTTTTTTGCATTAAATCTCAATTCTAAACTGTACATTGCTGAGTAGCTGTCCACAGATATAAAAAGAGGTTTTTGGTCACTGAAAATCAATACACAACTCTATGGGGCCGATTCACTCAGCTCGAGTGAAGGATTCGAATGAAAAATACTTTGAATTTCGAAGTGTTTTTTGGGTACTTCGACCATCGAATGGGCTACTTCGACCTTCGACTACGACCTTCGACTTCGATTCGAATGATTCGAAGTAAAAATCGTTCGACTATTCGACCATTCGATAGTCTAAGTATTTTCCCTTTAAAAAAAACTTTGACCCCCTACTTCGGCAGATAAAACCTACCGAAGTCAATGTTAGCCTATGGGGAAGGTCCCCATAGGCTTGCTAAACTTTTTTTTGATCGAAGGATTTTCCTTCGATCGTTGGATTAAAATCCTTCGGATCGTTCGATTCGAAGGATTTAATCGTTCGATCGAACGAAAAATCCTTCGATCGATCGAACGAAAGTTTAGCGCTAAATCCTTCGACTTCGATATTCGAAGTCGAAGGATTTCAATTCGAGGGTCGAATTTCGAAGTATTTTTTACTTTGAAATTCGACCCTTAGTGAATCGGCCCATAAGTATAGTAAACTGTGATGCCTGGTGATGTGTCGTGTATTTGGCCAACATTTTTTTACACAGCATAATAAATAAACAATGAGACCAAATATTGCCATGGGGGTTATTTACTAAACGCTGAATGCATAAATCATGAAAAAAAATCTAAATTTTTTCGGAATTTATTAAACCCTGAGGATGGAAAAGTCAGAATCTGAAAATCCGGCATCTCAGACCTGTCGAGGTTGCGTATAAGTCAATGGGAGAAGTCCCAATGATTTTTTGATGCGCGCTGGGTTTTTTGGTAATACCTCGAAGCTTTCGGCCAAAATTCTGAATTTTCAGGTGAAAAATCGGAAAAAATCAAGATAATCGGACGAAAGATCTGAAAAAATTGTGAAAATCAGATTTTTCACGATTTTTTTCGTATTTTTTCGCACAAACAAAATTTTTGGGAAAGTGTATTAATAAATAAGACCAAAAAAACAGTGCAGATTTGGTCTGAGTTTTCTTCAGGAATTATTGAGATAAATTTGGACTTTGATAAATAACCCCCCTAGTGTATAGAATGTTTACGAGCTGTTGCTAAAGAAAATAGCATTTGGGATAAAATTCTGTCTGTTTTTTTTGGGGAATTTTAAATGAGAGAATTGGTAAATATAACTAATAGTTTGTTAAAAAATTCTTTCATTAATGGCAATAGCATTAAATTGCAATAATGGAAGCATATTTCCCATGAACATGTAATACCTGGCTACTATAGTACAGGTATTGGATCTGTTATCCAGAATACTCAGGTCCTGTGGTTTTCTGGATTACAGATATTTCCATAATTTGGATCTTTATACCTTAAGTCTACTAGAAAAACATGTAACATTAAATAGACCCAATAAATTGGTTTTGATTCCAGATTGAATTAATTGTATCTCAGTTTGGATTAAGTACAAGCTACTGTTTTATTATTACAGACAAAAAGGAAAAAAAGCACAGCGTATCTTGACAGCGCTATATAAATAAATGATGATGATGATGAAATCATTTTTAAAAATGTGGATTATTTTATTATAATGGAGTCTATGGGAGATATTCATTCCGTAATTCGGAACTTTCTGCATAATGAGTTTCCAGATAATGGATCCCATACCTGTACTGATATATAGTGATAAAATAGATCTTTAGATACAGGTAATATGAAAACAAAAGGAAGACAAAAATAAATATCAGGTATAATATATTCCTATACTTTGACAAGGATTAACATGGTGCATCGCATCATTATATTATCTGTGCAGTTGACACAACTAATGTGGAACATGATACTAAACAAGACATGTATATTATTTATTTACATTATAAAAACTAAAGAGAATCCTAGTACACAGATTTTTGCCCACGTACCAACAATATATAGAATTCATTGCACCATGAAATTCTCTGTAAGTTCTAGAATTTGGGATATGATGCAAAAACACTATCAGAAGGTAGATAGGCATGAATTATAAGCCAGGGACGAGCTTTCTGCTAAATATGACTTACCTTGGCCATCAGTGAATACAGATAATAAGGCAGTAAAATAAATGAATCCTTCCCATGCCATTTCTTTGTTACATTTAGCAGAGGAGACCAAGTGTTTGAGATCCTCAAAGGAACAGCATCAAACTCACCTCCCAACAATGTGACAGTTGCTTTCTACATACAAAGGGTTGGGCCTCCATCAGTGACGTCTGTTCTGTTCTCCATGTGGTGTACCCCATTTAATGAAAAGCCTAATACAGAATTATCCCACTTCCTCTTCTTTTCTCTTATACACATTTCCATTTTATTTTTATTCATATTATCTTTTATCATCAGTGCTTTGTTTTATTTTTAACTCTCAAATAGCAAACGACTCGCTGCAGCACTGAGACAATGAACAAATAAAGTCATGCCAACAGGAATACATTATTATTTTTCACAAGTACAGAACCCATCTATTACAAGCAAGTTGTGCCTGAAAATGGACTTCTTGGTCATCTTTAACCATTTCCACCCACATGGGACTCTGGTTAGTCGCTGCTTTGTGGTAAGTTACTACAATTACATCTCTCACAGATGCTTCTTCTTTCCCATCATAGGAGCAGACAGGACAATTTCACAGGAGCCAAAAGGCTCATAATAATAAAAAAGTGAAACTAGATCTGGTTTGCCATAGTGAATTCTGCATCCCTCTATTCCTTTGTATGAAATTTCGAGGGACACAAATATTTTTCATCTATAATAAATAAAACAAGTAAAGAAGGGAAGTTCACCAGGACTTAAATTATAGTTTGACCATGTCCCTTGGAAAAAGTGAATAAGAGGAAGTTTTATCTGTGACAATTGAATTTTTTAAAATTAAAGATCATTTAAAGTAAAACCATATTTTTGAAGCAATTCTTGATCACTCTAGTTTCTTTTACTATGAGGTTTCCAGAACTGTACACAGTACAAACGAGGGCTCATTTACAGCCACAAATGCAGTAAGAAAAGTGCAATTTTTCAGGGCATGTTTTTTCTCACTGTGCAGTGTGTTTTGCCAGAATTCTGGTTTCATTGCTGCGGCAAAGAGGCAATGCTTTTGACTAAACTGTGTTGTGCCTACTGGAATTTCCATCCAATATACAGTATATAATTAACATGACTGCATTTGTACTTCATCAAGAATAGGGCACAGTTGTGCTGAAATTCTTTGAAGTCTGTTTAGCACTGCTTCTAGTGTTCTCCATTCAAGTTACATGGGCGCCCTATTCTTTCAGCGCAACTGAACTTTGGTGATTGACACGGAGCACTGATGGAACCCTTGAGTTACTCCCTGATCCTCTTGTGTGGTTTTAAATGAGCCCTAGGTTATAAATTTGATATTGGTGCAAAAAGTACAAAATCAGCAAACATTTTTTGATGAAAAAAATCAGAAATTTTGAGACTGATTTATTAATGATCAGGAATTGGGTTATAAATAATGATGGGCGAATCTGACCCTTTTCGCTTCACCTAAAATTCATGAAAAAGCAAAAAATTTGCATGACAATATTTTAAAACCAACTTACAAACAACTTACTTTTCTATTGTAAAAGAAACATAAAATGTATTATGTATAGTTAACTTCCAGGATATATTTTTAAAGATATACCAAAAAAAAATTGGAATTGCTAAAACAAATACAATTGGGTACAGAAATACATTGAACCCTTGTCTGTTTGTTGGTCCATGATACTCTGTTGCTGAGAATTCTGACAGCTTTATTCCCATAATCTGTGTCTACTACAGGATTCCTGTTGGACTTCATTTTCCTACCTTGTTCCTGTGTGTCCTGTCTGTTCCTGAATTCCTGCTGGAACACTCTTACTTGTCTCCTGAACCTTGTCTTCCCTGACCAGTGCATAGACTTTGACTTGAATTTTGTTGAACTACTTTATGGCCCTGATGTTTCCTGCATTGTCTGTTTGCAAGTCCCCAGCTCTAGTCTTGTGTGTCTTACCTGTCCTGAATGTTATCCTGTCCTTGTCTGTATATATGTCCTCCCTGTATCAAAATAAAGGGCATAGCCTCTTCTGTTTGTACTGTACAAGTCTTGAATATTTTCTTTATTCCCCAGTACCTGCTTGACATTGATGCTGCTCTAGGATCTTCTATGTGCAGTATGTCCCAGAGATTAAACCCTTGGGCCTGTGCTTTGGGTTTCCCTTACCATTATACTACAGAGGTAGTCTGCATGGGCTGGACTTTACCAGATAGAAACTATACCAAAACAGTCCTTGTTCCTAACTCTGTTGCGCTCGCTGCACTAGAAGAGACAAATTTCCATTTAAAAAAATGGAAATTCAGCTGTTAAAGTTACGTGAGGCGGCTTTTTGCCTTATGACTGGAGCAGCCCTGATCAGGACATACAGTACTTTGGTGTAAAATCCAGTAAACAACATTATGCAATTTACAGACAATTTGCAGACAGAACCATGGCAAAATATGCATCTAGTTAGTATTTTAAAACAATTTATGTCACTATTAATACCACTCACAGAGTCCATCAGGACATACAATACTTTGGTTTAACTCAAGGAAAAGCACCTGTTGAAATGCATTGTTAATTCGTGGGACCACAGAAAAACAATTCAAAAAGGGAAGGAAAACTTAAAATCAGGGTAAATTAAATTGAGGTGTCACTGTGCCTGAGTACCTGAGGACAAGTAAATTAATTCAAGACCAGAAAGACAACCATTATCCAAAAGAACATGACAGGTAGAGGACTTTGAAGTATTAATGTATTACCAGAGGGTATAACCAGATGAAGCCAGGGCCAAATCACTTCAATTAATTGCCCGAGGGAAAGACTAGCTAAAAAAATAAACAAAAAAGATCAGGTTCTGAAAATAGTAAACCAAACTAGATTGAATAGATTTTTATTGGCTATTTTCTAAAATGAGCATCCTGCATGTTCTTTATACAACTCCCTCTGCCATGTGACCACCAAAGGGGAGCAGTTCCTGGTTGGATCAGCAGAAAGTATTCCTTTGTATACACAGCCATGTGGAGAGCAGTGTTCTATTGTTTTTTTTTAGAATGTATTATTTATACACATTCCTAAATAATTCGTTTTATTATTCATTATTACTGCCAATGTCAATTGAAAAAAGGGTGATAATGAGCCAGTGTTTTTTTTTTAAATCTAAATTCTTCTTCACATAAATGGTAACATAAAATAGACCTTTAAAAAGACCTGGAGTGGATCATGATTACTAAAATAGATGTTACAATACATTTTCCAGTACAATTTTCCTATTTATTTTGCTAATATAAAGGCAGGGGTATATTTCCCATCTGTGTTCAGATCACCTATAGTTTAGTGATAAGGTCATTTGCTTTGTACTCCCAAAATGTAACCCCGGGTCCTATTAGCCTGTTTTTTCATAGCATAACAGCTTTTTCATTTAGTTATCCTGGCACTATGTGAAATAATTAATCTAAGGAAGAAAGTGTTCCATTGCCCATCATGACCATACTACTCCTGAAACTTCTAATATTGTAAACAACTTCACCATCACATCCTCACCTAAATGACGTAAAGTGTTCTTTGATTATAACAACCACATTTTGTTATCAACTAGGAAATATCTATGAAATATACAGTAGCTATTCATTGGTACACTTGTGGTATTACAAATCCCTATTAACTGTCTCTTTCTAATAAAGTTCTTTCTATACAGTCCATACCTAATGTCATTCAGAAATAGCAGGGTGGGTGCTAGAGGATTACGGTTAAATTATGACTGTAATACTGAGAATATATCAATGTTTTTAGGTTCACAGGTGCCTAAATTGTAGATATTACTTTGGTGACCAGAAGCCATCGGAGTTAGTTTATTCATTATTCAGATTTATTAAAAAAAAATCAGTGCGCATTAGATATTAAGGACATACTAAAGTTTAGCCTTTCGTTTACCGGTCTGTTATACAATGAAACAAAATTATTTATTTCTTGCATTAAAATCTGTTGTGGGGTGTGATAAAGCCATAAAGCAATACAAAGTCATCAAATTTAAAAGGATTATTTTGTGATGTAAATTCTTTGTTAGACATTGCAGTGAGAACTTTTTTTGTGCATAGCCAATTAAAAATTATTTTGTCCCAAACTCAGCTTGTCACATTGCCATTAACAACTCTTTCAATTTAACAGCATTCGTTTTTGTTGAATCAGTTCCTATGTAACATTACTAAGATTAATTTTTATTATAAACAATATTTTTGATAACTCCCCTCTGTCAGCAGCTTATTTTGTTGCTAAATGTTGTTTTAGATGCAAAGAAAAGACCAAATGTATGTGGGTTTCCTGTATTATAAAAAGTTCAGATGCCTCAGATAAGTCACATTTCTTACTGTTAACAAAATGTCACACTGTATGCTGTGGCTTTTAATGTTGATCAAAAGAAAAGCGGTGTGCTTAATGGAGCTGATGAATCAAGAGGTATTAAAAAAACAGTCCTAAACTGAGAAAAACAAAAAAAGAGAAAAGTAAAAAAAAAAAATACTTTTTTAAAAGCAAGAGAAAAAAAAGAAATTGTTGTATTTTTTAATAATAATATTTTTCTCTTTTGCAACAGCTGATGAGATATGGCTTGAGTAGGAACTATATAAACAGGTATATCGTAGATTTAGATTTTACTGTGAGAGTTTTATTACAAAGACCGTCATCACTTGCCTTTTTTTGAGACTAGTACTTAAAAAATGTTTAGCTGCTTTGGATTTACAGTTATATAGTAGTAGGTATTTCTATATACTGTATATTAAACAAATTGCTTTTACACAAACCAGTACACAAACAGACACATTTATGTGTAAGAAGAAATTCTATACACATTCTATACACATTAAAGCATGGAGGGTAGTACTATAGTTCCTGAGAGGATATTTAATGGCACTAAGGCCAATGTTGTGGGAGATACAGGTGTATAAAGACACTAAATCTAAAGATGTACAAATAAAATGACTCTTCCAGTTAAGCATAGACAATAATCCCATGACATGTTGACTACAGTATCTCTAATATAGCTGTGGAGCCATAAAACCAAGGGGTTGTAAGTATGTATCCACTAGTGATGGGCGAATTTGCGCTGTTTCGCTTTGCCGAAAAATTCGTGAATTTTGCGCGAAATTCATGAAACGGCGGAAAATTTGCAAAATGGACGTTTTTGACGCCGGCAAATTTTTGTGGGCGTTTTGCGAATTTATTCGCTGGCGGTTCTCCCAAAGATTCTATTCCAAATATGATTGGTCTACCCACTGGGGGGCATGTTTCCTTGTGTACCTTTGGTAAATGGTAAAAATATCACTGGATCACTGGATATTGTACTTTGAGAAAATCTACTTGGCTTTCATTTAAAAGATGAGCTTGTTTTGCCCTATCTACCAAGGTATATAAGATTTTTTTGGAAATTTGTGGTGGGATTAGAGTGGAGAAAAGTGTACGAGTCTCTGATAATTGCCGTATGGCTTCTTGTTTGTAGTCCTCATAGTTGAGGACAACCACCATTCCTCCCTTATCTGCAGAACGGATTACAGTAGATCTTTCATTCTCCATAGTTTTTAGTGCTTGCTTCTCACTAGTTTTTAGTGGGTTCCTGTTGTGGCCTTTGTAAATAGGCACAGCACTTGCTCCAAAACATCAGCTGCAAACGTTACTCACAGCCCGAACACCAGAAATGAGGCCAAATGTATATCCACATAAATACGTCTGGCAATGAAATTCATACATGTAATTTTTGAGAATCAGGTGCTGGGTAAGACACAATGTCACTTTGTGACTGCGATGACACTTTAATTCTGGGGTGAAATTATGCATTGTGAGGGAAAAACCCATGGAACTGCACACAAAACTTTGCACAATGTGCTTAAATAATCCCTTATCACTCAAGTAGCCAATGGGTGTACAGAACATGGCAGGCTGTTTATGTTTGACCACAATGTAAAATAAACTCAGTACATGCTCTACGATGTAGTGGAATTGCTGAATGTTTGTTATGTTTTTTCATGTCATAATAAATGGAACACAGCAATGCACCACTATTTCACATATACTGTTTTTTTAATAATTTTCTAGGCTTTCTATGATTTCATATATTTTGAATGTTCTTGAGCTTGAATGATGGTGCAGTAGTGCCAAGCAATACAGGAGCTCCACTGAAATCAGCAGGTTCAATGCAACAATAAATTACTGATCATGTAACTCATAGCATATAGTTAGAAACATGTTTATGCAGTATTTATAGAAGTGTATGGGGACAAATTTAAATTTGAGATGGTGAGTTTTTCACTGAAGGAACCAGCATTGCAGAAATGGAAACCTGACAGCATTTGTGGGTCGTAACCCATACATGTGCACAAGAGAATGTTCAGGCTAAAAACTAACAGTACAGGTATTGGATCTGTTATCCAGAATGCTCGGGACCTGGGGGTTTCCAGATAACGGATCTTTCCGTAATTTGGGTCTTCAAGCCTTAAATCTATTAGAAATTAATTTAAACATTAATTAAACCCAATAGGCTAGTTGTGCTTCCAATAAGGATTAATTATATCTTAGTTGGGATCAAGTACAAGCTACTGTTTTATTATTACAGAGAAAAAGGAAATCATTTTTAACAATTTGGATTATTTGGATAAAATGGAGTCTATGGGAGACAGCAATTCCGTAATTCGGAGCTTTCGGGATATCGGGTTTCCGGATAAGGGATCCTATACCTGTACTGGCAATGTCAGATGGTTCCAAGTGAAGTTAATAAATGACAGAAGAGGCAGTTCCAAGCACTTCTGCTCAGTTATTTGGCGTCCCAGGAATAGTTTTCGTGTTTGTGTCACTGCCTAACTCTTTTTACATCTGAATCTGGCTCATGGGTAAAAAAGGTTGGGAACCTCAGAACTAAACTATGTGTTTTGTACCAACATCTGTGTGCACTGCTTGGAGAAAATGCTATGTTGAATAAAAATTGATGATAAATAATAGAGAAGTTAAGATGAGTTAATAGTGCTTATTGCACACATCACATTGTTCTTTTCAAAAGGGAATAAGGGTATTGGAGTATGAGACAAATTCATGAGACATTTCATGAACAGCACTTTATTTGCCTGGAATTCTCTATAATCGAATATATAAAGTACACAAGGAATATTCCACTGCTGGACACAAATAATGCAAATGCAATTATATTTACAATTATCTTTAAGGGAGTTATTTACTAAACCTCAAATTTCAGATCAAGCTTTTTTTTAGAAAATCTAAAATTTTTTGTGGAAAAAATTTATTATATTTTACCCTGATGCTGCAAAAAGCCCAAATCCGAAAATCGGCCATCTCAGACCTGTCGAGGTCCTGTATAAGTCAATGGGAGAGGCACCAATCCCAGTTTGAATCTATCGTGGTCTATGCTGGATTTAGCCCAAAAATACACCTTTTTCTGGGTTTTCGGGCAAATCGAGCTTCTTGGGAGAAAAGTTAGAAAAAATTGTACAATTCAGGCTGTGGCTCAATTTTTTTGAGTTTTTGACTGATCTGATTAAATTGAGTCCATGTATTAATATAAAAGGCAAAATCAGGCATGGGAGTTTGATCAAGTTTTTTTTTACTGGAAGATAAATCTGGATTTTAGTAAATAACCCCCTATAACTATAGAACAGGGATCCCCAACCTTTTGAACCCTTGAGCAACATTCAGAAGTAAAAGGAGTTGGGGAGCAACACTAGCATGAAAACTGTTCTTGGGGTGCCAAAAAAGTGCTGTGATTGGCCATTTGGTAGCCCCTATGTGGATTGTCAACATACATTGAGGCTCTGTTTGGTAGTGCACCAGGTTTTTATGCAACCAAAACTTGAATACAAGCCTGGAATTAAAAAATAGGCACTTGTTTTGAGGCCACTGGGAGCAACATCCAAGGTGTTGGAGAGCAACATGTTGCTCACGAGCTACTGGTTGGGGATCACTGCTATAGAAGCATTTTAATCAATGATTAGTATATTCAAAAGTTGCTTAGAATCAAATATTCTTTCATTATATAATAAAAAATGTGGTAAGTCCCACTTTAATTGTACCAGGCACTTCTGTAATCTAAAAAATAAATGAGATTTGATAGAGAAACTATAGTAAGTAGAACATTCCCCTTGGAATAACCAGAACTATTGATGATACAGTTGTTGGCTTCTTGATGATTGGCTTCTAGTCACCCAAGTCTGTGTCATCATAATCACAGTTGACAGATATTGAAGGAGGATGGTGCAGTCCATTTGCTGTATTCTGTGTGACTGGAGACTGGATTTCTAATATAAAACATAAGTTTTACACCAATAGATAAAACATGTAACAAATGCAATACAGATATGGGACCTTTTATCCAAAATGCTCAGGACCTAGTGTTTTCTAGATAAGGGATCTTTCTGTAATTTGGATCTCCATATTTTTGTCTACTAAAAATCACATAAGCATTAAATAAACTAAATAGGATTGTTTTGGCACCATTGATGATTCATTATATCTTAGTTGGAACCAAGTACAGGCTACTGTTTTATTAAAAGGAAAAAGGAAATCATTTTTTAAAATTGTAATTCTTACATTAAAATTGAGTCTATGGGAGATGGCTTTCCCTTAATTGGATCTTTCCAAATAATGGGTACACATTTACCTGTACATATTTACTATTATAAATACAGTAATTAACTATTATGTAATTACCAACTGAATTTTATGTTTTATTGTACCTTTTTAAATAACCCAACTCACTGCAAGTAACTATAAAAAATAATTCCAAATTCTTATCTATTGTGTTTCTAAACAAAATAAACTTTATTTACGCTACATAAATTATTTAAACCATTTTTGCAGTCAGCCTTTGAATCCACCACCACAGCAAGCAGGCAGCAGCCATTTTGTGGACACTTAAGACAAGCAATGTAATGCCTCAAAATCTTGTTTATGCACCAGAATGGGGACCTGATGCCCAAGCCTTGGCTACACAATTATAGACTGTGAACAGGGAGGGGGAATGTGAGGAGAGCAGCGACATGTAGCAAATGCAGAATGGAAAGTGAAAGTAATTGCTTGCCCCGCCTCTATGCCTAAGGCCTAAGGCATAGAGGCGGGGCAGGCAATATACGATTGACAGCTGAAATCTTTAAATGCATTTATGGATATTTTAATGAAAAAAATAATTTGGGGTTCATGTCTAATTTGGAAAAGTCTTTTATTTTAAGTATGGATATTTTAATGAAAAATAATTTGGGGTTCATGTCTAATTTGGAAAGGACTTTTATTATACAGCTTTTTATGTCTGGGTGACAGGTCTGCTTTAAATGGTGTTGATCTTAAATCTACCAAATTATCAATACACCACGATAGTGCTGGAACTGTAGATCTTCCATTTCTGCCTTTCACTTTCATGTCTTTGCCACCCCACATGTTAAAAGAGTGTTGGAGGCAGGATCATAGAATGCTGGTGCTCAAACCCCAATATGTTATAAAAGATGTTTGCATTGAAATGGGTGACCAGTAAATGCCACAGTTATCTGCTGATTTGGTTGGTATAGGAGATTAATTTTTTAGCAAACGTTGCACATTTTATTACATAACCCCTTAGTATTTAATAGTATTTAGTTTGAATAAATTCAGATCAATTGTAAAAGGTGGTGCAGTGTAACTTATAGATGGATCCTGTGGTACCCACCAACTTGTCAAAGAACAGTTTTTAAAATCAGGTTCTGTCCTAAAAAAACCAACAGTAAAACTGAGGCACCACAATTATATTTGTTGTTCTGCAAATGTGCAAATTTGAATGAAACATCCATGCAAAGAACATATTTTAGTGCAGATTCACTGATAACATCTTGGTCGGTTATAGCAGAGGCAGACCTGGAGTAGTTCTGACCAATCAGTCTTCAAGCTGATCAGAGAGAGAAGTGAGAGAACTGGACCCTTACCCAGGTCTGACTGTGGCTTTAAGGTGGCCACACAAGGACGGATCTATCCAAGATGGAGAAACTTTTATGTGGAATAGAATGGCGATACACTTCATGTAGAACTGATCAGCTTATGGTCTGACCAAAGCAATTAGTCCCCAAACAGCAGTTATGAAATATGCTGCTCCTATATAAAGAATCATCTATCTAGGTTAGATGTCCCAAGTGTAATATTGTTATAAACAAATAAATAACCCCCATACCTGCATCATCATATCCATAGTCTGACTGCAGGTTCTGTGGAAGGTTTCCATCTATAAAACAACAAGTCATTTGAGGTTAATGTAAGAGGAACAAAAAGATTTTATACCAGACTAATACTTCAAATAATTACAGCAGCCTCTGTGGAGAACTGACCATTAAACATGTGTTGAGGGAAACCACCATACAAACATCCAGCAGCTTCTTTTTATAAATAATAAGGCGAGAGTGACAAACTGCAGATGTCCCTGCTCTGTAACCCTTGCCAACCTCAATGGACAAGTATAAACCATTAAAAAATATCCACCATTTAGTTGTTGGGTAATTGCCATTTCTCCAGCATAAGCCGTCATCATGTTTGCTTATTCTATTGCTCCCTTTTGGTGAACTCCCTCTGCTGGATGTTTGCTATAATTACACAAGGCCATTACAAGTATCTATTTTGCACCTCCATAAGGCTAATAACAGGAGGGCATTTGAAGTAATCAGGCTACCATACTCCTAACATGTGACCAACACAGTGCCTTGTGGGAGCTAAGACTCCATTTTGTAGCCCATGCTGTGGAAGGAGCACACAGTCAATCTTCTTCTCTTATGGTAGCATGGCTGGTAAGCTTATGGACTTAAAGCTTCACTAAACTATCACTAAAGCTGCCAGCAGCTCAGAGACATTGTTTATGCATATTTCTGCCAGCATATAAGTTCATGTTATAGTTGCTTATATGTTATATGTACCTGCATATGTTTCTCTGCAGTATCATTCCTTGTATTCATTGTCACTGTATTACAGTTTCACCTCTACTCTATTCCACTTGCCTATCCAGTAAAATCTACAGACTCCACGCTCAGTCTCTTTATTGGAGTGTGGGGAGGTTTAGTGCATGTCGAACTACACACTGCCCCAGGGTAATACGTAGGGAGGACATGTTAGAAAGATGTAACATGGGGTTTCTACTGTAAATGACCTCTGTATAAATTGTACTGTACCATCAGACATGAATGGAATGTCATCCATTTCTGGATCTGCATTATAATCATAGTCTTCTGCTGTAAGCCGTTCATTCAATGATCCTGAAAAAGAGAATAAAACAAAGAATCATTAGTCATCTTTTATAGACTTTGCTTTCACAATTCAGCTTTTGACAGTTATTGTGGATGGTGACTCTTTTACAGCCCTTTCATTAGTAAGAGATTAAGGAGAATAGTAGAGTTTTGAAGAGTGACATAAGTGTCATAACTGATCAAAAAGTCATGTTAGTCATAAGTCTTGAGGTCACCATTAGATATATGTATATAGTGCATCTTCTCTGCTTCTATCAAACTGTCCCAAATTACCACTGTATAGTAATTGGGAACCACTTGAAACTACTAGTTCTGGTGGTTTTTAACTCAAAAATAAGCACTATGAGTGTTTTCAGACTGAAAAGCAACACTACTGCCAATGTCAGATGGTTTCCAGTAAAGTCTATGGGGTTATATAATAGAAGATGCTCAGGTGCAGTTACCCATAGCAACCAATGAGCATGCAGCATTTACTGGTCACCTGTTTAAAAGCAGACATTGTATTGGTTGCCATAAGTTACTGTTCCTGGACAAACGTAGTACCTTTAATTGCATATGGGAGTAGGGGCAGTATCTGCACTTGAGCTCTGGCTGCCATACACTGGAGATACTGTTGCACTATTCTACATATGGTACATATCTCAAACTATATATTTCAGTGGGAATAAGCTTGTTGCGTTGTTAATGCTTTCATTAAGATGACTTAATTGTTATGGAAGCCTCTACTTTCCAGCAACAAATCTCCTTGTGTGACATTACTCTAAAGTAAATGCATTTGTTGGCACTAGTGCTTCCACTCCTTGTGCTTGTATTGAGCCAAGCCCCATTGTCCTGCTCCTGCTGCTGATTGGGTCAAATGCACCTACTGACAACAGGGAACCATGGAGCTACCATCACCCTTAATATGGAGGTAATTCCAGGGTTCCCACAGTGGGTTGTCTCATTAAGTGCAAAACATTTGTACCAAAAGAATCACACACTAACATCATTTTGATGCAGATTAATGGAATTGGCAGCACTATATTAGTGGCAAAGTGTGTCCAATCTGTTACCACATGCACATACAATTGCACCTGTTTTGATAAAACCTCCTGCATGGCTAGAATGATGGCAACATTTTACATTGGGCTAAAAGCATGGCTATTTGCTTCTGAAATATAAGAATGCACAGTGTGTTCATAAATGACCTCTAATGAATATATTTAAGCCCTAGTTATAGTTCCCCTTACAATAAATAATTATAATATAACTGGGAATTTAATGTGGAAGTTATATCAGGCTTATAGTTCCTTCAAAGCAGTAATGAAAAAAGCTGCTACTAGAATGTTGAGATTCACATTTTTATTGAACAACATTTTTAAAATATCAAATTTGTTGTTGTTACGTTTTAAAGAATAAAATCGAAAACCACATACCTGCATCATCATATCCATAATCTAGTGTTCCATAGTTCATTGAATAAAGAAAAAAGAAAATGAAACATATAAATGTTTTATAGTTTAGCTTAAACTATATGTCTAATGGCTAACTTGAGAACTGTTAATAAAGCAAAAAACAAAACACTGCCTTTGTAGGAAAAACTGAAAATAGTGGTCACCCAGACCACCTCTTAAAGGGATACTGGCATCACACAATTAGATTTTACACAAGCACTTTTAAAATAAACATTTTGAGTAGCCTTTTATCATGGCACTCCAACTTGAAAATACCCCTTTTCCAAAAAGACCTTAGGTCTTAAAAATGTCAAATGGAAGATGCCATAGTTTATGTTTGAGATGCCTCACCCAAGTCTCCTAATCTCTTCCCTTTCACTTCTTAAAATTGTAATTTCCAAGCAACATTAATAGTCACTGATCCTGTTTTGTCTTATGATTCTGATCTCTATAGCTGGAAAACCTGCCATAATGAAGCTTCAACTGAGAAGTGTAGCATGGGGGCAGGAGACTGGACTTGGGCTCAGAAGGTGCAGGCTAGACAAAAAGGTCAATTTTTAGCTGGGAAGTGCAGGTTAGGAGGGGGTTAATGAGGACACAGGAATCACTGCAAGAAGGGAGTTGGGCTTGGTCAGGTTTAAGTCAGGAGGAAGGTTAGGAGATGGAGAGATGCAGGAAATAAGAAGGCAGTCACCAGGAAGGTGGGCTTCTTCATATTCAGGTGGGATTGTAAGCAGCACAATGCCCACTCACTACACGCTGTTTTCATGCAAATTAAAAACAATAATAGTATCCTTTTAATTAGGATATTTTAACAGACACCATACTTGCAGTGAAAAAAAACTCTTTCACAATTACGTTGTAAATTCAATTGGGCAGGCAATTTCCTCCTCTTGCTTTTTAGAACTTTATCACTTAATCTTGAATGTAAATGTATAACTTTGTTTATATTTGGTTATTGTATTGTTCCCTATCTGATCTAAAAATGTATTGTTTTAATGTACAGTGATGTGCATACAATTAGCTCATTATAAATAATGTATATAATCTTCATGGGGTAAGGACCATCTCTCTATAGTGCCTCTTAACATGCACCACTTTGAATGAGATTTACAAAAAATCTAATTGAATGGCTTTTTTTGATAAATTGATCATAAAAAATTACCACAGTTAAGCTTCAATGATTTTTCTCGATTGATGGAAAAGCTGTAATCAATTTGTGGATTAAAAAAACAACAAAGCAAATTTCATTGTTCCATTGATTTTTAAAATTTGAAAAAGACTCAGCTTATGTAACCCCTTAAGTAACCCCTGTAGTTCTCACAGTGTACGCTAGATGGCACTGTGGCATAGTATAAAGGTCCTGGAAACCATGTGGTTTGGGTCCATTGCTTTAGCCCAACCAAGCAGGCTGGAAGGGAATGGGTAGTGGATCCTAGGAGCAGTGACCCTAGTAAAGTGATAGCATACTCTTTTATAAATAACTGTAGGAGTGATCGATCGGTTATGTAGTTGAGCAGCTCAAAGCTCCAATGAGGAAATTAGAGGGATTAAGATCCCTGGGTATTAATAACCCAGAGTAGGGACCAAGTGTTGAGACTAGGGATGATAGGAATTCCCCTAGATTCCACTTAAGGTGAAGCTGAAAACTGGGCAATACCTCCTCTCAAGCTGCATAACCTTCTGCTGATGTGTCCCTGGCCTGAAGGGATCCAGCCTATAATGGTACTGTGAGTATATGCTGCCTTTATGCTTTCTGTTCTTCATGCTCCATTGTGGATATGTGCTACTGTAAATAAATTCTGTTCTTGGTTAAGCATAAAGGAACCTCTGGCGCCCAATTATTGTGCATTGGCACACGGTTACAGTTACACTACACCCTGCCTCCACCCCGCTGTGAGGGCTTACCCCTGAATAAAGTGAGTCTCATTTAGACTACAGTAGTGTCAATATACTATAGCGCTACACATGCATTCTATTTTAATATGAGAAATTGAAGGAAAGGTAATTTAATCATCCTCACCTTGGCTTCCAGGAACCAATGCCCCTTTGTTCTCCTCATTCTCTTCTATATCATCATAGTCATTTAACTGTTTGTCAGTTGATGCTTCTAAAAAGACAATGTGGGAATCAACACATTTGTTTAATAGGCAACTTCCCAAGTCTCCCATAAATATTGTACCTGTACTTTAGTTTTTAAACTCCCATTTGCATCAAGTTGACCTTAACATTGTAATATTGAACCAGTGTTGATGGAGTAGAGGACCATTGATGGAGATTGCTCAGAGTAGAGGTGGGCATTATACCTACTGTATTTTTGCTGATGATACTAAATTGTGCAGAACTTTAAGTTCCATGCAGAATGCTGCCAGAAAAATTACCAAAATGGTAAATTTGGCAGCAAAAAATGAGCTTCAGTGGTGATAAGATTTTGCACATTGCCAGAAATAATCTAAATGCAGGTTATACCCTATGGGGCTGATTTGCTAACAATTGAATTTTGTTGATCTCTAAAAATTTGTGGATTTTATATTTTTGAAAGGCTCCAGAAATTCACAATTTATTAGTGTAAAAACCATGAAAACCTCTAATAAAAAACTTCACCAGGTAACAGTTGTCAACGTTCTATAAAAGTCAGAACTGGTTGTGCTGATCCTATTGGACCATTTTAAATCAACTTTAGAGGTTTTTGGATTTTTTTCCTCTAGGACTTTCCATTCATACTTTTTTATTCTGAAGTTTTAATAAATGTCATGACATTCGTAGTTTTTAGAGTTTGTGAGTTTAGTCGTAGTTTCAAAAACCTCTAAATAGTATTTGCTTATTCATTCAGCATTTTTTCATGCATTTGTTAAACAGTTGTGAATGATTCACTGATAAAACTTGAGGAATGTGGTCAGAACAGTGGGTTCCTTAGCAAAGAAGTTATATTTTATCCACTTCCCTCCCTGGTATTTTAGGGCTTTTAAACTTTCCAATTCATCCTCTAGAATGAAGCAGTTTGCGTTCTAATAAAGGTGATAACAAAAGATGGAGATGGATATTTAAGTGTAAATCTCATGAATGGATAGCAAGGGGGCCTGTGTTAATATGAAGAAAGAGCACCACTGAAAATGATCCAGGTTTATTAAAGACATATGGTAGATTTGAAATGGATTATAAAACTGAATCTATCTTAATCCTTATTGGGAAGAAATGTTAAGCACAATTAACAAAGTTAGTAAGAGTGACCTACGGAAAGATAATCAAGCATTAATCAATATAACCAAGAGTTAAATAACACCATTAAAAATTCACTAACTATACATCTTCTTCAATCAGCAAAATCCCTGATACCAGCGAAATGGAAATTGACGCAACCACCGTCATTCTTAGATTGGTTTGCAAAAGTGGAAGAAATCAGATGACTCAAAGTATTGACACTCATTTTGCAAAATAATAGTTCAGAATACTGGAAAATACGGTCTCCTTGATTAGATTTTATTAAAGGCATTGTCAATACGTAAGCTCCCCTCCACTTATTTGACTGATTTCTTCTCACTCTTTTGTCATAACTCTTTGACATCTCCTATAACGTACCTGCTTTAAATTTCATAATACATATGTAACACCTATTTGGGCTGCATAGCACACAAATAGTTAAACTGTCCAGCTAGCAGTAGAAGCATGGGTTACACGCGACTCACACAACAGGGTCAGGGCCTTCGCCATGTGGAAGTGTTCCCTCTATGGTGTAGTGCAACTACATCCCCCAGGCTACTGTGCATACAACAAAAGATGGGCGCCAGGAGGTTCTTGCAGTAAAACAGAAAACGCTTTATTTAACTATGCACGAGGCAAGTGACCACAGGTTTAGTAGTCACGCAGGAGCTGAGGCAATAGCACATTTCTCACACAGAGCTGCAGGCATTAGGCATTTCTTACAGAGGAAAGGTCTCCATTAGGCATTTGCAGTATTCACACACATTCCCTCCTGGAAGTTGTCAGGAAAGCAGCTTCTACCCTACAGTCCCTCTTCACTGAGGTCCCTGACTGGAGGCAACACACAGAGCCTCTGGGAAGCTACTCCCTTACTGCAAATCCTTGTTGGAGCTTCAGCTGCTCTTTCTCTCTATCCTCTCTGCCTTTCTCTCCTAGAGAGACTATGACAAGTCTAGTGTAACTATTCCTCATTCACGGGGTTACCTGGTCCCCGACTTCTTCTCCAAAGCACATGGGCCTTTCTGGGCCTAGCTGTACCCAGGCTCCCCTGAGCTCACCCAGCTGGATCACCATCCACAGGCCAAAGAGGAAGTGGCCACTCCCTACACACACTATATAGCAGTGTAGCAGGGGAGTGTCATTTCTCTCCTGGCAGATCACTCTAAGAAAAAGCTGGGGGCCTTAAAGCTGCAGGGCAGATTAACCCGTAGGGGCCCCTACACATATTTATTCCATCTTCAACAAAGTAATGACATGTTGCCAGTGTACACTTTCCTTACAAAGAACAGTAAACTATCGGCAACATTTTCTTGCCTGTGACACCCCCCTCTTTCTTTTTTCTGTACCTCTGTTATTTTTAAAAAAGTATCAATAAAATTAAAAAAAAAAACAGAATCTCTTACTACATTTATGTCAAATGAAAGAAACATTAAATAAGATCACCTGTATCTGATATCACATTGTTTTTGTCTTCAGTGGCACTTGTGTAATATTCCAGCTTCTGATCTGTGGTGTCCACAATGGAGTCTGCAAAGTAGATAACATGTAAGTAACATAGGGGCAGCTTTATTAAGAGCCGAATTTGCACTAGCGTCCACTTCGCTCACATCACAACACTTCACCAGGTGTAAATTCGTCCAGACAACACTAATTCACTAACATGCGAAGTTACATCCAGGGCGACGAACGCTGTCGAAGTTGTGCTAGCGTTACTTTGGCAAGCAAAGCGAAGTTGCGCCAGCGCTGGCTATTTTGCATATGGCGGGAAGTGAAAGTTGACTGTATTATATGTTGCAGCAAATACATTACACTACACAAGCCCAGGGAACCTTAAAAAAATAAAATACAGTTGTTATATTGCCCTACACATGAGCCTAGTGTATAGTTTATATGGAATATGTTAGGAAATGTAGGGGGGAACCCGGGTACCCAAAAAAATTTACAGACTTTTGCAGCCTATCACCCTGGGACTTCGAAAAATTTTCAACAAAAAATTTGAGGAAGTCCTATACATTCCATTGCACTTCGCCTGGTCTGAGCTGGTGAAGGCAAACCTGGTGGAAAAGCTAATGTTCAGTAAAATCCGCATCTTAGTGAATTAGCTCAGTTATGTACGTTCGTCAGAGTGAAAATTCGTCTGGCGTTAGAGTGCGAAGTTGCACTAGTGTCTATCTCCTTCACTAGTGAAGTTACGCCTGTGCCCGTTCAGTGAAGTACCAAAATGACGTCACACTTGTGAATTTTTGCCAGCGTTAGTCACTTCGCCCTTTAGTAAATTTGCCCCATAGATTGATAATGTACTGGGAGTGTTGTTTGCATTATATGATATTTGTGCAATGTCAGTAGTAATGCTTTGATAATTGATTATTTGGCTGACAGCCAATCAGAACTTCTCCCCACTTTGATTAGTGAGAAGAAAGCTGTATAACATGGACAATTCTTATTAGAAGTTTGTAGTGTGTGTGAAGGATTTTTTAGGAAAATTTAAAGGCGAAGACCCCACCAACAGACCCGATGGGAATATAAAACCTTGCAGATAGATATCTGGCTAATTTTTGGATTTACTGTATATTGGTCAGCCTGGCCCATTGGTGGGCCCCATAAGGACCAATAAACTGGCAACACAACCTAAGGGGAAATTCTCCAAAAAGCTCTTATACAATATGACCTGTGGGCATATTTTGAAAGACCTGGTACCACTTACTCCCTCTGGGCCTGAAAATATGAATAAAGTGCTTCATCTCTGGAAAAGCACTTAGGGCTTAGTTTACCTGGCTGTCATACTTTACTCATAATTTACAACTCTTTCCCTTTTATATTCTTTATCCTGACTGGCAAGTGGCAGGGCTGTGACAAAGTGGTCAAATGGTCATGTTGTAACATTATTAAGACATTACCACATAAATGTTTGTAACTAATCATTAATATCAT
The DNA here is from genome assembly GCF_017654675.1 of Xenopus laevis. Lineage (NCBI taxonomy): Eukaryota > Metazoa > Chordata > Amphibia > Anura > Pipidae > Xenopus > Xenopus laevis. Next base: position 115,300,206 of record NC_054385.1, on the reverse strand, counting down.
TAATATCTCTTTTTTGGATCATTAATATTGCAACTCTTTAAGGATAAGTTCACCTGCAAAACAGTTCTCTCTTTCAAACTCAACTAAGTAAATTAAATACTGTACATTAACAATTTTTTTTGCAGCAGCAGCAGCTGGACATACCTGATGCTTCAGAGAGAACCTTCTCAAATCCATCCATATCAAAATTAATCTCCTCATAAATAGGGAAGGCAGGAGACAGTAAAGAATCGGGTCGGTCCTCAAGAACTGATATGTAGAAATATAAATAATAATATTAATAATACAAATAAAAAAATTAATAATTTTCTGCACAAATCAAAATTAAATTTACACATGAACTTTGAAAGACAGGTGGGAATGTCAACAGCGTCTGCTCAGTAGTGTGATGTAATTAAACACTAAAGGGCAAACAAGCTAGAGGGGCTGCACAGAACTCTCTGTATGTACATGGGGTAATATTACACAAGATCTGGCAGGTTATTTCTGGAAAATCAGTATCTTCTGATTCTTCTGTTGTTGCCATAAGAGTAATGACAAGAATCCCAACAACTAGGATATTAACTGAAAAACTTATAGGAATATTTTTACCATAAGGAAAACAAAGTGTTTCCTTTGCTAGAAACTAATATTTGATTTACATTTATTAGCAAGGGGTGTTAATGTTATATAGGAGCCTAGCTTTCAGTAGGTTGTAGACCCACCAAGGCTTATTCACATACCAGCAAGTGTGTCAAAATCAAATGATTACAGCTGATGTGATGTGTGTGTGTTGGTATGTGATATGACCATGGCAGAACCAACTCCTTCATGAACATCTCCATGTACATCCCTTTCCTTCAACCTTTCTGATCTCTGTGTGCTCTCTTGCATCCCCTTCTTTCATTATTTAAGTGGACTCTACCATACCCATCCTACTCATCAATCTCTTTACCCTTACCTCCCTCTCCTGCTCTCCACTTCCCACTGATCACTTTACCCTTTTTTCTCTCCTTCCCTTATTTTCATTCACTCTTGACCACACCAGACTATGTTTGTGCTTTCAACCCTCTTTCTCTCTTTAAATCTGTTTTCCAATTTAAGGAATAGGTAAACTAATAATAGAATATAAAAAGTGAGATTATGTCATTTAGTCCAGAGATTGCAACGACACAACAAGACATCAAGTAATTGGTTTCATTCAGCCAAAGGCTCTGCATCCAAAACAATACAGATAAATAGTGATGGGCGAATCTGTCCCGTTTCGCTGTAAAATTTGCAAAACTCCTGAAAAATTTGCGAAACGCATTGATGTCAATGGGCGTTCCATTAATTTTGTAGCACAACAATTTTTATGCGCGTGACAATTTTGACACGCAACATTTTTTCTTGTGTCGTGGCAAATTTTCCATGGCGAATTTTCGCTGTAGTTTCTCAAAACCGTTTGCGGGTGGCGAAATGAGGAATTTTGATGCAAATCCATGACAGGCTAATAAATTTGCCCATCACTAGAGATAAATGCATTAAAAAAAACAGATCAATACTATTTTTTTCTATGTTGACAGTTCTTCGTCATTCTTATAGGAGCTTTGAGACCATCCCCCATATGTAATAAAAGGCACTAAGTTCGCCCAGGGGCAGTAACCAATAGCAACCAATACAATGTTTATTTTTAAACAGGTGAACGCCTGAGCAAACTTAGTGTCTTTTATTACATAACCGCCCAAAACAGAAGTATTGTTTTGTGGGGCAGGGTTTCTGTAATGTACCACATGGCAATCACATCTCTAAACACTTATGAACATGTACCCTCATTATATATAGTTATTAAAAGTTGTTTCACTATTTTCCTAGGTTGACATTTCTAATTTGGCATTATATATTGAAAACAGTAATACTGAGGAGTAACTTACCCTTTTTGTACCAGTACAGATTTCTCACTAGAGCCCAAACAACCATTATTGCCATACCCAAAAGTATTGCCAAAACAATGCAGGCGATGATGGGGATGTTGCTAGAAACATACTTAATACTGGTGCGAGAGGTTGCTGAGGTAGACTGCCCTGAAATAAAATGTAAGGGTTGTTATGTAATAGATTTGAGGTCAATAGCTGCTTCTCTATTCAAACACTCAGGTACATTTCAGGTACTTTATTAATATTCCCAGAAAGCAAAAACTAAAGGAAACTGGCAAAAGCCAGGGATAGGAACTTAACCCTTATCAAATGACTTTTTTTCTGGCATTATTTATGTATGTATGATTTGTTTCAGGAGCTTAACAGATGCCAAGACATAGTCAATAGTGCAAAAATCAGGGACAGAAACAGGAATAGGAAATGTTACAATTCAGTAGGATAAGGGATCTATAACCGGGCAACTACTTTCAGTATGTCTGATTATATAAATTAGTTGGGTGCCAAACGTCATGTCCCATTGTCCAGAGTGTGAAACATGAGAACTTTGTGGCATATTGCTCCCACAAGTGGAGGAGGATCTGGCTAATGACATTTTTAAATATCAAAGACATGCACAGTTTCTCGCTTAAAAACATTTATTGGTGCATATAAACCACAAAAAATAACATTTCAATATTCAATTCACACACACCACAAAGCAGTGTCTCCCCCCCAGTCTGCCTACCTGTTGTTAGCCACACCCTCCTGACGCGTTTCGCGCTATTGGGCGCTTCATCCTCTGAAGTCTACCAATTGACTCCAAATAAGTTCTATGAGGTCCCCATAGGCTAAAACAGCAATTCGGCAAGTTTTAGATGGCAATGGTCGAAGTTGAATTTTGAAAGAGACAGTACATGATAAATTTCAATATTCAAATTCGTCTATTTTTTTTCAAATTCGAATTGAATTTGGATTATTCCCTAGTCGAGGTACACAAAAATAGTTCAATATTTGATTTTTTTTAATTTGAAAATTCACCTGGACCTTTGATAAATCTGCCCCTTACACTTAAGACAGACCCAAGGCCTAAACTATCATCTTATAACGAAACTCCGGATGGAAAGCTTGAACAAGTTAAGAAGCATGGATACTAAAGTGCTGAGCCAAAAACATTATTTTGGGTTGTGCTCCACCAGTTGCAGAAAAACATTTCTGGAAAATGTTTACCATCCATAATGAGAGAAGCAAGATGGTGCTGATGCGAAGAAAAGATAGAGGAAACTACAGGCTTGAAAAGATAAAACCAAGCAAGATATGTGAAAAGGGTAAGGGTAGGGGTAAGGTTATCAAACCTTTTTGTACCCTCAGTGAATTAGTCTTTACTTGTCCATTAAGTTAATTTTCTGATCATTTCTGTAGGAAAGTGGCAAGTACAGGTCTCCCTAGCACCTTGCCCATCACATCTGCAAACTAGAAAGATGTGACAGGGAACGACTAGATCCCACCAGCGCCGGATTTACATAGTGGGCGCCCCTAGACCCACTGCCATTTGTCGCCCCTGTCCCCTCCAGGGAGACAGGATCAATGGGGATTGGCGCATGGGAAATTAAAAAAATTATCACAAAAATTCATACGATTCAATATTTTTTAGTTTTTTTTTCCCGCACAGGAAATTTTCGGAAAAATGGTCTGAGTTTTTTTCAGAAAATACTCAGATAATTTAGAATTTTGATAAATAACCCCCAAAGAGTTGCACTATAGGTTATCTAGTTTGTGGAAATAGCAAAGTACAAAAAAAAATACCATTTCACACTTGGTTTTTGGACTTTGCCCCACTATAATAAACAAGACTAACAGTGTATAAATAGCAAAAAAAAATTATTATTTAATTGTTATGCGCGATGGGGAACCTACACAATGTATAGATCTGCAATGCACATTTGAAAAACATTTTTGACTCACCTGTAGTAAAAGGCAGTGCAGTTGTAGACACACTTTCTTTTTTTCCTGTAGAGACAGAAAATATTTACAATTTACAGCTGGAAATTGTGGGTGCCAGTGAATACAATTACAGTCTATCAATGTGGCTGCTGTAACAGAAGATGGACATAAAGCTGGGACTTAAGTTACTGAGAGAGAGAATAATGACACACACGTGACTAACTTGGGGTACAGGGGTTACATTGGGGTCAGATATTGCTACAGGAGAGAAGGATTTAGTGTTCAACCCTGCAATAGTGAGATACTGTGTGTGTCTGGAACATAGAACATTTATAAACTTTAGATATAAATAAGTTCTCTGTTGCTACGATGATAAGGCATGTGCTATTAGGTGGAGACATGGATCTACAGTGGGCAACTCAGTTACTCAGTCTCCTCATTATTTTGTTAAGTTTATCCCTCCATGTGAGTCCCATGGTTACCCTACGTTGATGATAGAATAAAGAGGTACTAATTCACACCCCGTGCATTCATTCTGAATATCGCCCGTAGAAATTGAATTGCCATTTCATAGAGTTGAGACTGGTGCATTTTAATAATGTAAGTTTGATTATATTAAGGTAAATATTCACCTACCAGTGCATGAGACCCCAGCGTCCTCTTTGTGGTGACAGTCACTTCTATTCCAGCGCACAGAGGGACAATCTTGCAGCGCCTGTTCATGGCCTTTGCAGGTCACCTCATCTAACCAGATGGGCCCAGTCCCATTTCCAACCATGTCCTCACCAGTGGCATTGATAGCTGAGCCACAGTCCAACTGCTTACACACCACTTCTGCATCCTTCATGTCCCAGGAGTCATCACACACCGTTCCCCAGGATCCCTGGAAAAACACTTCTACTCTGCCAGAGCAATTGTCCTGCCCTCCAACGAGACGTACCCTGTCTGAATCTGAGGCAGGACAGAACAATATGTGGGTTTATAAAAAAAAAACTTACAATGAGCAGAAAATATGTTGGTGATGTGACAATTTCACAATATAAAGTTTTTGTTTGATTATTGTATTGTTCTTAGTGGCAAATGAACATTTGTTGGCACAGGTATTGATAGGTAATTATGGAGGCAATTGAAATAATATTGTTATTACAGTGATAACATTGCAGTGCTACATTAACTGGATGTGGTATAACTTCTTCATTAGATATTTTAATTAATGTATACATAATAAATACATAATATTTATATTTTTGATTTTATAATCTATATTTATGGCACAATGAATGCCTGCACTACATAGAACATCAAATTCATTAATAAATAACAGTAAATCAAGTGAAGACAAAAATTTTCAAATCAGACAATTTGGTTACTGGTTTTCAAACATCCTGCCCCACTAACCCCAGCCCCAGTTTAAATTGCTCAGTGTACAGTACAGATATGGGATCCTTTATCCAGAAACCCGTTATCCAGAAATCTCAGAATTAAGGAAAGGTCAACTAATATAGAGTCCACTTTATACCAAAATACAACAAATTTTTAAAAATGATTTCCCTTTTCTCTGTAATACTAAAACAGTAGCTTGTACTTGATCCCAACTAAGATATACTGTAAATGATCCTTATTGGAAGCAAAACCAGCCTATTGCGTTTATTTAATGATTACATGGTTTTCTAATAGATACGGAGGTCCAAATTATGGAAAGTTATCCAGAAACCTGTTATCCGGAAAACTTCAGGTCCCAAGCATTCATGATAACAGGTCCCATGCCTGTACTTAATTATCAATGAATAAAAATGATACAGGTCTTTGGGAATGTATTCTGTATGTTTATGATCTAGTATCTCACATAAGGTATTAGTGTCAGTATACTCTGTGCATGAATACAGAAAGAGGGTAGAAGAGATTTCTAAGGCCAATCAGAAGTTAGCTTTTACTGGTCTGTTGCCATTAATTAATGCTTAACAGATTCTGGTTACAATGTGTCACTGGACCATGACAAGTTTTTTTTTTATCTGGGTACTTCATTACCATCAAATTATCTTCAGTTGTAAGTACTACAATACAGACACAATCTGACTTAACCTACCTGTACAGTTCTCAGATGTTGGGCAGCTATTTAAATCTGTTATAGCTTTATAATGTCTGTGTCCAGAACCTGTACAGAGCAGAGGAAAAAAAGGAGAAACTATGGGTTTTTGTATTAAAATGTAGAGATTTGTCATCTTGGACAATTACTACTATTACTACTTTTATTTAAAACAACATTATTTTTAATTACTTCCTATTTGGTCACATTTCGCCAAATGCGCATGGAGGGGACCAACAGACATTTTAAGGAGAACAAAGCCATTTACTTTATGGTCCCACAAATGGTATTTGTCATTCAGCAGTGATTTTACATATTAAAGGTCTCATTTGAGGACTTGCAAAACTGAACCCCGTTTCAAACATTGGTAGTGGTAATAAGAAACCTTTGCTGAGACAAAACAAAGAGATTCTTTCAACTATATAAATATAAAGGAATATGATTTTTTTTTTTTAATTCTTTATTTTGATTTTTCAAGAGAAAAGAAAAAAAATAAAAGAAAATGAATAAATAAAATAAATGAATAAACGTTTAGAACCACATAGAAATCTACTTCATATATATAGATAGGAACAGATGTATATTCCTCATTCGGAGGAGATACCCTTATAAATATTTTACAGAAAAAAAAAAAAAAAACGGCAAAAGAAAGAAAGCAGGAGGAGGAGGAAGGAGGACCGGGGGTTGATGAAAGCCGGGGGTCTGTTATAACCCTGATTAGTTTGAAAACTAATATTGTCCCTTGCCTCTCTTTTTGGTGTGAAACCCACCTGGTCAGGGTGGATCACCTGTGCTGTAAATAATTTCAGCCGGTTTGCCAATACTTTTGCAAATAGTTTAGTATCTACATTAAGCAGGGAAATCGGTCTATATCCCTTAACGTCCATAGGATAAGGTAAGGTAAGGTATCTCCACATAGTAGGCTATTTAATGCTTTTAAGTAGTGTGGAAGCAACGTTGGAGCAAATCTTTTATAGTAAGAACAGGTAACCCCGTCTGGTCCCGGTGCTTTATTAGATGGTGTTGATCTAAGTGCCAGGTCAATCTCATGTGCCGAAATAGGAGTTTCCAGAATTTCCAGATATTCTTGGGAGATTTCCGGCTTAGCTAAATTAAGAAAATACTTTTTCAATGCCTCGTTGTGTTGCCTGCCTGAATCCAGACTCCCACGTAGATTGTACAGTGCCTGATAGAACTCTCTAAATGCTGATATTATTTTGTTTGCACTCATAACATTATTTCCCACATTATCTCTTATTTTAGCTATAGTGTTTCTCCTTTGTTTGCGTCTTAAAGACGCGGCCAGCATCCGACCGCATTTATTGGCATGTTCATAATATCTTTGGCTTTGATACCATATAGCTTTTTCTGTATAAAAATTCAATAAATCTTTTATTTGATTTCTGGTCTCCACCAGCTGTTGTAAGCTTGCCTCGGAAAAGGAGGATTTATGTGCTTGTTCCAGCAATTTTAAATCTACATAGAGTTTGTTATATCTTTGTTTTCTTTCCTTTTTCTTTTGTGACGCCACTTTTATGATTTCCCCTCTCACCACGCATTTATGAGCCTCCCACACCATCATATCGTTTGGGCCTTTTCCTGTGTTTTCCCTAAAATAGTTGTCTAAAGCCTTCTGGGTCTTATTAGCAATTTCTAAATCTTCCAATAGGGATTCGTTCAGTTTCCAATGCCATGTTCTGCTCTGAGCATTTAATATGTCCAGGGAACACATATTCGGAGCATGGTCAAACCAAGTTATGGGGCCTATGGAAGCCTTTTTAACAGTCGATAAATGATCATATGGGATCAGGAGATAGTCGTTCCATGAATAGAGATGATGGACCGATGAGTAATAGAAATAGTCTCTTCCATGGGGTTAAGAGTACGCCAGGAATATGATTTTAAAAATGAAATTTTTTTAAAAAGCTAATTTCTTAATAATTTGGGTGCTAGACATATACCTTGCAAACACCTGCAAGCTCTCTATCATGTTCCACCTACATCATATGGAGTGAACTGAACCACTTTGTTCATTACATTTCTTTAACAAATAACTCTACAAATATTACAGTCTAGCTAATTCAACACAGGGCATAGAAGGGAAAGACACCATTGAGCTTGTATTCCCTTGTTTCAAAAGGTATCAGTCCTAGAGAACAGCTTATGAATACAATAACAGCTACCAGGGCTGATATACAGTATAAACCCCTTTCCTTTTCTTTCATTTTCTAACTTTTGGTAGAGTTTTCATAGTTTATCGGTGATTACTTTTTAATGGCAACTGCATCAGGAAATGAAAATATCCTAAATAAGTTAATGTAGTCTGTACTTTTAATAATTTTGTGTCACTTCATACATTTTTAAACATTTGTGAAACTGCTGTAACTTAGTTAGAAATTACTTTTTCAGTCATTTCTTGAATATGTTAAATGACATTCTATTAAACAAAAAAAAATATCAAATCCCTATGCTCTAAATGATCAAATGTACCTCTAGTGAAAGTGTTTTAAGGTAATTTAAATATAGTGTATTGTGTATAAAAAAAGCTGCTGTGAAGTAATGGAGGCAACTGAAAAATGACACAGGTTAAATAGAGAATACATGTTGATATACTCTATAGAGCTTATCTGCAAATTACTGTGCAACCTGAGTCGTTTCTCCCTTAAAGAATAAGGAAAGGTTGAAACTAAGTAAACTTTGTCAGAAAGGACTATAATTACACCAGTAAACCCTCAAAGTAATGCTGCTCTGAGTCATCTGTCAAAAAAAACACAGAATTTCTTTCCTACTATTGTGTATACAAGGGCTTCTGTATCAGACTTCCTTCTTTCAGATAAAACCTCCAGGGCTCAGACTTGAGCATGCTCAGTTTTATACTCTCTCCCTCTCCCCATTCCTTCTCCCTCCTCCCCTTCTTGCTGTAATCTGAGCCCAGAGCTATGAGTGAGCATATTGAGACTCAGGTAGGAAGTGATGTCACACCAAACTAATATCGCAACTGCTAAACAGAGTGAGCTTCTAGACCTGTTTACTCTGGTTTAGTAAAGCATTCTACACAATAAATATAGCATTCTAGCTTGCACTATTCTGGCTAATCTATCGGCAATAAACTGCCTAAGTTGCTTTCATTGTCCTTTAAATGGCTGCATCTATGACTACAAAGTTCTCTAGTATATATATATATATATATATATATATATATATATATATATATATATATATATATAAATGTACAGATAGTACCTGCACTCTTTCCTTTACTTTTCTCTGTGGGTGCTTTGGTCAAAGTAATGTATGTATCCACTCGTGTGGATACACGAGTGTTATGAAAATAAAGGAAATTTGAACACTTGAAAACCTGGTGTGCTGGTCCATTTTGAAGGAGATATATATATATATATATATATATATATATATATATATATATATATATATATATATATATTGTAGAGATTCTGAAGCAAACTCACCAGTTTAACCAGTACAAGGCAACAGTACATACTATTTTAATTACTTTAAAACACTTTAATTATTTTGGTGTTACTGTTCCTAAAGGTAAAGCTATATTCTACAAATTTTCCACAACTAGTATGCCATCTAATAAACCTTTCCCTTTTATTAAAACATAAAGACATGAAGGACATGAATTCTCAGATTTCTTTGGGCAAAACAAAACATTCAAGAAATTAGAATTTTCAATCTCATTAGGTGATCTTCTCAATATAAGAATATTTAATTTAGCAGTATTATTTAGATATATAGTCAACTGGAAGGTTTACAGACCTGAAAATAATGTCTTAGAACTGTTGCACCCACACTATAAATCACACATACAAGAAAGAACCCTCTTTATAGGGACACAGTCATTTCTGGGGGAAAACTACTTAAAACAAGCTTAATTACAATGTTTCCCATTTTGCCACTGCAGAGAAAGTCAAAACTTTTAGCCTCTTTCAAACCATCCTTTTGCGTCTTCATGGAAGAAGAAGGATAGATGTGATTGATATTTCTACTGGTGTAATTTTACCAGTAATGTCAAAATACAATTTAGCTTCAGGCGATAAATTATCTTATTTCCAAATTGAATTTTATTTATAAATAATATTGGATTTCATTAGCCTACAGTTCTTAAAAAAAACTTTATTTAACAAACTTAAGGCTCTATCTTTAACACACATTCACACTTTGACACCTTTGTCACTTTTAGCTAACACTTAACTGAATAGGTTCAATGGAACCACTGTGATTGGATGTCTGTGACTGTACTTCCCTTTAGGGTTTAAATGCCGGGGAATTCACTAACTCTCAGTTAAGCTAAAGAAACAGCTCACATGAGTGCTGAAACATTTTGAAGAAAACTCCGAAAGTCCAGTTGCTTTAGACTTATATGTTGAAAGAAAATAAATCTCAATCCTATTGCATTTATCCAATTCTTACTGTCTGTAGTTCGGAAAGCTATTTTAAAGTATGAAAAAGCCCGATATCTCCTTTAAAAACTGATGTACTGAGATGCCTTCATGACCTGTGTATTATGTAGAGCATATACTTAAATTTACTGGTCATCGGCAAACTATAGAATACAAAAAATTACCCCTTATATCGATGTAACTGGTAAAAAGACAAAGAATAAAATAAATTGTTTGAAGTTCAATAGATGATTTCCTATCTTCTGACATTCAACTTATCTAACTACCTATTTATATAACTGAGCAGAGAGAATAACCTTATACATTTAGTTTTTACAGTTAATAGTATTGAAATTGCTTTATTTGTTTTAAAATCTTTATCAGCTAATGTAACTTCTAATATCAAATGCCTTTATTTTATAGATGTATAGATTTATTTTATATATGTGTTTATTATATCCTGACAAGATTGCATTGTGCTCAACACAACAACCAAATCAAATAATTGAAAACATAACAAAAACTATGAGGACAAAGTATGTGTAGACAATAGTTAAAAGATGACTGAATACAGCAGAGGTGGCAGTTTATGCATTGCAGTTAAGCTCATGACTTCAGCTTCAAATAAAAACATTTTTACACGTATAGAATAGAAACAAATATTGTGTTAACTTAAAAGAATGATTTTCATTTCTGGTTTGAATAGTCATTTGACTTATAGTTAAAATTTAAGACCAGAGTGCAATGGGCCACTTGTGTCTGGTGAGCTCCCATCAGTAGGAAGATGATTGACTTGGCCTTTGCTGTAAAAAGTAAATATTTCAGAAAACAGTGTGATGAACCAAGGCAGAGACTTTTTTAGGGATAGCCACTGTACAGACTTGAGCAAATGAAGCACGACTTTTCAAGATATATAAGATACAAAAATAGACACTTCTCCTCACATAATTCTCACTCACTCACTAGCAGAGTGTTGTTAGCCTTTTGAGTGGCCTCCTCTACTGAAACTACAGGATTTTCCCCTACTTCTTGTTGTGTCCAGCATACAGTGTACAAACTTCTTCCGAGCTGTCTTGCTACATCTCTGGTAGGTTCCCAATAACCTACTTTTAAATGTTCCAATTTCCTTACTGATGCACAATTCCCCTGGGGCCTAAGTCCTTGTCAGTGAGCTTTCACCAATCTACTAGCTTCTACTTAACCTTAACAAGGTACAGCCTCCTGATCTGGCTCTGAAATATGTTCTGCCATTAGATGTTGATAGGCCAAAGAAGGAGTCTTTGGCTCCTGCACTTCCCTAAATAGGCTCCTGAAAGGGAATTCCCCTGCAGGCCAATGTTAAAGGGGACCTGACAACCCAAACATTAGTACTTATTATAAGGGTATTAAAGTGGACCCGTCACCCAGACATAAAAATCTGTATAATAAAAGTCCTTTTTAAATTAAATATGAAATCCAATTTCTTTTTTTTATTAAAGCATTCATAGCTGTTGTAAACTCATTTAAAAATATCAGCTGTCAATCAAATATTGCCTACCCCACCTCTATGCCTAGGCATAGAGGCGGGGCAAACAATTACTTTCACTTTCCATTCAGCACTTCCTAGATGTCTCTGCTCTCCCTGCATTCCCCCAGCTCTCTTAATAATTTAATTGTGTAACCAGTGCATGGGGATGGACATTGGGTCCCTGTCCCCTGGTGCACAAACAAGATTCTGAGATGATACAAGGCATGTCTTAATAACAGTGTCCACAAAATTGCTCCTTCCTGGTTGCTATAATTATGAGTTCCCAGACTGATGGAAACAATATTCAAATAATTTATACAGTGTAATTAAAGTTCATTTTGCTTGACTAACATGATAAAATAGGATTTGGAATAATTTTGTTTGGGTGACGGGTCCCCTTTAAGAAATCATAGCTGTCAATCATGTATTGCTTCATTTACTTAAGCCAGGCCAGTATTCACAAACTGTGGGACTGCCCTTCCTTGGCAAAGGGGGTAAATCTTGAAGCATGGTGTACAGTTTGGGTGAGAACTGGGGAGAATGATCATTTATTCTTTCTATATACACCTGAATGCTCTGTTATAAGGGCAATTAGTATAAGACTTCAGAGGGAATATGCAAAATGCAACTGCAAAAACATGGCTAATTGTTTCATGCTGAAAATGACCCCTGGTGTGTACAAAACAAGTTGAATAAGAATAGAAGAGTGTGTTAAGGTAATATCTTACACTTGATGTTTGCCACCTCTGCTTTATTGCATGTGTTTCTGGTCCAAGGTTTTGAAGGACACTGCCACAGAGTTGCATCATATTTCCGGCACTCGATGTTGTCCAATAGGAAGGGACCTTCTGCTTCACCATATTCATAGAGAGAAGCAAATTTTCCATTTACTCCACAGTTTAGCTGGTTGCATATAACAAAAATAGTAATTTCCTTCATTCCATTGTTACAGACAGATGTCCAGCTTCCATTGTAATAGACTTCAACCCGTCCTTCACATTCATGGGTTCCTCCAACCAAACGGAGATCAGTGAATTCTAAACATAAATAAAATACATATTAGTGAGTGATACTGTACATAAATAAATCAGTTGGTTGGCTATTGTCAGTTTTTCATAAAAATGTTATGTTGGAGATGGAGACTTCATCACTTACTTATTGCTGACCTCTCCATTCTGTAGCTCTTTTAGAGTTTTTAACAACTTTAATTTTGAAACCCAAACATTTTATGTTTGATCTGTATTTATCAATACACTGGTGATCAAATCAAGAGATCTGGGAGGTTTCATCATTTTACCGTAGAATAGTGCTCAAAACAATATGCAATCTGTATTTTATTTAAGTTCTCCATGTCTTGTTGCTCAGGTCTGTTAATACTGTGTAAATCTAAGGTACAACAAATTATTAAGCTTGGCACAGGTTGATTCTAGTGACTCTCTAGACTCCAATCACTCTATGTTTAAAGGTTGAGGCAAATTTTTATTTTGGGGTTGACTTGCCCTTTAATAAGAAAAGCTAATAAAACATAACATGAGTTTCTGTGTGTACAAAACCATCCAGCACTTAGAACACAATGTGGATAAAGTCCAATAAGCCTCTGATAAGGTTTTCAGTGGTCACTTTGTGAGCAGTGATACTTTCCAATCTATCACTTACACTCAGACTGGAGAGGGCTGTATAATTAGCCCAAATGGCCCAGAAACATACTGAATGAAACACGAGACAGATGTAAATTTTGGAGAGGTTCATGGTGAATTATTTTGCTCTATAACTGGAAACAGCTGACTGCCCCCTTCAAATGGCTTATAGTCTGGTTTTGGCCTCCACAGACTTCTTTCTATGACATCATTTTAATATAAACAGACCCTTGAATATGCAACATTAGAAATAATTGGCCCACCAGTTGGACTGTACTTCGCTATACTGTTTCACATAGGTTTCTAATATTGCTTTGTGATTTGGATCATTCTCTTGGATGAATCATTTCCTTCTATATCATTACAGTTATGCCACCAATTATTTCCATCTAAAACTCTATGGGCGATGGTATTCCTGTAATTCTTAGGTGTCTAGATATTAGCAGTGCTGTAACTATCCACGGGCATTCCCAGATTCAGGATGCACATCCGGCTCCCCAAATGGAATCATGTACACCGAAAAATGTCCCTCTGCCCTGTCACCCGTGTTATGAATTATTGCGGCTCTGCATGTGATCACCCCCCCTTCACCCCCAGTAGTTCCGCCACTAGATATTATTTTACCTGAACATATAACACCTGCATCCTCCTTATGTCCACAGTTGTGCTGACCCCAAGGGCTGGAAGGACAATCCAACAGAGAAGTTTCATTTCCTAAACACTTCAGGTCATCCATCCAAATCTTCCCAGTTCCTCTTTCATGAAATGTGTCACTTATACTGATGGCATGTCCACACCTCAACTGTCTGCAAACCACATTAGCATCTTCTGCATCCCATAAATCATCACAAACTGTTCCCCATTCTCCATGATGATAGACCTCCACTCTGCCAGCACATCGACCTCGGCCATCAACCAGCCGTACCCTCCTGCTATCTATAGTAAGCAGCAAAATGTAAAAGTATCAAGGTTTGGTCCTAAATATATTAGCAATTATTACCCTCACCCATAATTATTTTTCTTTTTTTTATATAGCACCAACAATTAAATATCCCATAGTGCTTTAATGAGATTATACATCATTCCCTGCCCCAGTAGAGCACATACGCTATAGTCAGTTGTATCAGGAAACAATTAATTTGCCTGTATGTTTTCAAGTTTGGAGAAAAGCAGAGGACCCAGAGGAAAACCACAAAAACACAGGGCAAATATACAAACTCAAATAGTACCCTGATTGTATCAGTAGACATTCTGATGCCCTGATTGTATCAAACTTATGACCCCAGCACTGTAACACAATAATATTAACTATTACCCCACAGTGTGGTGGATGAGGCTGCAGGACAGAGGTCTTTGAAGCCAATGCAATTCCAGCTCTGCCACGTTAAATTAAATGAAATGTAAGATAATGCAAACCATACATATTGAAAACCATACATATTGTGACAATAGGTGGAGTTCCCTGGCCTACACGAATGAATGACCTTTGGTGTCTCCAAGGCTAATTATTTCTCTTTCTTAAAGTAGATTTGTGTCTTGGATTACTCTTTATTATTTTTTCACCAAGGAAAATGATGTTACCAGTAAAAATGTCCATCACTAGACCTGCACCAGTGTATGTCCTTCTGTAGAACCTAAGACACTGTTGATTTCCTTCTGATCTCTCATCCAAGACTATTGTCTAATTCTGTCCTGACTTATTTTCTAATGGATCATATGTATTATTCCAATCTTTTGCCATTAGTACATTTGTGTTAGGTTTCCAAGATCAATCATTCTATTCTTTAATCTAAACACTGGAGATGTCCTTTACAGTTCAGGACACAAAGTACAAGAAGGGCAACAATCAGCCATTATTTTGCACTTTGTGTCTTGTATTATGTAACTTGCCACAGGCCTCTGCACTACTTTTTGGACCACAGACAGGTGGTAGGGACAGTGTTGTCTTTAGGCAGAGACAATAATGGCAGGGCTGTGCCTCCTGATACTGGTCTCTTCTCCTCTACCCCTGGTGTAGAGTAAATTACTTTATTAACATCACTTAACAGTACCTTGCTCACACCACATCCCATTACTTAGTCATTATTGAACATTCCTGGAAGTTATGCACCATAGTGCCCTCTGTGTATTTGCATCTCCAGACTCCAATGAGGAAAATGCATGTATTAGTTGCTTTAGGCTACTGGTTCAATACAAGCCTTTCTGCATAAACCCTGCAGTTTCCAGAAAATATAAACTACAAAGATGTGTAATACTGTGGCATTCTTGTTGTTATTCATTATATACTGAACATAAAGATACTAAATATGCTACTTAAACTTTTAAATACTGCCATTGTGGGCTGTAGATAATGTCATGAGGTCACTGTACCTGAGCAGACAACTTGAACTTCTTTCTTGTGGTCACAGTCTTGTCCTGCAGAAGATTCCAGTGTCCCAGCACAATCATTTAACTGACTCTCATTTCCATTGCACTTGATTCTCTCCCATATAACATGGCTGCTGTCAGGTAGTTGTGCCTCAGAGGTGAAAGCACTTACAGCTTCTCCACAGTGTAACTCTCTACATACAACCTGAGCCTCCTTAATGCCCCACTCACTGCCATAAACTCTGTGCCAGGTGTCATTGTGTAGAACTTCCAGTCTCCCTTCACAGTGGTTCTCTCCTCCCATCAGTCGCAGTGTTTCATTTCTCCCTGTTAGTGAAAAGGAGAGACAAACAGGGGTGACTATATGGTCAATCAGGGCAAACAAAATCACTTGGAAAGTCTAGGCATGTGTATGTGATATGTATTAAGGAATGTGTCATGATAACATTTGTCTTAACTAAAGTAATATCTACATTAAACACACATCATGCTGCCATGGGGTTACAAGCTAAGTTAAGCAACTATATTATAACAAACAATATTCATCAGTGAACTCCTATAGAACATTCCTGAGCTCTCTGGTCTAAACTTATTCCTCTCTGACTGGAGAGTCGGCACCAGGATTGTTTGGCCAATCACAGAATAGTGTTCCTTGACCTGTGACTGCTGAAACAACATAAGGATCTCTTATCTGGAAACCTGTTATCAAGAAAGCTCTGAATTGTGTAAAGGCCTTACACAGTGTTGATTTTAAGCAAATACATGTGATTTTTATCTGTAATAATAAAACAGTACTTTGTACTGGATGGTACAGTAACTGAGCTGTATCAATCCATTTTCTTGGCAAAACAATCCTATTGGGTTCATTTAATGTTTAATGATGTTTAGCAAATCCAAATGATGGAAAGATGTTATACCTATACTATAATCATTTCGTTTTTTACATTTTACATTTTTGCATTGCCTTCACGTAAAGGGGTGGTTCACCTTTAAGGTAACTTTTGTTAGTTATAGAACGGCCAATTCTAAGCAACTTTTCAATTGGTTTTCATTATTTATTTTTTAAAGTTATTTGCCTTTTTCTTCTCGTCGCTGATCCCTTCTAAAAAAACAAATGCTCTGTAAGGCTACAAATGTATTGTTATTGCTACTTTTTATTACTCATCTTTCAATTCAGGCCTCTCCTATTCATATTCCAGTCTCTTATTCAAATCATTGCATGGTTGCTAGGGGAATTTGGAGCCTAGCAACCAGATTGCTTAACATGCAAATTGAAGAGCTGCTAAATAACTGAAAAACCTTCAATAATAAAAAATGAAAACCAATTGCAAATTGTCTCAGAATATCTGTCTACATCATTCTAAAAGTTATCTCAAAGATTAACAACCCCTTTAAAGGGCATCTAAACCTCTATTAGTGATGGGCGGATTTATTCGCCAGGCGCGAATTCGCGGCATATTTGCATGATTCGCCACCGGCGAATAAATTTGCGAAACTGTCGCGAAAATTCTCTGGTGAAAAAATTGGACGCTGGCGTCCATTTTCTGGACATCGGCGCATTTTCGCTGGCCGTTTCGCAAATTTTAAGAGTGTGATTAGTAGTTTACGTAGAACTAGGGATTTTTCCTGCTTATATTGGTATGTCTGTTGCACCAGGTTGATATTGGGACAACGGAAGGGTCGGGTTTGGTATTTATTGTGCGTTCTTGGTTTTTACCATAAACTGTTGCCATAGCAACCATATGATGTCATGAGCTGCTCTCTTGTTTTCTCTAATAGATGCCATCTCTTCCATTTGTTCATGAGTGGAGATTAAGGTGAGTAACTCCTGGAGAGAGTAGATAGTGTTCAGTTTCCATTTTCTGGATATAACTGTGACAGCTACAGTAAATATTTGAAATAGTAATTTCCTTTGTGGCGGTTTTGTGGAAGAGGGTAAAGCGCTAAGCAAAGCTACTTGTGGTTCAAAGGGTACAGTCCAATTCAGCTCAGTTTGTAGGAATGCAAATATAGACTTCCAGAATACTGATACTTGTGGGCAGTCTCACCACATGTGGTATAAAGTGCCTGGGGGTCACAAACTCTCCAGCATTTGTTATCATAATTAGGGTTTATACTGTGTATCTTCGTGGGTGTGGGGTGCCATCGGAACAACACTTTTTTTATTAATTTCTAAGTTCTTTGGTTAGTGCATCTTGTGGCACCTCTAGGCGCCATGAATATATCCCATTGTTGAGGGGTGAGCCTGGTGTTTAAGTTCTGCTCCCATCTCATTTGGTAAAGGAATTTAAGCTCCGGATCTTTCTGCAGAAGTATTTCATAACAATCTGATAACACCCCTTTCCCATATATGCTTTCCCTGCAGATAAAATCTATGTGTGTAGATCTGCTGATGGTTCTATAACTCTTTAACAATGGGTATCTCGTATTGTCCGATACTTGGTATTTTCTCTGAAGATCGTCAAAGTGTCTCCAATTGTTAGCAAAATAGAGATCTCCCAGTGATGTAATAGCTTTAGCAATTAGTTTGTTCAGGTTAATATTTGGAATCAATAAATTAATCCCAGTCATTGGTGTAAGAGTAGACGGGAACTCCCCCAAATTATACTGTTTGTGGCATCTGTCCCAACATTTAAGAAGTAAGTCAGTGGTCTGCAGTTTTCCTGGGAGGGGTGGCCTAGCTTTGAGTGGCATCCATAGTATATCTGCTATCATATAACCTGATAAATAGAAAATTTCTATATCTAGCCACTTTTTATGTCCAGGGGCATTGTGCAAACATTTTCAAGAAGAGACGCCTTGTGGTAAAGAAAGATGTTAGGAATTCCTAGACCTCCTGAGTGCTTGGGAAATGGAAGTGTTCAGAGGGCAATTCTGGGCTTTTTACCTTTCCAGGTGAATTGTTTTCTGGAGGTCTGCAATATAGGTCTGGGGAATTTGTACTTGCAAGATTCTAAATAGATAGAGAATGTGCGGTAATATAGTTATTTTGATTGTCACAACCCTACCTATCCAGGAAAACGCTAACCTTTGCCATTTATTGCAGTCCGCTTTGGTGTCTTGCATTTAGGGGAGATAATTTAGTTTATATACTTGGTTGAGGGTTTTGGGAATCTTAACACCTAAATAAGTAATATACGTACTTCTCCAATCAAACTTGTACAATAGTTGCAATCGGGCAATTTCTGCATGGGGTAGACCAATTGAAAGGGCCTGTGTTTTGTCCTGATTAATCTTATAGTGTGAGATGTGTTGGGAGATGACTCTTTTTCAGCAATATGGATTAAATTTAGTAATTTCCTAGTATTGTCTGGGGCTTGCCTACCGAGTATAAATCCAAGTCATTTTTTATTAAATTTATGAGCAGCGGGGCTAATCTCAATCGAGAATTTTGCCATATATTTTAATGTCAGTATTTAAGAGTACAATTGGTCTGTAGTAGGGATGTCGCGGACTGTTCGCCGGCGAACTTGTTCGCGCGAACATCGGCTGTTCGCGTCCGCCGCAAGTTCGCGAACGTCGCGCGACGTTCGCCATTTTGGGTTCGCCTTACCTGGCGCTTTTTTTTGACCTCTCACCCCAGACCAGCAGATACATGGCAACCAATCAGGAAGCTCTCCCTCCTGGACCACCCCCACACCCCCTGGACCACTCCCCTTCCATATATAAACTGAAGCCCTGCAGCGTTTTTTCACTCTGCCTGTGTGTGCTGAAGAGATAGTGTAGGGAGAGAGCTGCTGCCTGTTAGTGATTTCAGGGACAGTTGAAAGTTTGCTGGCTAGTAATCGTTTTGATACTGCTCTGTTATTGGAGGGACAGAAGTCTGCAGGGATTTGAGGGACATTTTAGGGTAGCTTTGCTGGCTAGTAATCTACCTTCTACTGCAGTGCTCTGTATGTAGCTGCTGTGGGCACTGATCTCTTCTGATCTCGCTGTGTTGGGGAGTGGGACTGGTGTGCTGCTGTGCTGCTCCTAGTAGTTCAGCAGCACCAACCCGAGAATATTTTTTTTTTTTAATATACATATAATTTTTTTTTTTATTTTACTTATCTTACTGTTCTTTAAGGTGTCCAGTGCTGTTTGCTGTTCTTCATAGTAGTGCACCAATAGTAGTGCACTTGCAGGCATTATTTGCCCAGTGGCCATCTAGCTGTGTGAGCTTGTTCACATTCTGTCTAAATATCAATAATAATACCGTCTCCAGAAACACCACCTGAGTGACGTAGTGTGATTTCTGCCCTTTACAGCACAAAACGCAGCGCTGTGTCAACAATGGATTTTTTAGAAACATTTTTGCCCTTGATCCCCCTCTGGTATGGCACTGTCCAGGTCGTTGCACCCTTTAAACAACTTTAAAATAATTTTTCTGGCCAGAAATGTCTTTTCTAGCTTTTAAAATTCGCCTTCCCATTGAAGTCTATGGGGTTCGCGACGTTCGCGAACCGTTCGCATTTTTGACGCAAGTTCGCGAATATGTTCGCAAACTTTTTTTCCGACGTTCGCTACATCCCTAGTCTGTAGTTGGTGCAGTTGTCTGGGGCTTTTCCCGACTTGGTGACTATATGTGCTGCAAGGGATTCAGGGCTTATGGTGTCAGACTCCACCCAGTAGTTGAAAAGTTTAGTAAGCTTGGGCACTAATATATGAGCTAACACTTTATAATAGTCATTGGAATACCCATCAGGACCAGGAGACTTGCCGCTCATTAGTTCTTTTGAAGACCAGCAACCTTAAGAATTGTATTTATTAACAATGGAGACAAATTTCACTGGTGATATTGCCCATGGCAAAATCACAGATCTGATTGTTTTCTATGGGCAACACCACCAAAATAATAAATACTGCCCTGACTGCCTGTGCACTTCCAGCATTCAGTTAACCTTATAGCTGCTGACTTCCATTTGAGCCAAAAAAAGTTGAATTTAAGTACTTAGAGAATTGGTTTAGGTCCCTGTTACAGTATTTAGAAACATGGAATTAATGGTTACACTGCTTTTGTTCTAGGAGTAGCTTAGACCGTAATAATTATTGATTCACCCCAATATCACCCTAAGAGACCTTTGTGCTGGAACACTTATCCCATGTATAAGCCTAGGCCTGACAATATATAGTCTAGTTCCATATTGTAATTGCTGTAAATGAGGATCTAATATTTACCAACCCCAGACATAAATCTCAAAATATATTTTTCTTTTCAGAATATGACCCAAGAAGACTTATAGCAAAATAAATATTGCTAAGAACCCTGGGTATTTTCTTTAAAAAAGGCAAAGTGTTCTTCATCAGAGAACAGCCACAACTTTATGGTTAATTGGTAAAATAGTCATCTTGTAGCATTTTCACTAATAATTATGTGTGTGCACTTTTTAAACTATATTGTAAACTCTTCAAGTGTTTTGAAATATTAAAGGGTATACTTAAGAGAACAACTTACCAGTACATATAACAGCTGCTGTATCAGTGTGTGGGCAATGACTGTTCCCCAGGGCAGTGTAAGGACACTCAGCTAGGTGGGACTCAGTTCCCTTGCAGTGAAATTTATCCGTCCATATAAGATTATTTGTGCCAAATATGTTCCCATGTGGAATTGAGACGGCAGTGCCGCAGTTGAGTTGCCGACACAAGACATTAGCAGCATGTAAATCCCAGTGTGAGTTGCACAGAGACCTCCATTGCCCTACACGCTCCAGCTCCACTCTCCCTGAGCAACTCTCACTGCCATTCACTATCCTGTAGTCATTGTATGTACCTGCAAAACACAATTGTTCAATTTGTAGATGCACATATTAATATCAAGATTAATATTTATAACTTGCTAACATGACTGCCTTCCTGAAAAAATTATTTCCCATCCAGTAGCAAAATGCCAACACATCTTTCCAGAGAAAAATATACTGTATACACAATATATACAAAAAGTTCTAAAAATACAAGTGTCCATAATGTTACTACTCTGATTCAGACATCAAAACTGCAGCTTTCCACAACTCACATGCTTTTAACTACTCAAACATGTTTTATTCCCACCCCCAACTTTCTTCATGTTTTTAACTTAAAGCAACTCAAATGGTCATTCAGTGATGGACGTCTTACTGGTCTGTTATAAATCATATACCAGCCATTATTAAAATATACTCACCTATGCAATGTATGGATGGAGGATTTGGGTTACTGCAGTTTTTCTCAAATCTGTCAGTCCAGGGACAGTTTCTTATATTGGTCTCATTTCCAACACACTTGATTTCCCCAGTCCAGATTTCCTCTCTCCACTTGAGAGAATTTGTCATCACTGGTGGTGTTACTGCAATCCCACAATCCAGCTGCCTGCAGATAACATTGGCCACTCTCAGCTCATCATCCAACTCACACACTGAGGCCAAATTGATTCCATGTTCCATCTCTAGATGCCCTGAGCAAGTGCTGTGTCCTTCTACCCATTTGAATTCTGTATGATCTGTTGTATCGATAAAAGGTTATGAAAGTACAACTTATAGAATAGATGTAATGATTTATGACACTGTGTTCATACAGATATTCATAGGTTGAGGGTGATTTTTTTGTTTGGGTAGGCTAAGTCTAATGTTACATCAACAGTTTCTTCACCTGTGATTTTCCACTGGCAGAGAAACAACTGGATCAATCCCATATTCCCAAGTATTGGCAAACGTTGTAATTCACCTGTCTGAGCACACAGGGAGGATTTCTGTCTAAAAATGCACTACAATCTGTCCCATACATGGTCTGACTTAAGAGCTACTAATTAATGGCCCACAGACTTCATGGTTAAGTACAAAATCATTTTTCACTTGAAATGGACAAAGCCCAGACTATTTTTAAAATAATATTCATAGCACTCTCTTATTATCAAAATTATAGAAAAAGTTCAGTTTATCCACATTACTGGAAATCAGGGATAATGATTGGCTTGTTTAAAATAAATAACGTAAAAGAAGGTATCCTGGAAGCTATTATATATAAAAAGTCAAAAATGTATTAAATGCACATAGTAAAAAAATGGTTCATACTGACCCTCCAAAAAATCAATTGTACGCGTTTCGTACCCGCCGTTACTTAGTCATAAGTGTCTTTAACATTAAAGCATATTTATTAGTATATTAATAAACAAGTGATATGTTAATTGTCATGTATGGGAGATCTTATAATTAGAAAGTATAATGTATATATATATATATATATATATATATATATATATATATATATATATATATATATATATATATATATATATATATATATATATATATATATATATATATATATATATATATTGGTCCCTTTGCAAAAACAGTAGCTGCCTTTTTACTGCAGTTTCAAAATAACCCAATATAACTAGGCGAGGTTGAGAAAACACTTGCATTCAACCATCAACAAAAAATTTGTGAAAATAGCCAAACTGATCTGTTCGCTGATCCAGAGGAAGGTGAATTGAATTGATACAATAGTTGCCAATATTCCCCATATACTGCTGAGAAATGGTTTAACTAATTGTATGAACCAAATGTAGCAAATTGTAACAGTTTAGATGTTCTTGGATTACTGAGTTGCCAGACTGAAATACAAGAGACAAACATTAGAAGTGAGATCTGGTTACAATGGTGATATAACGACTGCATTTTACCTTCACAGTTATTTCAGTTTCAGATAACACCTACCTGAACAATGGAACTACCATTGAACAATGATGGTATTTATTTTTTGTGCAATATGAGTATGAAATAATCCCCACATACAAGACAAGCAGGTGGAGGAATAGCAGCTGATGTGTCTCTTGGCCCTGATCCCCAGAACAAACACCCACCCTGTGTAAAGCTCAGTCTCACCTATTCCTACTGCACTTGGCACACAGATCAGATCTAAAGATTTTCAATCAAAATTCTCCTGAGATTTTCAGTGCAAAAGCTCATGATGACATCACTGGAGTTACCAGCTAAGGATTCATTTCTAAAGACACTACTAACCAGCACCCTTGCCCCTCCCCCAGACAAGCTCAAATAGACACACTGGTCAGTCAGAGGATTTTTCTTTAAATATTTTAGGCAAACAGGTTTGGGGAGGCTTAGCCCACATACCCCCTTCTACTGTGGATAATAGAGCACCTCAGTACATAATTAAACACCTTAGGGACCCCTAATAAGTATTTCCAAATGCTAAACCTACTTTGTTCACCTCCCACAAACAGAGCAGAAAAGACAGAGTATGTCACACATAGATAAAGAACGGCAGCAGAGTATGGCAGAATGTGGTACACACAGGGAGCATAGGGAAAGCAGAGTATGGCAAACACAGGGAGCATAGGGCCAGGGGCGGATTAACGCATAGGCTAACCTAGGCCATAGCCTAGGGGCCCATTTGTGGTCAGGGGCCCATGGGTTTTTTATTGCATTTTTTTTTAATTTAAAAAAAAAAAATATCTGACCCGCGGGTCCAACGTCCACTAGTCTGAGTGACCTGCCAAATCCCTCCCCCCCTGCTTGCTGCCTGGCAGTCGGAGACAATTTAGGCAAGGCAGATCTTCTATGCATAGCATTGTCTGCGTGCAATCTCTCTAGCCGGGCTGACTGTCTTCGACTCTTTGCTGGAATTGGCGCTCACCAGTGACGTCACTGGGGTGCGCCGAAGGCAGACCCGGGAGAGTTGAGCGTGCGCTTGCAAACACTTCATGATCTTGCCAGTTGCCAAGTTGCCTTCTTACAAGTCTTCTGATTTTGCCCAGTTGCCTTCACCTGTGATCTCTTGCCTGTTTCTCTCTCCCTCCCAGATAGCTAGAAAGCAGGGGGTCGGGGGGGCAGCCAGCTCGGTAGCACCCAGTCCAGCAGCAGTTCTTGTGTGCAAGAACAGTCAGTGGGCAGAGAATTTTTTTTTTTTAATTAAAAATTTAAGGCTCAACTTAAGGCTGAATCAGTCAGCAGGTACAGCTGGCCAGTGGCAATGCTGCTCCACTGGGATCATCAGCATTGGGGTCTCACTCCCAGCCAGGCAGCAGCTGTGTATCTGCTAATCTGCTATTTTTTAAATATATCAAGCTAGCCAGGCTACTGAGAGGCCAGCTATTAAGTAGCATTCACAGGGCCATTCACAGGGGTCGGCCAGCAGCAGGGTACCTTGCCCAGGCCCAGCAGCAGCTGTAGCCAGCCTGTGCCTGAAACAGTCTGTGAAATAATTTTTGCTGTCAGCCTGCACTGCAGCCAGAGAAAAATTGCAGCTTGCAGACAGTATATTATAATAATATTTTTTTTAGCCTGCAGACAGTGAAATCATTTCTGCAGACAGTGAAATCATTTTTGTTACCTGCAGACAGTGAAACAGTTTCTGCAGACAGAAATTTTGATGTTGATAAATGTAAAGTCATGCACCTGGGATGTAAAAATAACCAAGCCACTTATACCCTTAATGGGACTGCACTAGGCAAATCCATTATTGAAAAGGACCTTGGAGTCCCTGTAGATGATAAACTTGGCTGTAGCAAGCAATGCCAGTCAGCAGCATCAAGGGCAAATAAGGTCTTGAGCTGTATTAAAAGGGGCATAGAGTCAAGGGAGGAGGGGGTCATTCTTCCACTGTATAGAGCACTTGTAAGGCCCCATCTAGAATATGCCGTACAGTTTTGGTCTCCATCACTCAAACAGGACATTATTGTATTAGAGAGGGTACAGAGAAGGGCAACTAAGCTGGTAAAAGGTATGGAAAATCTTAGCTATGAGGAAAGACTGGCCAAATTGGGGATGTTCACTCTGGAGAAGAGGCGCTTAAGGGGTGATATGATGACTATGTATAAATATATAAGGGGATCATATAATAATCTCTCTAATGCTTTATTTATCAGTAGGTCTTTCCAGCTGACACAAGGTCACCCATACCCATTAGAAGAAAAGAGGAAGGGGTTTGTTACAGTGAGAGCTGTGAAGATGTGGAATTCTCTCCCTGAATCAGTGGTACAGGCTGATACATTAGATGGCTTTAAGAAGGGGTTGGATGGTGTTTAGCAAGTGAGGGAATACAGGGTTATGGGAGATAGCTCATAGTACAAGTTGATCCAGGGACTAGTTCGATTGCCATTTTGTCAATTTTTTTTGAACTTGGACGTGTGTCTTTTTTCAACCTTACTTACTATGTGACTATGAGAGTGAATTAATTTTTGTAGCCTGCAGACCGTGAAATCATTTCTGTAGACAGTGAAATAATTTCTGCAGACAGTGAAATCATTTTTACAATTTTTGTTTTGCCGCGTAAATACACTAGCGTCATGTGCCATTGGCTAAGCTTGAAACCGCTAGCATATTTACACGGTGGTCGGCTTTTTTTTAGAAAAAACCCCCCGCATAAATGAGGTTCAGCCGTAGAAGGGGGCCCTCTGGAAAGTGTAGCCTAGGGGCCTCACATGTCCTTAAATCGTCACTGCATAGGGCAGGCAGAGTATGGCACACACATTGAGCACAGGACAGGCAGAGTATGGCAGACACAGGGAGCATTGGGAAGACAGAGTATGACACACACATTGAGCACAGGGGAGATGGAGTATGACACACACAGAAAATCTGAAACAATGCTGGTGCTTTCAGACTGAATAAAGGTACAATGTAGGGTCTTACAGGTGTGAACAATAAATGGTCTGAGGTGTGAACAATGCAGGGTCCTGTATGAACAATACAGCACAGGACAGCCCTGATTTTAAATATAGGCTTGAATCCAATCTATGGACAGGGCTGCCTGTGTCCATGATGCTGCCTTCTGCACCTTATACCAGATTGCTTTATCTATGGCAAGGTGCAGACTGCAGTGTAGTTAGTAAACCCTATATGATTGCCAGTAAAAAAGAGCAAGCATTCTGACTTTTTTTAACAATGTGATTCCTAAGTTGAGACATGTGCATAGCTTGCTGCAAAGTTCACTGTCTCTATTTTCTTACAGATACTTGCTTTGTCCCTTGGAAATAGCTGCCATCTCTTCTCCTAGCACCTTCATATAAAGGTTGTTCCCATCCCCTAAACATTGCTTCTTGTCTCCTTTCTCTCCATCTGCTTCAAATATAAAAATGCTTCAATGTACCATCTGTTGTTGCTGCTAATACTGCTATTTGATAGGACAAGAAAGATTTCTACATCACCACCCGCTGTTAGAACCTGGTAATGGGCACTGGAGATGGGGCAAGGGTTTGACTAAGAATAAATCTAAACATTGCTCCAGCCTATCAGAATTTCACCTCCAACATGCACATTAGGGGGCAGATTTATCAAGGTTCGAATTGAAAATTTGAATTTGAATTTTCTATTTTTTTTATGTTTAAAATTGTCAAATTCGAAAAGAGAGTTATTCAAATTCTAATCGAGTTTTTCAAAAAATTAGAATTCAATTTTCGAGATTTCTCATACTCTGGCCATTTAAAGGGGTTGTTCACCGTTAAACTAACTCTTAGTATGATATAGAGAGTGATAGTGAGACAATCTGCAATTTGTTTTCATTTTTTATTATTTGTGGTTTTTGAGTTTTTTAGCATTTTAGCAGCTATCCAGTTTGTAATTCCAGCAATCCAGTTGCTAGGGTCCGAATTACCTTAGCAACCATGCATTGATGGAGAGGCCTGAATAGAAAGATGAGAAATAAAAAGTAACAATACATTTGTAGACTTACAGAGTATTTGTTTTTTAGATGGGTTCAGTGACCCCCATTTGAAAACTGGAAAGATTTAAGCAGAATGCAAATAATTTAAAAACAATATAAAATAAATAATGAATACTAATTTAAATATTGCTTAGAAGAAGCTATTCTATAATATACTAAAACTTAACTTAAATGTGACCACCCCTTTAAGAACTTGAATTCGGCTATTCGCCACCTAAAACCTGCCGAATTGCTGTTTAAGTCAATGGGAGAGGCCCAGGGATCAATTTGGAGATGTTTGCAGCCTTCCTGACATTCAAGTTTTTTTCGGACAAAAAAACTTGAATCTAGTTTTTAAAATTTTAGATCAAATTTGATTCAAATTCAATTTGAGTTTTTGGGTTGATTTAAATCATCCGAGTTTAAAAAACAATTGATTTTTTAAATAAATTTAGATTGGTCGAATCTATGGGAGTTTAGGGGTGTTTTTAAAAACTCATATGAATTTGAAATTCGACCTTTGATGAATGTGCCTCCCCATGTAAAGCCCTGAGACAGGAGCTGCCAGTAATAAACAGACCTTAGTTGCTGGAGGCTGCAGTTAGGTCTGTGCTGCGTCACTTATTAAAGACATAAAGAGATTTTCTAGATACATGTGGAAAGTGACAATTTCTCTTTCATTTCAAGAGAAAATGATCTGTTCACTTTCTGAGCATAAAATGTTACGGTATTAAGGGAATGTGTTTATCTTCTGTGGATCAGTTTGCTCATGCTGAATATGGATCTGACATAATGCCCAGGGTAAGACATTGTAAGACACACACACACCCTTTACACTTAATATTTCATAATATTATTGAAAATGTTGTACCTGAACAGATTACTCCTGCATCCAGATTATGACCACAGGAATATGTCCCCCCTGGTGCGGAATCACAGTCCCATAGATAGGATTCAGTTCCTTGGCACCGTACTGCATCCCACCAAATCCTCCCGGTACCTGCACCATGATGTGCCCCAGTAGTAGCACGGACGGCATGGCCACATCTCCTCTGTCTGCAAACCACACCAGCATCATCGTTATCCCAGCCAATGCTGCACACTGTACCCCACTCTCCCCGGAGATAAACCTCTACTCTGCCTTCACATGGACTTGCACCATTCTGTAGTTTAAGGTTCTTGTTTCCTTCAAAAGACAAGGGGAAATATAAAAGATGTAAAAAAAAAAAAAAGGCTTTTTATTAGTGACGTGGGAAAAACAGTAAAGCTCCTTCCTTTGTCATTCAAGAAATCTGTCATAATTTAACATATACATATATACACAGACATTTATACCCCTGACAATACTCAGAACCAAATACAAATGTGAAATAGGCCTAATAATGAGTGATACTCAGCCTCAGAAACTGAAAACAAGTATAATGACGGCAGGTCACACTGGGCCAGAGGGACATGGGGAAAAACCCAGTGGGCTCCCAACCCTCGTGGGCCCCACCAGCCCAGATTGGCAGAGCCGCTTCTTGTCTAAGCTCCTTTGTGACCTCCCCCAGCCCAATTGCAGCTGAAATGAAGAAGGGATGTGCTGGGGGGAGGGGCTAGTAAAGCCGATTTCTATTGAGATCTTAAAAACAGAGCAGGCAGTAACACTTCAAACTTGTCTATGACTATACATTAGGCAGTGATATAATAGTCTCTGTTCTTATAGTTAAATTATTTGCTGTTTTCTTCTGACTCTTTCAAATGTGGGTCACTGACCCCATCAAAAAAACAAATCCTCTGTAAGGCTGCAAATGTATTGTTATTGCTACATTTTATCATTCATCATTCTATTCAGACCCTCCTATTCATATTCCAGTCTCTTATTCAAATGCATGGTTGCTAGGGTCATTTTAATCCTAGCAACCAGATTGCTGACATTGCAAACTGGAGAGCTGCTGAATAAAAAGCTAAACAACTCAAAAGCCACAAATAAAATATGAAAACCAACTTTAAATTGTCTCGGAATATCCCTCTCTACTTCATACTAGGGGGCATATTTATCAAGGGTCGAATTTCAAATTGAAAAAACTTCGAAATTCGAATTCAAAAAGACAAACCGAGATTAAGTTGAAGTTTTTTTTGGTCGAATAGGTCCGTTTTTGCTCAAATAGGTCTGTATTCGGCTGAATTTGACGTACGATTCGAACGAATAGGGCAATCGATTGAATTTGATTCAAAGTTTTTCCCAAAAAAAGCTTAGAATTTTTAAAACTCCACCAATTGACTCCATATAGGTTCTAGGAGGTCCCCCATTGGCTAAAACAGTAATTTGGCAGGTTTTAGATGGCGAATGGTCGAAGTCGAATGTTTAAAGGGACAGTACATGATATATTTCGATATTCAAAAGTTAAATTTTTTTTCAAATTCAAATCGAATTTGGACTATTCCCTAGTCGAAGTACACAAAAATAGCTCAAAATTCAAATTTAATTGATTCGAAAATTCACCTCGACCTTTGATAAATCTGCCCCCAAATTAACAATCTCTTTAAGAGAGTGGCTGCTAATGAACAAAGTTTATTATTATCCCAGATCTTTGGGAACAATTTTTAATCATTTCGCTTGTAACAGGGTCACCCGGGGCTTGTGCGTCACCTGTTAGTAGATGTTAAGTGTGAGGCCTTTATTGCCCCAAAGAAGTCACTGTCACAATAAATGCGGTGAGCTCAAAACACTTCTTTTATTGCAGGGGGCACAGCATGCGGCTCAGACTGGGGCTCAGGTTGCCCACAAGGATATTCTTCCCATACAATATCAGTTACTCACGTATACCCCATTGTTCTCCCATCTGAAGCCTCCAGGGAACTGATCATGCAAGAAGCAATGGCAGTGTCATTAGCTGTACAGGGGCTTCCTCACCTAAGGAACTATTACTCCCGATTGTCACATGTAATGTCCGTAGACTCTCCACTAACCTACACCTGAACATTCACTTTCCTACACTGGTGTACAATCACCTCAGAGCACGAGCCCAAACTATTACTCCTTGTTGGGACAACAGGCTGTGCATGCTCGCTAGCCCTCTCTACCTTCCACTTGCCCCTACTATCCTCTAGCTAGCCCTAACGGTACCAACCTCCCCCAAGGGTCTGGCCACTTCGCTCTGCTGATACTTCTTAGATGTTATATAAGCCAAAAGTAAGTGCCCCAGCAAGGGACTATCTTATATAGGCTCTCAGGTGACTTAGCACCACCTGCTGGCTAAACCTGCATAATGCTAACTATTTACATTTAAAATAAATTCTTTGGGGTAAATTTACTAACGTGTGAAAATTCGCAACGACCTCGCAGCCATGGCAACACTTCGCCAGGTTTAAAATCTCTAGGACAATGCAGATTTTCTAAAATGTTGCATCTAGGGCGCCGACCACTGGCGAATTTTTGCTAGCGTTACTTTGGCAATCAAAGCGAAGATGAGCTAGCGTTCAATTCTCCCTAGTGAAACTTCGTTAGAGGTCTTCGCTCAGGCTAATTTGCATATGGCGGAAAATTTAAAGTTGAATCGACGTATATGTTGCAGCAAATACATTACATTACACAAGTCCAGGGAACCTTAATAAAGAAAATATAGTTGTTATAATCCCCTACACATGAATCCACTGTATAGTTTATGTTCCATATGTTACAAAATGTATGGGGGAACCCGGGTACCCCAAAAAAATTTTAATCAATTTTGCAGGCTTTCACTGTGAAAAAAGGAAAAGGTTTTTTGGATTTAGAAACTTTTTCAAATAAAAATATGATGTAAGTAACAGACGATTGAGGAAGTCTATGCACTCCAGTGCACTTCTCCTGGTCTGAGCTGGCGAAGGCAAGTCTGGCGAAAGAGGTAAAATCCACATTTTAATGACTTTGTGGAGTAACGCCCATTCGCCAGAGCGAAAAGTCGCCTGGCTTTATAGTGCGAAACACCGCTAGCGTCTATCTCCTTCGCTAGCAAAGTGACGCCTGCACCCATTAGTAAAAAGTACCTGAAAGTGCCAACGCTGGCGAATCCAGTAGAAGCACTGGA
Organism: Xenopus laevis; assembly: GCF_017654675.1. Lineage (NCBI taxonomy): Eukaryota > Metazoa > Chordata > Amphibia > Anura > Pipidae > Xenopus > Xenopus laevis. The sequence goes on along the minus strand of NC_054385.1, from coordinate 115,268,720 downwards.
AATAATATTCTTGCACATCTTTATATACCAATATAATGAGGATAATGTAACCACAAGTAATTTCTACACTTGCTTTCTGCTTATTTCAGCACTAGCAGGGGCTTTTTGGTAGAAGTGGTGAAATGAATACCTGGCTTGTTTCTTGGATGAAGAATGTATTTAAAGGAGAAGATAAGGCTAAAATTAAGTAAGCTTTACCAAAAAGTCTATGTAAATACACCAGTAAACCCTCATAGTAATGCTGCTCTGTCAAAAGAAACACAGCATTTCTTTCCTTCTATTGTGTACACATGGGCTTCTTTATCAGACTTCCTGTTTTCAGCATAAACCTCCTGGGCTAGGGCTTGAGCATGCTCAGTTTGCTCCTCTCTCCTTCTCCCTTTCCATTTCCCCCTCCCCTCCCTGCTGTAATCTGAGCCCAGAGCTATGAGTGAGCAGGGAGAGACTCAGACAGGAAGTGATGTCACACAAAGCTAATATGGCAGCTGCTATGCTAAATAAACAGAGAGAGTTACTCCAGCTGTTTACTCAGGTATGGTAAACTATTCTGCAAAATAAATATAGTCTTATAGCTTTCACTATTGTGGCTAATCTATTGGCAATAAACTGCTTTAGTAGCTTTCCTTCTCCTTTAAGGATATATTACTTACCACCAGCTCAGTCAAGTATTATTGCCTTTAATGGGTAATATTGTCATACACATTTTCTGCCAGTTTACCTTGCCTACAATTTTTTGGGGGCAGTGATTCACATTCATGTCAGTGAAACATTTGGTTCAAGTGGCCAAATTATCAAAGTACTTATAAAGAAGAACCTATAAACTCTATACATCCCCCCTATATGCCAAAATTCGTAATTAATAATTACATTTGTTTAATTACATTTCTGTCTCTAGTATGATGCAGGCTATATGAGAACATCCACTGTGACTGGAAGAAAGGAGATTTCAGAATACGAAGGGAAAGTATCAGGCAAAGCTGAGCTAAAAGTAAATTGAGGCTTGTCTATAATAAAAGCGGGCGCTAAATGGCTGATTAAAATTCTTGTGTGCTGGTTTCTGAGCTGTCATGTTTTTAGACTCTGAATTAATTATTATTAATGTTAATGAGCTTTTAATCACATTTTTACTTGAATATTCTATATATTCAGTTCATTGTGCTTCCCTGCTAATGGGCCGTGGTTGACTTGAGCTGGTATAGAAACTCAAAGCCCTTAAAGCTTTTATCACACTTAAAAAGTGGTAGATTCATTCATGTACATTATTTACGGTTTGGAAACTTTTGGTAACAGCATATACTGTGATTTATTGCAGCATTTGTGATTTAGATTTCAAGAAAATTTGGCAATAATATAGTAAAATTGTTAATGCATAATTTGGAGTTTAATGTACGTTTTGTGTGAATATTTTATCAGGGTTGGTAATTTTGCTTTTACAAAAAAACCTTTGACAAGTGGAGTAGAATGAGTATGTTCTGGTAATAAAGCTTTTGTGGGTTCAGTTTGTTTTGGGAACAACTTGTTTTATTAAGAAATATAATAAATTAAATGCAAATTCCAAAAAACTAATTTTAAATCATATATTGCTTAGACTCATTTGCCCTTTTTTTAAATCTCCCTGCAAAATTGTATTTACCCCCATGTATAGTAAAAAGCACAATGTTCTCCCAAGTGCAGTAATCCATAGCAACCAATACAATGTTTCTTTTAAACACTTTATAAGTAAATGCTACCTGCTGATTGATATCTATATTTTACTAGACCTGTAGAAAACGTTGCAGCATTTATTACATAACCCGTTAGGTCAGAATGTTATGCAGCTTGGTTTAGTGAAGAAACATGTTTCCAATAATGGACAATGACCTTGAAATCAACCAGCCTGCAGTATATCACTGATATTCTCATCCATTTAGCAGCAAGAGGTATGGGATCTATTTTACAAAATGCTTGGGATCAGGGTGTTCCTGTAATCTGGATCAGTCTACTATAAGTCATTTAAACATTAATTCAAAAATAAATTGTATTGTTTTGCCACCACTATGGGTTTGTGCTCCTTAGTTACCATCAAGTACAAGGTTCTGCTTTATTATTACAGAGAAAAAGTAAATAAAAACAATAAATGGACTTTATGGGAGATGGCCCTCCCATTGTTTGGACAAACAGGTTTCAGATAAGAGATTTCATTCCTAGACTATGAAATTTCCCTTTGCAGGAGACCAGATTGATTTTTTTTCTTTTTCTTGTTTTATAGGACATCCCTAGTCATTATATGTTATTATACATTATTCTATTAAACCAGTGAATAATGTTAGTTTTGAAGGCTCAGATTAAACTAGAGGGAACTTTTTTTGCATTAAATCTCAATTCTAAACTGTACATTGCTGAGTAGCTGTCCACAGATATAAAAAGAGGTTTTTGGTCACTGAAAATCAATACACAACTCTATAAGTATAGTAAACTGTGATGCCTGGTGATGTGTCGTGTATTTGGCCAACATTTTTTTACACAGCATAATAAATAAACAATGAGACCAAATATTGCCATGGGGGTTATTTACTAAACTCTGAATGCAAAAATCACGAAAAAAAAATCACAATTTTTTCGGAATTTATTAAACCATGAGGATGGAAAAGTCAGAATCTGAAAATCCCGCATCTCAGACCTGTCGAGGTTGCGTATAAGTCAATGGGAGAAGTCCCAATGATTTTTTCATGCGCGCTGGGTTTTTGGTAATACCTCAAAGCTTTCGGCCAAAATTATGAATTTTCAGGTGAAAAATCTGAAAAAATCAAGATAATCGGATGAAAGATCTGAAAAAATTGTGAAAATCTGATTTTTCACGATTTTTTTTTCCGTATATTTTCGCGCAAACAAAATTTTTGGGAAAGTGTATTAATAAATAAGACCAAAAAACCAGTGCAGATTTGGTCTGAGTTTTCTTCAGGAATTATTGAGATAAATTCGGACTTTGATAAATAACCCCCCTGTATAGAATGTTTACGTGCTGTTGGTAAAGAAAATAGCATTTGGGATAAAATTCTGTATGTTCTTTTCGGGAATTTTAAATGAGAGAATTGGTAAATATAACTAATAGTTTGTTAAAAAATTCTTTCATTAATGGCAATAGCATTAAATTGCAATAATGGAAGCATATTGTCCCATGAACATGTAATACCTAGCTACTATAATACAGGTATTGGATCTGTTATCCAGAATACTCAGGTCCTGCGGTTTTCTGGATAACAGATATTTCCATAATTTGGATCTTTATACCTTAAGTCTACTAGAAAAACATGTAACATTAAATAGACCCAATAAACTGGTTCTGCTTCCAGTATGAATTAATTGTATCTCAGTTTGGATTAAGTACAAGCTACTGTTTTATTATTACAGACAAAAAGGAAAAAAAGCACAGCGTATCTTGACAGCGCTATATAAATAAATGATGATGATGATGAAATCATTTTTAAAAATGTGGATTATTTTATTATAATGGAGTCTATGGGAGATATTCATTCCGTAATTCGGAACTTTCTGCATAATGAGTTTCCAGATAATGGATCCCATACCTGTACTGATATATAGTGATAAAATAGATCTTTAGATACAGGTAATATGAAAACAAAAGGAAGACAAAAATAAATATCAGTGTGTAATATATTCCTATACTTTGACAAGGATTAACATGGTGCATCGCATCATTATATTATCTGTGCAGTTGACACAACTAATGTGGAACATGATAGTAAACAAGACATGTATTTTATTAATTTACTTATAAAAACTAAAGAGAATCCTAGTACGCAGATTTTTGTCCACGTACCAACAATATATAGAATTCATTGCACCATGAAATTCTCTGTAAGTTCTAGAATTTGGGATATGATGCAAAAACACTATCAGAAGGTAGATAGACATGAACTAGAAGCCAGGGACAAGCTTTCTGCTAAATATGACTTACCTTGGCCATCAGTGAATACGGATAATAAGGCAGTAAAATAAATGAATCCTTCCCATGCCATTTCTTTGTTACATTTAGCAGAGGAGACCAAGTGTTTGAGATCCTCAAAGGAACAGCATCAAACTCACCTCCCAACAATGTGACAGTTGCTTTCTACATACAAAGGGTTGGGCCTCCATCAGTGACGTCTGTTCTGTTCTCCATGTGGTGTACCCCATTTAATGAAAAGCCTAATACAGAATTATCCCACTTCCTCTTCTTTTTTCTTATACACATTTCCATTTTATTTTTATTCATATTATCTTTTATCATCAGTGCTTTGTTTTATTTTTAACTCTCAAATAGCAAACGACTCGCTGCAGCACTGAGACAATGAACAAATAAAGTCGTGCCAACAGGAATACATTATTATTTTTAACAAGTACAGAACCCATCTATTACAAGCAAGTTGTGCCCGAAAATGGACTTCTTGGTCATCTTTAACCATTTCCATCCACATGGGACTCTGGTTAGTCGCTGCTTTGTGGTAAGTTACTACAATTACATCTCTCACAGATGTTTCTTCTTTCCCATCATAGGAGCAGACAGGACAATTTCACAGGAGCCAAAAGGCTCATAATTATAAAAAAGTGAAACTAGATCTGGTTTGTCATAGTGATTTCTGCGTCCCTCTAATCATTTGTATGAGATTTCGAGGGACACAAATATTTTTCATTAGTGATGGGCGAATTTATTCGCCAGGCGCGAATTCGCGGCGAATTCGCGCGATTCGCGCCGAGCGAATAAATTCGCGAAACGCCCGCGAAAATTCGCGGTAAAAATTGGCCGGCGTCAAAAATTTTTTTTTTTTCGAAAAACGGAAGCCGGCGCCAAAAATGGCGCCGGCGCCAAAAACGGGCGCCGACGTCGGAAAAACGGGCGCCGGCGTCAAAAACGGGCGCCGGCGTCGAAAACGAGACGCCGGCGCCGTTTCGCAAATTTTTCGCCGTTTCGCGAATTTCGCGCGAAATTCGCGAATTTTTCGGCGAAGCGAAACGGCGCAAATTCGCCCATCACTATTTTTCATCTATAATAAATAAAACAAGTAAAGAAGGGAAGTCCACCAGGACTTAAATTATAGTTTGACCATGTCCCTTGGAAAAAGTGAATAAGAGGAAGTTTTATCTGTGACAATTGAATTTTTTAAAATTAAAGGTCATTTAAAGTAAAACCATATTTTTGAAGCAATTCTTGATCACTCTAGTTTCTTTTATTATGAGGTTTCCAGAACTGTACACAGTACAAACGAAGGCTCGTTTACAGCCACAAATGCAGTAAGAAAAGTGCAATTTTTCAGGGCAATCGGCATGTTTTTTCTCACTGTGCAGTGTGTTTTGCCAGAATTCTGGTTTCATTGCTGCGGCAAAGAGGCAATGCTTTTGACTAAACTGTGTTGTGACTACTGGAATTTCCATCCAATATACAGTATATAATTAACATGACTGCATTTGTACTTCATCACTGATAGGGCTCAGTTGTGCTGAAATTTTCTGAAGTCTGTTTAGCACTGCTTCTAGTGTTCTCCATTCAAGTTATGTGGGCGCCCTATTCTTTCAGCGCAAATGAACTTTGGTGATTGACACGGAGCACTGATGGAACCCCTGAGTTACTGCCTGATCCTCTCTTATGGTTTTAAATGAGCCCTATGTTATAAATTTGATATTGGTGCAAAGAGTACAAAATCAGCAAACATTTTTTGATGAAAAAAATCAGAAATTTTGAGACTGATTTAATAATGATCAGGAATTGGGTTATAAATAATGATGGGCGAATCTGACCCTTTTCGCTTCACCTAAAATTCATGAAACAGCAAAAAATCTGCCAAATGTGTGAAAGTCGATGGGTATTTTTTTGCATGACAATATTTTAAAACCAACTTACAAACAACTTACTTTTCTATTGTAAAAGAAACATAAAATGTATTATGTATAGTTAACTTCCAGGATATATTTTTAAAGATATTTCAAATAGAAATTGACATTGCTAAAACAAATACAATTGGGTACAGAAATACATTGAACCCTTGTCTGTTTGTTGGTCCATGCTACTCTGTTGCTGAGAATTCTGCCAGCTTTATTCCCATAATCTGTGTCTATTCCTGGATTCCTGTTGGACTTCATTTGCCTACCTTGTTCCTGTGTGTCCTGTCTGTTCCTGAATTCCTGCTGGAACACTCTTACTTGTATCCTGAACCTTGTCTGCCCTGACCAGTGTATGGACTTCGACTTGAATTTTGTTTAACTACTTTATGGCCCTGATGTTTCCTGCATTGTCTGTTTGCAAGTCCCCAGAGCTAGTCTTGTGTGTCTTACCTGTCCTGAATGTTATCCTGTCCTTGTCTGTATGTCTGTCCTCCCTGTATCAAAATAAAGAGCAAAACCTCTTCTGTTTGTACTGTACAAGTCTTGAATATTTTCTTTATTCCCCAGTACCTGCTTGACATTGATACTGTTTTAGGATCTTCTATGTGCTGTATGTCCCAGAGATTAAACCCTTGGGCCTGTGCTTTGTGTTTCCCTTACCTTACCATTATACTACAGAGGTAGTCTGCATGGGCTGGACTTTACCAGAGAGAAACTATACCAAAACAGACCTTGTTCCAAACTCTGTTGCGCTCGCTGCACTAGAAGAGACAAATTTCCATTTAAAAAAATGGAAATTCAGCTGTTAAAGTTACGCGAGGCGGCTTTTTGCCTTATGACTGGAGCAGCCCTGATCAGGACATACAGTACTTTGGTGTAAAATCCAGTAAACAACATTATGCAATTTACAGACAATTTGCAGACAGAACCATGGCAAAATATGCATCTAGTTAGTATTTTAAAACAATTTATGTCACTATTAATAACACTCACAGAGTCCATCAGGACATACAGTACTTTGGTTTAACTCAAGGAAAAGCACCTGTTGAAATGCATTGTAAATTGGTGGGACCACAGAAAAACAATTCAAAAAGGGAAGAAAAACTTAAAATCAGGGTAGATTAAATTGAGGTGTCACTGTGCCTGAGTACCTGAGGACAAGTAAATTAATTCAAAACCAGAAAGACAACCATTATCCAAAAGAACATGACAGGTAGAGGACTTTGAAGTATTAATGTATTACCAGAGGGTATAACCAGATGAAGCCAGGGGCAAATCACTTCAATTAATTGCCCAAGGGAAAGACTACAGTAGCTAAAAAAATAAACAAAAAAGATCAGGTTCTGAAAATAGTAAACCAAACTAGATTGAATAGATTTTTATTGGCTATTTAGTAAAATGATCATCCTGCATGTTCTTTATACAACTCCCTCTGCCATGTGACAACCAAAGGGGAGCAGTTCCTGTTGGATCAGCAGAAAGTATTCCTTTGTATGCACAGCCATGTGGAGAGCAGTGTTCTATTGGTTTTTTTAGAATGTATTATTTATACACATTCCTAAATAGTCCGTTTTATTATTCATTATTACTGCCAATGTCAATTGAAAAAAGGGTGATAACGAGCCAGTGTTTTTTTTTTAAACCTAAATTCTTCTTCACATAAATGGTAACATAAAATAGACCTTTAAAAAGACCTGGAGTGGACCATGATTACTAAAATAGTTTTTACAATACATTTTCCAGTACAATTTTCCTATTTATTTTGCTAATATAAAGGCAGTGGGATATTCCCCATCTGTGTCCAGATCACTTATAGTTTAGTGATAAGGTCATTTGCTTTGCACTCCCAAAATGTAACCCCGGGTCCTATTAGCCTGCTTTTTTAAAGCATAACAGCTCTTTCCTTTTAGTTGTCCTGGCACTATGTGAAATAATTAATCTAAGGAAGAAAGTGTTCCATTGCCCATCATGACCATACTACTCCTGAAACTTCTAATATTGTAAACAACTTCACCATCACATCCTCACCTAAATGATGCAAAGTGTTCTTTGATTATAACAACCACTTTTTGTTATCAACTAGAACATATCTATGAAATATACAGTAGCTATTCATTGGTACACTCGTGGTATTACAAATCCCTATTAACTGTCTCTTTCTAATAAAGTTCTTTCTATACAGTCCATACCTAATGTCATTCAGAAATAGCAGGGTGGGTGCTAGAGGATTACGGTTAAATTATGGCTGTAATACTGAGAATATATCAATGTTTTTAGGTTCACAGGTGCCTAAATTGTAGATATTACTTTGGTGACCAGAAGCCATCGGAGTTAGTTTATTCATTATTCAGATTTATTAAAAAAAAAATCAGTGCGCATTGGATATTAAGGACATACTAAAGTTTAGCCTTTCATTTACCGGTCTGTTATACAATGAAACAAAATGATTTATTTCTTGCATCAAAATCTGTTGTGGGGTGTGATAAAGCCATAAAGCAATACAAAGTCATTACATTTAAAAGGATTATTTTGTAATGTAAATTCTTTGTTAGACATTGCAGTGAGAATTTTTTTTGTGCATAGCCAATTAAAAATGATTTTGTCCCAAACTCAACTTTTCACATTTCCATTAAAAACACTTTCAATTTAACAGCATTCGTTTTTGTTGAATCAGTCACTATATGACATTACTAAGATTAGTTTTTATTATAAACAATATATTTGACAACTCCCCTCTGTCAGCAGCTTATTTTGTTGCTAAATGTTGTTTTAGATGCAAAGAAAAGACCAAATGTATGTGGGTTTCCTGTATTATAAAAAGCTCAGATGCCTCACATAAGTCACATTTCTTACTGTTAACAAAATGTCACACTGTATGCTGTGGCTTTTAATGTTGATCAAAAGAAAAGCAGTGTGCTTAATGGAGCTAATGAATCAAGAGGTATTAAAAAAAAACTGTCCTAAACTGAGAAAAACAAAAAAAGAGAAAAGTAAAAAAAAAATATATACTTTTTTAAACGCAAGAGAAAAAAAAGAAATTGTTGTATTTTTTAATAATAATATTTTTCTCTTTTGCAACAGCTGATGAGATATGGCTTGAGTAGGAACTATATAAACAGGTATATCGTAGATTTAGATTTTACTGTGAGAGTTTTATTACAAAGACCGTCATCACTTGCCTTTTTTTGAGACTAGTATTTAAAAAATGTTTAGCTGCTTTGGATTTACAGTTATATAATAGTAGGTATTTCTATATACTGTATATTAAAGAAATTGCTTTTACACAAACCCGTACACAAACACACACATTTATGTGTAAGAAGAAGTTCTATACAAATTCTATACACATTAAAGCATGGAGGGTAGTACTATAGTTCCTGAGATGATATTTAATGGCACTAGGGCCAATGTTGTGGGAGACAAGGGAAAGTTGTGCTCACCACTATTTTTTAAAACCATTAGGCGGGGGTGCAATGAGGCTGTGACCACAAAATACATATAGTCAAATACAAGAGTCCTCTGCACTCAACCCATTATCAATATATTTAAGACAGCGACATTTTGTGCATACTGCTACTAAAAATGCCTTACCCTTTAAACAACACAGGGATTGTTTGTCCATATATTGCAATATATTTAAGCTGGCCAACTACGTCAAAGTCATCCCATATCTGGCCAGTCCTATGCTCAATTTTATCTGATTCATTAAGAATTCTGTTGCTTCATTATACATTTTACAAAGGGACTTGGTTTTACCTGCAACTTAACTTGCTGCTTTCAAAGTAAACCTCCCAAACTTGGCTGCCCTTTTATTAGACACCAGTGGGATCACCTGACTATAGCTGGGAAGGGTGGGAGCTACAACATGGAGCTGGTCACTGCTCCTGTATAAACTATAACAAACAAGGGAAAGTTGTGCTCACCACTATTTTTTAAAACTTTCCCTTGTTTGTTATAGTTTATACAGGAGCAGTGACCAGCTCCATGTTGTAGCTCCCACCCTTCCCAGCTATAGTCAGGTGATCCCACTGGTGTCTAATAAAAGGGCAGCCAAGTATGGGAGTTTTACTTTGAAAGCAGCAAGTTAAGTTGCAGGTAAAACCAAGTCCCTTTGTAAAATGTATAATGAAGCAACAGAATTCTTAATGAATCAGATAAAATTGAGCGTAGGACTGGCCAGATATGGGATGACTTTGACGTAGTTGGCCAGCTTAAATATATTGCAATATATGGACAAACAATCCCTGTTTTGTTTAAAGGGTAAGGCATTTTTCAGTAGCAGTATGCACAAAATGTCGCTGTCTTAAATATATTGATAATGGGTTGAGTGCAGAGGACTCTTGTATTTGACAATGTTGTGGGAGATACAGGTGTATAAAGACACTAAGGGGCCGATTCATGAAGCTCGAGTGAAGGATTCGAATTAAAAAAACGTCGAATTTCGAAGTGTTTTTTGGGCTACTTCGACCATCGAATGGGCTAGTTCGACCTTCGACTACGACTACAAATCGTTCGACTATTCGACCATTCGATAGTCGAAGTACTGCCTCTTTAAAAAAAAACTTCGACCCCCTACTTCGGCAGCTAAAAGCTACCGAAGTCAATGTTAGCCTATGGGGAAGGTCCCCATAGGCTTGCCTAAGTTTTTTTGATCGAAGGATATTCCTTCGATCGGGATTTAATCGTTCGATCGAAGGAATAATCCTTCGATCGTTCGATCGTAGGATTTGCGCTAAATCCTTCGACTTCGATATTCGAAGTCGAAGGATTTTAGTTCCTAGTCGAATATCGAGGGTTAATTAACCCTCGATATTCGACCCTTCATACATCTGCCCCTTAATCTAAAGATGTCCAAATAAAATGACTCTTCCAGTTAAGCATAGACAATAATCCCATGACATGTTGACTATAGTATCTCTAATATAGCTGTGTAGCCATAAAACCAAGGGGTTGTAAGTATGTGTCCACTAATTGTGCCAGTGGTTCTCCCAAAGACCCTATTCCAAATATGATTGGTCTACCCACTGGGGGGCATGTCTCCTTGTGTACCTTTGGTACATGGTAAAAGTATCACTGGATCACTGGATATTGTACTTTGAGAAAATCTACTTGTCTTTCATTTAAAAGATGAGCTTGTTTTGCCCTATCTACCAAGGTATATAAGATTTTTTGGAAATTTGTGGTGGGATTAGAGTGGAGAAAAGTGTACGAGTCTCTGATAATTGCCGTATGGCTTCTTGTTTGTAGTCCTCATAGTTGAGGACAACCACCATTCCACCCTTAGCTGCAGAACGGATGACAATAGATCTATCATTCTCCAAAGTTTTTAGTGCTTGCTTCTCACTTGTTTTTAGTATCTCATGGGTTCCTGTTGTGGCCATTGTAAATAGGCACAGCACTTGCATCCAAAGGATCAGCTGCAGACGTTACTCACAGCCCCAACACCAGAAATTATGCCAAATGTATGTCCACATAAATATGTCTGGCAATGAAATTCATACATGTAATTTTTGAGAATCAGGTGCAACTAAGTAAGACACAATGTCACTTTGTGACTGCAATGACACTTTAATTCTGGGGTTAAATTATGCATTGTGAGGGAAAACCCCATGGAACAGCACACAAAACTTTGCACAATGTGCTTAAATAATCCCTTATCACTCAAGTGGCCAATGGGTGTACAGAACATGCCAGGCTGTTTGACCACAATGTAAAATAAACTCAGTACATGCTCTACGATGTAGTGGAATTGCTGAATGTTTGTTATGTTTGTTCATGTTATAATAAATGGAACACAGCAATGTACCACTATTTCACATATACAGTTTTTTTTAAATAATTTTCTAGACTTTCTATGATTTCATATATTTTGGATGTTCTTGAGCTTGAATGATGGTGCAGTAGTGGCAAGCAATACAGGAGCTCCACTGAAATCAGCAGGTTCAATGCAACAATAAATTAGTGATCATGTAACTCATAGCATATAGTTAGAAACATGTTTATGCAGTATTTATAGAAGTGTATGGGGACAAATTTATATTTGAGATGGTGAGTTTTTCACTGAAGGAACCAGCATTGCAGAAATGGAAACCTGACAGCATTTGTGGGTCGTAACCCATACATGTGCACAAGAGTATTTTCAGGCTAAAAACTAACAGCACTGGCAATGTCAGATGGTTCCAAGTGAAGTTAATAAATGACAGAAGAGGCAGTTCCAAGCACTTCTGCTCAGTTATTTGGCGTCCCAGGAATATTTTTCTTGTTTGTGTTACTGCCTAACTCTTTTTACATCTGAATGTGGCTCATGGGTAAAAAAGGTTGGGACCCTCAGAACTAAACTATGGGGCACATGGGGCACATTTACTATGGGTCGAATATCAAGGGTTAATTAATCCTCGACATTCGACCATTGAAGTTAAATCCTTCAACTTCAAATATCGAAGTCGAAGGATTTACCGCAATTCGTTCGATCGAACGATCGAAGGAAAAATCAATTGATCGAACGATTAAATCCTTCAAATCGAACGATTCGAAGGATTTTAATCCATCGATCGAATGATTTTTCTTCGACCAAAAAAACATTAGAAAGCCTATGGGGACCTTCCCCATAGGCTAACATTGCACTTCAGTAGGTTTTAGGTGGCAAAGTAGGGGGTCAAAGTTTTTTTTAAAGAGACAGTACTTCGACTATCGAATGGTCGAATAGTCAAACGATTTTTAGTTCAAACTGTTCGATTCAAAGTCATAGTCGAAGGTCGAAGAAGCCAATTCGATGGTTGAAGTAGACAAAAAAATACTTTGAAATTCAAAGTATTTTTCATTCTAATCCTTCACTCGAGCTAAGTAAATGTACCAACATCTGTGTGAACTGCTTGGAGAATGAATGTGAATAAAAATTGATGCTAAATAATAGAGAAGTTAAGATGAGTTAATAGTGCTTATTGCACACATCAAATTGTTCTTTTCAAAAGGGAATAAGGGTATTGGAGTATGAGACAAATTCATGAGACATTTCATGAACAGCACTTTATTTGCCTGGAATTCTCTACTTTCCAGCACATAATCAGATATACAGTACACAAGGAATATTCCACTGCTGGACACAAATAATGCAAATGCCATTATATTTACAATTATCTTTAAGGGAGTTATTTACTAAACCTCAAATTTCAGATCCAGCTTTTTTTGGAAAAAAACTAAATTTTTTTGTGGAAAAAATGTATTATATTATACCCTGATGCTGCAAAAAGCCCAAACCCGAAAATCCGCCATCTCGGACCTGTCGAGGTCCGAGATGGCGAAGTCAATGGGAGAGGCACCAATCCCAATTTGAAGTTATCATGGTCTATGCTGGATTTAGCCCAAAAATACGCCTTTTTCTGGGTTTTCGACAAATTGAGCTTCTTGGGAGAAAAGTCAGAAAAAATTGTACAATTCAGGCTTTGGCTCAATTTTTTCGAGTTTGTGACTGATCTGATTAAATTGAGTTCATGTATTAATATAAAAGGCAAAATCAGGCATGGGAGCTTGATCAAGCTTTTTTTTTATTGGAAGATGAATTCAGATTTTAGTAAATAACCCCCTATAACTATAGAAGCATTTTAATCAATGATTAGTATATTCAAAAGTTGCTTAGAATTAAATATTCTTTCATTATATAATAAAAAATGTGGTAAATCCACTTTTATTGTACCAGGCACTTATGTAATCTAAAAAATAAATGATTTGATAGAGAAACGATAGTAAGTAGAACATTCCCCTTGGAATAACCAGAACTATTGATGATACAGTTGTTGGCTTCTTGATGATTGGCTTCTAGTCACCCAAGTCTGTGTCATCATAATCACAGTTGACAGATATTGAAGGAGGATGGTGCAGTCCATTTGCTGTATTCTCTGCGACTGGAGACTGGATTTCTAATATAAAACATAACAGTTTTACACCAATAGATAAAACATGTAACAAATGCAATACAGATATGGGACCTGTTATCCAGAATGCTCACGACCTAGGGTTTTCTAGATAAGGGATCTTTCTGTAATTTGGATTTCCATATTTTGTCTACTAAAAATCACGTAAGCATTAAATAAACTAAACATTGAGGATTCATTATATCTTAGTTGGGACCAAGTACAAGCTACTGTTTTATTACAAGGAAAAAGGAAATCATTTTTTAAAATTTATATTCTTCCATTAAAATATTTCCAAATAATGGGTACACATTTACATGTACATATTTACTATTCTAAATAATTAACTATTATGTAATTACTAATTGAATTTTGTTTTATTGTACCTTTTTAAATAACCCAACTCACTGCCTGTAACTATTTAAAGCGGACCTGTCACTCTAAAAATTCCAAATTCTTATCTATTGTGTTCCTAAACAAAATAAACTTTATTTACGCTACATAAATTATTTAAACCATTTTTGCAGTCAGCCTTTGAATCCACCACCACAGCAAGCAGGCAGCAGCCATTTTGTGGACACTTAAGACAAGCAATGTAATGCCTCAAAATCTTGTTTATGCACCAGAATGGGGACCTGATGCCCAAGCCTTGGCTACACAATTATAGACTGTGAACAGGGAGGGGGAATGTGGGGAGAGCAGCGACATGTAGCAAATGCAGAATGGAAAGTGAAAGTAATTGCTTGCCTAAGGCATAGTGGTGGGGCAGGCAATATACATTGAAATCTTTAATGCATTTATAACAAGTATGGATGTTTTAATGAAAAAAAAATTATTTGGGTTTCATGTCTAATTTGGAAAGGACTTTTACTTTATGTATAGATATTTTAATGAAAAAAATAATTTGGGGTTCATGTCTAATTTGGAAAGGACTTTTATTATACAGTTTTTTATGTCTGAGTAACAGGTCTGCTATAACCACTATAGTGCTGGAACTGTAGATCTTCCATTTCTGCCTTTCACTTTCATGTCTTTGCCACCCAACATGTTAAAAGAGTGTTGGAGGTAGGATCATAAAATGCTGGTGCTCAAACCCCCATATGATATAAAAGGCACAATGTTTGTCCAGGCACAGTGACTCATAACAACCAATAAGATGTCCAGGCACGATGACTCATAACAACCAATAAGATGTCCAGGCACGATGACTCATAACAACCAATAAGATGTTTGCATTGAAATGGGTGACCAATAAATGCCACAGTTATCTGCTGATTTGGTTGGTATAGGAGATTAAACTTTTAGCAAACGTTGCACATTTTATTACATAACACCTTAGTATTTAATAGTATTTATTAGGAATAAATTCAGATCAATTGTAAAAGGTGGTGCAGTGTAACTTGTCAAAGAACAGTTTTTAAAATTAGGTTCTGTCCTAAAAAAGTCTTTTTTTCTCGGTCCTAAAAAGCAACAGTGAAAAACTGAGGCACCATAATTATATTTTTTGTTCAATATTACAGAATATTGTGGTTTAGCTTTGAATGAAACATCCATGCAAAGAACATATTTTAGTGCAGATTCACAGAGAACATGTTGGTCGGTTATAGCAGAGGCAGACCTGGAGTAGTTCTGACCAATCAGTCTTCAAGCTGATCAGAGAGAGAAGTGAGAGAACTGGACCCTTACCCAGGTCTGACTGTGGCTTTAAGGTGGCCACACAAGGACGGATCTATCCAAGATCCAGAAACTTTTATGTGGAATAAAATGATGATACACTTTCATGTAGAACTGATCAGCTTATAGTCTGACCAAAGCAACTAGTCCCCAAACAGCAGTTATGAAATATGCTGCTCCTATATAAAGAATCATCTAGCTAGGTTAGATGTCCCAAGTGTAATATTGTTATAAATAAATAAATAAACCCCATACCTGCATCATCATATCCACAGTCTGACTGCAGGTTCTGTGGAAGGTTTCCATCTATAAAACAACAAGTCCTTTGAGGTTAATGTAAGAGGAACAAAAAGATTTTATACCAGACTAATACTTCAAATAATTACAGCAGCCTCTGTGGAGAACTGACCATTAAACATGTGTTGAGGGAAACCACCATACAAACATCCAGCAGCTTCTTTTTATAAATAATAAGGCGAGAGTGACAAACTGCAGATGTCCCTGCTCTGTAACCCTTGCCAACCTCAATGGACAAGTATAAACCATTAAAAAATATCCACCATTTAGTTGTTGGGTAATTGTCATTTCTCCAGCATAAGCTGTCATCAGGTTTGCTTATTCTATTGCTCCCTTTTGGTGAACTCCCTCTGCTGGATGTTTGCTATAATTACACAAGGCCATTACAAGTATCTATTCGGCACCTCCATAAGGCTAATAACAGGAGTGCATTTGAAGTAATCAGGCTACCATACTCCTAACATGTGACCAACACAGTGCCTTGTGGGAGCTAAGACTATTTTGTAGCCCATGCTGTGGAAGGAGCACACAGTCAATCTTCTTCTCTTATGGTAGCATAGCTGGTAAGCTTATGGACTTAAAGCTTCACTAAACTATCACTAAAGCTGCCAGCAGCTCAGAGACATTGTTTATGCATATTTCTGCCAGCATATAAGTTCATGTTATAGTTGCTTATATGTTATATGTACCTGCATATGTTTCTCTGCAGTATCATTCCTTGTATTCATTGTCACTGTATTACAGTTTCACCTCTACTCTATTCCACTTGCCTATCCAGTAAAATCTACAGACTCCACTCTCAGTCTCTTTATTGGAGTGTGGGGAGGTTTAGTGCATGTCGAACTACACACTGCCCCAGGGTAATACGTAGGGAGGACATGTTACTAAAATGTAACCTGGGGTTTCTACTGTAAATAACCTCTGTATAAATTGTACTGTACCATCAGACATGAATGGAATGTCATCCATTTCTGGATCTGCATTATCATCATAGTCTTCTGCTGTAAGCCGTTCATTCAATGATCCTGAAAAAGAGAATAAAACAAAGAATCATTAGTCATCTTTTATAGACTTTGCTTTCACAATTCAGCTTTTGACAGTTAGGGGCAGATTTATCAAGGGTCGAAGTGAATTCGAGGGAATTTTTGAAGTAAAAAAATTCGAAATTCAAAGTAATTTTTTGGATACTTCGACCATCGAATTGGATACTACGACTTCGACTTTGATTCGAAGTAAAATAGTTAAAATATTCGACCATCGAAGTACTGTCTCTTTAGAAAAAACTTCGAATTCAATACTTCGCCAAATTAAACCTGCCAAAGTGCTATGTTAGCCTATGGGGACCTTCTTGAGCAGTTTTCTAAGTTTTTTGAAGTCGAAGAAAAATCGTTCGTTATATCGTTGAAATCCTTCCAATCGTTCAATTCGAAAGATTTAATTGTTCGATCGAATGATTTTACTTCAATCACAGAATACCCAAATTCGATGAAAATAGTTCGAATTCAAAGTATTTCAATTCGATGGTCGAATTTCAAAGTATTTTTTATTCGACCCTTGATAAATCTGCCCCGTATTGTGGAGGGTGTTTTTCAGCAGTTTCATTAGTAAGAGATTAAGGAGAATAGTAGAGTTTTGAACATAAGTGCCATAACTGATCAAAAAGTCATGTTAGTCATAAGTCTTGAGGTCACCATTAGATAAATGTATATAGTGCATCTTCTCTGCTTCTATAAACTGTCCCAACTTACCACTGTATAGTAATTGGGAACCACTTGACGAGTACTGGTGGTTTTTAACTAAAAAATAAGCACTATGAGTGTTTTCAGACAGAAAAGCAACGCTACTGGTAATATCTATATGGATTATGTAATAGAAGATGCCCAGCTGCAGTAACCCATAGCAACCAATGAGCATGCAGCATTTACTGGTCACCTTTTTAAAAGCAGACATTGTATTGGTTGCCATAAGTTACTGTTCCTGGACAAACGTAGTACCTTTAATTGCATATGGGAGTAGGGGCAGTATCTGCACTTGAGCTCTGGCTGCCATACACTGGAGATACTGTTGCACTATTCTACATATGGTACATATCTCAAACTATATATTTCAGTGGGAATAAGCTTGTTGCGGTGTTAATGCTTTCATTAAGATGACTTAATTGTTATTGAAGCCTCTACTTTCCAGCAACAAATCTCCTTGTGTGACATTACCCTAAAGTAAATGCATTTGGTGGCACTAGTGCTTCCACTCCTTGTGCTTGTATTGAGCCAAGCCCCATTGTCCTGCTTCTGCTGCTGATTGGGTCGAATGCACCTACTGACAACATGGAACCATGGAGATACCATCACCCTTAATATGGAGGTAATTCCAGGGTTCCCACAGAGAGTTATCTCATTAAGTGCAAAATATTTGTACCAAAAGAATCATGCACTAACATCATTTTGATGCAGACTAATGGAATTGGCAGCACTATATTAGTGGCAACTTGTGTCCGATTTGTTACCGCATGCACATACAATTGCACCTGTTCAGATACAACCTCCTGCATGGCTAGAATGATGGCAACATTTTACATTGGGCTAAAAGCATGGCTATTTGCTTCTGAAATATAACAATGCACAGTGTGTTCATAAATGACCTCTAATGAATATATTTAAGCCCTAGTTATAGTTCCCCTTACAATAAATAATTATAATATAACTGGGAATTTAATGTGGAAGTTATATATCAGGTTTATAGTTCCCTTTAAAGCAGTAATGAAAAAAGCTGCTACTAGAATGTTGAGATTTCAATTTTTATTGATTAACATATTTAGAATATTAAATTTGTTGTTACTTTTTAAAGAATAAAATCTAAAACCACATACCTGCATCATCATATCCATATTCTAGTGTTCCATAGTTCATTCAATAAAGAAAAAAGAAAATGAAACATATAAATGTTTTATGGTCTAGCTTAAACTATATGTCTAATGGCTAACTTGACAACTGTTAATAACACAAAAAAAAACAAAAAAACGCTGCCTTTGTAGAAAAAACTGAAAATAGTGGTCACCCAGACAATTAGAGTTTACACACAATTTCCAACAATAGTATCCTTTTAAGTAGAATATTTTAGCAGACACCATATTTCCAGTGAAAAAAAACTCTTTCGCAATTACGTTGGGCAGGCAATTTCCTCTTCTTGATTTCAGCACTTAATCTACTTTTGTATTGTTCCCTATCTGATCTATAATGTATAGTTTTAATGTACAGTGCTGTGCATACAAGTAGCTCATTATAAATAATGTATATAATAATAATAAGGACCATCTCTGTATTGTGCCTCTTAACATGCGCCACTTTGAATGAGATTTACAAAACATCTAATTGAATGGGGTTTTTGATAAATTGATCAAGAAAAATTACTACAATTAAGCTTCAATGATTTTTCTCGATTGCTAGCATGTTTATGGAAAAGCTGTAATCAAATTTTTATTGTTCCATTGATTTTTAAATTTCAAAATTTTAAAAAGACTCAAACTAAAAAAATATATATGTTTAGGCACTGCACATACAGAATATAGATAGAGATATGCAGGTGTAGGGATGTGAAAATTTAGACACCCTCACATATTACTGACAGGCACATCTCTAGTAATATGGACACCTAAATGGGTCCTAATAGGGACCTTTTGTCTTAACTTTGCTTCTGTAACCCCTGTAGTTCTCTGTAGTGTAGCACTGTGGCATAATATATGGAAACCATGCGGTCTGGGTCCATTACTTTAGCCCAACAAGCAGGCTGGAAAGGAATGGGTAGTGGATCCTAGGAGCAGTGGCCCTAGTTAAGTGATAGCATATTCTTTTATAGATCACTCTGGGAGTGATAGACAGGTTCTGTAGTTGAGCAGCTCAAGGCTCCGACGAGGATATTAGAGGGATTAAGATCCCTGGTTATTAATAACCCAGAGTAGGGACCAAGTGTTGAGACTAGGGATGATAGGAATTCCCCTAGATTTCACTTAAGATGATGCTGATACATGGGCAATACCTCCTCTCAAGCTGCATAACCCTCTGCTGATGTGTCCTTGGCCTGTAGGGATCCAGCCTATAATGGTACTGTGAGTATATGCTGCCTTTATGCTATCTGTTCTTCATGCTCCATTGTGGATATGTGCTACTGTAAATAAATACTGTTCTTGGTTAAGCATAAATGAACTTCTGGCGCCCAATTATTACACTACACCCTGCCTCCACCCTGCTGCGAGGGCTTACCCCTGAATAACGTGAGTCTCATTTGTGGTGCCACACCACATGAAAAGTAACTCCAATTGACTACAGTAGTGTCAATATACTATAGCGCTACAGCGCTAATACAAAATAAAAGCGCAGATTCTGAACTCGTATTTTTCATCTGTCTACACAAATAAGGAACCAGTAAGTGAAGGTTTCCTTCTTAACAGTCCCAATTCTAGTAATACAACTAATGATGCATGGTTCACACATGAAGAAATTCAAAAGAGACTAGAACATGTTAAGATTAACAAAGGTCCAGGGCCAGACGGTATTCATCCCAGGGTAATTATCGAGCTTAGCTCTGTGATTGCCAAACCTCTTTACTTAATTTTTCAGGATTCATTGAGATCTGGTATAGTGCCGAGAGACTGGCAAATTGCTAATGTGGTGCCTCTATTCAAAAAAGGATCCCGTTCTCAGCCTCAAAACTATAGGCCAGTTAGTCTGACGTCAGTGGTAGGAAAGCTTTTCGAATAGTTTATAAAGGATAAGATACTGGACTTCATAGCAAATCATAATACTATGAGTTTGTGCCAGCATGGTTTTATGCGTAATAGATCTTGCCAGACTAACTTAATTTCTTTTTATGAGAATGTAAGTAGAGACCTCGATTCTGGGATGGCAGTGGATGTGATTTACTTAGACTTTGCTAAAGCATTTGATACAGTGCCACACAAAAGGTTACTGGTTAAATTAAGGAATGTTGGCCTGGAACTTAGTATTTGTAACTGGATAGAGAACTGGCTAAAAGATAGACTACAAACAGTGGTGGTAAATGGAACATTTTCTAATTGGACCAGAGTTGTTAGTGGAGTACCGCAGGGCTCTGTACTAGGTCCCTTGCTTTTCAACTTGTTTATTAATGACCTGGAGGTGGGCATTGAAAGTACTGTTTCTATTTTTGCAGATGATACTAAATTGTGCAGAACTATAGGTTCCATGCAGGATGCTGCCACTTTGTAGAGTGATTTGTCTAAACTGGAAAACTGGGCAACAAACTGGAAAATGAGGTTCAATGTTGATAAATGCAAGGTTATGCACTTTGGCAAAAATAATATAAATGCAAGTTATACACTAAATGGCAGTGTGTTGGGAGTTTCCTTAAATGAGAAGGATCTAGGGGTCTTTGTAGATAACAAGTTGTCTAATTCTGGGCAGTGTCATTCTGTGGCTACTAAAGCAAATAAAGTTCTGTCTTGCATAAAAAAGGGCATTAATTCAAGGGATGAAAACATAATTATCCCTCTTTATAGGTCCCTGGTAAGGCCTCATCTGGAGTATGCAGTGCAGTTTTGGACTGCAGTTCTTAAAAGGGATATAAATGAGCTGGAGAGAGTGCAGAGACGAGCAACTAAATTGGTTAGAGGGACGGAAGACTTAAATTATGAGGGTAGACTGTCAAGGTTGGGTTTGTTTTCTCTGGAAAAAAGGCGCTTGCGAGGGGACATGATTACACTTTACAAGTACATTAGAGGACATTATAGACAAATGGCAGGGGACCTTTTTACCCATAAAGTGGATCACCGTACCAGAGGCCACCCCTTTAAACTAGAAGATAAGAACTTTCATTTGAATTAACGTAGGGGGTTCTTCACAGTCAGGACAGTGAGGTTGTGGAATGCACTGCCGGGTGATGTTGTGATGGCTGATTCAGTTAATGACTATAAGAATGGCTTGGATGATTTTTTGGACAGACATAATATCAAAGGCTATTGTGATACTAAGCTCTATAGTTAGTATAGATATGGGTATATAGAATTTAATTAAAAGTAGGCAGGGGTGTGTGTATGGATGCTGGGTTTTCATTTGGAGGGGTTGAACTTGATGGACTTTGTCTTTTTTCAACCCAATTTAACTATGTAACATGCATTCTATTTTAATATAAGAAATTGAAGGAAAGGTAATTTAACCATCCTCACCTTGGCTTCCAGGAACCAATGCCCCTTTGTTCTCCTCATTCTCTTCTCTGTCATCATAGTCATTTAACTGTTTGTCAGTTGATGCTTCTAAAAAGACAATGTGGGAATCAACACATTTGTTTAATAGGCAACTTCCCAAGTCTCTACTTAATTATCATAAATATTGTACCTGTACTTTAGTTTTTAAACTCCTATTTGCATCAGGTTGACATTAACATTGTAATATTGAACCAGTGTTGATGGAGTAGAGGACCATTGATGGAGATTGCTTAGAGTAGAGGTGGGCATTAAAGCTACTGTATTTTTGTTGATGATACAAAATTGTGCAGAACTTTAAGTCCCATGCAGAATGCTGCCACTTTGCAGAAAAATTAACAAAATGGAAAATTTGGCAGCAAAAAATAAGTTTCAGTGGTGATAAGTGCAAGGTTTTGCACTTTGCCAGAAATAATCTAAATGCAAGTTATACACTAAGGGGCTGATTGTTGATCTCTAAAAATTTGTGAATTTTCTATTTTTGAAAGGCTCCAGAAATTCTCAATTTATTAGTATAAAAACCATGAAAACCTCTAATAAAAAACTTCACCAGGTAACAGTTGTCAAGCTTCTATAAAAGTCAAACGCAGTTGTGCTGATCCTATTGGACCATTTTAAATCAATTCCAACTTTTAGAGGTTTTTGGATTTTTTTCCTCTAGGACTTGTCCAAAAAACGTACATTTGTAGAGGTTTTAGAGGTATTCGTATTTTTTATTGCATTATTTCTCCATTTGTACTTTTTTTATTCTGAAGTTTTAAGAAGTGTCATGACATTAGTAGTTTTTAGAGTTTGTGAGTTTAGTCGTAGTTTCAAAAACCTCTAAATAGTATTTGCTTATTCATTCAGCCTTTTTTCATGCATTTGTTAAACAGTTGTTAAACCATATGATATTACCTTGAGATATTTTTATTTATATGAGAATGCATCACTGATAAAACATGAGCAATGTGGTCAGAACAGTGGGTTCCTTAGCAAAGAAGTTATATTTTATCCACTTCCCTCCCTGGTATTTTAGGGCTTTTAAACTTTCCAATTCATCCTCTACAATGAAGCAGTTTGCTTTCTAATAAAGGTGATAACAAAAGATGGAGATGGATATTTAAGTGTAAATCTCATGAATGGATAGCAAGGGGGCCTGTGTTAATATGAAGAAAGAGCACCGTTGAAAATGATCCAGGTTTATTAAAGACATATGGTAGATTTGAAATGGATTATAAAACTGAATCTTTCTTAATCCTTATTAGGAAAAAATGTTAAGCACAATTAAAATAGTTGGTAAGAGTGACCTACGGAAAGATAATCAAACATTAATCATTTTAAATATTAACCAAGAGTTAAATAACACCATTAAAAATTCACTAACTGTACATCTTCTTCAATCAGCAAAATCCCTGATACCAGCGAAATGGAAATTGACGCAACCACCGTCATTCTTAGATTGGTTTGCAAAAGTGGAAGAAATCAGACGACTCAAAGTATTGACACTCATTTTGCTAAATAATAGTTCAGAATACTGGAAAATACGGTCTCCTTGTTAGATTTTATTAAAGGCATAGTCAATACGTAAGCTCCCCTACACTTATTCGACTGATTTCTTCTCACTCTTTTTTCATAACTCTTTGACGTCTCCTATAATTTTTAACTTACCTGCTTTAAATTTCATAATACATATTTGTTCCATCTTCAACAAAGTAATGACATGTTGCCAGTGTACACTTTCCTTACAAAGAACAGTAAACTATCGGCGACATTTTCTTGCCTGTGACACCACCCGCTTTCTTTTTTCTGTACGCGTTATTTTTAAAAAAGTATCGATAAAATTTAAAAAAAAACAGAATCTCTTACTACATTTATGTCAAATGAAAGAAACATTGAATAAGATCACCTGTATCTGATATCACATTGTTTTTGTCTTCAGTGGCACTTGTGTAATATTCCAACTTCTGATCTGCGGTGTCCACAATGGAGTCTGCAAAGTAGATAACATGTAAGTAACATAGGGGCAGATTTACCAAGAGCCGAATTTGCACTAGCGTCCACTTCGCTCACATCGCAACACTTCACCAGCCGTAAATTTGCCCAGACAACGCTAATTCACTAACATGTGAAGTGACATCCAGGGCGACAAATGCTGGCAAAGTTGTGCTAGCGTTAGTTTGGCAAGCAAAGCGAAGTTGCGCCAGCATTGGCTAATTTGCATATGGCGGAAGTGAAAGTTGAATGGACGTATATGTTGCAGCAAATACATTACATTACACAAGCCCAGGGAACCTTAACAAAATAAAATACAGTTGTTATAATGCCCTACACATGAGCCCAGTGTATAGTTTATGTGCCATATGTTAGGAAATGTAGGGGGGAAGCCAGGTACCCAAAAAAAAATTTACAGACTTTTGCAGCCTATCATCTTGGGACTTCGAAAAATCTTAGTGAATTTGCGCAGTTACATCCATGCGCCAGATCGCAAATTCACCTGGCATTAGAGTGCGAAGTTGTGCTGGTGTTTATCTCCTTCACTAGCGAAGTTACACCTGCGCCCATTAGTAAATCGGCAAAGTACTGAAATGACGTCACACTGGCGAATTTTCGTCAGCGTTAGTCACTTCGTCCTTTAGTAAATTTGCCCCATAGACTGATAATGTACTGGGAGTGTTGTGTGCAGTAAATTATATGTGTGCAGTGTCAGTAGTAATGCTTTGATAATTGATTATTTTGTCGACAGCCAATCAGAACTTCTCCCCACTTTGATTAGTGAGAAGAAAGCTGTTTAACATGGACAATTCTTATTAGAAGTTTATAGTGTGTGTGAATTTAAAGGCAAGTGAAAGGGGACCCATCACCCAAACACATTATTCATAACCCTATTTTATCACATCAGTCAAGCAAATGAACTTCAATTACACTATATAAATTATTTGAATCTTGTTTCCTTCAGTCTGGGAATTCATAATTATAGCAAGCAGGCAGGAGCCATTTTGTGGACACTTTTATTAAGATAAGTTTTGCATCAGCTCAGAATCTTGTTTGTGCACCAGAATGGGGGACCTGATGTCCATCCCCATGCCCTGGCTACACAATTAAATGGTGAAGAGAATGGGAAAATGTCGGGAGAGCAGCAATTTCTAGGAAGTGCTGAATGGAAAGTCAGAGTAATTGTCTGCCCCACCTCTATGCCCAGGGCATAGAGGAGGGGCAGACAATATTTGATTGACAGCTGAGATGTTTAAATGAGTTTACAACAGCTATGAATGCTTTAATAAAAAATTGAAATTGGATTTCATGTTTAATTTGAAAAGGACTTTTATTATACAGTTTTTTGTGTCTGCGTGACAGGTCCACTTGGAAACCCCACCAACAGACCTGATGGGAATATAAAACTTTGCAGATAGATATCTGGCTAATTTTTGGATTTACTGTATATTGGTCAGCCTGGCCCATTGGTGGGCCCCATGAGGACCAATAAGATGGCAACACAACCTAAGGGGAAATTCTCCAAAAAGCTCTTATACAATATGACGTATGGGCATATTTTAAAAGACCTGGTACCACTTACTCCCTCTGGGCCTGAAAATATGAATAAAGTGCTTCATCTCTGGAAAAGCACTTAGGGTTTCTCAGTTTACCTGGCCGTCATACTTTATTCATAATTTACAACTCTTACCCTTTTATATTCTTTATCTTGACTGGCAAGTGGCAGGGCTGTGACCAAGTGGTCAAATGGTCATGTTGTAACATTATTAAGACATTACCACATAAATGTTTGTCACTTATTAATATCATTAATATCTGTTTATCGGATTATTAATATTGCAACTCTTTAAGGATAAGTTCATCTGTAAAACAGTTCTCTCTTTCAAACTCAACTAAGTAAATTAAATACTGTGCATTAATAATTTTTATTTGCAGCAGCAGCAGCTGGACATACCTGATCCTTCAGAGAGAACCTTCTCAAATCCATCCATATCAAAATTAATCTCCTCATAAATAGGGAAGGCAGGAGACAGTAAAGAATCGGGTCGGTCCTCAAGAACTGATATGTAGAAATATAAATAATAATATTAATAATACAAATAAAAAATTAACAATTTTCTGCACAAATCAAAATGAAATTTACACATGAACTTTGAAAGACAGGTGAGAATGTCAACAGCGTCTGCTCAGTAGTGTGATGTAATTAAACACTAAAGGGCAAACAAGCTAGAGGGGCTGCACAGAGCTCTCTGTATGTACATGGGGTAATATTACACAAGATCTGGCAGGTTATTTCTGGAAAATCAGTATCTTCTGATTCTTCTGTTGTTGCCCATAAGAGTAATTACAAGAATCCCAGCAACTATTATTAATAACTGTAATACTTATAGGAAGATTTTTACCATAAGGAAAACAAAGTATTTATTTTGCTAGAAACTAATATTGGATTTACATTTATTAGCAAGGGGTGCTAATATTATATAGGGGCCTAGCTTTCAGCAGGTTGTAGACCCACCAAGGCTTATTCACATACCAGCAAGGTTGTGTTAAAATCAAATTATTACAGCTGATGTGATGTGTGTATGTTGGTATGTGATATGACCTTGGCAGAACCAACTCCTCCATGAACATCTCCACATACATCCCTTTCCTTCAACCTCTCTGATTTCTGTGTGCTCTCTTGCATCCCCTTCTTTCACCATTTAAGTGGACTCTACCATACCCATCCTACTCATCAATCTCTTTACCTCCCTCTCCTGCTCTCCACTTCCCACTGATCACTTTACCCCTTTTTCACTCCTTCCCTTATTTTCATTCACTCTTGACCACATTAGACTGTGTGTCCTTTCTCCTTTCTTTCCTTTATGTTTGTGCTTTCAGCCCTCTTTCTCTCTTTAAATCTGTTTTCCAATTTAAGGAATAGGTAAACTAATAATAGAATATAAAAAGTGAGATTATGTCATTTAGTCCAGAGATTGCAACGACACAACAAGACATCAAGTAATTGGTTTCATTCAGCCAAAGGCTCTGCCTCCAAAACAATAGAGATAAATAATGGATCTTTCCTGTTTCGCTGAAAAATTATCGAAATGCATTGATGTCAATGGGCATCCCAATATTTTTTATGCACAACAATTTTTATGCGCGTGACAATTTTGACACGCAGCATTTTTTCTTGTGTCGCGGCAAATTTTCTATGGTGAATTTTCACTGTAGTTTCTCAAAAACATTTGCGGGTGGCAAAATTAGGAATTTTGACTCAAATCCATGCCCATCACTAGAGATAAATGCATTAAAAAAACAGATCAATACCATTTTTTTCTATTTTGATAGTTGTTCGTCATTCTTATAGGAGCTTTGAGACCATCCCCCATATTTAATAAAAGGCACTAAGTTAGCCCAGGGGCAGTAACCCATAGCAACCAATACAATTTTTGTTTTTAAACAGGTGAACGCCTGAGCAAACTTAGTGCCTTTTATTACATAACCGCCCAAAACAGAAGTATTGTTTTGTGGGGCAGGGTTTCTGTAATGTACCACATGGCAATCACATCTCCAAACACTTATGAACATGTACCCTTATTAAATATAGTTATTAAAAGTTGTCTTACTATTTGCCTAGGTTGACATTTCTAATTTGGCATTATATATTGAAAACAGTAATACTGAGGAGTAACTTACCCTTTTTGTACCAGTACAGATTTCTCACTAGAGCCCAAACAACCATTATTGCCATACCCAAAAGTATTGCCAAAACAATGCAGGCGATGATGGGGATGTTGCTAGAAACATACTTAATACTGGTGCGAGAGGTTGCTGAGGTAGACTGCCCTGAAATAAAATGTAAGGGTTGTTATGTAATAGATTTGAGGTCAATAGCTGCTTCTCTATTCAAACACTCAGGTACATTTCAGGTACTTTATTAATATTCCCAGAAAGCAAAAACTAAAGGAAACTGGCAAAAGCCAGGGATAGGAACTTAACCCTTATCGAATGACGTTTATTTTTCTGGCATGATTTATGTATGATTTGTTTCAGGAGCTTAACAGATGCCAAGACATAGTCAATAGTGCAAAAATCAGGGACATAGTAACATAGTAACATAGTAAGTAAGGTTGAAAAAAGACACATGTCCATCTAGTTCAACCTTTTTTTTTGTTTTGTTTTTTTTGTTTATTAACTACCTATCTGCCAGTTGATCCAGAGGAAGGCAAAAAACCCATCTGAAGCCTCTCCAATTTGCCTTAGAGGGGGAAAAATTCCTTCCTGACTCCAAAATGGCAATCGGACTAGTCCCTGGATCAACTTGGACTATGAGCTATTTCCCACAACCCTGTATTCCCTTACTTGCTAAAAAGCCATCCAACCCCTTCTTAAAGCTATCTAATGTATCAGCCTGTACAACTGATTCAGGGAGAGAATTCCACATCTTCACAGCTCTCACTGTAAAAAACCCCTTCCGAATATTTAGGCGGAACCTCTTTTCTTCTAATCGGAATGGGTGACCTCGTGTCAGCTGGAAAGACCTACTGGTAAATAAAGCATTAGAGAGATTGTTATATGATCCCCTTATATATTTATACATAGTCATCATATCACCCCTTAAGCGCCTCTTCTCCAGCGTGAACATCCCCAATTTGGCCAGTCTTTCCTCATAGCTAAGATTTTCAATACCTTTTACCAGCTTAGTTGCCCTTCTCTGTACCCTCTCTAATACAATAATGTCCTCTTTGAGTGATGGAGACCAAAACTGTACGGCATATTCTAGATGGGGCCTTACAAGTGCTCTATACAGTGGAAGAATGACCCCCTCCTCCCGTGACTCTATGCCCCTTTTAATACAGCTCAAGACCTTATTTGCCCTTGATGCTGCTGACTGGCATTGCTTGCTACAGCCAAGTTTATCATCTACAAGGACTCCAAGGTCCTTTTCCATAATGGATTTGCCTAGTGCAGTCCCATTAAGGGTATAAGTGGCTTGGATATTTTTACATCCCAGGTGCATGACTTTACATTTATCAACATTGAATCTCATTTGCCACTTAGCTGCCCAGATTGCCAGTTTGTCAAGATCCTGTTGCAAGGATGCCACATCCTGGATGGAATTAATTGGGCTGGATAATTTTGTGTCATCTGCAAACACTGATACATTACTTACAACACCCTCCCCTAAGTCATTAATGAACAAGTTAAATAAAAGTGGACCCAATACTGAGCCCTGGGGGACCCCACTAAGAACCTTACTCCAAGTAGAGAATGTCCCATTAACAACCACCCTCTGTACCCGATCCTGTAGCCAGTTTCCTATCCATGTGCAAACGACTTCATTAAGCCCAACAGACCTTAGTTTAGAAAGCAGTCGTTTGTGGGGCACAGTATCAAACGCTTTGGCAAAATCCAAATAGATCACATCTACTGCCCCCCCACTATCCAGAATCTTACTTACCACATCATAAAATGCAATCAAATTCGTCTGACATGACCTATCCTTCATAAAGCCATGCTGATTGTTGCTCATAATGCCATTCATTAGGACAAAATTTTGAATGTGATCCCTTAACAAGCCTTCAAATAATTTGCCCACCACAGATGTCAAGCTTACTGGCCTATAATTGCCAGGCTGAGATCGTAATCCCTTTTTAAATATTGGAATAACATCAGCTTTTCTCCAATCCATAGGCACCATACCAGATGACAGTGAATCTGAGAAAATCAGAAATAAGGGCTGGTCTAAAACTGAACTAAGCTCTCTTAGAACCCGGGGGTGTATGCCATCAGGCCCTGGAGCCTTGTTTACATTAATTTGTATTAAAGCTTTTTGAATCATATCCTGAGTCAGCCACTGACTAGATTGAGCTGAACAATTCGTGCAGTTATTAAGTGAGCCTGTGAACCCAGACTCCTCTATTGTATACACTGAAGAAAAGAACTGATTTAACACATTTGCCTTATCTGTATCTGTTACAACCATACTGGTACCATTATTTAATGGAGCAACACTCTCAACCTGCATCTTTTTACTATTAATATATTTAAAAAACTTTTTAGGGTTAGTTTTCACCTCCACCGCAATTAACTCTTCATTTCTTTTCTTAGCCTTCCGGATTGCTGATTTACAACATTTATTACAGTGTTTATATTCATTAAATGCAGCTTCTGTCCCTACAGATTTGTAGTTTTTAAATGCCTTTCTCTTCTTTCCCATTAACATCTTTACCTCTGTATTAAGCCACACAGGATGATTCTTAGAGCTTCTACGTTTAGTCCTTAAGGGAATAAATTGAGAACAGTAATGATTTAATATCATTTTAAAGGACAACCTTTAAAATGATATTCCAATTCAGTAGGATAAGAGATCTATAACTGGGCTCCTACTTTCAGTATGTCTGATAATATAAATTAGTTGGGTGCCAAAACTTCATGTCCCATGAAACATGAGAACTTTGTGGCACATTACTCCCACAAGCCACAGTGGAGGAGGATCTGGCTAATGACATTTTTGTAATGTATCACAGTACACCTAGGGGCAAATTTATCAAGGGTTGAATTTCGTATTTGAAAAACTTTGAAATTCCAATTCAATGAGACCAACTGAAATTAAGTTGAAGTTTTTTTTTTGGCCGAATGGGTCAGTTTTTGATTGAATAGGTCTGTATTCGGCCTATTTCAAATCATAAAAATTTAAGTAATAGCACATTTGATCGAATTCAAATCAAAGTTTTTCCAAAGTCTACCAATTCACTCCAAATAAGTTCTATGAGGTCCCCATAGGCTAAAACAGCAATTCGGCAAGTTTTAGATGGAAATGGTCTAAGTTGAATTTTGAAAGAGACAGTACATGATAAATTTCAATATTCAAATTCGTCTATTTTTTTTCAAATTCAAATTGAATTTGGATTATTCCCTAGTCGAGGTACACAAAAATAGCTCAATATTTGAATTTTTTTAATTTGAAAATCACCTGGACCTTTGATAAATCTGCCCCTTACACTTAGGACAGACCCAAGGCCTAAACTATCATCTTATAATGAAACTCCAAATGGAAAGCTAGAACAAGTCAAGAAGTATGGATACTAAAGTGCTGAGCCAAAAACATTATTTTGGGTTGTGCTCCACCAGTTGCAGAAAAACACTTCTGGAAAATGTTTACCATCCATAATGAGAGAAGCAAGATGGTGCTGATGGGAAGAAAAGATAGAGGAAACTACAGGCTTGAAAAGATAAAACCAAGCAAGATATGTGAAAAGGGTAAGGGTAGGGGTGGGGTTATCAAACCTTTTTATACCCTCAGTAAATTAGTCTTTACTTGTCCATTAAGTTAATTTTCTGATCATTTCTGTAGGAAAGTGGCAAGTACAGGTCTCCCTAGCACCTTGCCCATCACATCTGCAAACTAGAAAGATGTGACAGGGGATGACTAGATCCCACCAGGGCCGGATTTACATAGTGGGCGCCCCTAGGCCCACTGCCGTTTGTCGCCCCTGTCCCCTCCAGGGGGACAGGATCAATGGGGATTGGCGCATAGGAAATTAAAAAAATGATTATATCACCAGCGCATCCCCAGTATTTTTGAACCAATGTGGGTGTGGTTGGGCAGCATGCACGGGCCTTTGTGGCTTTTACACAAATCCGGGCCTGGATCCCACCTCAACACCCTCCCATACTGTATGTATATATTTATGTATAGATGCAGTGCTGGTAAGCGCATATGGTGCTACATACAATGGTCTGTCACAACTCTTTGCACTTAAATTTGTGAACAAAAAGGGTTTTTTTTTAATTAAAGTCCAAATGCCAAAAAAATGACTATTAAATCAGAATTTTATGTGGAAAAGAAAAACTCGAATTATTTGGTATTTATTATGCCCCGAGGATAGAAAAAGTCAGAATCTGAAAATTCAGCACCTCGGACCTGCCAAGGTTGCATATAAGTCAATGGAGAAGTCCCAAAGATATCCTGATCTGCACTGGGTTTCATGCAATAATCTGAATATTTTGTGTTTTTTTGGGAAAAAAAACTAAAAAATCTGAGTTTTCAGTCAGAAAATCCAAAAAAATCGTACAATTCAATATTTTTTAGTTTTTTTTCCTGCACAGGAAATTTTCGGAAAAATGATCTGAGTTATTTTCAGAAATCACTCAGATAATTTAGAATTTTGATAAATAACCCCCGAAGAGTTGCACTTTAGGTTATCTAGTTTGGGAAATAGCAAAGTACAAAAAAAATACCATTTCACACTTGGTTTTTGGACTTTGCCCCACTATAATAAACAAGACCAACAGTGTATAAATAGCAAATAAAACATTATTATTTAATTGTTATACGTGATGGGGAACCTACACAATGGATAGATCTGCAATGCACATTTGAAAAAAACATTTGACTCACCTGTAGTAAAAGGCAGTGCAGTTGTAGGCACACTTTCTTTTTTTCCTGTAGAGAGAGAAAATATTTACAATTTACAGCTGGAAATTGTGGGTGCCAGTGGATACAATTACAGTCTATCAATGTGGCTGCTCTAACAGAAGATGGACACAAAGCTGGGACTTAAGTTACTGAGAGAGAGAATAATGACACACACGTGACTAACTTGGGGTACAGGGGTTACATTGGTGTCAGACATTGCTACAGGAGAGAAGGATTTAGTGTTCAACCCTGCAATAGTGAGATACTGTGTGTGTCTGGAACATAGAATATTATAAACTTTAGATTACAGTGTTACTCAGAATAAGTTCTCTGTTGCTACGATGATAAGGCATGTGCTATTAGGTGGAGACATGGATCTACAGTGGGCAACTCAGTTACTCAGTCTCCTCATTATTTTGTTAAGTTTATCCCTCCATGTGAGTCCCATGGTTACCCTACGTTGATGATAGAATAAAGGGGTACTAATTCACATCCCCTGCATTAATTCTGAATATCGCCCGTAGAAATTGAATTGCCATTTCATAGAGTTAAGACTGGTGCATTTTAATAATGTAAGTTTGATTATATTGAGGTAAATATTCACCTACCAGTGCATGAGACCCCAGCATCCTCTTTGTGGTGACAGTCACTTCTATTCCAGCGCACAGAGGGACAATCTTGCAGCGCCTGTTCATGGCCTTTGCAGGTCACCTCATCTAACCAGATGGGCCCAGTCCCATTTCCAACCATGTCCTCACCAGTGACATTGATAGCTGAGCCACAGTCCAACTGCTTACACACCACTTCTGCATCCTTCATGTCCCAGGAGTCATCACACACCGTTCCCCAGGATCCCTGGAAAAACACTTCTACTCTGCCAGAGCAATTGTCCTGCCCTCCAACGAGACGTACCCTGTCTGAATCTGAGGCAGGACAGAACAATATGTGGGTTTATAAAAAAAACTTACAAAGAGCAGAAAATATGTTGGTTATGTGACAATTTCACAATATAAAGCTTTTGTTTGATTATTGTATTGTTCTTAGTGGCAAATGAACATTTATTGGCACAGGTATTGATAGGTAATTATGGAGGCAATTGAAATATTATTGTTATTACAGTGATAACATTGCAGTGCTACATTAACTGGATGTGGTATAACTTCTTCATTAGATATTTTAATATACATACATAATATTTATATTTTTGATTTTATAATATATATTTATGGCACAATGAATGCCTGCACTACATAGAACATCAAATGCATTAATAAATAACAGTAAATCAAGTGAAGACAAAAATTTTCAAATCAGAGAATTTGGTTACTGGTTTTCAAACATCCTGCCCCACTAACCCCAGCCCCAGTTTAAATTGCTCGGTGTACAGTACAGATATGGGATCCTTTATCCAGAAACCCGTTATCCAGAAATCTCAGAATTAAGGAAAGGTCAACTAATATAGAGTCCACTTTATCCAAATACTACAAATTTCTAAAAATGATTTTGCTTTTCTCTGTAATACTAAAACAGTAGCTTGTACTTGATCCAAACTAAGATATACTGTAAATGATCCTTATTGGAAGCAAAACCAGCCTATTGCGTTTATTTAATGATTACATGGTTTTCTAATAGATTCGGAGGTCCAAATTATGGAAAGTTATCCAGAAAACCTGTTATCCGGAAAACTTCAGGTCCCAAGCATTCATGATAACAGATCCCATACCTGTACTTAATTATCAATGAATAAAAATGATACAGGTGTTTGGGAATGTATTCTGTATGTTTATGATCTAGTATCTCTTTTGGTGAGAAACACATAAGGTATTAGTGTCAGTATACTCTGTGCATGAATACAGAAAGAGGGTAGAAGAGATTTCTAAGGCCAACAATCAGCAGTTCGTTTTTACTGGTCTGTTGCCATTAATTAATGCTAAACAGATTTTGGTTGCAATGTGTCACTGGACCATGACAAGTTTTTTTTATCCAGGTACTTCATTACCATCAAATTATCTTCAGTTGTAAGTACTACAATACAGACACAACCTTACTTAACTTACCTGTACAGTTCTCAGATGTTGGGCAGCTATTAGGATCTCTTATAGCTTTATAAAGTCTTTTTCCAGAACCTGTACAGAGCGGAGGAAAAAAAATGGGAAACTATGGGTTTTGTATTAAAATGTAGAGATTTGTCATCTTGGACAATTATTACTATTATTTAAAACAACATTATTTTTAATTACTTCCTATTTTGGTCACATTTCACCAGATGTGCATGGAGAGGCCCAACAGTTTAAGTTTGAGGAGAACAAAGTAATTTACTTTATGGTCCCACAAATCTTATTTGTCTTCTAGCAGTGATTTTACATATTACAGGTCTCATTTGCAGTCTTGCAAAACTGAACCCCGTTTTTTGTGCGAATCAGCACCATACACTCTGTATAGTTGTGCTATATAGTGTGTCCATCCCTATTCATGTTCCGAATTGTGTGCAAGTGATGCAGGGGAACTTGGAGTTACCAGCACCTCCAACCTGACGGTAGCTCCAGGGTTCACTCAGCAGAGTCGTTGTAGGGGAAAATGTTGGATTCTGAGTAAGAAACATGGTGAATCCAATATTGCACACTGCACTTCCTTATGTAAATTACACTTTTACTCTCCAATGAGAACCAGTGTCCTACAAAACAAAGCAGGACTGAGATGGCTGTGAATGAGTTAACATTGGTAGAGGTGATGAGAAACCTTTTCTGAGACAAAACAAAGAGACTCTTTTGACTATATAAATATAAAGGAATATGATTTTAAAAATGAGATTTAAAATGCTAATTTCTTAATAATTTGGGTGTTAGACATATACCTTGCAAACACCTGCAAGCTCTCTATCATATGGAGTGAACTGACCCACTTTGTTCATTACATTTCTTTAACAAAGAACTCTACAAATATTACAGTCTAGCTAATTCAACACAGGGCATAGAAGGGAAAGAGACCGAGCTTTGTGGATCCACATCATTGAGCTTGTATTCCCCTTGTGCTAAAAGGTATCAGTCCTAGAGAACAGCTTATGAATACAATAACAGCTACCAGGGCTGATATGTAAACCCCTTTCCTTTTCTTTCATTTTCTAACTTTTGGTAGAGTGTTCATAGCTTATTGGTGATTACTTTTTAATGGCAACTGCATCAGGAAATGAAAAAATCCTAAATAAGTTAATGTCGTCTATACTTTTAATAATTTTGTGTCACTCCATACATTTTTAAACATTTTTAAAACTGCTGTAACTTAGTTAGAAATTACTTTTTCAGTCATTTCTTGAATATGTTAAATGACATTCTATTAAACAAAAAAAACCCCATCAAATCCCTATGCTCTAAATGATCAAATGTACCTCTAGTGAAAGTGTTTTAAGGTAATTAAAATATAGTGTATTGTGTATAAAACAAGCTGCTGTGAAGTAATGGAGGCAACTGAAAAAGGACTAAATGGCACAGGTTAAATAGAGAATAAATGTTGATATACTCTATAGAGCTTATCTGCAAATTACTGTGCAACCTGAGTCGTTTCTCCCTTAAAGAATAAGGAAAGGTTGAAACTAAGTAAACTTTGTCAGAAAGGACTCTATAATGACACCAGTAAACCCTCAAAGTAATGCTGCTCTGAGTCATCTGTCAAAAAAAACACATCATTTCTTTCCTATTATTGTGTATACATGGGCTTCTGTATCAGACTTCCTTCTTTCAGATTAAACCTCCAGGGCTCGGGCTTGAGCATGCTCAGTTTGCTACTCTCTCCCCATTCCTTCTCCCTCCTCCCCTTCTTGCTGTAATCTGAGCCCAGAGCTTTGAGTGAGCATGTTGAGACTCAGGTAGGACGTGATTAGTGATGGGAGAATTTGCGCCGTTTCGCTTCGTGCGAAATTCGCGAAACGGCGAAAAATTAGCGAAACGGCGCCGGCGTCTCGTTTTTGCCGCAAATTTTCGCGGCCGTTTGGTGAATTTATTCGCTGGCGGCGAATCGTGCAAATTCGCCGTGAATTTGCGCCTGGCGAAAAAATTCGCCCATCACTAGACGTGATGTCTCCCCAAGCTAATATGGCAACTGCTTTCCTAAACAAACAAAGTGAGCTTCTAGACCTGTTTACTCTGGTATTTTAAAGCATTCTACACAATAAATATAGCATTCCAGTTTAACCAGTACAAGGCAACAGTACATAATATTTTAATTACTTTAAAACACTAACTATTTTGGTGTTACTGTTCCTAAAGGTAAAGCTATATTCTACAAATTTTCACACAACTAGTATGCCATCTAATACATCTTTCCTTTTTATTAAAACATAAAGACAGAAACAACATAAATTCTCAGATTTCTTTGGGCAAAACAACAAGGATAGCTTTCAAGAAATCTGAATTTTCAATCTCATTAGGTGATCTTCTCGATATAAGAATATTTAATAGAGCACACATACAAGAAAGAACCCTCTTTATATGGTAATTTCTGGGAAAATACTACTTAAAACAAGCTTAATTACAATGTTTCCCTTTTTGCCACTGCAGAGAAAGCCAAAACTTTTAGCCTCTTTCAAACCATCCTTTTGCGTCTTCATGGAAGAAGAACGATAGATGTGATTGATATTTCTACTGGTGTAATCTTACCAGTAATGTCAAAATACAATTTAGCTTCAGGAGATAAATTATCTTATTTCCAAATTGAATTTTATTTATAAATAATATTGGATTTCATTAGCCTACAGTTCTTAAAAAAAACTTTATTTAACAAACAAGGCTCTAGCTTTAAAACCTGAATGCTCATCTACATCCACACATTCACACTTTAACACCTCTGTGACCTTCAGCCAACACAACTGAATAGGTTCAATGGAACCACTGTGATTGGATGTCTGTGACTGTACTTCCCTTCAGGGTTTAAATGCCGGGGAATTCGCTAACTCTCAGTTAAGCTAAAGGAACAGCTCACATGAGTGCTGAAACATTTTGAAGAAAACTCAGAAAGTCCAGTTGCTTTAGACTTATATCTTGAAAGAAAAGAAATCTCAATCCTATTGCATTTATCCCATTCTTACTGTCTGTAGTTCGGAAAGCTATTTTAAAGTATGAAAAAGCCCCATATCTCCTTTAAAAACTGATGTACTGAGATGCCTTCATGACCTGTATGTAGAGCATATACTTAAATTCACTGGTCATCGACAAACTAAAGAATACAAAAAATTACCCCTTATATCGATGTAACTGGTAAAAAGACAAAGAATAAAATAAATTGTTTGAAGTTCAATGGTTGATTTCTTATCTTCTGACATTCAAATTATCTAACTACTTATTTATATAACTGAGCAGAGAGAATAACCTTATACATTTAGTTTTTACAGTTAATAGTATTGAAATTGCTTTATTTGTTTTAAAATCTTTATCAGCTAATGTAACTTCTAATATCAAATGCCTTTATTTTATAGATGTATAGCTTTATTTTATAGATGTGTTTATTATATCCTGACAAGATTGCATTCTGCTTAACACAACAATCAAATAAAATAATTGAAAACTTAACAAACACTATGAGGACAAAGTATGTGTAGACAATAGTTAAAAGATGACTGAATACAGCAGAGGTGGCAGTTTATGCATTGCAGTTAAGCTCATGACTTCAGCTTCAAATAAAACATTTTTACACGTATAGAAAAAATATTGTGTTAACTTAAAAGAATGATTTTCATTTTTGGTTTGAATAGTCATTTGACTTATAGTTAAAATTTAAGACCAGAGTGCAATGGGCCACTTGTGTCCGGTGAGCTCCCATCAGTAGGAAGATGATTGACTTGGCCTTTGCTGTAAAAAGTAAATATTTCAGAAAACGGTGTGATGAACCAAGGAACAGACTTTTATAGGGATAGCCACTGTACAGACTTGAGCAAATGAAGCACGACTTTTCAAGATATATAAGATACAAAAATAGACACTTATCCTCACATAATTCTCACTCACTCACTAGCAGAGTGTTGTTAGCCTTTTGAGTGGCCTCCTCTAATGAAACTACAGGATTTTCCCCTACTTCTTGTTGTGTCCAGCATACAGTGTACAAACTTCTTCTGAGCTGTCTTGCTACATCTCTGGTAGGTTCCCAATAAACTACTTTTAAATGTTCCAAATTCCTTACTGATGCACAATTGCCCTGGTGCCTAAGTCCTTGTCAGTGAGAGTTCACCAGTCTACTAGCTTCTACTTAGCCCTTACAAGGTACAGCCTCCCTCCTGATCTGGCTCTGAAGTCTGTTCTGCCATTAGATGTTGATAGGCCAAAGAAGGAGTCTTTGGCTCCTGCACATGCTTAAGTTGGCTCCTCAAAGGGAATTTCCCTGCAGGCCAATGTTACATAGTTAAATTGGGTTGAAAAAAGACAAAGTCCATCAAGTTCAACCCCTCCAAATGAAAACCCAGCATCCATACACATACCCCTCCCTACTTTTAATTAAATTCTATATACCCATACCTATACTAACTATAGAGCTCAGTATCACAATAGCCTTTGATATTATGTCTGTCCAAAAAATCATCCAAGCCATTCTTATAGTCATTAATTGAATCAGCATCACAACATCACCCGGCAGTGCATTCCACAACCTCACTGTCCTGACTGTGAAGAACCCCCTACGTTGCTTCAAATGAAAGTTCTTTTCTTCTAGTCTAAAGGGGTGGCCTCTGGTACGGTGATCCACTTTATGGGTAAAAGGTCCCCTGCTATTTGTCTATAATGTCCTCTAATGTACTTGTAAAGTGTAATCATGTCCCCTCGCAAGCGCCTTTTTTCCAGAGAAAACAACCCCAACCTTGACAGTCTCCCCTCATAATTTAAGTCTTCCATCCCTCTAACCAGTTTAGTTGCACTTAGTCTCTGCACTCTCTCCAGCTCATTTATATCCCTCTTAAGGACTGGAGTCCAAAACTGCACTGCATACTCCAGATGGGGCCTTACCAGGGACCTATAAAGAGGCATAATTATGTTTTCATCCCTTCAGTTAATGCCCTTTTTTATGCAAGACAGAACTTTATTTGCTTTAGTAGCCACAGAATGACACTGCCCAGAATTAGACAACTTGTTATCTACAAAGACCCCTAGATCCTTCTCATTTAAGGAAACTCCCAACACACTGCCATTTAGTGTATAACTTGCATTTATATTATTTTTGCCAAAGTGCATAACCTGCATTTATCAACATTGAACCTCATTTTCCAGTTTGCTGCCCAGTTTTCCAATTTAGATAAATCACTCTGCAAAGTGGCAGCATCCTGCATGGAACCTATAGTTCTGCACAATTTAGTATCATCTGCAAAAATAGAAACAGCACCTTCAATGCCCACCTCCAGGTCATTAATAAACAAGTTGAAAAGCAAGGGACCTAGTACAGAGCCCTGCGGTACTCCACTAACAACACTGGTCCAATTAGAAAATGTTCCATTTACCACCACTCTTTGTAGTCTATCTTTTAGCCAGTTCTCTATCCAGGTACAAATACTATGTTCCAGGCCAACATTCCTTAATTTAACCAGTAACCTTTTGTGTGGCACTGTTTCAAATGCTTTAGCAAAGTCTAAGTAAATCACATCCACTGCCATCCCAGAATCGAGGTCTCTACTTACCTTCTCATAAAAAGAAATTAAGTTAGTCTGGCAAGACCTATTACGCATAAAACCATGCTGGCACAAACTCATAGTATTATGATTTGCTAAGAAGTCCAGTATCTTATCCTTTATTAACCCTTCGAAAAGCTTTCCTATCACTGACGTCAGACTAACTGGCCTATAGTTTTGAGGCTGAGAACGGGATCCTTTTTTGAATAGAGGTTAAAGGGGACCTGACACCCAAACATTAGCACTTATTATATAAAAAATCATAGCTGTCAATCATGTATTGCTTAATTTACTTAAGCCAGGCCAGAATTCACAAACTGTGGGACTGCCCTTCCTTGACAAAGGGGGTAAATCTTGAAGCATGGTGTACAGTTGTTTGGGTGAAAACTGGGGAGAATAAACATTTATTCTTTCTATAAACACCTGAATGCTCTGTTATAAGGGCAATTAGTATAAGACTTCAGAGGGAATATGCAAAATGCAACTGCAAAAACATGGCTGATTGTTTCATGCTGAAAATGACCCCTGGTGTGTACAAAACAAGTTGAATAAGAATAGAAGCGTGTGTTAAGGTAATATCTTACACTTGATGTTTGCCACCTCTGCTTTATTGCATGTGTTTCTGGTCCAAGGATTTGAAGGACACTGCCACAGAGTTGCATCATATTTCCGGCACTCGATGTTGTCCAATAGGAAGGGACCTTCTGCTTCACCATATTCAAAGAGAGAAGCAAATGTTCCACTCACTCCACAGTTTAGCTGGTTGCAGATAACAGAAATAGTAATTTCCTTCATTCCATTGTTACAGACAGATGACCAGCTTCCATTGTAATAGACTTCAACCCGTCCTTCACATTCATGGGTTCCTCCAACCAAACGGAGATCAGTGAATTCTAAACAGAAATAAAATACATATTAGTGAATGATACTGTACATAAATAAATCAGTTGGTTGGCTATTGTCAGTTTTTCATAAAAATGTTATATTGGAGATGGAGACTTCATCACTTACTTATTGCTGACCTCTCCATTCTGTAGCTCTTTTAGAGTTTTTAACAACTTTAATTTTGAAACCCAAAAATTTTATGTTTGATCTGTATTTATCAATACACTGGTGATCAAATCAAGAGATCTGGGAGGTTTCATCATTTTACCGTAGAGTAGTGCTCAAAACAATATGCAATCTGTATTTTATTTAAGTTCTCCATGTCTTGTTGCTCAGGTCTGTTAATACTGTGTAAATCTAAGGTACAACAAATTATTAACCTTGGCACAGGTTGATTCTAGTGACTCTCTAGACTCCAATCACTCCATGTTTAAAGGTTGAGGCAAATTTTTATTTTGGGGTTGACTTGCCCTTTAATAAGAAAAGCTAATAAAACATAACATGAGTTTCTGTGTGTACAAAACCATTCAGCACTTAGAACACACTGTGGATAAAGTCCAATAAGCCTCTGATAAGGTTTTCAGTGGTCACTTTGTGAGCAGTGATACTTTCCAATCTATCACTTACACTCAGACTGGAGAGGGCTGTATAATTAGCCCAAATGGCCCAGAAACATACTGAATGAAACACGAGACAGATGTAAATTTTGGAGAGGTTCCTGGTGAATTATTTTGCTCTATAACTGGAAACAGCTGACTGCCCCCTTCAAATGGCTTATAGTCTGGTTTTGGCCTCCACAGACTTCTTTCTATGACATAATTTTAATATAGGCAGACCCTTGAATATGCAACATTAAAAATAATTGGCCCACCAGTTGGACTGTACTTCCCTATACTGTTTCACATAGGTTTCTAATATTGCTTTGTGATTTGGATCATTCTCTTGGATGAATCATTTCCTTCTATATCATTACAGTTATGCCACCAATTATTTCCATCTAAAACTCTATGGGCGATGGTATTCCTGTAATTCTTAGGTGTCTAGATATTAGCAGTGCTGTAACTATCCACGGGCATTCCCAGATTCAGGATGCACATCCGGCTCCTCTGCTGGCACTCCAAATGGAATCATTTACACCGAAAAATGTCCCTCTGCCCTGTCACCCGTGTTATGAATTATTGCGGCTCTGCATGTGATCACCCCCCCTTCACCCCCAGTAGTTCCGCCACTAGATATCAGGTTTGCAGATAAAGAATTCAATACCTGCAATATAGTTAGTTGATAAAATATACTATAATGTGTGCTGTATATTCCTGTACTGTATATGTTTGCTAACTTTTGTTAGTCATATTCAGGCATATAGCACACACACTGATACTGAATATTTGAATGGGTATCTTTTATTTTCCTAGAAATTATTTTACCTGAACATATAACATCTGCATCCTCCTTATGTCCACAGTTGTGCTGACCCCAAGGGCTGGAAGGACAATCCAACAGAGAAGTTTCATTTCCTAAACACTTCAGGTCATCCATCCAAATTTTTCCAGTTCCTCTTTCATGAAATGTGTTGGTTGTACTGATGGCATGTCCACACCTCAACTGTCTGCAAACCACATTAGCATCTTCTCCATCCCATAAATCATCACAAACTGTTCCCCATTCTCCA
Organism: Xenopus laevis; assembly: GCF_017654675.1. Lineage (NCBI taxonomy): Eukaryota > Metazoa > Chordata > Amphibia > Anura > Pipidae > Xenopus > Xenopus laevis. The sequence goes on along the minus strand of NC_054385.1, from coordinate 115,226,174 downwards.
TGATGATAGACCTCCACTCTGCCAGCACATCGACCTCGACCATCAACCAGCCGTACCCTCCGGCTATCTATATTAAGCAGCAAAATGTAAAAATATCAAGGTTTGGTCCTAAATATATTAGCAATCATTACCCTCACCCATAATTATTTTTCTTTTTTATATAGCACCAACAATTGCAAATCCCATAGTGCTCTAATGAGATTATACATCATTCCCTATATATATTTGCATCTCCAGACTCCAATGAGGAAAATGCATGTATTAGTTGCTTTAGGTTACTGGTTCAATACAAGTGTTTTTGCATAAACCCTGCAGTTTCCAGAAAATATAAACTACAAAGATGTGTAATATTGTGCCATTATTGTTGTTATTCATTATATGCTGAACATAAAGCTACTAAATATGCTACTTAAACTTTTAAATACTGCCATTGTGGGCTGTAGATAATGTCATGAGGTCACTGTACCTGAGCAGACAACTTGAACTTCTTTCTTGTGGTCACAGTCTTGTCCTGCAGAAGATTCCAGTGTCCCAGCACAATCATTTAACTGACTCTCATTTCCATTGCACTTGATTCTCTCCCATATAACATGGCTGCTGTCAGGTAGTTGTGCCTCAGAGGTGAAAGCACTTACAGCTTCTCCACAGTGTAACTCTCTACATACAACCTGAGCCTCCTTAATGTCCCACTCACTGCCATAAACTCTGTGCCAGGTGTTATTGTGTAGAACTTCCAGTCTCCCTTCACAGTGGTTCTCTCCTCCCATCAGTCGCAGTGTTTCATTTCTCCCTGTTAGTGAAAAGGAGAGACAAACAGGGGTGACTATATGGTCAATCAGGGCAAACAAAATCACTTGGAAAGTCTAGGCATCTGTATGTGATATGTATTAAGGAATGTGTCATGATAACATTTGTCTTAACTAAAGTAATATCTACATTAAACATAAACACACATCATGCTGCCATGAGGTTCCAAGCTCAGTTAATAATAATAATAATTTAGTTTTTTACATTTTTGCATTGCCTTCAATTAAAGGGGTGGTTCACCTTTAAGGTAACTCTTGTTAGTTAAAGAACGGCCAATTCTAAGCAACTTTTCAATTGGTTTTCATTATTTATTTTTTAAAGTTATTTGCCTTTTTCTTCTAACTCTTTCCAGCTTTCAAATGGTCGTCGCTGATCCCTTCTAAAAAATAAATGCTCTGTATGGCTACAAATGTATTGTTATTGCTACTTTTTATTACTTATCTTTCTATTCAGGCCTCTCCTATTTATATTCCAGTTTCTTATTCAAATCAATGCATGGTTGCTAGGGTAATTTGGACCCTAGCAACCAGATTGCTTAACATGCAAATTGAAGAGCTGCTAAATAACTCAAAAACCTTCAATAATAAAAATGAAAAACAATTGCAAATTGTCTCAGAATATCTGTCTACATCATACTAAAAGTTATCTCAAAGATTAACAACCCCTTTAAAGGGGATCTAAACCTCTTTAATTCACTTATTTTTGTCTTTTTCGATTTAAATTTTTTATCTAAATAGATAGAGAATGCGTGGTAATATAGTAATTTTATAATATGCGTACTTCTCCAATCAAACTTGTACAATAGTTGCAATTGGGCAATTTCTGCATGGGGTAGACCGATTGAAAGGGCCTGTGTTTTGTCCTGATTAATCTTATAGTGTGAGATGTGTTGGAAGGCCTTAAGCTAGCTCATGAGTTGGGGCAGTGATACTTTCGGATTAGTGATGGTCAGCAGCTGCTTTTATTCCCTCTATTCCTGGGTGTACGTGGATTTTCTCTGCAAGAGGTTCTACTATTAAGGCAAATATAAGGGGCGACAAGGGGCATCCCTGCCTTGTTCATTGGTTATGTCAAAGGCATTCGACAGGGCACCCGGGATTCTCACTTTAGCAGACGGCTTAGTGTACAGAAGCAGTATTGCCTTTAGAAAATTGCCCTGCAGTCTGATTTTTTCTAGGATCTTTTCCATGTAAGTCCAGTTCACTCTGTCAAATGCCTTCTCCGCATCTAGCGATAAGGCCAAGAAAGAAGATGACTCTTTTTCAGAAATATGGATTAAATTTAGTAATTTCCTAGTATTGTCTGGGGCTTGCCTACCGAGTATAAATCCAAGTTGGTCATTTTTTATTAAATTTGGGAGCACCGGGCTAATCTTAATGCAAGAATTTTGGCATATATTTTAATGTCAGTATTTAAGAGTACAATTGGTCTTTAGTTGGTGCAGTTGTCTGGGAATTTTCCCGACTTTGGGATGGTGACTATATGTGCTGCAAGGGATTCCGGGCTTATGGTGTCAGACTCCACCCAGTAGTTGAAAGTTTAGTAAGCTTGGGCACTAATATATGAGCGAACACTTTATAATAGTCATTGGGATACCCATCAGGACCAGGAGACTTGCCGCTCAATAGTTTTTTTGAAGACCAGCAAGCAACCTTAAGAATTGTATTTATTAACAATGGAGACAAATATCACTGTGATATTGCCCATGGCAAAATCACAGATCTGATTGGTTTCTATGGGCAACACCACCAAAATAATAAACTCCCCTAACTGCCTGTGCGCTTCCAGCATTCAGTTAACCTTATAGCTGCTGACTTCCATTTGAGCCAAAAAATTCCAAATGTCTTGGAAACTGCTAAAATATAAAAATTAATGTAATGTGTAAAAGTCACAACTTTATGGTTAATTGGTAAAATTGTCATCGTGTGGCATTTTCACTAATAATTATGTGTGCGCACTTTTTTAACCATATTGTAAACTCTTCATGCGTTCTGAAATATTAAAGGGTATACTTAAGAGAACAACTTACCAGTACATATAACAGCTGCTGTATCAGTATGTGGGCAATGACTGTTCCCCAGGGCAGTGTAAGGACACTCAGCTAGGTGGGACTCAGTTCCCTTGCAGTGAAATTTATCAGTCCATATAAGATTATTTGTCCCAAATATGTTCTCATGTGGAATTGAGACTGCAGTGCCGCAGTTGAGTTGCCGACACAAGACATTAGCAGCGTGTAAATCCCAGTGTGAGTTGCACAGAGACCTCCATTGTCCTACACGCTCCAGCTCCACTCTCCCTGAGCAACTCTCACTGCCATTCACTATCCTGTGGTCTTTGTATGTACCTGCAAAATACAATTCTTCAGCATTTATATGTCTGCAATATAAGGCACATATTAAGATTAATATTTATAACTCCCTAACATGACTGCCCTCCTGAAAAAATAATTTCCCATCCAGTGGCAAAATGCCAACACATCTTTCCAGAGAAAAATATACTGTATATATATATATAATAATATATATATAATATACTATAACTACACAATATATACTAAAAATATATACTAAAAAGTTCTAAAAATACAAGTGTCCATAATGTTACTACTCTGATTCAGACATCAAAACTGCAGCTTTCCACAACTCACATGCTTTTAACAACTCAAACATGTTTTATTCCCCAACCTTTCTTCATGTTTTTAACTAAAAGCAACTAAAATGGTCATTCAGTGATGGACGTCTTACTGGTCTGTTATAAATTATATACCAGCCATTATTAAAATATACTCACAATGTATGGATGGAGGATTTGGGTTACTGCAGTTTTTCTCAGAACTGTCAGTCCAGAGACAGTTTCTTATATTGGTCTCATTTCCAACACACTTGATTTCCCCAGTCCAGATTTCCTCTCTCCACTTGAGGGAATTTGGCATCACTGGTGGTGTTACTGCAATCCCACAATCCATTTGCCTGCAGATAACATTGGCCACTCTCAGCTCATCATCCAACTCACACACTGAGGCCAAATTGATTCCATGTTCCACCTCTAGATACCCTGAGCAAGTGCTGTGTCCTTCTACCCATTTGAATTCTGTATGATCTGTTGTATCAATAAAAGGTTATGAAAATACAACTTATAGAATAGATGTAATGATTTACGACACTGTGTTCATACAGATATTCATAGGTTGAGGGTGATTTTTTTGTTTGGGTAGGCTAAGTCTAATGTTACATCAACAGTTTCTTCACCTGTGATTTTCCACTGGCAGAGAAACAACTGGATCAATCCCATATTCCCAAGTATTGGCAAAAGTTGTAATTCACCTGTCTGAGCACACAGGGAGGATTTCTGTCTAAAAATGCACTACAATCTGTCCCATAGTTACATAGTTAAATCGGGTTGAAAAAAGACCATCAAGTCCATCAAGTCCAACCCCTCCAAATGAAAACCCAGCATCCATACACACACCCCTCCCTACTTTCACACAAATTCTATATACCCATACCTGTAATAACTATATAGAGTTTAGTATCACAATAGCCTTTGATATTATGTCTGTCCAAAAAATCATCCAAGCCATTCTTAAAGGCATTAACTGAATCAGCATCACAACATCACCCGGCAGTGCATTCCACAACCTCACTGTCCTGACTTCAAATGAAAGTTCTTTTCTTCTAGTCTAAAGGGGAGGCCTCTGGTACGATGATCCACTTTATGAGTAAAAAGGTCCCCTGCTATTTGCCTATAATGTCCTCTAATGTACTTGTAAAGTCTAATCATGTCCCCTCGCAAGCGCCTTTGTTCTAGAGAAAACAACCCCAAATATGACAGTCTACCCTCATAATTTGTCTTTCACACCTCTAACCAGTTTAGTTGAACTTAGTCTCTGCACTCTCTCCAGCTCATTTATATCCCTCTTAAGGACTGGAGTCCAAAACTGCACTGCATACTCCAGATGAGGCCTTACCAGGGACCTATAAAGAGGCAGAATTATGTTTTCATCCCTTGAGTTAATGCCTTTTTTTATGCAAGACAGAACTTTATTTGCTTTAGTAGCCACAGAATGACACTGCCCAAACTTGTTATCTACAAAAACCCCAAGATCCTTCTCGTTTGCACGTCTGAAATTTAGTGTTTTAGTTACTCCCTTATAGAATTGCTTCTGCAACAGAATCTCAAAGGAGACCATGTTATGATCACTATTCCCTAAATGCTCACCCACACAAATGTTAGAGATGAGTTCAGTATTATTAGTTATTACAAGGTCCAAAAGAGAGCTATTCCTAGTACGTTCTTGAACGAGCTGGAATAAAAAGTTGTCATTCAGCATATTTATAAGCCTAATAGCTTTTTCTGTTTTGGCAACCCCATTACCCCAGTCAATGTCTGGATAATTGAAGTCACCCATGGCAACAACTTGACCCAGCTGTGAAGCCGCCTGTATCTGCAAGAGTAGCTGGACTTCATACTCGACACTTATACGAGGTGGTTTATAGCATATACCAATGATAATTCTCATTGTAACCTTTTGCCCAGTCAAAATCTCCACCCAGAGGGATTCTACACCCTCACCAGTGCCAGCTATTGTTATTTCTTTAGCGCATGGCTTTAATTCGGGCTTTACATACAAACACACTCCTCCACCCTTTTTAATCCCTCTGTCCCTCCTAAAAAGGGTGTAACCATTTAAATTCACAATTCAGTCACATGTTTCATCCCACCAGGTCTCAGTGATACCAATTATATCATAATTTTTAGAGCATGCAATTAATTCTAGGTCTCACATTTTATCTGACAAACTCCGTGCATTTGCCAGCATACAGCGGAGGTTACTACTTTTACTTTTGAAATTTGCATTACTTAGTGGAGAATTATATGTTAAGTTAGTATTATTCTGTTTTCCTTGTAACAGAGGGACCTGCTTAGCTGGTAAACTGTATGCCCCCCTCACTCCTCCCCCATGACCCCTTACTAACCCCACTGCGCTGTCTACACTAGCTTCCCCATAATTCTTTATCTCACCCGCCCCCCCTTGCCTAGTTTAAACACTCCTCCAACCTCTTAGCCATTCTTTCCCCTAGCACCGCGGACCCCCTTCCATTGAGGTGCAAACCATCACGACTGTATAGGTTGTACCCCAAGGAAAAATCAGCCCAGTGCTCTAGGAACCCAAACCCTTCCTTCCTGCACTAAGACTTGAGCCACTTATTTAGCTCCCTAAACTCCCGCTGTTTTCCTAAACTTGCATGTGGCACAGGCAGAATTTCAGAAAAGATGACATTGGAAGACCTTTCCCTGATCTTAGAGCCTAGATCCCTGAAATTACTCTTTTTTTCATCTATCATTAGTACCGATATGCACTAAGACAGTTGGGTCGTGCCCAGCCCCACTCAATAATTTGTCTATCCGATCCACCACATGCCGAACCCTGGCACCAGGTAGACAGCAAACTGTTCGGTTGTAGCAATCCGGACGACAGATTACCCTATCCACTTTCCTAATAATTTAGTTATGTTTAGCCCTGTCTCTGCTCTCCTCCCCACCACTACTAGAGAAACTGGTCTCCCGGCTGTTAGAGAGATCAGCCCCATCTAAAATTGCCAATCCAGAGTTCACACTCCCATCATCTTCACACAATCTGGCAAATTTGTTGCGATGTATAAGCTCTGGATCAGCCTCCATTTTCCTTTTGCCCATCTTAGATTTTCTAACTGTCACCCAGCTAGCTGCCTCATAATCCTGCTGCTGTTCTGTCCCCCCCCCCAAACTATCTTTCAAGATTTTCAATCAACCGCAGTGTTGCAATTTGTTGCTCTAGTGCTCTAACTCGAGCCTCCAAAGTGGCAATTTGCTCACAACCACCATATTTATTAGTATATTAATTAATAAGTGATATGTTAATTGTAATATATGGGAGATCTTATAAATAGAAAGTATAATGTATTTATATAGTGAATAAAGTACCCCCTCTTGTAAAATATAAGGATATTATAAGTTACCGAGGAGTTTCATGACCATATAAAAACACGAGGCCGAAGGCCGAGTGTTTTTATACAGGTCATGGAACTCCGAGGTAACTTATAATATCCTCATATTTTACAACTGGGGGTACTTTATTAATTATAATACACAAATTTTAGTGAGTCATGTGACAGAAATTACATCACTACTCACCGTTTATAACTGATGACATCACTACTCACCGTTTATAAGGATATAATTTACAAGATATTCACGGCTTTTGTGTATTATATATATATATATATATATATATATATATATCTCCATACAAACCGCACACATAGGACTTGTAAGTGAAAAAAAGTGAAAAATTTATTCCGACGTTTCGGTTCACATACAGGAACCTTCCTCAGGTGGGGTACACAGTGCATAGCAAACAATACTGAATTTAAACACAAAAATGGCGCCAAACAATCAACCTGTGACATCATCAAAAGCGTCAGTGAGTCATATGTAATATATGGGAGATCTTATAAATAGAAAGTATAATGTATTTATATAGTGAATAAAGTACCCCCTCTTGTAAAATATAAGGATATTATAAGTTACCGAGGAGTTTCATGACCATATAAAAACACGAGGCCGAAGGCCGAGTGTTTTTATACAGGTCATGGAACTCCGAGGTAACTTATAATATCCTCATATTTTACAACTGGGGGTACTTTATTAATTATAATACACAAATTTTAGTGAGTCATGTGACAGAAATTACATCACTACTCACCGTTTATAACTGATGACATCACTACTCACCGTTTATAAGGATATAATTTACAAGATATTCACGGCTTTTGTGTATTATATATATATATATATATATATATATATATATATATATATATATATATATATATATATATATATATATATATATATATATTGTGGGGGTTCACTCGCTGGTAGGCTGCAAAAGAGACGACTTCACACACCAGGAACGGTTTAAGGGCTTCCTGCCCGCGTTTATTTTCCAGCGGCTGCAGAAGTTTCCCCTCGCAGGGGGAAAGTAACCAAAAAACAGCAGTTTAACAGAAATATCCAGCCTCCTGGCTAACACAAAATAAATGCTTTGCTTTCTCTCCTGAAGCTGAGCAATACCAGCAGTTTGTCTCACACACATTCAGCACTGCTGCTCAGCATCAGGTATACTAAATAGGCCTAGGGCTTCTTGAAAACCTGGCCTACGGATTTGGGAATCCGCCCCACCCTACTCTTGCGGGTTCCCAGTAAGACCTGTCCCGGATCAACAATTACAAAAACCTTGCAGAGAGACTTAGGGGCACATTTACAAAGCTCGAGTGAAGGATTCGAATAAAAAAAACTTCGAATTTCGAAGTGTTTTTTTGGCTACTTCGACCATCGAATGGGCTAGTTCGACCTTCGACTACGACTCGAATCGAACTAAAAATCGTTCGACTATTCGATCGTTCGATAATCGAAGTACTGTCTCTTTAAGAAAAACTTCGACCCCCTAGTTCGGCAGCTAAAAGCTACCGAACTCAATGTTAGCCTATGGGGAAGGTCCCCATAGGCCTGCCTATGTTTTTTGGATCGAAGGATATTCGTTCGATCGAACGATTAAAATCCTTCGAATCGTTCGATTCGAAGGATTTAATTGTTCGATCGAACGAATAATCGTTCGATCGTTCGATCGAAGTATTAGCGCTAAATCGTTCGACTTCGATATTCGAAGTCGAACGATTTTACTTCGATGGTCGAATATCGAGGGTTAATTAACCCTCGATATTCGACCCTTAGTAAATGTGCCCCATAGTGTTTCTCTGCTAAGAGCACTACTGGTCTCACCTCAGTAACAATATCTGAGAATCCGTGGCCCAACATACATTCCATCAATCACTTTTCCCCAGGAAACTGGGGACCTTTTTGTCACCATACCACAATATATAGTGAATAAAGTACCCCCTTTTGTAAAATATAGGGATATAATAAGTTACAGAGGAGTTTCATGACCATATAAAAACACGAGGCCGAAGGCCGAGTGTTTTTATACAGGTCATGGAACTCCGAGGTAACTTCTAATATCCTCATATTTTACAATTGGGGGTACTTTATTTATTATAATACGCACATTTCAATGAGTCATGTGACAGAAATGACATCAGAACTCACCGTTTATAACTGATGACATCAGAACTCACCGTTTATAAGGATATAATTTACAGGATATTCATGGCTTTTGTGTATTATATAGTGAATAAAGTACCCCTCTTTAGGGATGTAGCGAACGTCGGAAAAAAAGTTCGCGAACATATTCGCGAACTTGCGCAAAAATGCGAGCGGTTCGCGAACGGTTCGCGAACCCCATAGACTTCAATGGGAAGGCGAACTTTAACATCTAGAAAAGACATTTCTGGCCAGAAAAATGATTTTAAAGTTGTTTAAAGGGTGCAACGACCTGGACAGTGGCATGCCAGAGGGGGATCAAGGGCAAAAATGTATCTGAAAAATCTGCCTGTGTGTGCTTGGAAGAGATAGTGTAGGGGGAGAGCTGTTAGTGATTTCAGGGACAGATGATAGTAAGTTTGCTGGCTAGTAATCTGCTTGATACTGCTCTGTATTGGAGGGACAGAAGTCTGCAGGGATTTGAGGGACATTTTAGCTTAGGTAGCTTTGCTGGCTAGTAATCTACTGTTCTCTTTAAACAACTGCCATACGTTGACCTTGTAGGCATTGTTTGCCCAGTTTTTTTGGACGCAGCCACTGAAGCACAGTTGCCAGAAAAAATATGCCATATAAATGCTGAAAATAGTAATTTTTCGCCATACGTTGACCTTGTAGACATTGTTTGCCCAGTTTTTTTGGTTGCAGCCACTGAAGCACAGTTGCCAGAAAAAATATGCCATATAAATGCTGAAAATAGTCATTTTTTGCCATACGTTGACCTTGTAGGCATTGTTTGCCCAGTTTTTTTGGTCGCAGCCACTGAAGCACAGTTGCCAGAAAAAATATGCCATATAAATGCTGAAAATAGTAATTTTTTGCCATATACGTTGAGTCAACGTATGGCAAAAAATGACTATTTTCAGCATTTATATGGCATATTTTTTCTGGCCTCTGTGCTTCAGTGGCTGCGGCCAAAAAAACTGGGCAAACAATGCCTACAAGGTCAACTTATACACTACTACAGCGATGGATACGGATTACGTAAAATATATTATGGCTGCTTGAAAAAAGTCACTCCGGTGTTTTTTCTGGAGACGGTAATATTATGGATATTTAGACAGAATGTGAACAAGGTCACACAGCTAGATGGCAGTTGGTTGAATAACACACTGGGCAAAAAATGCCTACAGGGCAAATAATGCCTAAAAGGTCAACTTATACACTACTACAGCGGTAGTAAAATAAAAAAAAGTAAAATAAAAAAAAATGAATATTAAAAAAAAAAAATTAAAGTTGGTGCTGCTGAACTACTAGGAGCAGCAGATTAGCACACCAGTCCCACTCCCCAACACTGCTAGACTAATAGCACTGGGCTCTTATAGTAGTAGTAGTAGTAGTAGTAGTAAAACAACAAAAAAATAAATAAAAGCAGTCCTTACAAGGACTACTGTTATTGCAGCAGTCAGCAGATGAGATCAGAAGCAGGACAGCTGCCCACTGCAGCTACATACAGAGCACTGCAGTAGAAGGTAGATTACTAGCCAGCAAAGCTACCTAAGCTTAAATGTCCCTCAAACCCCTGCAGACTTCTGTCCCTCCAATAACAGAGCAGTATCAAAACGATTACTAGCCAGCAAACTTTCAACTGTCCCTGAAATCACTAACAGGCAGCAGCTCTCTCCCTACACTATCTCTTCAGCACACACAGGCAGAGTGAAAAAACGCTGCAGGGCTTCGGTTTTTATAGGGAAGGGGAGTGGTCCAGGGGAGAGCTTCCTGATTGGCTGCCATGTACCTGCTGGTCTGGGGTGAGAGGGCAAAAAAAAGCGCCAACAATGGCGAACCCAAAATGGCGAACGTCGCGCGACGTTCGCCAACTTCCGGCGAGCGCGAACACCCGATGTTCGCGCGAACAAGTTCGCCGGCGAACAGTTCGCGACATCTCTACCCCTCTTGTAAAATATAAGGATATTATAAGTTACCGAGGAGTTTCATGACCATATAAAAACACGAGGCCGAAGGCCGAGTGTTTTTATACAGGTCATGGAACTCCGAGGTAACTTATAATATCCTCATATTTTTCAACTGGGGGTACTTTATTTATTATAATACACAAATTTTAGTGAGTCATGTGACAGAAATTACATCACTACTCACCGTTTATAACTGATGACATCACTACTCACCATTTATAAGGATATAATTTACAAGATATTCATGGCTTTTGTGTATTATATATGTATATATATTGGTCCCTTTGCAAGAACAGTAGCTGCCTTTTTACTGCAGTTTCAAAGTAACCCAATATAACAGTAGTTGAGGTTGAGAAAACACTTGCATTCAACCATCAACAAAAAATTTGTGTCTAAGTGAAAATAGCCAAACTGATCTGTTCGCTGATCCAGAGGAAGGTGAATTGAATTGATACAATAGTTGCTAATATTCCCCATATACTGCTGAGAAATGGTTTAACTAATTGTATCAACTAAATGAAGCAAATTGTAACATTTCAGATGTTCTTGGATTACTGAGTTGCCAGACTGAAATACAAGAGACAAACATTAGAAGTGAGATCTGGTTACAATGGTGATATAACAACTGCATTTTACCTTCACGGTTATTTCAGTTTCAGCTGACACCTACCTGAACAATGGAACTACCATTAACCAATGATGGTATTTATTTTTTGTACAATGTGAGTATGAAATAATCCCCACATACAAGACAAGCAGGTGGAGGAATAGCAGCCGATTTGTCTCTTGGCCCTGACCCCCAGAACAAACACCCACCCTGTGTAAAGCTCAGTATCACCTATTCCCTACTGCACTTGGCACACAGATCAGATCTAAAGATTTTCCAATCAGAAATCTCCTGAGATTTTCAGTGCAAAAGCTCATGATGACATCACTGGAGTTACCAGCTAAGGATTAATTTCTAAAGGCACTACTAACCAGTACCCTTGCCCCTCCCCAGACAAGCTCAAATAGACACACTGGTCAGTCAGAGGATTTTTTTTTGAATGTTTCTTTAAATATTTTAGGCAAACAGGTTTGGGGAGGCTTAGCCCACATACCCCCTTCCACTGTGGATAACAGAGCCCCCCAGTACATAATTAAACACCTTAGGGACCCCTAATAAGTATTTCCACATGCTAACCCTACTTTGTTCACCTCCCACAAACAGAGCAGAAAAGACAGAGTATGTCACACATAGATAAAGAACAGCAGCAGAGTATGGCAGAATGTGGCACATACAGGGAGCTTAGGGAAAGCAGAGTATGGCACACACATTGAGCACAGGGCAGACCAAGTATGACACACAGGGAGCATAGGGAAAGCAGAGTATGACACACACAGGGAGCATAGGGCCAGGGGCGGATTAATGCATAGGATAACCTAGGCTATAGCCTAGTGGCCCATTTGTGGTCAGGGGCCCATGGGTTTTTTATTGCAATTTTTTTTTTATTTTAAAAAAAAAAATTATCTGACCTGCTGGTCCGACGTCCACTAGTCTGAGTGACCTGCCAAGTCCCTCCCCCCTGCTTGCTGCCTGGGAGTCGGAGACAATTTAGGCAAGGCAGATCTTCTATGCACAGCATTGTCTGCATGCAATCTTTCTAGCCGGGCTGACTGTATCTGTCTTCGACTCTTCGCTGGAATTGGCGCTCACCAGTGACATCACTGGTGTGCACCGAAGGCAGACCCGGGAGAGTTGAGCGCGCGCTTGCACACACTTTGTGATCTTGCCAGTTGCCAAGTTACCTCCTTACAAGTCTAGCTATTAGCTTAACTAAGTCTTCTGATTTTGCCCAGTTGCCTGCACCTGCGATCTCCTGCCTGTTTCTCCCTCCCAGCTAGCTAGAAAGCAGGGGCTGGGGGGGCACCGGGCCAGCCAGCACGGTAGCACCCAGTCCAGCAGCAGTTCTTGCATGCAAGAACAGTCAGTCGGCAGAGATTTTTTTTTTTTAAATTAAAAACTTATGGCTCAACTTAAGGCTGAATCAGACAGCAGTTACAACTGGCCAGTGTCTATGCTGCTCCACTGGGATCATCAGCATTGGGGTCTCACTCCCAGCCAGGCAGCAGCTGTGTATCTGCTAATCTGCTATTTTTTAAATATATCAAGCCAGCTATTAAGTAGCATTCACAAGGACATTCACAGGGGTCGGCCAGCAACAGGGTACCATGCCCGGGCCCAGCTGCAGCTGTAGCCAGCCTGTGCCTGAAACAGTCAGAGAAAAATTGCAGCTTGCAGACAGTGAAATAATGTTTGTAACCTGCAGATAGTGAAATAATTTCTGCAGACAGAAATTTCAATGTTGATAAATGTAAAGTCATGCACCTGGGATGTAAAAATATACAAGCCACTTATACCCTTAATGGGACTGCACTAGGCAAATCCATTATGGAAAAGGACCTTGGAGTCCTTGTAGATGATAAACTTGGCTGTAGCAAGCAATGCCAGTCAGCAGCATCAAGGGCAAATAAGGTCTTGAGCTGTATTAAAAGGGGCATAGAGTCACGGGAGGAGGGGGTCATTCTTCCACTGTATAGAGCACTTGTAAGGCCCCATCTAGAATATGCCATACAGTTTTGGTCTCCATCACTTAAACAGGATGGGTGAATTTTTTCGCCTTGTTTCCCCGAAAAAATGACGCCCATAGACTTGTATGGTGTTGTGCGTCAAAATAAAAAGACGCGCGTCAAAATAATTTCGCGCACGACAAAATGTTTTTGACGCCCATAGATTTTAATGGATGTCGGCGACATTTCGCCGGCAGTGAATTTTTGGCGAAACAAAGGGGTCAAATTCGCCCATCCCTAGACATTATTGTATTAGAGAGGGTATACAGAAGGGCAACTAAGCTGGTAAAAGGTATTGAAAATCTTAGCTATGAGGAAAGACTGGCCAAATTGGGGATGTTCACGCTGGAGAAGAGGCGCTTAAGGGGTGATATGATGACTATGTATAAATATATAAGGGGATCATATAATAATCTCTCTAATGCTTTATTTACCAGTAGGTCTTTCCAGCTGACACAAGATCACCCATTCTTATTAGAAGAAAAGAGGTTCCAGCTAAATATTCGGAAGGGTTTTTTACAGTGAGAGCTGTGAAGATGTGGAATTGTCTCCCTGAATCAGTGGTACAGGCTGATACATTAGATAGCTTTAAGAAGGGGTTGGATGGTGTTTAGAAAGTGAGGGAATACAGGGTTATGGGAGATGAGTCAAGTTGATCCAGGGACTAGTTTGATTGCCATTTTCCTCTGTATCAACTGGCAGTTAGGCAGATTTAAAAAAAAAAAAAAGGGTTGAACCTGATGGGCATGTGTCTTTTTTCAACCTTACTTACTATGTTACTTTGTTACTATGTGACAGTGAAATAATTTTTGCAGCCTGCAGACAGTGAAATAATTTCTGTTATTTTTGTTTCGCCGCATAAATACGCTAGTGTCATGTGCCATTGCCTAAGCCTAAAACCGCTAGCATATTAACATGGCAGACGGCTTTTTTTAAAAAAGACACGCCAAAATGAGGTCCAGCCCTAGAAGGGGGCCCTGTGGAAAGTGTAGCCTAGGGGCCTCACATGTCCTTAATCCACCACTGCATAGGGTTGTTCACTGTTAAACTAACTCTATAGAGAGTGATAGTGAGACAATTTGCAATTTGTTTTCATTTATTTTTTTGTGTTTTTTGAGTTTGAGCTATCCAGTTTGTAATTACAGCAATCCAGTTGCTAGGGTCGAAATTACCTTAGCAACCATGCATTGATGGAGAGGCCTGAATAGAAATATGAGTAATAAAAAGTAACAATACATTTGTAGACTTACAGAGTATTTGTTTTTTAGATGGGTCAGTGACCCCCATTTGAAAAATGGAAAGAGATTTAAGCTGAATGCAAATAATTTAAAAACAATATAAAACAAATAATGAATACCAATTTAAATGTTGCTTAGAATAAGCTATTCTATAATATACTAAAAGTTAACTTAAATGTGACCACCCCTTTAAGAACTTGAATTCGGCTATTCGCCACCTAAAACCTGACGAATTGCTGTTTAAATCAATGGGAGAGGTCCAGGGATCAATTTGGAGATGTTTGCAGCCTTCCTGACAGTCGAGTTTTTTTTTGGAGAAAAAAACTTGAATCAAGTTTTTAAAATTCGAATCAAATTTGATTCAAATCGAGTTTTAGGGTTGATTTAAATCATCTGAGTTTAAAAAAATTTGATTTTTTTAACAAATTTAGATTGGTGGAATTTATGGGAGTTTAGGGGTGTTTTTAAAAACTCACATGAATTTGAAATTCGACCTTTGATGAATGTGCCTCCCCATGTAAAGCCCTGAGACAGGAGCTGCCAGTAATAAACAGACCTTAGTTGCTGGAGGCTGCAGTTAGGTCTGTGCTGCGTCACTTATTAAAGACATAAAGAGATTTTCTAGATACATGTGGAAAGTGACAATTTCTCTTTCATTTCAAGAGAAAATGATCTGTTCACTTTCTGAGCATAAAATGTTACGGTATTAAGGGAATGTGTTTATCTTGTGTGGATCAGTTTGCTCATGCTGAATATGGATCTGACATAATGCCCAGGGTAAGACATTGTAAGACACACACACACCCTTTACACTTACAGGGGTTATTCACCTTCAACGTCCAAATCTTATGAAACCACTAAAAATGCTCTCATTGTGTTAGAAAACCCATTTGCCATCAAAAAAGTAAAAAGGTCATTGTAAAAGCAAGTTTATATACCATTTAAATCTGTCCTTCTCCTGTCTCTCTAATCAGTTTTCTGAAGGATGGGAGTGGCCTGTTTTATACCTGCACTTCCTATATGATTACATCATCACTCCCAGGCTTTGCTCTTACTTGGTTCTTATTGGACATTGATACTGCCGTCCCCTTGTAATTCATTGGTTGCTGGTGCACTTGTAAGCAGTCACATATATTCAAAGGCCATTGGTTAATTTCTCCCTTACATTGGCTGCTATCTTGTGTGCATTACTTTAGAGTCTCAAAAAGACCATCATATCCCCAATCTCACACATTTTTACTATGCAAATAAGCAATTACATTAATGGACATGTAAACTCTATAAACCCTTACTATGTCATTAAATTGGGCACATATTACTCACACAAAATGCATCATTGTCTCTGTATTTTTCCCCTTCGTTAGTCTGCACTGTAGTGTTTTCCTGAATACAAGATCCGCTTCAACCAGGCGGACATTTTTTCAACCATCAGCTACATCATTATTTATTTTTGTATATCCAGCCACGCCTGATGACCTTGCTCAGAAGTTTTGTTTTGTTATGTAACTTTATTAAGTATGTGTAATCCCACTCATTTATACATGTAACCCCACTCACTCATATGCATAATCCCATTCACTCATACATGTAATCCCACTCCCTCGTATGCATAATCCCACTCATACATGTATTCCCACTCACCCATGTATGTAATCCCACCCACTCATATGCATAATCCCACTCATACATGTAATCCCACTCACTCATATGCATAATCTCACTCATACATGTAATCCCAATAATACATTTAATCCCACTCAATCATACATGCTTGTAACTCTATGCAGAGGCAACAGAAGCCACCAATGCAGAGAGAAGTGCAAATCTGCTCAATAATGTTCCTAGTACATACTTGGCAGATAGAGCCCTTGTCTGCCAGCATATACAGTGTGTGTGCTTGGCAAACAAAGTGTTAAAGTACAGGGCTCCACTGAGAACTGCAAACGCAGGTAGTACGGTATTCTTTGGGGGAAGCAGGTCTATGCAATTTGCTTTGGAGATTTGCTGCAATTTTTAGTGCAGAGAAGGATGCAAATGCAAAACACAGAAGTGATCTACCATGTTTTTTGCATGCACAGTACATAATGCTCCTGCAATGTATCTACTGCAAATGCACCAGACTAGAACAGAGGACATTTTGGAGGAAGAATAAGAATGGTGGTGTTTTAGGAGAAATAATTTACCTTTACTGATGAAAGATGTGGTAGATCCTGACAATGGCAACCTACTAAAATGGCCCGAGTTTAGAAGACAGAACAACCTGAAGCCAGGAGACCACTCTAATTACATGTTTATCAAGAGTGGATTGGTTGGAGTCAAAAATAAAGAATCTTTTGCTCTTCAGAAACACTGGCTTACTAGGTCATTAGTAGATTTTCTTGATAATTCCAATTTAATCAACATTAACAGGGATGGGCGAATTTGACCTGTTTTGCTTCGCCAAAAATTCACCGCAGGCGAAATGTAGCAGACGCCCAAACTGTTTTGACGCGCGTCTTTTTTTTTTTGACGCACGCTGCCATACGAGTCTATGGGCGTCATTTTTTCGGCGAAACAAGGCGAAAAAATTCGCCCATCCCTAAACATTAATCTCATTTCTCAAAAACTTTGGTCTGCAGGAAATGTGAAAAATCATCCTCTCAAGTAAGTGGCTGAAAACTGGTCTGGCTACTTACATACAACAATTACTCCTTCCCAACTCTCATATTCTATTAGTAAATATAACAAGTATTTGGTGTCTGAAAATTGGAGCGTTCAGCACTTTGGGAAATTGTATAAAAAGTCTTTGTGTGGGCTCTCAGACCATTTTGCTCAAAATGTAACCAAACTAGATGTGAACTTATTTCACTACTTATGGGACTGTCCAAAAGGGAACAAGGTATGGTTATCCTTGGAAAAGTTTTTGTCTCTAAAACTAAAGCTTAAAATTAAACTATGCCCAAAATCTGCACTATTACATCTGGACTCTCTAAGACCAGGTCTGAAGAATCAACCTAATTCACAGAAGGATTTATTGTCAAACCTAATTTTGCTGTTTACAGCTGCTACAAAAACAACCAAAATTCTTAAATTGGCTGTCCAAGTCCACTCCTTCAATGACTGACATCCTATCTCTTCTAAACTAACTTTGTTGGCAAGAAGCAATAAGGATAAAATCAGCACATACAGAGAGCATTTTAGGACATCCTGCTGCTCAATACCTGTCTTGCATGTGATGTCCTATGCCTTCTGAATGGGGCATTGGGTGCTTTTAACGTCACTCGTCGTCCAATTCTGCAGTCACACCTCCGTCCTCTACCCTCCCTTCTCAGCCGACGGTCAAGCTAACTCCACCTTCATCCTTCAGCCCTCAGCCCTCAACCTTCAGTCCTCTTCTGAGGGCTGAGGGCTGAAGGCTGAGGGTGGAGTTAGCATGACTGATGGCCAGGCCTGGACTCAAAATAGGCCCTGGCATTTCAGGTACACAGAGGCCCAAACAGGCCACACAGCAGCCCAAACAGCCCCCACCAGCCCAATATACAGTGACTTTATATGGCAACTTACAGCAGCCCCTCTGGCATTTGCCAGAACCCACAGATTGCCAGTCTGGGCCTGCTGACAGTTGAGAAGGGAGGGTAGAGGACGGAGGTGTGACTGCAGAATTGGATGACGAGTGACGGTAAAAGCACCCGATGTGCCATTCAGAAGGCATAGGACATTGCAGGAAGGAAGGGTATTTTGCCGCAGGATGTCCTAAAATGCGTTCCGTACCTTCACACAGCAGCTCCCTCCTTCCTCCTCCAACCCCACACAAGCCTGTTCCCCCCGCACCCTCCTCTTCCCCCCTGTGAAAATGACACACTGTCCTCAACAAACACAAAGAGCTAAACATTCACCTCCATCAAGTCAGCCCCTTCACATAAGAAACGTCTCTGTACATACATACTGCCACACCAAGTCCCACCAGAAGACTTCTCCTCTTCTCATACGCTGGCCCTGCCCCGCCATACAGAGCCGTGTGTATGCAAATGAACCACACTGACTAGGGATGAGAAGCAGACTGACAGGAGAATCAACCAATCAGAGTTAAGCTTCAGAAACTGCCTGCGTGTGTGCACTTCCTGCTTCTGCCAGGAGTGTGTATGATGTAAATAAGGAAGTACAACAGTCACTGTAGCATTTTTGGGGGTCAGCGACCTCCCCCCCCAACAGGGGGCCCATGATGAAAGGACCCCATCTGCAAAGGGATCCATCTGAGGTGAATATCTCATCAACTGCACATTTTTTGTTAAACATTTATATGGCAAAGCTTGTTATTTTTACAGGAACTGTTACATTTTTGAATGTTATATGAAGGTGGACAACCCCTTTAATATTTCATAATATTGTTGAAAATGTTGTACCTGAGCAGATCACTCCTGCATCTTCATTATGACCACAGGCAAATATCCCCCCTGGTACGGAATCACAGTCCCATAGATAGGATTCATTTCCTCTGCACCGTACTACTTCCCACCAAATCCTCCCGGTACCTGCACCATGATGTGCCCCAGTAGTAGCACTGATGGCACGGCCACATCCCAACTGTCTGCAAACCACATCAGCAGCATTGTTATCCCAGCCAGCGCTGCACACTGTACCCCACTCTCCTTGGAGATAAACCTCTACTCTTCCTTCACATGGACTTGCACCATTCCGTAGTCTGAGGTTCTTGTTTCCTTCAAAAGACAAGGGGAAATATAAAAGATGTAAAAAAAAAAAAAGGCTTTTTATTAGTGACATGGGAAAAACAGTAAAGCTCCTTCTTTGGCATTCAAGAAATCTGTCATAATTTAACATATACAGATATACACAGACATTTATACCCCTGACATTACTCAGAACCAAATACAAATGTGAAATAGGCCTAATAATGAGTGATACTCAGCCTCAGAAACTGAAAACAAGTATAATGACGGCAGGTCACACTGGGCCAGAGGGACATGGGGAAAAACCCAGTGGGCTCCCAACCCTCGTGGGCCCCGCCAGCTAGAGTTGCCACCCGGGCCAGTATTTTACCGGCCTAGCCGGTAAAACACCTGCCAAGGCCGGGGCCGGTATTACAAATTTACCGGCAATGCAATTGCCGGTAATTTGTAATACCCTTTAAAAAAAGCCCCTGGCCTGCCCCCAATTCGCAAAGAACTTACCTTTTTTCCAGCGCCGTGGACGTCTCTGCGATGTTGCTCTGCCCCTTTTGCGGCACACCGCGTAGCTCCGCCCCATTTTTTGCGTCACGGATCGCCCCCTTTTGGTACCCGTCCCCCACTGGCCGGTAATATTTTTTAGTAAAGGTGGCAAACCTACCGCCAGCCCAGATTGGCAGAGCTGCTTCTTGTCTAAGCTCCTTTGTGACCTCCCCCAGCCCAATTGCAGCTGAAATGAAGAAGGGATGTGCTGGGGGGAGGGGCTAGTAAAGCCGATTTCTATTGAGATCTTAAAAACAGAGCAGGAAATAACACTTCGTACTTGTCTATGACTATACATTAGGCATTGATAGAACAGTCTCTGTTCTTGTAGTTGAATTATTTGCTGTTTTCTTCTGACTCTTTCAAAAAAACAATTCCTCTGTAAGGCTGCAAATGTATTATTGCTACGTTTTATCATTCATCTTTCTATTCAGACCCCTCCTATTCATATTCCAGTCTCTTATTCAAATCAGTGCATGGTTGCTAGGGTCATTTTAATCCTAGCAACCAGATTGCTGACATTGCAAACTGGAGAGCTGCTGAATAAAAAGCTAAACAACTCAAAAGCCACAAACAAAATATGAAAACCAATTTTAAATTGTCGCGGAATATCCCTCTCTACTTAATACTAGAGGAGGAGTGTCATTAGCTGTACAGGGGCTTCCTCACCTAAGGAACTATTACCACCAATGGTCACGTGTAATGCCTGAAGTCTCTCCACTACACTTCTCCAGACATAAATTCGCTAGGACAATGATAATTTACTAAAATGTTACATCCAGGGTGCCGACCGCTGGCGAATTTTCGCTAGCGTTACTTCGGCAATCAAAGCGAAGATGCGATAGCGTTCAATTCTTCCTATCACAACTTTGTTAGAGGTCTTCACTCAGGCTAATTTGCATATGGTGGTAAATTTAAGGTGGAATGGACATATAACTGTATGTTGCAGGAAATACATTACATTAAACAAGTCCAAGGAACCTTAATAAAGAAAATAAAGTTGTTATAATGCCCTACACAGGCTATCACTCTGAAAAAAGGAAAAGACGCCAGCGTTTTGCGGGATTTAGAAACTTTTTCAACTAAAAATATGATGTAAGTAACAGAAGATTGAGGAAGATCTATACACTCCAGTGCACTTAGTCTGGTCTGAACTGGAGAAGCCAAATCTGGTGAAAGAGGTAACATTCGGTAAAATCTGCATCTTAGTGAATTTGCGGAGTAACGCCCATTCGCCAGAGCGAAAAGTCGCCTGGTGTTAAAGTGCGAATAACCGCTGAATATCTCCTTCACTAGTGAAATGACACCTACGCCCGTTAGTAAATCGGCCCCTTTATATTTACCCCTTTACAAGCCCCATCCAGTAGAAGCACTGTAAATAATATTCTTGCACATCTTTATATACCAATATAATGTGGATAATGTAGCCACAAATAATTTCTACGCTTGCTTTCTGCTTATTTCAGCACTAGCAGGAGCTTTTTGGTAGAAGTGGTGAAGTAAATAGCCGGCTTGTTTCTTGGATGAAGAATGTATTTAAAGGAGAAGGAAAGGCTAAAATTAAGTAAGCGTTACCAGAAAGTCTATGTAAATACACCAGTAAACCCTCACAGTAATGCTGCTCTGAGTCCTCAGTCAAAAGAAACACCACATTTCTTTCCTTCTATTGTGTACATATGGGCTTCTGTATCAGACTTTCTGTTTTCAGTATAAACCTCCAGCTATGGACTTGAGCATGCTCAGTTTGCTTCTCTCTCCCAATCCTCCTCCATTTCCCTTTTCCTCCTCCGCCTCCCTGCTGTAATCTGAGCCCAGAGCTATGAGTGAGCAGGGAGAGACTCAGGCAGGAAGTGATGTCACACCAAGCTAATATGGCAGCTGCTATCCTAAATAAACAGAGTTTCTAGAGCTGTTTACTACTCAATTTATTCTGTTAACTGCTTTAGTAGCTTTCCTTCTCCTTTAAGGATATATTACTTATCACCAGCTCAGTCAAGTATTATTGCCTTTAATGGGTAATATTGTCATACGCATTTTCTGCCAGTTTACGTTGCCTACAATTTTTTGGGGGCAGTGATTCACATTCATGTAAGTGAAACATTTGATTCAAGTGGCCAAATTATCAAAGTACTTATAAAGTACATCCCCCCATGCCAAAATTCATAATTAATAATGACATTTGTTACTAATTACTAATTTTAATTTGTTTAACAACATTTCAGTCTCTAGTATAATGCAGGCTATATGAGAACATCCACTGTGACTGGAAGAAAGGAGATTTCAGAATACGAAGGGAAAGTATCAGGCAAAGCTAAGCTACGAGTAAATTGAGGCTTCTCTATCATAAAAGTGGGCGCTAAATCGATGATTAAAATTCTCATGTGCTGGTTTCTGAGCTGTCAGACTCTGAATTAATTATTATTAATCAACTTTTAATTACATTTTTACTTGTATATTCTATATATTCTGTACATGGTGCTTCCCTGCTAATGGGCCGTGGTTGACTTGAACTGGTATAGAAACGCAAAGCCCTATTTATCATGTAAAATGATTCACAGTTTTTGGTCACCATTGTATAACACTGCATGATAAACAGGCCCCATAATATGCAGTATTTTCTTTGTTAAGCTTTAGCTCTCCTTTAATAATTATAAAAGAAGTACTTTCTACTCATGTCATTTAGTAGAACTAGGAATAAGAACCAGCTGTAACATCCTTATATGTTTCATAAATGTGTTATTTAGTGTTATTGTTTAGTTTTATTTAAAGTATCACTTTGGGGCAGATTTACTAAGCTCGAGTGATGGTTCGAATTTCAAAAAGTTCGAATTTCAAAGTACATTTTTGGGTACTTTGACCATCGAATAGGCTATATTCGACAATTCGACTTCGATTTGAACGTTTCGAAGTAAAAATCATTCGACTATACGACCATTTTTTAATCAAAGTACTGTCTCTTTAAAAAAAACTTTGACTTCATACTTCGCCAAATTAAAGCTACCGAAGTGCAATGTTAGCCTATGGGGACCTTCCAGAGCACCTTTATAATTTTTCTTTGATCGAATTAAAATCCTTTGATCGATCACTAAAAATCGTTTGCATCGTTCGATTTGAACGATTTAATCGCTCGATCGTTTTTTATTCGATCGTTCGTTTGATCGAATACGGATATTCGAAGTCGAGGGATTTCAATTCGAGGGTCGAATCTTTAACTTTTAAGTTTTTTTAATTTTGAAATTCGACCCATAGTAAATATGCCCCTTGGTATTCATTATTATAGCTATTTTAATTATCAGTTTATTTTGCACTTTAAATATACTGTACTTATTTATTGGTACATCTATTAATTGTGATCATTATTCATTCACTTATCAACTAACATTCATTTAGCGGATACCTGGCCGCTATTTTACTGGTCTGGCCAATAAAGATGATGGTTGATCCCAATGTTATTAATAGGGAAAAACAATATATATAGGAAGGCCGGTATTTTTTTCCAGGAAAAGGTGACAACCCTAGTAACAGATGGCTAAGGATGTTGCTGATTAAATTATTTTGAAGAAAAATTGATTTTGTGGTTTTCTGAGATTTACTAAAAAGGGGCTTTTATCACACTTAAAATACCTGTAAGTGGTAAATTCATTCCTGTACATTATTTACGGTTTGGAAACTTTTGATAACAGCATATACTGTACCCTGTTTAGAGCTGATATCAGACATTCATTTTAAAACTTGAAATGTCTCCATTGTACCCAAGAGCAGATATGTGATTTATTGCAGCATTTGTATTCTGGATTTCAAGAAAATTTGGCAATAATATAGTAAAATTGTTAATGCATAATTTGGAGTTTAATGTACGTTTTGTGTAAATATTTTATATTTTGCTTTTACAAAAAAACCTTTGACAAGTGGAGTAGAATGAGTATGTTCTGGTAATAAAGCTGTTGTGGGTTCAGTTTGATTTGGGAACAACTTGTTTTATTAAGAAATATAATAAATTAAACGCAAATTCTGAACAACCAATTTTAAATCATATATAGCTATGACTCATTTGCCCTTTATTTAAATCTCCCTGCAAAATTGTATTTACCCCCATGTATAGTAAAAAACACAATGTTTTCCCAGGTGCAGTAATCCATAGCAACCAATAAGATGTTTATTTTAAACACTTTATAAGTAAATGCTACCTGCTGATTGATATCTATATTTTACTAGACCTGTAGAAAACATTGCAGCTTTTATTACATAACCCATTAGGTCAGAATGTTATGCAGCTTGGTTTAGGGAAGCAACAAGGCAAACAGGTTTGGGGAGGCTTAGCCCACATACCCCCTTCCACTTTGGATAACAGAGCATCCCAGTACATAATTAAACACCTTAGGGACCCCTAATAAGTATTTCCAAATGCTAACCCTACTTTTTTCATCTCCCACAAACAGAGCAGAAAAGACAGAGTATGTCACACATAGATAAAGAATGGCAGCAGAGTATGGCACACACAGGGAGCATAGGGAAAGAAAAGTATGACACATGGAGAACAGGGCAGATAGAGTATGGCACACACAGAGAGCATAGGGAAGGCAGAGTATGACACACACAGGGAGCATAAAAAAGGCAGAGTATGACACACACACAGGTAGGATAAGAGCAGGGAATGCAACGTAGAGCAGACACAGCCAGAGTAGGGCAGGAAACAGGGAAATCTATCAGGACCATACAATGACTGATCAGGTGCAGGGCCACTCTTAAGATGAACAGTAAATAGTGTGCTATGTACAGTGACATAATGCAAGTGCTGCTCCTACAATCTGTATGTGGTGTGAAAATCTGAACAATGCTGGTGCTTACAGACTGAATAAAAGGTACAATGTAGGGTTCTACAGGTGTGAACAATAAATGGTTTTACATATGTGAACAATGCAGGGTCCTGTATGAACAATACAACACAGGACAGCCCTGATTTTAAATATAGGCTTGAATCCAATCTATGGACAGGGCTGCCTGTGTCCATGATGCTGCCTTCTGCACCTTATACCAGATTGCTTTATCTAGGGCAAGGTGCAGACTGCAGTGTAGTTAGTAAATCCTAGATGATTGCCAGTAAAAAAAAGCAAGCATGCTGACTTTAAAAATGTGATACCTAAGTTGAGTCATAGCCATCTCTTGCTGCAAAGTTTGCTGTCTCTGTTTTCTTACAGATACTTGCTTTGTCCCTTGGAAATAGCTGCCATCTCTTCTCCTAGCACCTTCATATAAAGGTTGTTCCCATCCCCTAAACATTGCTTCTTGTCTCCTTTCTCTCCATCTGCTTCAAATATAAAAATGCTTCAATGTACCATCTGTTGTTGCTGCTAATACTGCTATTTGATAGGACAAGAAAGATTTCTACATCACCACCCACTGTTAGAACCTGGTAATGGGCACTGGAGATGGGGCAAGGGTTTGACATGCTAAGAATAAATCTAAACATTGCTCCAGCCTATCAGAATTTCACCTCCAACATGCACATTAGGGGGCAGATTTATCAAGGATCGAATTGAAAATTTGAATTTGAATTTTCAATTTTTTTATGTTTAAAATTGTCAAATTCGAAAAGGGAGTTATTCAAATTCTAATCGAGTTTTTCAAAAAATTAGAATTCAATTTTCGAGATTTATCATACTCTGGGCATTTAAAGGGGTTGTTCACCGTTAAACTAACTCTTAGTATGATATAGAGAGTGATAGTGAGACAATTTGCAATTTGTTTTCATTTTTTATTATTTGTGGTTTTTGAGTTATTTAGCATTTTAGCAGCTATCCAGTTTGTAATTACAGCAATCCAGTTGCTAGGTTTCGAATTACCATAGCAACCATGCATTGATGGAGAGGCCCGAATAGAAAGATGAGTAATAAAAAGTAACAATAAATTTGTAGACTTACAGAGTATTTTTTTTTAGATGGGGTCAGTGACCTCCATTTGAAAACTGGAAAGAGATTTAAGCAGAATGCAAATAATTTAAAAACAATATAAAATAAATAATGAATTCCAATTTAAATGTTGCTTAGAATAAGCTATTCTATAATATACTAAAAGTTAACTTAAATGTGACCACCCCTTTAAGAAATTGAATTCGGCTATTCGCCACCTAAAACCTGCCGAATTGCTGTTTAAGTCAATGGGAGAGGTCCAGGGATCAATTTGTTTGCAGCCTTCCTGAAATCCAAGGTTTTTTTGGAGAAAAAAACTTGAATTGAGTTTTTAAAATTCAAATCAAATTTGATTCAAATCGAATTTTCGGGTTGATTTAAATCATCCGAGTTTAAAAAAATTTGATTTTTTTAACAAATTTAGATTGGTGGAATTTATGGGAGTTTAAGGGTGTTTTTAAAAACTCACATGAATTTGAAATTGGACCTTTGATGAATGTGCCTCCCCATGTAAAGCCCTGAGACAGGAGCTGCCAGTAATAAACAGACCTTAGTTGCTGGAGGCTGCAGTTAGGTCTGTGCTGCGTCACTTATTAAAGACATAAAGAGATTTTCTAGATACATGTGGAAAGTGACAATTTCTCTTTCATTTCAAGAGAAAATGATCTGTTCACTTTCTGAGCATAAAATGTTACGGTATTAAGGGAATGTGTTTATCTTGTGTGGATCAGTTTGCTCATGCTGAATATGGATCTGACATAATGCCCAGGGTAAGACATTGTAAGACACACACACACCCTTTACACTTAGAGGCACATTTATCAAGGGTCAAATTTCGTGGGTTAATAAACCCTCGAATTCGACCCTCGAATTTGAATCCTTCTAATTTGAATATCGATTTTGAAGGATTAAGTGCAAATCCTTCGATCGATATATCTAAGTAAAAATCATCCAATCGAATGATAAAATCCGTGGGATCGAACGATTTGAACGATTTTAATCGATCGATCAAAGGATTTTTCTTCGATCAAAAAAAGATTAGAAAAGTGCTGGGGAAGGTCCCCATAGGCTAACATTGTACCTCGGTAGGTTTAAAGTTGCGAAGTATGAATTCGAAATATTTTTTAAAGAGACAGTACTTAGACTATGTAATAGTCGAACGATTTTTACTTTGAATCGTTCAAATCATTCGATTCGATCGAATTTGACCCATTCGATGGTCGAAGCACCCAAAAAAATACTTCAAAATTCGAATTTTTTATCATTCGAATTCTTCACTCGAGCTTAGTAAATGTGCCCCTTAATATTTCATAATATTATTGAAAATGTTGTACCTGAGCAGATTACTCCTGCATCTTCATCATGACCACAGTTGTTCTCCCCTGGGCGGGAATTACAGTCCCATAGATAGGATTCAGTTCCTCTGCACCGTACATTATCCAACCAAATCCTCCCGGTACCTGCACCATGATGTGCCCCAGTAGTAACATTGATGGCACGGCCACATCCCAACTGTCTGCAAACCACATCAGCATCATTGTTATCCCAGTGACTGCTGCACACTGTACCCCACTCTTCCTGCTGATAAATCTCTACTCTGCCGTCACATGGACTTGCACCATTCCGTAGTCTGAGGTTCTTGTTTCCTTCAAAAGACAAGGGGAAATATAAAAGGTGTAAAAAAAAAGGCTTTTTATTAAAAGATGTAAAAAAAGGCTTTTTATTATTATTTCTGAGAAAAAAACTTGAATCGAATTTTTAAAATTTGATTCAAATTTGATTCAAATTCAATTCGTGTTTTCAAGAGAAAATGATCTGTTCACTTTCTGAGCATAAAATGTTACGGTATTAAGGGAATGTGTTTATCTTGTGTGGATCAGTTTGCTCATGCTGAATATGGATCTGACATAATGCCCAGGGTAAGACATTGTAAGACACACACACACCCTTTACACTTAGGGGCACATTTATCAAGGGTCAAATTTCGAGGTTTAATAAACCCTCGAATTCAAATCCTTTGAATTCGAATATCGAATTCGAAGGACTTAACGCAAAGATCGAAGTAAAAATCGTTCGATCGAATTATAAAATCCTTCGAATCAGTCGATTTGAGCGATTTTAAGCGATCGATTGAAGGATTTTTCTTCGATCAAAAAAAGGTTAGAAAAGTACTGGGGAATGTCCACATAGGCTAACATTGTACCTTGGTAGGTTAAAAGTGGCGAAGTATGAAGTCAAAGTATTTTTTAAAGAGACAGTACTTCGACTATTACTTCGAATCGTTCGAATCATTGGATTATTATTATTATTAACATGTATTTATATAGCGCCAACATATTGCGTAGCACTGTAAAGTAAATGTGATTTTACAACTACATCACATGAATTACATATATAGAATATATGGAGTAACAAACATCACAATCAATACAGGTACAAAAAGGTGAGGAAGGCCCTATGCATAGGCATACAGTCTAAAGGGAAGGGAGTAATACACAAGGTGTGGGAGTGGGCAAGATCGAATTGAGTGGGTGAGAAATGTGGTATTGTATGTGGTGTTGCGTTTGGTAGTTAAGCAGAGTGAGGGTAGGCTTCTCGAAAGAAGTGCGTTTTCAGAGATTTCTTGAAAGCAGAAAGGTTGGGAGAAAGTCGGACAGACCGTGGGAGAGAGTTCCAGAGGAGGGGTGCAGCCCTTGCAAAGTCTTGAATGCGAGCATGTGAGGAGGTAATGAGAGAAGAGTTGAGTAACAGGTCAGTAGAGGAGCGTAGTAAGCGACTGGGTGAGTATATAGAGATGAGTTCAGAGATGTAGGGTGGGGCAGAGTTATGAAGTGCTTTGAAAGTCAGTGTCATTAATTTGAATTTGATTCTGAAAGGTAATGGAAGCCAGTGCAGTGATTGAAAGAATGGCGAGGCAGAGGAGGAGCGGTTGCTGAGGTGTATGAGCCTCGCAGCAGTGTTCATTATGGACTGGACAGGTGACAGTCTCTGGAGGGGGAGGCCAATTAAAAGAGAGTTACAGTAGTCTAGACGCGATATGATGAGAGATTTTTGCAGCGTCTTGGGTGATAAATTATCGTATTTTGGATATGTTCCTTAGGTGGAAGTGAAATGATTTAATAAGTGACTGGATATGAGGAGTGAATGACAGGGCAGAATCTAGGATAACCCCAAGGCACCGGCCTGGGGAGAGGGGGTGATAGTGGAATTGTTAACTATGATGGATACTTCCGGGATGTTACTAGTGTTAGTTGGAGGAAAGAGAACCATTTCAGTTTTAGAGAGGTTTAATTTTAGGTAGCGTTGCGACATCCAGGTAGAGATATCGGACAGGCAAGAGGAGACGCGAGTTAGGAGTTCTGGGTTGAGATCAGGAGATGAGAGATAGATCTGAGTATCGTCAGCATAGGTGGTAGTGGAAACCATACGAATTTATTAATTTGCAGAGGGAGGAAGTATAGAGGGAGAATAGTAATGGTCCCAGGACAGAGCCTTGAGGAACTCCAACAGAAAGAGGTAGGGGAGAAGATGATACTCCATTGTAGGAGACACTGAAGGAACGATTGGTGATGTAAGAAGAGAACCAGGACAGGGCTTTGTCACGAAGGCCAAGTGACTGGAGGGATTGGAGGTGGAGAGGGTGATTTACAGTGTCAAATGCTGCTGAGAAATCAAGCAGTATTAGTAGTGAGAAATGATTGTTGGCTTTAGCGGTTAAAAGGTCATTAGTTAGTCAAGTCAGGGCAGTTTCCGTGGAGCGTTGTGGCTTAAAACCAGATTGTAGGGGGTCCAGCAGGTTATTGTCAGAGAGGAATGAGGTTAGTCGGTTGTAGACTAGGCGCTCAAGTGAAAGGTAGCAGAGAGATAGGTCGGAGGTTGTCAAGATTGGAGGGATCAAGAGCGGGTTTTTTCAGAATGGGGCTGAAAGAGCATGTTTTAGTTGAGAAGGAAACAGTCCAGTTGAGAGCGAAAGATTAAATAGGTGAGTTAAGGCTTTGATTAGACAAGGATTGGTATTGCAGAGAAGTTGGATCAAGCGGGCAGGTGGTAAGGTGAGAAGAGGCCAGAAGCTTTGAGACTTCCTCATCAGTGACAGGGGTGAAGGAGCACAGGAGAGACTGGGGAGTGTGGAGGGAGGGTAGTGGAAGTCTAGGGGGTTGAGTAGTGTAATGTCCCTTCTGATAGTGTCAATTTTGTTTTTGAAGTGCTCCGCAATATCTTGAGCAGAGACAGATGTGCATGGAGGGGGGTGGAGAAGGGGAAAGGAGGTTGTTAAAGGTGGAGAAAAGTTGTGCTGGTTTTTTAGAAAGGGAGTTAATGAGTGAAGTAAAGTATGTTTGTTTGGCTTGGAAGAGGCTGGTGTTAAAGGAGCGCAGGGCAGATTTGTTGCTCCAAAAGTCTGATTCTGAGCGGGATTTGCGCCAGCGACGCTCAAGTGCACGTGAATGTCTTTGGAGCACTTTTGTATGAGCAGTATGCCAAGGTTGAAGTGGTTTGGGTCTAGAACGTTTCTTTTTTATTGGGGCAAGCTCATTTAGGGAAGTGGTGAGAGTACTATAGTAGACAGAGGTAGCCACATTAGGACATGAGATGGCTGAGATATTAGAGTGAAGAGAGTCAAAGGAAGAAGAGAGATGTGACACGTCTACAGCTTGCAAGTCACTGTAAGTACGTGTTTGGGGAATAGCAGGGGGTGAGGAGGGAGTTAGTGAGAGTTGAAATGTGAGCATATTGTGATCAGAGAGGGGAAATGGTGAGTTAGTAAAATTGGTGGTTGAACAGAGTCTGGTAAATATGAGATCCAGAGCATTACCATTGGAGTGAGAGGGGGAGTCTGAGTACAAAGATAAGCCTAGGGAGGAGGTTAGTGAAAGAAGTTTAGAGACAGAAGAGTTGTTAATGTTGTTAACGGGTATATTAAAGTCACCTAATATGATGGATGGGATGTTAGATTAAAGAAAGTAAGGAAGCCAGGCAGCAAAGTTGTCCAGACATTGTGCAGTTGGTCCTTGTGTCAATATATAACAGCAATGCAGAGTGAAACAGGAGAAAAGAGCCTAATGCAGTGAGCCTCAAATGAGGAGAATGATAGAGAGGGAACAGGTGGAAGAACTTTAAAAGTGCAGTGGGGAGAGAGAAGCAAACCTACCCCACCTTCAGGTCTGTTACCAGGTCTGTGAGTATGAGTAAGGTGTAGGCCCCCATAGGACAGGGCAGCAGGGGAGGCCTTGTCAGTAGGAGAAAGCCAGGTTTCAGTAAGTGCGAGTAGGTTAAAGGAATTTGCAATGAAATGGTCGTGTATAGCGGTGAGCTTGTTGCAAACAGATCTGGCATTCCAGAGAGCACAGGAAAGATTAACTGGGTTTTTGGTTATAGGAGTAAGTGTTCTGTACTGTTTGAAATTGCTCCGGAGAGAAGGAGCTTGTGATATAACTGGGATGGGGTAAGGGCCAGGGTTTGGGGAAATGTCCCCAGCTGCCAGCAATAGGAAGGAAAGATAGACTAAGTGAGAGTGGGATTTATAAGTCCTTAGTTTGTATGAAAAAGAGGAGTTTTGTGGAATAGCTAAACAGAGTACTTTATAAACTTCATGTGTGGAGAGGGAAGGAGAGGAGAGTAGAGAGGCTGAGATTTGTATAGAACTGGGATTTGCCGGAGGAGGTAGTGTTGAATTTGACCCATTCGATGGTCGTAGTACCCAAAAAAATACTTCGAAATTCGAATTTTTTATCATTCGAATTCTTCACTCGAGCTTAGTAAATGTGCCCCTTAATATTTCATATTATTATTGTAAATGTTGTACCTGAGCAGATTACTCCTGCATCCCGATTATGACCACAGATGTTCCCCCCTGGGCGGGAATTACAGTCCCATAGATAGGATTCAGTTCCTCGGCACCGTACATCATCCAACCAAATCCTCCCGGTACCTGAACCACGAGGTGTCCAAGTAGTAAAACAGACGGCACGACCACATCCCAACTGTCTGCAAACCACATCAGCATCTTTGTTATCCCAGCCAGCGCTGCACACTGTACCCCACTCTCCCTGGAGATAAACCTCTACTCTGCCTTCACATGGACTTGCACCATTCCGTAGTCTGAGTTTCTTGTTTCCTGCAAAAGACAAGGGGAAATATAAAAGATGTAAAAAAAAAAAAGGCTTTTTATTAGTGACGTGGGAAAAACAGTAAAGCTCCTTCCTTTGGCATTCAAGAAATCGGTCATAATTTAACATATACAGATATACACAGACATTTATACCCCTGACAATACTCAGAACCAAATACAAATGTAAAATAGGCCTAATAATGAGTGATACTCAGCCTCAGAAACTGAAAACAAGTATAATGACGGCAGGTTACACTGGGCCAGAGGGACATGGGGAAAAACCCAGTGGGCTCCCAACCCTCGTGGGCCCCACCAGCCCAGATTGGCAGAGTCGCTTCTTGTCTAAGCTCCTTTGTGACCTCCCCCAGCCCAATTGCAGCTGAAATGAAGAAGGGATGTGCTGGGGGGAGGGACTAGTAAAGCCGATTTCTATTGAGATCTTAAAAACAGAGCAGGCAGTAACACTTCAAACTTGTCTATGACTATACATTAGGCAGTGATATAACAGTCTCTGTTCTTGTAGTTGAATTATTTGCTGTTTTCTTTCAAATGTGGGTCACTGACCCCATCAAAAAAACAAATCCTCTGTAAGTCTGCAAATGTATTGTTATTGCTACTTTTTATCATTCATCTTTCTATTCAGACCCCTCCTATTCATATTCCAGTCTCTTGTTCAAATCAGTGCATGGTTGCTAGGGTCATTTTAATCCTAACAACCAGATTGCTGACATTGCAAACTGGAGAGTTGTTGAATAAAAAGCTAAACAACTCAAAAGCCACAAATGAAATATGAAAACCAATTTTAAATTGTCGCGGAATATCCCTCTCTACATCATACTAGAGGAGGAGTGTCATTAGCTGTACAGGGGCTTCCTCACCTAAGGAACTATTACTCCCAATTGTCACATGTAATGTCTGAAGTCTCTCCACAACACTTCTCCAGACATAAATTCGCTAGGACAATGATAATTTACTAAAATGTTTCATCCAGGGTGTTGGCAATCAAAGCGAAGATGTGCTAGTGTTCAATTATGCCTAGAGCAACTTCATTAGAGATCTTCACTCTAATTTGCATATGGTGGGAAATTTAAAGTGAAATGGCCATAAATGTTGCAGCAAATACATTACATTAAACAAGTCCAGGGAACCTTAATAAAGAAAATAGATTTGTTATAATCCCCTACACATGAGCCCAGTGTATAATCTATGTTCCATATGTTAGAAAATGTATGGGGGACCCCGGTTACCCAAAAAGATTTT
This sequence comes from Xenopus laevis, assembly GCF_017654675.1. NCBI lineage: Eukaryota > Metazoa > Chordata > Amphibia > Anura > Pipidae > Xenopus > Xenopus laevis. The sequence goes on along the minus strand of NC_054385.1, from coordinate 115,192,919 downwards.
AAACACTTTTACAGGTTAGCAGGAAAAGACAACAGCGTTTTTTGGGACTTAGAAACTTTTTCAACTAAAAATATGATGTAAGTAACAGAAGATTGAGGACGAGCTATGCTCTCCAGTGCACTTAGTCTGGTCTGAGAAGGCAAATCTGGTGAAAGAGTTAACATTAGGTAAAATCTGCATCTTAGTGAATTTGCGGAGTAACGTCCATTCGCCAGAGCGAAAAGTCGCCTGGTGTTAGAGTGCAAATAACCGCTGAATATCTCCTTCACTAGCGAAATGACGCCTGCGCCTTTACAGGCCCCATCCAGTAGAAGCACTGTAAATAATATTCTTGCACATCTTTATATACCAATATAATGTGGATAATGTAAGATAATGTGGCATCAAAACTCCTTCCTGAGGCCACATAACTAGCAAAAAATAATCAAGGAGGTCCCTAAGAAGATACAACTAGCCACAAGTAATTTCTACGCTTGCTTTCTGCTTATTTCAGCAGAAGTGGTCAAGTGAATAGCCGGCTTGTTTCTTGGATGAAGAATGTATTTAAAGGAGAAAGAAAGGTTAAAATTAAGTAAGCGATACCAGAAATGTTTATATAAATACACAAGTAAACCCTCACAGTAATGCTGCTCTGAGTCCTCTGTCAAAATAAACACAGCATTTCTTTCCTTCTATTGTGTACACATGGGCTTCTGTATCAGACTTCCTGTTTTCAGCATAATCCTCCTGGGCTAGGGCTTGAGCATGCTCAGTTTGCTCCTCTCTGCCTCTCCCCCTCCATTTTCCCCTTCCTCTGCCTCCCTGCTGTAATCGGAGCCCAGAGCTATGAGTGAGCATGGAGAGACTCAGGCAGGAAGTGATGTCACACACAGCTAATATGGCAGCTGCTATTCTAAATAAACAGAGAGAGTTTCTAGAGCTGCTTACTCAGGTATGGAAAAGCATTCTGCAAAATAAATATAGTCTTAATATAACTTGCACTATTGTGGCTAATCTATTGACAATAAACTGCTTTGGTAGCTTTCCTTCTCCTTTTAGGATAAATTACTTACCACCAGCTCAGTCAAGTATTATTGCCTTTAATGGGTAATATTGTCATACACATTTTCTGCCAGCTTACCTTGCCTACAATTTTTTGAAGGCAGTAATTCACATTCATGTAAGTGAAACATTTGGTTCAAGTGGCCAAATTATGAAAGTTCTTATAAACAAGTGTAGAAAAGAAGTTGGGGAGCACCTCCCATCAAGTCGGAGTCACGTGGTAATTCATAAGAGAACAAGAAAGAGAAAGAACTAATATGTCCACAAGCTCATATTTATACACCATTAAAACTTAACTTTTATTACTGATAAATAAGATAAAAAGGTCCAGTAATAATTAAAACATGGTTAGGACCGGGGAGACGGATTAACTTGGAGCAATGGGCTGGTGGTACGGATAAGTGGTAAATGTATTCTAGTGGAGGTCACCCCAAAACACTCTGTTTAAACACTATTCGGTTGGTAATAGGGGCGTAATAGGGGTAGTAGACTACATGCAATGTTATACAATCGCCCCCTTAAAAGCACATAACCCAAAGGGTTAGTGGGGCCTAAATCGGTGGAATTGTGTAAGTCGCTCACTTATTTAGCACCCCTGATGTGTACAACATTAGTATGGGTAGAGGTGCTGCTAATCGTTGGAGAGGCAGGCTTAGTAAATTCTAGAGATTGCGTCTCTATTGGTCATAAATATCTGTGCGATGCCGGCATTTTTTGCCTTTGACAAAGCCCATTAGATTTGGGTGAAACCCGCATACATTCCCCCCATGCCAAATGTATATTTAATAATTAATTTGTTACTAATTACTAATTTTAATTTGTTTAATTACATTTCTGTCTCTAGTATGATACAGGCTATATGAGAACATCCACTGTGAAGTGGAAGAAAGGAGGTTTCAGAATGTGAAGGGAAAGTATCAGGCAAAGCTGAGCTAAGAGTAAATTGAGGCTTGTCTGTAATAAAAGTGGGTGCTAAATGGCTGATTAAAATTCTCATGTGCTGGTTTCTGAGCTGTCATGTTTTTAGACTCTGAATTAATTATTAATAATGTTAATCAACTTTTAATCACATTTTTACTTGTATATTCTATATATTCTGTAAATGGTGTTTCCCTGCTAATGGGCCGTGGTTGACTTGAGCTGGTATAGAAACACAAAGCCCTATTTATCATGTAAAATGATTCACAGTTTTTGGTCGCCACTGTATAACACTGCATGATAAACAGGCCCCATAATATGCAGTATTTTCTTTGTTAAGCTTTAGCTCTCCTTTAATAATTATAAAAGAAGTAATTTCTACTCATGTCATTTAGTAGAACTAGGAATAAGTACCAGCTGTAACATCCTAATATGTTTCATAAATGTGTTATTTAGTGTTATTGTTTAGTTCTATTTAAAGTATCACTCGGTCGGTATTCATTTTTATACCTATTGTAATTATCAGTTTATTTTGCACTTTAAATATACTTATTTATTGGTACATCTATTAAAGGTGATCATTATTCATTTACTAATAAACTAACATTCATTTAGTGTATATGCTTACCACCTGGCCGGTATTTTACTGCCCTGGCCAGTAAAAATGATGGTTGATCCCAATGTTATTAATAGGGAAAAAAGGTGGCAAGTTGGCAACCCTATTAGCATTTGGTTAAGGATGTTGCTGATTAAATTATTTTGAAAAAAATTAGATTTTGTGGTTTTCTGAGATTTACTAAAAAGGGGCTTTTATCAAACGCAAAATACCTGTAAGTGGTAAATTCATTCCTGTACATTATTTTCGGTTTGGAAACTTTTGATCAGCATATACTGTGCCCTGTTTAAAGCTGATATCAGACATTAATTTTAAAACTTGAAATGTCTCCATTGTACCCAAGAGCAGATAGGTGATTTTTTGCAGCATTTGCGATTTGTATTCCAAGAAAATTTGGCAATAATATAGTAAAATTGTTAATGTATAATGGAGTTTAATGTATGTTTTGTGTAAATATTTTATTGGGGTTGGTAAAAAAACCTTTGACGAGTGGAGTAGAATGAGTATGTTCTGGTAATAAAGCTGCTGTGGGTTCAGTTTGTTTTGGGAACAACTTGTTTTATTAAGAAATATAATAAATGAAATGCAAATTCTGAAAAACCAATTTGAAATTATATATAGCTTAGACTCATTTGCCCTTTATTTAAATCTCCCTGCAAAATTGTATTTACCCCCATGTATAGTAAAAAGCACAATTTTTTTCCCAGGTGCAGTAACCCATAGCAACCAATAAGACATTTCTTTAGAACACTTTATAAGTAAATGCTACCTGCTGATTGATATCTATATTTTACTAGACCTGTAGAAAACGTTGCAGCTTTTATTACATAACCCATTAGGTCAGAATGTTATGCAGCTTGGTTTAGGGAAGAAACAAGTTTCCAATAATGGACAATGACCTTGAAATCAACCAGCCTGCAGTATATCACTGATATTCTCATCCATTTAGCAGCAAGAGGTATGGGATCTATTTTACAAAATGCTTGGGACCAGGGTTTTCCTGTAATTTGGATCAGCACCTTAAGTCTACAATAAGTCATTTAAACATTAATTAAAAAATAAATTGTATTATTTTGCCACAACTATGGGTTTGTGCTCCTTAGTTACCATCAAGTACAAGGTTCTGTTTTAGTATTACCGAAAAAATTAGAAATAGTTGCTAAAAAAATAAATGGACTTTATGGGAGAAGGCCCTCCCATTGTTTGGACAAACAGGTTTCAGATAAGAGATTTCATACCTAGACTATGAAATTTCCCTTTGCAGGAGACCAGATTGATTTTTTTTCTTATTTTATAGGACAGCCCTAGCCATTATGCCGCAGATTTATCAAGGGTCGAATTTCAAAGTAAAAAATACTTTTAAAGTAGACCATCGAATTGAAATACTACTTCATCGAATTTGGGTATCCTGCGGTCGAAATAAAATCGCTCGTTCGAACGATTAAATCCTTTGAATCAAACGACTGGAACGATTTTTTCGTACGATCGTACGATTTTACTTTGACTTCAAAAAACGTAGAAAAATACTGTAGAAGGTCCCCATAGGCTAACATAGCACTTCGGTAGGTTTACTTTGGCAAAGTATTGAAGTCAAGGTTTTTTTTAAAGAGACAGTGCTTCGATTATCGAATGGCCGAATATTTAAACTATTTTACATCAAATCGAATTCGAAGTCGAAGTCGTAGTATCCTATTCGATGGTCGAAGTATCCAAAAAATTACTTTGAAAATTCCCTCGAATTTACTTCGACCCTTGAGAAATCTGCCCCTATATGTTATTATACGTTATTCTATTAAACCGGTGAATAATGTTAGTTTTGAAGGCTTAGATTGAACTAGAGGGAACATTTTTTGCATTAAATCTCAATTCTAAACTCTACATTGCCGAATATCTGTCCACAGATATTTGGCTGTTTATCTACACCTGCCTTTCATAATGTGTATTCTGTAGATTTAATAATACACTTGCAATTTTGACATTCATTTATGACAGAATGTGTGATTATTTTAAATTCGATTTGTCATAAAGTGCTTTTCACTTATAATCCATGAGTCCCCAAATTGTATTCCGTTATCTGTATATTTAAAATTTAGTTTTGCCTATACCTTTATACCTTAATTCTGAGTGTAACTGTAACACTTAGAAGCCTATTTACTATACTGCATAAAAAAAAACAAAAAAACAATGCAGCTGTCTAAAATAAATGGCAAATTTATCAAGATGTATGTTTTATTTTATAGCACTGATCACCGGATTTGATGCCATTATTTTACACCCCTACAAACCATGAGTAATCCATTCAAGACGATGGAAAATTTCAAGCTGAAAGTAATGAGAAAAAATCATGGAAACATTTGTGAGGTATATAGTTCATATTTTCTTACAGCATTTTCTACCTCTGCTTTCCTTTACACTGGATTTTTAAAAAGAGTTTTGTGGTCACTGAAAATCAATACACAACTCAATAAGTACAGAACACTGTGATGCCTGGTGATGTGTCGTGTATTAGGCCAACATTTTTATACACAGCATAATAAATACATAATGAGACCAAATATTGCCTAGTGTATAGAATGTTTAAGTACTGTTGCTAAAGAAAATAGCATTTGAGATAAAATTTTGTATTTTTTTACAGGTAATTTTAAATTAGAGAATCTGTAAATAAAACTAATAGTTTGTTTTCTAAAGTTAAAAAAAACTTTCATTAATGACAATAGCATTAAATTGCAATAATGGAAGGATATTGCTCGTGAACATGTAATATACCTAGCTACTATAGCACGGGTATTGGACCTGTTATCCAGAATACTCAGGTCCCGGGGTTTTCTGGATAACAGATCTTTCCATAATTTGGATATTTATACCATAAGTCTACTAGAAAATCATGTAAACGTTAAATAGACTCAATAAACTGGTTCTGATTCCAGTATGAATTAATTGTATCTCAGTTTGGATCAAGTACAAGCTACTGTTTTATTATTACACAGAAAAAGGAGATAATTTTTAGAAATTTGGATTATTTTATTATAATGGAGTCTATGGGAGATATTCATTCCGTATTTCGGAACTTTCTGTATAATGAGTTTCCAGATAATGGATCCCATACCTGTACTAATCTATAGTGATAAAATAGATCTTTAGATACAGGTAATATGAAACAAAAGGAAGACAAAAATAAATATCAGTGTATAATATATTCCTATACTTTGACAAGGATTAACATGGTGCATTATATCATTATAATACACAAAAGCTGTGAATATCTTGTAAATTATATCCTTATAAACGGTGAGTTCTGATGTCATCAGTTATAAACGGTGAGTAGTGATGTAATTTCTGTCACATGACTGACTGAAACTTGTGTATTATAATAAATAAAGTACCCCCAGTTGTAAAATATGAGGATATTATAAGTTACCTCGGAGTTCCATGACCTGTATAAAAACACGAGGCCTTCGGCCTCGTGTTTTTATATGGTCATGAAACTCCTCTGTAACTTATAATATCCTTATATTTTACAAGAGGGGGTACTTTATTCACTATATATTATCTGTGCAGTTGACACAACTAATGTGGAACATGATAGTAGTAAACAAGACATGTATTTTATTTATTTACTTATAAAAACTAAAGAGAATCCTAGTACTCAGATTTGTGCCTACGTATCAACAATATATAGAATTCATTGCACCATGAAATTCTCTGTAAGTTCTAGAATTTGGGATATGATGCAAAAACACTATCAGAAGGTAGATAGGCATGAATTATAAGCCAGGGACAAGCTCTCTGCTAAATATGACTTACCTTGGCCATCAGTGAATACAGATAATAAGGCAGTAAAATAAATGAATCCTTCCCATGCCATTTCTTTGTTACATTTAGCAGAGGAGACCAAGTGTTTGAGATCCTCAAAGGAACAGCATCAAACTCACCTCCCAACAATGTGACAGTTGCTTTCTACATACAAAGGGTTGGGCCTCCATCAGTGACGTCTGTTCTGTTCTCCATGTGGTGTACCCCATTTAATGAAAAGCCTAATATAGAATTATCCCACTTCCTCTTCTTTTCTCTTATACACATTTCCATTTTATTTTTATTCATATTATCTTTTATCATCAGTGCTTTGTTTTATTTTTAACTCTCAAACAGCAAACGACTCGCTGCAGCACTGAGACAATGAACAAATAAAGTCATGCCTACAGGAATATATTATTATTTTTTACAAGTACAGAACCCATCTATTACAAGCAAGTTGTGCCTGAAAATGGACTTCTTGGTCATCTTTAACCATTTCCACCCACATGGGACTCTGGTTAGTCGCTGCTTTGTGGTAAGTTACTACAATTACATCTCTCACAGATGTTTCTTCTTTCCCATCATAGGAGTAGACAGAACAATTTCACAGGAGCCAAAAGACTCATAATTATAAAAAAGTGAAACTAGATCTGGTTTGCCATAGTGAATTCTGCGTCCCTCTATTCCTTTGTATGAAATTTCGAGGGACACAAATATTTTTCATCTATAATAAATAAAACAAGTAAAGAAGGGAAGTCCACCAGGACTTAAATTATAGTTTGACCATGTCCCTTGGAAAAAGTGAATAAGAGGAATTTATCTGTGACAATTGAATTTTTTAAAATTAAAGGTCATTTAAAGTAAAACCATATTTTTGAAGCAATTCTTGATCACTCTAGTTTCTTTTATTATGGGGATTCCAGAACTATACACAGTACAAACGAGGGCTCATTTACGGCCACAAATGCAGTAAGAAAAGTGCAATTTTTCAGGGCAAGTTTTTTCTCACCATGCAGTGTGTTTTGCCAGAATTCTGGTTTTATTGCTGCTGCAAAGAGGCAATGCTTTTGACTAAACTGTGTTGTGACTACTGGAATTTCCATCCAATATACAATTAACATGACTGCATTTGTACTTCATCACTGATAGGGCTCAGTTGTGCTGAAATTTTCTGAAGTCTGTTTAGCACTGCTTCTAGTGTTCTCCATTCAAGTTATGTGGGCAGCCTATTCTTTCAGCGCAACTGAAATTTGGTGATTGACACGGAGCACTGATGGAACCCCTGAGTTATATATATGACAAATATGACAGGTGCAAAAACTTTTGTTAGCCTAAGAAATTGTAGCCCTGATTTTAATATAGCTGTTGAGTTGTATCTCCACAATGAACATAGAATTAACATAATAAGTTAGGTTAAAAAAAACCACATCTTTCAAGTTCAAAATTTTAAATCTATATATGTATATAACCTGCCTGACTGCTAGTTGATCCAGAGGAAGGCAAAAAACCCATCTCTCCAATTTTGCCTCAGAGGGGGAAAAAATTCCTTCCTGACTCCAAAATGGATCAACTTGTACTATGAGCTATCTCCCATAACCCTGTATTCCCTCACTTGCTAAACACCATCCAACCCCTTCTTAAAGCTATCTAATGTATCAGCCTGTACAACTGATTCAGGGAGAGAATTCCACATCTTCACAGCTCTCACTGTAACAAACCCCTTCCCAATATTTAGGTGGAACCTCCTTTCTTTTAATCGGAATGGGTGCCCGCTTGTCAGCTGAAAAGACCTACTGGTAAATAAAGAATTTGCGAGATTATTAGAGAGAGAAGTTCCAGAAGTATTTTCTAAAAGTGCTGTTGATGAATATCTGGTACCACATCTTTAACCAATGTATACCAATTGTAATTAACATATGAACAACTTACCTTTCTATTGTAAAAGAAACATAAAATGTATTATGTAGAGTGAGCTTCCAGGATATTTTTTTTTACATATACCAAATAGAAATTGGAATTGCAAAAACAAATAAAATTGGGTACAGAAATACATTGAACCCTTGTCTGTTTGTTGGTCCATGCTACTCTGTTGCTGAGAATTCTGACAGCTATATTACCATAATCTGTGTTTATTCCTGGATTCCTGTTGGACTTCATTTTCCTACCTTGTTCCTGTGTGTCCTGTCTGTTCCTGAATTCCTGCTGGAACACTCTTACTTGTCTCCTGAACCTTGTCTTCCCTGACCAGTGCATAGACTTTGACTTGAATTTTGTTTAACTACTTTATGGCCCTGATGTTTCCTGCATTGCCGGTTTGAATGTTCCCAGTGCTAGTCTTGTGTGTCTTACCTGTCCTGAATACTATCCTGTCCTTGTCTGTATATATGTCCTCCCTGTATCAAAATAAAGAGCAAAGCCTCTTCTGTTTGTACTGTATAAGTCTTGAATGTTTCCTTTGTTCCCCAGTACCTGCTTGACATTGATGCTGCTCTAGGATCTTCTGAAGAAAAGGCATTCTGTTTGATTAAACCTGTTTTTTCCGCTAGGGCACATCAGAATCACTTTAGGGAATCTTTTGTCTCAGGAAAGGAGGGCTGGGTTTAATGTTATGTGCAGTATGTCCCAGAGATTAAACCCTTGGGCCTGTGCTTTGGGTTTCCCTTACCTTACCATTATACTACAGAGGCAGTCTGCACGGGCTGGACTTTACCAGATAGAAACTACACTAAGGGCTCCTTGAGACAATCGTTTATTAGCTGCGCTCCCCTGCATTCCGTTTCATTTGTTCAGACGCAGGGGAGTGCAGGAGTAGACACACTGAATTATTTTCAATGGGGATGCTTACCGAAGCATGTAAATGGCGAACGCAGAAAAAATGCAACATGCTGCGTCCCAACCTGCGTTCGGCGCTTACATGCATCTGTGGGAGTACAGCCTCATTGAAAATATTTCAGTGCGTCTCCTCCTGCGCTCCCCTGCGGCTGAACGCATGAAACCGAAATGCAGGGGAGCGCAGCTAAAACTCTTTTCTGTAAGAGCCCTAAAGCAGTTCCAAACTCTATTAACTGGCATCAGGTGCACTACATTATCCAGCAGGTGCAGCTCATTGCCAGAAACTTTCTGTGTCAGTCTTAGCTCTTTTGTCTTTTTAAAATACAATTGGATCTCCATTTTACATGGGATAAGAAACATAAAATCAGGTAAGGATATAAGCACAGGAGTCAATTTTAATTTGAATTATAATATTTACTGTGTTAATTACAAGAATTAAGCTTTGCAGCATTAATGTTACAATTTGGGCATGTGCAAGAACTCTCTACCAGTCATATACACAACCTAAAGTAAAAATTGATTTGTGCCGGGCTATGAGGTGCAGGCTAATTGGGCTTGACACTTTACAGACAGAACCATGGAAAAATATGCATCTAGTTAGTATTTGAAAAAAATTATATCACTATTAATAATACAGAGTCCATCAGGACATACAGTACCTTGGTGTAACTCAAGGAAAAGCACCTGTTGAAATGCATCGTAAGTTGGTGGGACCACAGAAAAACAATGAAAAGGGAAGGAAAACTTAAAATCAGGGTAGATCAAATTGAGGTGTCACTGTGCCTGAGTACCTGAGGACAAGTAAATTAATTCAAGACCAGAAAGACAACCATTATCCAAAAGAACATGACAGGTAGAGGACTTTGAAGTAACAATGAATTACCATAGGTTATAACCAGATGAAGCCAGGGCCAAATCACTATAGTTAATTGTCCATGGGAAAGACTAGCTAAAAAAATAATTAAAATAGTAAACCACACTAGATTGAATAGATTTTTATTGGCTATTTTCTAAAATGAGCTTCCTGCATGTTCTTTATACAACTCCCTCTGCCATGTGACCACCAAAGGGGAACAGTTCCTGGTTGGATCAGCAGAAAGTGCTCTCCACAAAAACACAATCCTAAATAATTGGTTTCATTATTCATTATTACTGCCAATGTCAAAAGGGTGATAATGAATAGTGACGGGCAAATGTATTTGCGTGATTCGCCGCCAGTGAATAAATTCGCGAAACGGGCGTGAAAATTTGCTGGCGTCAGAAAAACAGACGCCGGCGTCAAAAAAACGGATGCTGGCATCGAAAAAAAAAACGGACGCCGGCGTCAAAAACAAGGCGCCGACGCCGTTTCGCAAATTTTTTGCCGTTTTGCGAATTTCACAGGAAATTCGCCCATCGCTAATAATGAACCAGCGTTTTTGTTTAAACCTAAATTCTTCTTTACATAAATGGTAACATAAAATAGACCTTTAAAAAAACCTGGAGTGGACCATGATTACTAAAATAGTTGTTACAATACATTTTCCAGTACAATTTCCCAATTTATCCCTATTTATTTTGCTAATATAAAGACAGGGGTATATTCCGCAACTGTGTTCAGATCAGCTATAGTTTAGTCATTTGCTTTGCACTCCCAAAATGTAACCCCAGGTCCTATTAGCCTGTTTTTTTTTATAGCATAACAGCTCTTTCCTTTAAGTTGTCCTGGCACTATGTGAAATAATTAATCTAAGGAAGAAATTGGTTCGTTGCCCATCATGACCATACTACTCCTGAAACTTCTAATATTGTAAACAACTTCACCATCACATCCTCACCTAAATGATGCAAAGGGGCACATTCACCAAGCTCGGGTGAATGAATAGAGGGGAAAAAAGCTCGAATTTCGAGTAGTTTTTTGTGCTCTTCGACTATCGAATTGGCGTAAATTCGCCTGAGTATAATGATTCAAATAGATCGAGCGCAAAAACACTGCGAATATTTGCCCGTTCGATAGTCGAAGTATTGTCTCATTCGACTGCCTATTTCGCCAGATTAAACCTACTGAATTGCTTTAAAAGCCTATGGGAAAGTCTCATAGGCTTGTTTTCTAAGTTTTTGATCCAATAAAAAGGCATTCGATCAAATGAAAATCCTTCGATCGAATATTCGATCGTGCGACTATTCGCAGGGCGAATATTCGGCCATTCGACTATTCGCCAGCGCGTAAATTCGCCAGAATTCCCTATTCCATTCTATTCCCCAGTCGAATTTTGAGGGATTTAACCCCTCGAAATTCGACCCTTGATACATCTGCCCCAAAGTGTTCTTTGATTATAACAACCACATTTTGTTATCAACTAGGAAATATCTATGAAATATACAGTAGCTATTCATTGGTACACTTGTGGTATTACAAATCCCTATTAACTGTCTCTTTCTAATAAAGTTCTTTCTATACAGTCCATACCTAATGTCATTCAGAAATAGCAGGATGGGTGCTAGAGGATTACGGTTAAATTATGACTGTAATACTGAGAATATATCAATGAGTTTTTAGGTTCACAGGTGCCTAAATTTTAGATATTACTTTGGTGACCAGAAGCCATCGGAGTAGAGCGGTGCCCATATAAACCTCTGTTAGTTTATCCATTATTCAGATTTATATAAAAAAAAAATCAGTGCACATTGGATATTGAGGATATATAAAAAGTGTAGCCTTTAGTTTACCAGTCTGTTAAACAAGATGATTTATTTCTTGGATCAAAATCTGTTGTGGGGTGTGATAAAGCCATAAAGCAATACAAAGTCATCAAATTTAAAAGGATTATTTTGTAATGTAAATTCTTTGTTAGACATTGCAGTGAGAATTTTTTTTTGTGCATAGCCAATTAAATATTATTTTGTCCCAAACTCAACTTTTCACATTTCCATTAAAAACACTTTCAATTTAACAGCATTGATTTTTGTTGAATCAGTTACTATATAACATTACTACCATTAATTTTTATTATAAACAATATTTTTGGCAACTCCCCTCTGTCAGCAGCTTATTTTGTTGCTAAATGTTGTTTTAGATGCAAAGAAAAGACCAAATGTATGTGGGTTTCCTGTATTCTAAAAAGTTCAGATGATGCATCAGATAAGTCACATTTCTTACTGTTAACAAAATGTCACACTGTATGCTGTGGCTTTTAATGTTGATCAAAAGAAAAGCAGTGTGCTTAATGGAGCTAATGAATCAAGAGGTATTAAAAAAAACTGTCCTAAATGGAGAAAAACACACTGATGGGAGAAAAGTAAAAAAAAATACTTTTTTAAAAGCAAGAGAAAAAAAAGAAATTGTTGTATTTTTTAATAATAATATTTTTCTGATGAGATATGGCTTGAGTAGGTTAGACTATTTCAAGAGAACTATATAAACAGTTATACAGTAGATTTAGATTTTACTGTGAGAGTTTTATAACAAAGACCGTCATCACTTGCCTTTTTTTGAGACTAGTATTTAAAAAATGTTTAGCTGCTTTGGATTTACAGTTGTATAGTAGTAGGTATTCCTATATACTGTATATTAAAGAAATTGCTTTTACACAAACCCGTACACAAACACACACACAAACTCAAAATAAAAAAAATAAAAAAATGTAATAATACACTACCTTTTTTGCTTTAAGAATAGTATTATATTAAACTAGAGACTTTTCTTGTACTCAAGGTTTCAGCCAAATACACAAGAGCTTATCAGGGAATTACTCCTTTTAGTGACATAATTTGGTTTGTAAGAACCGAGCAAGACACAACAATACTAGCCCCTAACGTTTCTTTTTTCACCTTTATTTTACGAGTTACAAATGATTATATTTGGAAGGTTTGTACAGTGACTACAGGTGAATTAATTTAAAGGGGTTGTTCACCTTCCAAACACTTTTTTCAGTTCAATTGATTTGAGAAATAAAGACTTGTTGATGAGAAATTGTTGATGAGAAATAAAGACTTTTTTCAATTACTTTTTTACCGTTTTTCCAAAATAAAACTTTAAAGTTGAATGTCCCTGTCATTGGTGTTTAAGTCTGGCAGCTCAGTAATTCAGGTGCAGAATCTGAACTGTTACAATTTTACAACAATTTTGGGGCAGATTCGACGTAAAAATTAAAATGTTGAATTCAAATTTAAAAATTTGAATTTTTGACTTTATTTTAGTGTAATTTGACTAGGGAATAGTTAAAATTCAATTCAAGTTTTTAAAACAATTTGAATTTCGAAATTTATCATGTACTGGCCCTTTAAGAATTTGAATTTAGCCTATCGGGGATGTCCTGGAATCAATTTGGAGTTGTTTGGTGACATCCTGAAAATTAAGGGGTTTTTTTTGGTGAAAAAACTGGAATCAAATTTGATTCGATTTGAGTTTGATCCTATTCACCCTAATTTAAAAAATTCTATTTTTTTTAAATTGGTCATTTTTTTCAAATTTCAAGTTCATGGGAGTATTTACAAACTCCCATGAACCAGAAATTCAATTCTCAATAAATCTGCCCCTAATACATTTCTTAGCAGCATCTTTGGAGCATTGGAAACTATCGTATGAATTCTAACAGCTGCCTTTAATAAAACCCAGGCATTCTGTTATATGTACAGGTAAATTAAACTAATAACTATTTTTCTGAAAAGTTTTTTTATCCAAAACACACATGACCTGCAAAATAATAATTGATGAGAGAGAATAGAGTAGAGTAGATAGAAAAAAAGAAGAATCACCTCTTGTACACCAATGCTGGTTTAGTTACCCTAGCTATGAAAGAATGTGGGACCTACAGTTGGTCATAACTGTAGCAAATTGTTTTTGTTAGAGGAAAAGACAGCTGTGCACCTGGGGAAAATTGGTGATATCACATTTACTCACTATGAAGTATGAGTGATTTTTTTGGCTGGTACAGTTATGCAGTAAAATGTACTTTTTTCCATTACCAAAAACATTCACAAAGGGGTTTTGTATTGCTGAAAACAATGTTATTAAAGTTATTAAAAACAAATTTAACTAATGTAGTGTACATTTATGGGCATATTTATCAAGGGTCGAATTTTGAATTGAAAAAACGCTGAAATTCAACTTCAAAAAGACCAACCGAAATTAAGTTGAAGTTTTTGTTTTGATCGAATAGGTCCGTATTCGGCCAAATTAGAATCTTACGAATCGAAGGAATAGCGCATTAGATCAAATTAGATTCGAAGCTTTTTCCAAAAAAAAAAAACCTTTGATTTTTCAAAGTCCACCAATTGAATCCAAATAGGTTCTAATTGGTCCCCCATAGGCTAAAACAGCAATTTGACAGGTTTTAGATGGCGGATGGTTGAAGTCAAATTTTTAAAGAGACAGTACATGATTAATTAAAATTTTCGACTTTTTTACAAATTCGAATCGAATATGGACTATTCTATAGTCAAAGTACACAAAAAATAGCTCGAAATTCTATTTTTTTTTTAATTTGAAAATTCACCTCGACCTTTGATAAATCTGCCCCTTACTCTCAACCAGAGAGCCCCCCCATCCTTACATGGGCAAATGCTCTAGACGATAAAGCCCTGAATGAGCTACCACCCTCTGTCTTGTTTCTCTTGAGCACACTAGTTACAAAAGTCACAAAAAGTCACAAAAGTCACAAAAAGTCACAAAAAGTCACAAAAAGTCACAAAAAGTCACAAAAAGTCACAAAAAGTCACAAAAAGTCACAAAAGTCAGCAGGGTTCATTTATAAACTTTGCACAGTGCAGAATCATTTACACAGTGAACATATTTGCCCTGCTCATGCTTCTATTTATAAAGCTGGGTAAAGTTGGTGTATTTAATGTGCAAACATTATTGTGAATTTTTATTTGCGCTGTGAATGTCCTTAAAGGGCATAATGGGCTTCTGACATCACGCACATAGTGAGCAAGTTGAGGCATTCACTCATTCTGTGCATGCATGTGCCCCAACATGGCCACTTGTACCAGGAGCTACCTCTCAGTGCGGGTGGCCTAGCGCTGGCAGGGGCCAATTTTTTTTTAAAAAACGACTGTTACCCCCAACCGGAGTGCGGGCTCTATTAGCCCTCACCTTTAGTTGGGGATAACATTTTTGGCCAACGGGTGCCATTTAAAAGCTTTTAAAATATGACATAATTGCAAATTGCGGATATTTAGGTGCACACTCTACATTTGAGTTATGCCACAACTTTGGTGCCAGAAAAATTACTTGCTAAACAGTTTTTGCATATTGTGAATTTACATACACAGAATTACCATTAACGCTACCATTCAGTACCACAACACTCACGCAAACACCCATCTAATTTGTGAGCCAGTTGCTAATATTGAACTACATTCAATTCAGTAAGAAAAAAGGTTATCACGCAAAAACTCATGGATGAGATTCATTTGGAGATGCAATTAAATTCAGAAAAACTTATCTCATGGTTTATTGCATGAAAACTCTATTGAAGTCTATGAGAAAACAGCTGGAAGTGAATAAGGAGAAAAGTTTTTACATCCATTTTACACATGACAAACCATGAGATAACTTTGTGCCATGATTCACAAAAAATGTTAATTCTCCATTATTTTAGATTTGCTCTTTGCCAGAAACATAGTAGTTTTGAAAATAAATTATTAGTACAACAATAATTTCTAAAAAGCTTCCGGACCATACTTCCGAAAACTGGTACTTATATATTTTCTAATATGTTTCTATTAGATCTATCTATATTTTATAAATAGTAACCTTTCCTTTATTTGCATTTTTTCATATACTGTTAACTGTCAATTCAGCAGAGCATTCGCATCAGTGCACAGCTTTTCATTAGAGCAACATTAAAAGCCACAACTTCCCATGAGCCAGAAGTTTATCTGATGTATTATAGCTTTACAGAATACAGGAAAACCACAGACATTGCTACGCATACGTATCTAGAAATCAAATACAAAATCGAGAGCAAAAATAAACTTCTGACAGATGGGAGCTTACAAAAATATGATGTATTTTAAATATGTTATAAATATAATGCGTTATAAAAGTAACAACTTTTTTGCCTTAGAATATTAAGTTGACTGCAAGTATATGGAAGTTGCTTTGTGCTGTGCCCTTAAGTAACAATGACCAGCAGTGCAAATGCAAAAATAAAGATAACTAACAGGCATATTGGATTTTAATAAAATAAGTTATTTTTTATATTTATTTAGAATTCAATATTATCCACAGTATTTTTTTACTTCGAAAATTCCCTTGAATTCACTTCGACCCTTGATAAATCTGCCCCTTAATTCTTTTTACACATAGTTCTCATTATCAATTGAGAAAGACAGGTTAAGAAATGACTTGTATTATCTACCATCAGGTATGCACAGTTTTTTATTTTATCTGCTTTCCTCAACTGAGAAGCCTGGTTTCTATAATCAGAAGGAAATACATTCACATGTATTGAAAGGGGCGGTTCTCCTTTAAGTTAACTTTTAGCATGCTATAAAATAGGCAATTCTAAGCAACTTTACAATTCGCCTTCATTTTTTTGGATAACTTTTGAATTATTTGAATTCTACTTTCCAGACTCTTTCTAGCTTTCAAATGAGAGGGGGGGCATTGGCCCCATTTAAAAACAAAACTTGATATTGCTACATTTTTAACCCATATTTCAGGCTCTCTCTTATTCATATTCCAGTCTCTTAATCAAATCAATGCAGGGTTGCTAGGGTAATTTGGATTCTAGCAATCAGATTGCTGAAATTGCAAACTGGAGAGCTGCTGAGGGGCAGATTTATCAAGGGTTGAATT
The DNA here is from genome assembly GCF_017654675.1 of Xenopus laevis. NCBI lineage: Eukaryota > Metazoa > Chordata > Amphibia > Anura > Pipidae > Xenopus > Xenopus laevis. Next base: position 115,175,931 of record NC_054385.1, on the reverse strand, counting down.
TCGAATTGAAAAAAACTTCGAAATTCGAATTCAAAAAGACCAACCGAAATTTATTTAAAAACAATCGAAGTTTTTGTAGTCTAATTGGTCCATTTTAGATTGAATAATTGATCAAATTTGAATTGTATGAATTGAATTAATCGCGCATTCAATCAAATTTGAATCATAGTCTTTCACAAAAAAATCTTTGATTTCTCAAAGTCCACCAATTGACTCCAAATTGACTCTATTTGAATCCAATTAAATCCAATTGACTCTAGGAGGTCCCCCCCATAGGCTAAAACAGCAATTTGGCAGGATTTAGATGGTGAATGGTTTTTTTTTTAAAGAATTTTAAAGAAACAGTACATGATAAATTTCCATATTCGAATTTTCTAATTTTTTTCAAATTTGAATCGAATTTGGACTATTCCCTAGTCGAAGTACACAAAATTAGCTTGACATTCTAATTATTTGGATTTTCACTTCAACCTTTGATAAATTATTTGGATTTTCACTTCGACCTTTGATAAATCTGCCTCTAAATAACTCAAAAGCCACAAATAATAAAGAAATAAAAATTATCCCAGAACAGTTAATTTAATGGTGAACAACCCCTATAACATGAACCCAATTCATAGTTCATGTGCCTACTGCTTAACACACCCTGAGCTGCCAATTTGTAATAAATATCTAGACTCTAAGCCACCAATCCTCACTGCTTAAAGAATATTTTGGACTGGACCAAACTGGGTCAGCTAAATGCAATAAAATAAATAGTTGTAATTGTTTGTTGGCCAGTCATACTGCTATAGTATTACTAATAAAAAAAAAGTTTTTAGAATAGTTTACATTGTAAATTAAAAATACTTGTTTTAATCTCTAGCAGCTATTATATTACATTTTATTACACAAAGTAATATTTTTTTATAATTAAAATAGTAGAACCATTTTTAATGCAAGCCTTATTTAATCTAATAGCCTGATAAATAATTTAACAAAAGGACTGGTATCTGAACGGAGCTTAAAAACAGAATAACTATATATCCCATCTTTTATTTATCTTATATTCTATCTTTTACAAGACCAGAAAAAAAGAACAAATAATTCCTTGAGGAAAATGTAGAACCTTGTTTATAAAAATACCTTTTCTGTGCTCTTCCTTATATAAGCAGACTTATATCAACGGGTTAATGTCAGCAAATACTGATTTTCATCATACCACAAAACATCTTCACACATCTTAATAAAGGCTGTTGCTGAGAATGCAGGAAATGCTTTGTGGTCAGATGAACTTAGAATAAAACTGTTGGGGTAGAAGGTGTAGCATAATGATTGTCACACACCTAATTCCACCCACGCTTCATTTAAGAAACTCCCAGCTGTACAGTAAAATCAGGCATCATGCTGTGGGGAGTTGTTTCCTTCTGCTGGGGCTGAGAAATGTGTCAGAGCCTGGACAGATATTTCTATTTCAGCAGGAAAAAAAGATGCACTGGAGTTGCTTAAAAATAAAATTTAGAGGGGGCATGGTTTGACATGGTCTAGAGAGGACGCATTTGTGGGGAGCTTGTTCTAACACACCTTTCAATGCCCAAAACAAGAGCTATAATAATAAATATATATATATATATATATATATATATATAATATATATATATTGTAAGGGTTTAGGTAGCTGGGATCAGCTTTCTGGGGGTAAAGCAGCCCAAGGCACAATCAGAATTCAAAAGGGGGTTGTTTCTTTCTGGCAGTTTATTTTCACTTGCAGCAAAACAACATAAACAATTCAAAATAAAATCCTTGCCACTTAATGGGCTTCTAACTAATACAGGTCAGTTTTCCTAACTACCAGGAGAAGGCCTACCTACCTACAGGAATATATAAAATCCCAAACCTTTTGGTGATTTCAATCCCTCTCACACAGGCAGCTTTCCTGTGTCTTTTTCCCCAGCCAGGAACTCCCCACTCTGGCTTGAGCTGCTCTTTTAATTAACCACCTGAGATACCTCAGGACAACTCAAAACACCCGGGCTTGACTAGCAGTCCCGGAACCACTCTGTTAGGAACCTGGGGCATAAATAAGCTCCGTCCTGGACTTTCCCAGGTATCCTGGTAGTGATATATATATATATATATATATATATATATATATATATATATATATATATATATAACAGGGGAAAGTTGTGCTCACCACTAGTTTTTAAAATCATTAGGCGGGGGTGCAATGAGGCTGTGACCACAAAAAACATATAGACAAATACAAGATTCCTCTGCACTCAACCCATTATCAATATATTTAAGACAGCGACATTGGGTTGAGTGCAGAGGAATCTTGTATTTGTCTATATGTTTTTTGTGGTCACACCCTCATTGCACCCCCGCCTAATGATTTTAAAAACTAGTGGTGAGCACAACTTTCCCTTGTTTGTTATAGTTGTACAGGAGCAGTGACCAGCTCCCTGTTGTAGCTCCCACCCTTCCCAGCTATAGTCAGTTGATCCCACTGGTGTCTAATAAAAGGGCAGCCAAGTTTGGGAGTTTTACTTTGAAAGCAGCTAGTAAGTTGCGGGTAAAACGTATTCGTCCCTTTTATAAAATGTATAATTAAACCATAGAATTCGTAATGAATCAGATAAAATTGAGCATAGGACTGGCCAGATATGGGATGACTTTGACGTAGTTGGCCAGCTTAAATATATTGCAATATATGGACAAACAATCCCTGTTTTGTTTAAAGGGTAAGGCATTTTTCAGTAGCAGTATGCACAAAATGTCGCTGTCTTAAATATATTGATAATGGGTTGAGTGCAGAGGAATCTTGTATTTGTCTATATATATATATATATATATATATATATATATATATATATATATATATATATATATATATATATATTATATAAAGTACACTATTTAACTATTAAGAACCTTTTGGCAGGTACACATTTTTCTTTACAGAAACTAAGTCTATATTGTGGTAATTTTTACTTGTTTTTTTTTCACAAAATAAGGACAGATCTCACCCCTCTCTAGATAAAACAACTACTCAGCTATAGTGATGGGCGAATCTCTCCCGTTTTGCTTGGCTAAAAATTTGAGAATTTCCCGGAAATCGGAAAGTTCCCGAAAAAAATAGGAAATTCTACAGTTTTCACAAATAAATCTTGTAATTGGAAAGTTTTCACGAAAAAATAGAGCAATTTGGATGTTTTCACGAAAAAATACCCCAGTGTTCCACACTTCAACCATAACTTGCAGGGGACCCACTGGGAAGCTTCTCCTACCACCCATACTTACTTATGTATCTCACACTATCCGTTACTGGCTAAACATCACACTTCCATGAACTGAATCCAGCACTTGTGCAGAATTAAGTTGAATCCCAAATGTCTAGCTGAATCAGTTCTGAACCCATAATGTCATGTGACTTTAAAGCAGGTGACAATTTTTTTGGACAATGCAATATTTTGTGGAGGATTCAGTATTTGCCCAAGTCCTATTGATTTGGTTTATCGGACAATATTTATTGGCCCCTTCCTATCCTCCAAGCGTTTGGGGTATTATAATTTGTTTCAAGTACATGCTGTATATGGAAATGAATTATTAGTTTTCTTCTGGGCCATGTGCAGGTTCTGGGCTTGCTGTTTCTGGTGTTACTTTTCTGACTCTCTTTTTATTCCGTCATTGGTGCAGAAAAACTGTAGCAAAATGTTGTACTCAAAATGACCTGTATAATAAATAGTCAACCCCAGAAATTAAATGTAAATATTCCATTCTGCTTCTCTTTTCTTGTCTTAGACATCAAAAATCTGTGGTTCAACAGGAAATTGTGAAAGCAACGATCTAGTAACTTAAAGAGCTGCAGAGAATTTAACAGTTTGCAAACAGCAGGCAAATTTATACTCAAATATGTTCAAGGGGCAGATTTAATTAAAATGATGATGTCATACGAGTCTAGGGGCCATAGAAGTCTATTTGAGGGCCACATCTGTCCCACGAATCTCCAATTAGATACCATAGTTTGAGTGGGTAAAGATTTTAGTACAAATGAACAATACAGTGTTGCATTATTTGTAGTACGGATGCCCTTCATGTTATATGGTATAGTATCCATTATCCGGAAACCCATTATCCAAAAATCTCTGAATTATGGAAAGGCCATCTCCCATTGACACCATTGAAGCAAAACCAGCCTATTGGGTTTATTGAATGTTTATATGATTTTCTAGTGGTCTTAAGATATAAAGATCCAAATTACAGAAAAATCTATTATCTGGAAAACCCCAGCTCCCAAGCATTCTGAATAACAGGTCCCACGCCTATAATAGGAATGTGACCATATCACTTTCAACATGTTTGACATTGGGTTTTATTAGTTTTTACCCTAACATAAAGTAAAGCTGTTTCAGATTTTAAAGAAACACAAAATATTGCAGAAATACAGGAGCATTTAGTTGAACTCTTCTTCCTTAGGTTGGTTTCCTAGTCACTGAAATCAACATTGTCATAGTCCCCACTGATACCCGAATGTGGCCGAGGAGCAGCTTTCTGCACACAATACAACGTTAATAAATTATTTTTTATTGCCAGAATGGTTTGACTTAACAATGGTACGTCAAATGATGTGCATAATTTTAGGCAACAATGTTCAACTTATAAAATGTATTAGGCCAAATTCTTTTCATATAGCAAGTTCATGTTCCAAATTAAATTAAAATGATGATGTCATGCAGTGGAGTTTATGGAGTCTTTCAGAAGTGTAGGGGCCATAAAAGTCTATTGGTTCTCCAATTAGGTCTTTTAAAGGTATAAATAAGGAATAAATATAACAAAAAAACTTAAGACGGATGGAACTAGAGGTGGGGAGAAGAGGCAAGTGTCTAGGGTGCATCAATGGTGGGGTGTATCTAGGGTCCTAGCCACATACCTATAATGTCTGCCTGCCCTTAGCCCAGGCCCAACATATTGCTTATTCTGAAATATTGTTAATTAGAACATATTGTACAGTAGGTGCTTCTGTTGGAAAGTCTAAATTGAGAAACTTTCAGTTTTCTAAAAAAGCCAAAAGTAATTACTACATAAATGCAATTCAGGCTAGATTTTCCAATGTGGGTGCTAATTTTTCATTCTGGGTAAAGCCATGGGAAATTACATGTAAATTTTAGTCCTTGGAAATTCTTAGAGGGCATTTTTATTCTCTGTTGAGAACGAGACAAAGTGCTCTTTCTAGTGCTTGTGTCATGGGTCTAGTAAATTACCCTAATGATGTCACAACATGAAGCTTGTAATTCAAGATCAGAAAACTCCAAGCATGAATTATGCATTATCGTTTGACACCACTGGCATTTCTTTCTTATCTAACCCTTCAGCAACAGCACGTTCAGCCAATGGAAGTTTTTCCTTTGATGAAGCTGGGTAAGACAAACGTTTTTTATTAAAGGAGGAATGAAATAAAAGTTGTTGAAGGTAAAATAGGAATACTACAAAATCATCTCATATGTGTAAATTTAAAATAGGCGTTGTACCCAAGAAATCCACCACCTTCAAGCAGGATTTAAAAATATGGTCTGTGTGGTTTCAATAGACAATAATGGGTTATAGTCATTTGAATGAGTGAACTCATATGAAAACTCCAAAAAAAGTCAATGGGGAAAACACAAATTGCATTAAGAGATACATTTTTATCATCAAATGTAATTCTGATATGTGCAAGTCTGGTCCAGTATAAATATTTGCAACCCAAGAACTGTAGCATTAACAACAGAACATTTCATGAGACTGTGAGAAAGGGTCAATAATAATCTACTTGGAGAGTTGTCCCATTGCTATTGTAGGATAAAATATAACCTCCTTACAAACACAAATTGGCAGACAAATAGAGGGATTGGCAAATCATTAGCAAACGTTGCGGTTAATTAATCCATGAGCCAAATAACCACATAATGTGTTTTCAACTGAATGGCCTGATGTGCAAAAGTGACATGTATCAGAATGCTGACAATACTTATCCCACAGGAAAACACAACATGATTTTTGTCTTCTTTGACACATCTGCTTTAAGTTTCATGCATTTTAATATATGTAATATAGTGTTCAGCATTAATAAGACTATTTTAAATGTGACATTAATATATATGTTGGTCTATAGTGAGAAATAAAGTAGAATTAATTTTCTATGTTTGCAGGCCAAGGGTATTTGATTCTCTTCTATCCCTTCAATGTCATCATAATCAAATGGAACAAGCTTATCTGAATCGAAAATAGAAAAATATGGAAATACAGATGAAGCCATTTGGATTTGTGAGTTAAATGCGTCATGAATCGGAATTAACTGAAGAAACTTTGTTTTATAAAGTCATTTTAACTAATTTAATGCATTTAACCTTTTCATTGGCATACCAAATTACCATTGTTTACAATGGTGAATGCTTTAATTAGATGGGATGTTGTGATGCAAATTTCTGTGTTAAATGGGATAAGTGGGATATCTGGGTTTACTTATTTTGTGTCAAACACACAAACCAAAGTGGCTGCATCTGTATGTAGAGTAGAAGGTGTACTTTAGCTTCAGAAGCCAGGAAATCAATGTAGAATGCATACCTTTGGAGCACATTTTACTCTCTTCAACATCATCATAATCAGATGGAACAAGCTTATCTGAAAATGAATCTGGAAAAGAGAGATATGGAAATAAGTTGACTAGTATTTAAACTCTACCACCAGAGGCTTTATGTATAGAAATAGAAATCATACTCTACCTCTATAAACCAAAGGCATTTGGTTATCTTTAAGCCCTCCAATATCATCATAATCTGTTGAAACATATATATCAAATAACAAATATGAAAGTAAGTAGAGTCAAAATTGTTCACTAGCTGTAACGATTCACAGATAGGAGCCTATGTGCTGAATAACTTAAGGTGTTTAATAAACAAAAATGTGCAGAGACCTTTGCAGAAACTTAAAAGGCAGCAAAAACACAAGTCCAGATTCAGGCTGAAATTCCAGAGCAGGTGGCAGACAACAGTTGAGGGACAGTCCAAAGGTCGAGGCGGGCAGAGTTCATTCAAGGTAAAAAAACAGGCTGAGGTCAATTCCCGGGAGATCTGAAAATCAGGAGTAACAGGAAGCAGATAAGAAACAGGGCAGGAACAAGACAAGATTTACCAGGTTCAAGATTTCCGGAACAAGAGAAGAAACCAAAACAGGATCAGGAACATGATCAGGATATCAAGGTCACGATGCTTGGAGTTAGCGGTAAGGTCAATAATACAGCAAGGGGTGTTGGGGAATCAGATTTAAGTAGCCCTCAAATCAGTAATTGCGCTCAGATGGATTTGGGGGCGTGTACTTAGAAAGGCTGACCTGGAGGCAGCAAAGCAACAGTCATCTTATCAGAGCCAGGCCATCTGCGCATGCGCGCTGCACCTATTAACTGAGGAATGTAGTCCCTGGGGGCTCCAGGCCCCCCAGTCTGACACTGGCTATAGCAAGCAATGCCAGTCAGCAGCATCAAGAGCAAACAAGATCTTGAGCTGTATTAAAAGGGTCATAGATTCACGGGAGGAGGGGTTATTCTGGTATGTAAGTCCTGGTAAGACCCCATCAAGAATATGCTGTACAGTTTTGGTCTCCAGTGCTCAAATTACATTATTGAATCAGAGAGGGTCCGATAATAGCAACTAAAGGGCTGGTAAAAGGGCAACTAAAGGGCTGGTAAAAGGTATGACAAAGCTCAGCTATGAGGAAAGACTGGCTGCTGGGGTTGTTCAGGCTTGAGAAGAGGCGCTTAAGGTGTGATATGATAAGGACTGTATGTATAAACATATAAGGGGATTGATTTATAATCTCTCTAATGCTTTATTTATCAGTAGGTCCTTGCAGCTGTCACACTTTATTGCACCCATTCCAATAAGAATAAAGGATGCTCCATCAAAATGCTCGGAAAGGGTTTTTTACAGTGCAACCTGTAGTTGTGGAATTCTATACCTAAATCATTCGTACTGGCTGATGCATTACTTAGCTTTAATGTTATGGAAGGTTATGGAAGATAGCTGATTGTACAAGTTCATCTAGGGACTGGTCTGAGACAATTTGGAGGCTTAAAGGGGAAGGAAACCTAGTCGGCGCAAACCCCCCACCCCCCACCCGTTTGTTGCCCACCCTCCCTCCTCCCCCCTGGCCTACCCGTCCCGCTGGGCAAATGCCCCTAACTTGTTACTTACCCTTCTGCGCAGGTCCAGTCCACTGAGTTCACAGACGACATCTTATTCCACGCGATCTTCTTCCTACCAAGGGGTTGGTAAGCAACATGTTGTTCATGAGCCTCCAGTTGGGGATCACTGATTTAGGGCTGTCAATACCCAACAGCAAATGTATATAGCAAGTAACCCTACCAACATAATGTCTCCTACAAAACTGAGTCCATCTGAAGACCCCTTCTACATTGTGTACTTTTGACTAGGACTATCATGTTAAGTCAAAACCAGAACTGGACAAACAGAATGACAATGCAAACTAGCTCATACAATTTGACTACAAAAGCCTGTGTTGACATGAATTCTAGTTACATAGTTAAATAATAAGTAACAGAATAAATACATCATTGCCCATATTCATCCCTTCCAATATGTCCACATCTAGAGGACTGGAAACAACCCCTAACCAGAGATTTGGTTATGGGTCATGACCAGTGTCTCTTAAATATTTGTCTTATATCTCGTTTTAATATCTCAACCATGGTCTGTTGTACTTTATAGTTTTTAAGAACCTGTATGTCTCAATTCCTTTTTTCTTAAAGGTACCGACTTCTTGAGTTTATTGAACTAAAGCAGTTCCTAAAACTACTTTAGTTCACCATATTCATGAAAGACACCACAATGCACATTGCATAGCATGAATGAAAGCTAATTACCTCATTCATGTTTATATGCCTATGTGGCCTTTCCTGTGGCTTCCTTGTGCTCCATAACTCTATTGAATTCCTTAAAATGCAGACAATTATATTTAGTTTATATATTTTACACCCCCCAAATGTAACTTATACATTTCTTCTTTTTCCATAGACAATAAACCATTCTGAATATATCCAATATTAAGGGGCCGATTCATCAAGAGTCGAATATCGAGGGTTAATTAACCCTCGATATTCGACTGGGAATTAAAATCCTTCGACTTCGAATATCGAAGTCGAAGGATTTTTGTGCTATCTCCGTTCGAAGTAAAATCGTACGATCGAACGATTTAATCCTGCGATCGAAGGAATAGTGCCTTCGATTCGAAGAGTTCGGTCGTAGCGTACTGTCGAATAAGATCGAAGTAAGATCGAAGTAAGATCGAAGTGAACCTTGCCCCACTTGTATTCGAATCGATCGATTCGAAGTTTTTATGCCCCACTTCCTTTTTGCCATTTTTTTCAAACAGGAAGCCCTCTAGAGGCCATTTTAGGTGCATTTTCGGCCTAATTGCGCACTTGCTATTTAGACTTCACAGGTGGAGGAGGTGTCTGAGGCAGGTTCATTTTTTTGAAAATTGTGGCTGCAAATGGCTGGGAGGAGGAGGATTGAGGAGGAGGAGGAGGAGGGGGAACGTCTCTCCAGCCCTGGGGAAGTGCCAACGGCGGCTGGATCCCACACTATGTGGGATCTTAGTCGTCGCAGGAGGGGGAGAGAGGGGGGCACAGGCTGGGGAGTCACTGGGAGGGGTTCCTGGGGGGAGGAGGAGGAAGAGAGTGGGGGGTCCCGTAGGGGAGGGGAAGAGAGTAGGTCAGGTGGGGGGTCCCATAGTGGGGGTGAGAGTAGGTCAGGTGGGGGGTCCCGTAGTGGGGGTGAGAGTAGGGCAGGGGGGTCCCGTAGAGGGGAGGAGAGTAGGGCAGGGGGGTCCCGTAGAGGGGAGGAGAGTAGGGCAGGGGGGTCCCGTAGAGGGGAGGAGCGTAGGGCAGGGGGGTCCCATAGAGGGGAGGAGCGTAGGGCAGGGAGGTCCCGTAGAGAGGGGGAGCGTAGGGCAGGGGGGTCCCGTAGAGGGGAGGAGCGTAGGGCAGGGGGGTCCCGTAGAGGGAGGGAGGAGCGTAGGGCAGGGGGTCCCATAGAGGGGAGGAGCGTAGGGCAGGGGGGTCCCGTAGAGGGAGGGAGGAGCGTAGGGCAGGGGGGCAGGAGCATAGTGTAGGGAGGGTGTCCCCCAGCCAACGCAGGGAGTCCCCCAGGGCACGCTGCATGTCTCGCTCGCCATCTGGGGCATGCAGCGTGTCACGCACCCCCCCAGGGCTCGGAGAGGCTCCCCCAGGAGGAGGACACAGAGGCTGCCCAGCACTGAGGAGGAGATGGAGGCACAACCAACTGCCTCAGAGAGGAGACAGGAGGAGGGTGATGATGACGGAGGAGAGGAGGGCCCCACCAACAAAATGGCCCGAAGGTTTACCAGTGATGAGAATGGAGCACTGGTGGACGAGGTGGTAGCGCGATGGGATGTGCTGTTTGGGAGTCGGTCCCATCGTATCAGTGCTGCCAGACGTCAACAACACTGGCAGCAGGTAACGGACAAGGTGAACACTGTGGGCGCTTTTCACAGGGATCGCCCCACAGTGTACAAGCGCTTCAGTGACCTGAAGCGTTGGCTAAGGGCAAAGCTGGTTACCAGGAAAGCTAAAGCCCAGAAGACCGGCGGAGGGCGAGTCCCTCCACTCAGACTGAAGCCCTACGAGCGCCGGCTTCTGGACATTTTGAGCAAAGAGGGCAGTGAAGGAGTGGACACAGACTGGAGAAGTAAGTTGAATTTTATAGAAACAAACATCTGACTCCTTTTTTCCACATTCAGATCATTTAGATAAATGTCTTATTTCCCCTTTAGCATTTCACTTCTTTGCTAAAATATTGCTCCTGTTTTGCATTAGACGAGTTTCTTGTGCTTTTCTTTACAACTTTGCTGTTTGTTCATTACTAGTTATTAAGTGCAGCTGTAACATAGACAAAATGGCAGCCATTTCTTTATTAACCATTTCCCCACTATAGTACAAATGTTTAGAAACTGCATTAAAGGGGTGGTTCACCTTTAAGTTAACTTTTAAGTATGTTCTAGAATGGCCAAGTCTAAGCAACTTTTCAGTTGACCTTCATTATTTATTTTTAAAATTAAAGGACTCTTTCCAGCTTTAAAATGTGGGTCTAGAAATGCTCTGTAAGACTACACATGTGATGTTATTGTGAGTTTTTATTACTCATATTACTAATTAGACCATCCCCTAATTATATTCCAGTCTCTTCTTCAGATGAATGCATGGTTGCTATGCTAATTTGGACCCTAGCAACCAGATTGCTGAGACTGCAAAGTGTAGATCTGCTGATTAAAAAGCTAAATATTTTTTAAATCACAAGTATTGTCATATATTACATTCTCTCCTGCTCGCACCATTGCAAATGTATTTAAAGGAACAGTAACACCAAAAAATGTAAGAGTTTTAAAGTAATGAAAATGTCATGTACTGTTGCCCTGCACTGGTAAAACTGATCTGTTTGCTTCAGAAACACTACTATAGTACATGTAAAGAAGCTGCTGTGGAACAGGAATTAAAAAAAGTCTATATGGCACAGGTTAAATAGTGGATAACAGATAACATTATGTTCTACAGAGCTTATCTGCTGTGTAACTTGAGCCTTTTCTCATTTGAATGGCTGCCCCCATTGCTACACAGCAGCTTATTTATATGAACTATAGTAGTGTTTCTGAAGCAAACACAGCAGTTTTACCAGTGCAGGGCAACACTTATGTTTTCATTACTTTAAAACACTTATTTTTTGATGTTACTGTTCCTTTAAGTTTTAACCATTCCCTCTCACTTGCTGTACCATTCCATTGGAGTTAGTATTTGGAATGAGAAATAAAATAGATTTGTAGCATGTGGGAGGTCTCTTGCAATTCCATATGAATTTGTTTTTTTAATACTTTTTTTGTTTTCTTTATTCACAATTGCAGTACCGCCGCAAACATCGCGGCCTGACTCGGGCAGTGACCAGGACCAGGACGACGCCGCTCAGCAACCCCAGGAAGAGGGTGAGGCTGAAGATCCGGATAGAGCCCCGGAAGCTCAAGGTACATACATGTTCAATGTTGTGGCCAATGTAGTTGCTTCCTCGACTTGTTTACAGCATTACTAATGTCCTACCTCACATTACAGAACACCGAGCTGAAAGCCGCGCCCAGTCACCAGCTGTGATACCTGTGGTGCCCCCCAGACGTAAGAGTAATTTTATAACTAATAACCCCTTACTTTATTTGTCTGTGTGTCACCAAAGATGCCATGTATTGGTTAAGCTGAGCTCAGGAGAGGTGGTTAGGTGAATACAATAGGATCAGACAGTTAGAGCAGAGTTTCTATGGGAACCAGTAATGAGATCTGCTCAGTGGCTGTTAGACTGGAGGGTGTGTTTAGTAATCTGAGCTGAGAAGAACTGAGCATGCTCATTAGCCAACAGCCAAAGGGAATTCCTGAGGGAGGGCCAGAGTGAGTTAGAAGAGGAGAAGGAATTCTAAGTAATTAAGGGGATACTGCAGACTTTACTGTTAACCTTTTAAAAACCAGTGGCAGGTATCTGAAGCTCCTCCTCACTGGGAGGGAGGGTTTACATGTCCTTTCAAACTTTTTTTTTGTCTAAAAAAAAAAAAACTTGTTTTCCAAGCTACAGACTGGTGTGAAATTTTCACTCTAATGTTGTGTTTATGCCACCCCCACCCCAAAAGAAAACACCACCTCCAATCTAAATGTGGCCAAACACGGGCCAATAAAAGCTGCCGACAGACCGACAGCTTATTGGCCCATGTATGGGGGCCCCCGACGGGCTTCCCCGATCGAGATCTGGCCGTAAGTCGGCCAGATCTCGATTGGATGGGACTAAAATCCCGTCGGATCGCGGCTGCATCTGTTCGTTGATGCGGTCCTGCGATCCGACCGGCCGTTCCTATTCGTTAGGATCCGATCGTTGGTGGGCAATATCGCGCTGATCGGATCAGCGCGATATTGCCCACCTCAAGGTGGGCATATCGGAGAGAGATCCGCTCGTTTGTTGTGGGTTATGCACATGTCCAATATATATACTTAGATTTGATTTTTCTTGTAGGTTGTGCTGCTGCCACTGCTGCTGCTGCAGCAATTGGGGGACCACCACAGGAGGAAGGACGGCGACTGGGTGAGCAACCTGCGGCACAACCGGGGCTCGTTGACGCCATGATGACTGCCATGCAGCCTCTGCTCCACCAGCAGCGCCGCCAGGAACTCTGGATGAGGCGGTGGATGGCCCAAATCCATACGGATATTCGGGAGACACAGGTGATCATCCATCGTGGATTCCAGGACCTGGTGGCAGCCCAGCCTCATCGACCAGGGGGCTCTGCTGAGGGTGAAGTCCCTGGTCCACCTGCTGCTCCCCCTCCACCCCCATAAGCTCCTCAACATCGGAGGGAAAGGGGGCATAGAAGGGGACACTGTCCTGTCCGAGGGGACAAACGTCCCTAGCTCCAGTCTGTGTCATTTTCCATCTGACACTGGCCTCTTTGCCTATTTTTCTCCTGGTAACAAACTTTGCCCTATTGACGCTTCAGGTATCACTTTGTCCGTTACCCAGCAATGGGACTGACTCCCAAACAACACATCCCATTGTTTACACTGTGCTCCATTCTCATCACTGAGGGGTGCCATTTTAACATCTATTGGCACCCTTTCCAATAACACCTGGAAAAGCACTTCAAAACATCTAAGTGCATTTGCTCTAACATATGTATATATGTATGGTGTTATCAGCACCAAGGTGTGCCATATCTAACACCCATTGGCGCCCTTTCCAATAACATCTGGAAAAGCACTTACAAACATCAAAAAGTACATTTGCTCTAACATATTTCTATGGCGATGCTGCAGTGTTAACAAACACATTCACTTGGCCAAAAAATGTTACATGTAAGGGTCAATGAATTCTATTGCAAGCATATGACTACACTTTTTTATGGTGTATTTATCACTAGTGCAGTGTTGCTTCAAAGGTTCCATATGCTAATCAAGCTCTGTATTTATGTGGTTTACATGTTATGTGCATTCATGTAACAATGGCCTATATTCTGCAACTGTCAAAGTGAAAACAGTGTACCTTGTGCTTTGCACTATGAAGTATTGTTGGCTACCTCTGGCCTACTTTGGCTACCTAGCACTAGGTAGCACTAGGTGCTAACGCCTACTACCTCCTCCTCCTCCTCCACCTGTGCTCATTAAATAGCAAGTCCAAGGTGTATGATATGCCTTAAAGGCACAAAGCATTGTTACTTTGCACAAGAAGTTATGTTGGCTACCTCTGGCCTACGTTGGCTACCCAGCACTCATAATAGGTGCTAACGCCTACTACCTCCTCCTCCTCCTCCTCCTCCTCCACCTGTGCTCATTAAATAGCAAGTCCAAGGTGTATGATATGCCTTAAAGGCACAAAGCATTGTTACTTTGCACAAGAAGTTATGTTGGCTACCTCTGGCCTACGTTGGCTACCCAGCACTCATAATAGGTGCTAACGCCTACTACCTCCTCCTCCTCCTCCTCCTCCACCTGTGCTCATTAAATAGCAAGTCCAAGGTGTATGATATGCCTTAAAGGCACAAAGCATTGTTACTTTGCACAAGAAGTTATGTTGGCTACCTCTGGCCTACTTTGGCTACCCAGCACTCATAATAGGTGCTAACGCCTACTACCTCCTCCTCCTCCTCCACCTGTGCTCATTAAATAGCAAGTCCAAGGTGTATGATATGCCTTAAAGGCACAAAGCATTGTTACTTTGCACGAGAAGTTATGTTGGCTACCTCTGGCCTACTTTGGCTACCCAGCACTCATAATAGGTGCTAACGCCTACTACCTCCTCCTCCTCCACCTGTGCTCATTAAATAGCAAGTCCAAGGTGTATGATATGCCTTAAAGGCACAAAGCCTTGGTTGTTACTTTGCACTATCAAGCATTGTTGGGTGTCCAACACTCTACCTGGCCAGCACTAATCCCATATTGTTGATACTTTTAAACTGGCCAAATTATCATATAGTGACAAGTGTCATTTGTAGATCATATTGATTGTTATATTATTGTTTTGGACACAAGCTTATCAAGGGCCAAATTTTTGGATACTGTTTAATGTAAAGTTGGCCATGATGAATCCTGGGGTGCATTATCAATGTCATGCAACAAATGATTTGTAAAACGTTTGTAAAGCTTTTGCCCTTTAGTGGTCTATAGGGGCTGCTATATTTTGAAATATATGTTGAGACCAAATTCCTCCTGTGGCTTCCAGCTAAGGTACATATTTAATGGTTTAAAATAAATATTGTGTGTTCTAAAAACAAAAACTTTATACAGATATAGATTGTCTTTTTATTGTTGTTCAACTTTTTTGGATTTTGACAAAGATTGTGTCAGTAAAGGTACTAAAACATTACCGGGTGTGTTTGTTTTTCTTTTTTGCCAAGGCGCTTGTCCAAAATAGTAACATGGGTAATGTCATTTCAAACAAGAAAACAGAAGAAGCCATACGTGTAGATCAAACAAGAAAAATTCATTAACACAAATCCAAATACATTTAAGTAGCCACACAAAAGCCGATCATTGCTAAACAAACACTGCCACTTACTGATATGTTTTCTAAAGGTGACTCCACCCAGGTTCAAATAAGCATTGGTCGCACAATAAAAGAGTTAATCCCCCCCCAAATGCAAATAATTGTGTGTGTGCAGATCCATTAAGAAATCATCCCCTTAACACATCTCACCTGTAAACTGAATCAGGTGGCAAGAATTAAAAGCCCTAACACAGCTGATTGAACTAAACTACAGGTCCCAAGATGCATAGTGCATCTATTGTAGCCAGACTGCAAAGAGGGAATCAATTCTTGAAAATACATACATATCACCTTTAAAATAATATTTGAAGTGTCTTTGTATGAAATTGAAAATAGAACTTACCCACAAGCCTGCCGTCCGGCATTTCTCCTCGGGTAAAGAGGCCATGGAGAGCTGACTGACGCAGGATAGTGGCATCATGGACACTTCCGGGAAAGCCAGATCTCACACTCATGATGCGCATGTTGGAATCACACACCACCTGCACATTGATGGAATGGGAGCGCTTACAATTTCGGTAGCGCTCCTGGTGATGGCGAGGTGGTGTGAGCGCAACATGAGTGCAATCAATGGCTCCTAGGCAATTTGGAAATTGGCCAATTAGGAAAAAATCCTGTTTCAATCTTATCCACTCTGCCTGAGTTGAGGGGAAGGAAATGAGCCTTCGCGAGTGCTGCAGTAGTGCCCTGAGCACTTGTGCTAACATCCTGCTAAAGGTGGGCTGGCTCATGCTAATGAGGCATGAAGAAACCTGCTGGAAACTGCCAGTGCCCGGGAAATGCAAAACTGCAAGCAGCTTGCACATCAGAGGCACTGCCTGAGACCGTGCCGTCACAGGTTCAATGGCCTCACTGATGAGACCATAAACCTGCACTATGGCGGCACGACTCAGACGGAACATCCTCACAACCTCATCATCAGACAGCTCGTCCAAACAAAGTACAGATCTCCTGAAGTGACGAGGCTGCCTGATCCTAGCAGGGACAAGGTGTTCCTGCTCCTCAGCCTGCTCTTGGGCCTCAAAAATGGCTTCTGGCAAAATGTCCATTTTGCAAAAAATCTAAGCCAAATGGCATCTGGTGGGGGTTTTTATAAGTAAGCCAGTGTTTCCCAGCATTCCATGCAGCTTTTAAACATTTAACCATTTAGTGAAGCGTAAGGATAGATAGGGCCAATTAATATTTGAAGTGATGTTTAAAAAAAATAGAACTAAAAAATAATGTTTTAAGCCATTGATACTTGAAAATCTTAGGTTATATTCTGATAGATGCAAAAACAAACATGTTTCTGGTGTCAGTATTTATTTTAATGTAATTCACCAAACCTCTAGTGCAGCCAGAACTAAAAAAACAGTTTATAAAGTGATCCCTAGGTGTCACTATACACCCACAACAGTGGAGAGCACCAGCAAAGGAAAATAGAAGAAAATCGAACGGTCGAACGATTTTTTACCGCGACCATTCGATTATTTTTCCTCGACTATTCGAATGTCGAAGTCCAAAATCAACTTCGGTAGGTCAAAGATGGGGTACAAATAAAACTTCGGGTGAAGATTTGATAAATAAGGTATCCTTCGAGTCGAGTCGAATAGTCGAATAGGCGAACGAATACATCCTTCGATAATCGTACTTGTCCACTTCGATTATCGAATTTGACTATTCACCCGATCGGAGGATTGCTCGCCCGTCGAATCGAACGTCGAAGTCGAAGTAAAAAAACAGTCGAGGCTTTGTGAATCTGCCCCTTAGTGTCAGTTATTGTTGCTGTGTATGAAATATTTTGAGATATTCTCTTGATATGTAGCATAATAAAAACTATTATGCGGTTTAAAATGGAATAATTAGTCATATTTATTGCTAAGACAATTAAAACAAAAATAGGAAATAAATCTCAGACTTTGCAGAGCTGGCTATTTAGAAACCACACATTAAGGATTTAAAAAAGCAGCCAAAAACAATGAAAATGTAATTTAAAAACCACAGGCTTGAGTTCATGCCAATGTTTTTGAAATATACTTTAATATTAAAACTTTTACCTCCTTAAGGGGTGATAATGGATCTGATTCAAAATGAAAGAAATGTGGAATTCCCCTCTAAACAGCCTGTTACCTTTTCTAGTATTGGTAACTCTTGTAGGCTTTGCCCAAACATCTTCCAGAACAAAACAGAGCTGCTCATTAAGAATTTATAATGAAAGCCCTGCAAGCTATTTCAGAGATAGGTATATTTCAAATATTGATATTGTGTGGTGGAGAAAAATCTGATTTTAGGAATTATTTTTTATTCAGATCTTTTAATAAATGTCATGACATTCGTAGATTGTGTGGGTTTAGTTGTCAATTCATAAACTTCTAAAACCACTAAAATCTAACCTTTTATCAACCAGCCTCTTACAGTCAGCCACACACCTAATATACATGGCAATCTAATTTTTACTTACAGTACAACTATCCTGTATTATTATTAATTGTTTTAATGATATTTTACACAATTTACACAATTTAAATTTATATTTAATTTACATAAACAGTTTGAAAAAGATTATGGATAGTATTCACCATTGGGTATGAAAAGAGCTCAGATCTTTGATTGCCAAACTACTTGACTTGATGAATCCAGGTTTCTTTGATGCCTGACCTTGTGCCAAGAGACACACATTTGCTAATGTGGTGCTGTTATTCAAAATGCAGTGCAGTTTTGGATTCCAGTCCTTAAGAGGGATATAAATGAGCTGGAGAGAGTAAGTGCAGAGACTAAGTGCAACTAAACTGGTTAGAGGGATGGAAGACTTAAATTATGAGGGTAGACTGTCAAGGATGGGGTTGTTTTCTCTGGAAAAAAGGCGCTTGCGAGGGGACATGATTACACTTTACAAGTACATTAGAGGACATTATAGACAAATAGCAGAGGCCGTACCAGAGGGCATCACTTCAGACTAGAAGAAAAGAACTTTCATTTGAAGCAATGTAGGTGGTTCTTAATAGTGAGGTCAGTGAGGTTGTGGAATGCACTGCCGGGTGATGTTGTGATGACTATAAGACTAAAGAATGGCTTGGATGATTTCTTGGATAGACATGATATTGAAGGCTATTGTGATACTAAATTCTATAGTTAGTATAGGTATGGGTATATATAATTTATCTGAGAGTAGGGAGGGGTGTGTGTATGGATGCTGGGTTTTCATTTGGAGGGGTTGAACTTGATGGACTTTGTCTTTTCTTAACCCGATTTAACTATGTAACTATGTCAAATGGGATCCCATTTTCAGATGGAAAACAATTAAACTATTAAAGCTCAGGCAGGTTTTGAAAGTACAAACTAGCCAAGGCATGGATTTGGGCTAATGTTTAGGCCTTTGGATGCTTTGTACCTTGGAAACCAGCCAAAGTTTGTTCTTGCCCTAATGTACCAAGCCTGCATCTCCTAATGCATGTTGGGTAATGCAAAAAAAATGAATGTAAGACTACAATACCCAGCATGCAATGGGACTGACTTGTGCAGAAGCAGGGAGTTTCCAGGTATTGGGATCTGTACCCCAGTCTCCCATTGCTCTTAAGCATTCTCCCATTTTCCAGTGACTTTCCACAATTTCAGATAATTTTGGGGAGCCCCAGGCAGAATACTAAGAAGTTAAACAGGTACCAGTTGATTAAAGAAAGCAGAAAAGGGTCATGTTTGGATGGAATAATTAGTTAATTAATTAGTTTTTGGTAGGGTCCACTTGAGATTCTAATTATATTTGACACAATTTTTTGAAGGTTTAAGGAAATATTCTCCTTAACAAAGTTTAGAAAAATTTATAGATTTGTCCATTTCAATAATTGTGGTGTCCTTAACAAAAAATGCAGTGCTTTATATATATTGGTCTTGATAAAGGTCTTAGGAACAGACCGAAACGTTGACCTCCTTTTAACATGTATTGAATAAAATTTATCTTTTTTAAAAAAGCTACAAAGGATCCCAGTGTGCACCTTACCTTTTTGGATTTTATATATATAAAATTTGGTGCGTCCTACTAGCCATTTTGGTGCGTCCTACTAGCCATCATCCGCCTGGGGTGTTCAAAGGTCTGCCTAAGAGTCAATTATTGAGAGTGAGACGTATCACTTCCAATGATGCACTCTTTGATTTGGAAGCCACTAAAGTAGTGGAGAAATTTGCAGACAAGGGCTACAATAGAGGCAATTTACTGCAGGTGAAGAACGAAGTGGCAGGGATACCTAGGAGAGACGTCCTTGGGAAGTGTAAGAAAACAGGTGCTAATAGCACTCGAGTCCCTTTTATTTCTACCTTTAACACCAATTCTGCTGCGTGTAAGAGACTTATCTTAAAACACTGGGGTCTGCTACAAGCTGATCCAAAAATAGGACATTTATTTCATCTTCCCCCTGTATTCTCGTATCGAAGAGGCAGAAACATTGGGGACCTTATTAAACCGAGACCTACCCAAAATTTCGATCTCCATTTAACCACGAATAGCAAGGGGACTTTCCCCTGTAGACAATGCGGACATTGTAATGGCATTATTGCTGGTGATGTAGTGGTACATCCGTCACAAGGGACCAAACACCCTGTTAACTGTTTCTCCACCTGTGACAGCCATAATGTTATATATTGTATTAAATGCCCTTGTGGCAAATAGGGATGTAGCGAACGTCGGAAAAAAAGTTCGCGAACATATTCGCGAACTTGCGCAAAAACGCGAGCGGTTCGCGAACGGTTCGCGAACCCCATAGACTTCAATGGGAAGGCGAACTTTAACATCTAGAAAAGACATTTCTGGCCAGAAAAATGATTTTAAAGTTGTTTAAAGGGTGCAACGACCTGGACAGTGGCATGCCAGAGGGGGATCAAGGGCAAAAATGTATCTGAAAAATCTGCCTGTGTGTGCTTGGAAGAGATAGTGTAGGGGGAGAGCTGTTAGTGATTTCAGGGACAGATGATAGTAAGTTTGCTGGCTAGTAATCTGCTTGATACTGCTCTGTATTGGAGGGACAGAAGTCTGCAGGGATTTGAGGGACATTTTAGCTTAGGTAGCTTTGCTGGCTAGTAATCTACTGTTCTCTTTAAACAACTGCCATACGTTGACCTTGTAGGCATTGTTTGCCCAGTTTTTTTGGACGCAGCCACTGAAGCACAGTTGCCAGAAAAAATATGCCATATAAATGCTGAAAATAGTAATTTTTCGCCATACGTTGACCTTGTAGACATTGTTTGCCCAGTTTTTTTGGTTGCAGCCACTGAAGCACAGTTGCCAGAAAAAATATGCCACATAAATTCTGAAAATAGTCATTTTTTGCCATATACGTTGAGTCAACGTATGGCAAAAAATGACTATTTTCAGCATTTATATGGCATATTTTTTCTGGCCTCTGTGCTTCAGTGGCTGTGGCCAAAAAAACTGGGCAAATAATGCCTACAAGGCCAACGTATACACTACTACAGCGGTGGATACGGATTACGTAAAATATATTATGGCTGCTTGAAAAAAGTGACTCCGGTGTTTTTTCTGGAGACGGTAATATTATGGATATTTAGACAGAATGTGAACAAGGTCACACAGCTCGATGGCGGGTTGAAGAAAACACTGTGCAAATAATGCCTACAGGGCAAATAATGCCTAAAAGGTCAACTTATACACTACTACAGCGGTAGTAAAATAAAAAAAGTAAAATAAAAAAAAAATGAATATTAAAAAAAAAAATTAAAGTTGGTGCTGCTGAACTACTAGGAGCAGCAGATTAGCACACCAGTCCCACTCCCCAACACTGCTAGACTAATAGCACTGGGCTCTTATAGTAGTAGTAGTAGTAGTAGTAGTAAAACAACAAAAAAATAAATAAAAGCAGTCCTTACAAGGACTACTGTTATTGCAGCAGTCAGCAGATGAGATCAGAAGCAGGACAGCTGCCCACTGCAGCTACATACAGAGCACTGCAGTAGAAGGTAGATTACTAGCCAGCAAAGCTACCTAAGCTTAAATGTCCCTCAAACCCCTGCAGACTTCTGTCCCTCCAATAACAGAGCAGTATCAAAACGATTACTAGCCAGCAAACTTTCAACTGTCCCTGAAATCACTAACAGGCAGCAGCTCTCTCCCTACACTATCTCTTCAGCACACACAGGCAGAGTGAAAAAACGCTGCAGGGCTTCGGTTTTTATAGGGAAGGGGAGTGGTCCAGGGGAGAGCTTCCTGATTGGCTGCCATGTACCTGCTGGTCTGGGGTGAGAGGGCAAAAAAAAGCGCCAACAATGGCGAACCCAAAATGGCGAACGTCGCGCGACGTTCGCGAACTTCCGGCGAGCGCGAACACCCGATGTTCGCGCGAACAAGTTCGCCGGCGAACAGTTCGCGACATCTCTAGTGGCAAAGCCTATGTGGGCCAAACCACAAGACCGATTAAAGTCCGTTTAAATGAACATAAATGTGTAATAAGACAGTTTAAACCAGAGAATGCTGGTGCGGTTAAGGAAAAGGGCAGACTAAGAAAAGAAACATTATTGGCGAAACACTTTTTTATTCAAGGACATCAGGTGTCACAAGTGAGATGGCAGGTATTAGAGAAAGTAACTGCTAGGCAAGGACAGGATATTAAAAGGCTGCTACTCCAAAGAGAATGTTTTTGGATTTGGCTCCTGCAGACACGTGATCCGAAAGGGCTCAATGAAGATTTCAACATGTCTTGCTTTTTGTAAAAAATGTTTTTATATTTATTCTTTTTCAAAAATTATATTTTTTGTTTTTACAGATGATCAACAAATACCGACACGGTCTGGTTTAATTAGGTATTAGGGTCAGCTTCCCTTTGTTCCAGTAATCCCTCTATAGGGTAAGAGTAAATTCTTATGTATTCTTCTATTTTTGTATAACTTATAGATTTAATCTTTCTATATTAGGATTCTTTGTAGGAGGGAGTAGTGTTTATATACACCTGTATTTTGTATTTGCAGATTTTGTGCTTTTTATGTAATTTATGGTATCACTTCACATAGTGGTTTTATTGGATTCAGTAATATTGTAACAAAATTTTTTTAAAACAATGTTTTTTAACTGTACTTTTTATATTTGGATCTTTGAATAACTTTCATGTCATTTTGGGTCCTTTTTGACAGATTACAGACCTCAACAACTTCATCAAAAAGTTTGCAACCCAATGGCTTTTGTGAACATTCTCAGATGATGTAATGTAATGATTTTACATTGCAAGCAGCACTAAACATTCGCAAAAATGCCATTTTAAACATTTCTTGCGATTTTTAATTACATTTCCCCTATAGAGTTTAATTGTGATTTCAAAAAGATCTAATAACCCTACCATTTGACCTTTATTAAATGGGCCTCAAAGTGTTATCTGCCTCTCAAAAATAATAGTAGTTGTAGTTTCAAATTTACTCCATTGCTAGCCTCTCTGTTCCAGTTGCAAGGGATAAGCATTTAAGTTGTGGTTACTACTTTCACCACTTTTACCATTACACTGTGGGCCACATTGACTAACAACAGTGAAGTGCTGTGGGCTAAAGATCACCATTTTTTTGTAAAATTCCAGCATAACCACACTTGGGGCCTATTTGCTAACATTCAAACATCTATTTTTATCACAAATTTATTTTTTTCTCTAAAATGCTAAAAATTTGAAATTTTAAAATGAGATTTTTTCATAGATTTATTTGGATCATTCAGATTTTTTTTCACACTTTATATATTGAAATATTATAATACATTGCATGGCATTCAATGTGTTTATTTGTGTTGTTTCAAAAACTTTTAAATCCACTAAAATGAGAATGTTGATCAACCTCCCTGTGAAATATGCTACAAAAGTTTACTAGAGAAAGAATACTGCTACACTGTGAACACTATTCACAAACAGTTTCCATGAGGTTCCCATCATAGTTGATTCATATTATGAATTTTATTCTAACAATTATAAATTGAATGGGTGTTATTTCATAGTTTAAAGTAAATGTTACATCTTTCAAAGCAAGAATCAGAACCCTTCAAATCCTTTTGATATGGTGGATCTTCATAGGATATCATTGTCAAAGAAATATCCATTATACAGGATTCTGTGGTATTATTCTGGTCCTTTATGTTTTCTAGTTAAGCAATTATCTAAAAAATGAGTTAAAATATTCATCTGGAAAGAACATTTTCTTCAGTGAGAATGGCGACCCTTCTGCCAACTTTGATATTGTCAACTGGCTCATCTATCCAAATAACACAGTTAGAAAAAATCATTTGGGTACATTTGTTCCAGCATCGCCTTCAAGTGCTCAACAGTTTATCATAAATGATGGAGTATTATCTTGGAATCCATTTTTCAATCAGGTAGAAGTTTTTTTATAGAGTTGTTCTGATTACAAGATAGCAATACTGCTACAGAATTCAAAATATTCTCATTTTTTTTCTTTTTAAGTCTCCCCGGTCAGTGTGCAGTGAACCTTGTCTGCCTGGTTTTCATAAATCCCTTCAGAATGGAAAACCACCGTGTTGCTTTGATTGTGTTCAGTGTTCCAAGGGAGAAATATCCAATTTATCAGGTGTGTCTAAAACGAATACATAATTACTAGTCTAGTATTTTAGGCAATTTTACTGTAATAAAAAGGTAAGATTAGATTAGATTAATACACGGAGAGAAAGAAAAATATAAAATTCTCTTTTGTAATAGATAAAAATAAGTAATTCAGGAACTCATTGTAAAGCATAGGTAGGCAAGATTTTCTGTGTTCTTTACTATGCTTTGTAAATCATGTACTTTACAATTTTACAGAAAATGTATCCACTATACAATATATTACAGGGATCTTTAAGATGGTTGCTATCATTGATTTGGATAAAAACCAATGCCATGGAGAGATCATTTCTAAATAGTTTTTGGGTTCTGGCAGAAAATACTGGTTTATAAGATCGCAATGACTGAGTAAGCACACTGCTAACAAGATCTGCTTATTTAAATGAGATTTAATAATAAAAAAATGGAAAATACAGAACAGGCAGGAAACAAAGTTTATAAAACAAGCTGAGGTAGAGAACATGCAGAGGTAACATGCCAAGGCCAGTCAGTCAGATCGGAGGGAACAAAAACAAGGTAGGAACAGGACTCATGCACAGAATCTCAGGACATTAGATGGTTTGAAAAGGCAGACGGGCCAATTATCCAGCAATTGGTTTTAGAAAAGTTTCAGAAGGAGGCATGCCACTGACAACAGTGTTCCTGACAGTTCAACCCTCCCCTATCCATCAGAAAAAACTGATGACCAATAGCCTCCTAACATTATGGAACCCTGGTTGCTAAAGAAATTGTATCTTACCATCATGGGAAATTAACTTGAAAGCAAAGTGTTCTGATTTTAAGTTTCTGTAACTTGGGTGACCCAGGTGGCCTCTTTCGCAGACCATTGTGAATATAGTGATAGAGTACATAAAGTCAATTTAATATATTTGTGCTGAAATAAATCATGCGCCGCATTCTCATAATGTCTTCTCTCTGTAACAAAAAACACAGAGAGCTGGGGTGATTGAGTAGGTTATGGATATGTAGTCCTTGTAGTAGACGCTAAACCATAGGCACATAGGCACCACCAAGGGTGTGATGCCTCTGTGTTAAAGCATTTTCGCTTCTAGGGAGCTCAGAAGAACTTATCATATTAATGATAACAGTTTTACATAAGTGTATCAAAGACAGGCTGTTGTTTCTCCTACTCATTGTAACTGAAGGTGCCGCAGTGGGACCTGGATTTTTACTATTGATTGCTGTTCTTAGATCTACCAGGGAGCTGTTATCTTGTGTTAGGGAGCTGCTATCTGGTTACCTTCCCATTGTTCTGTTCTTAGCATGCGGGGGTGATATCACTCAGATTTGCAGTACAGCAGTAAAGAGTAACTGAAGTTTATAAGAGCACAAGTCACACGACTGGGGGCTCTTGGGAAACTGACAATATGTCTAGCCTCATGTTAAATTTCAAAATTAAATATAAAAAAATCAGTTTGCTCTTTTTAAAAATGGATTTTGCAATATACAGTCATTGTTTTAATGTAAGAATGCTATAACTCTGATCAGTAGCAATGGTGCTTATTTTAAGTTGACATTATCAATGATTGTGCAATCAGTTTGCAATACTTTGCTTCAGTGGATTAAGCAGGATTTAAAGATTGTTAATCTTACATTTTTCTCCCTTTAGATGCTGAGCATTGTGTGAAGTGCCCTGAAGATCACTGGTCTCATCCTAGCAAAAATCTCTGTATCAAAAGGACTATAGAATTCTTGTCCTACACAGAACCCTTGGGGACATTATTAACCACAATTACTGTTACATTTAGCATAATCACTACAACTGTTCTATGGCTATTTGTAAGGCATCGGAACACTCCAATAGTGAAAGCCAATAATTGCCATCTCAGCTACATCCTCCTTGTGTCAATTATACTTTCCTTGCTCTGCTCTTTTCTCTTCATTGGGAGGCCTACATCATTGACCTGCCTTTTAAGACAAATTATATTAGTGTTTATGTTTAGCATTTCTCTATCTTCTCTTCTAGAAAAGACAGTAACCGTTATTATGGCTTTTAATGCCACAAAACCAAGAAACAAGTTTAGGAAATGGTTTGGCTCTAACACATCAATTATTATGATATTTATTTGTTCTTCTGGGGAATTTGTGATTTGTATTTGCTGGTTGGTATGTGCTCCACCATATGTGCACTATGACACCAAATCAACAGTCAGCACAATAACCCTGCAATGTAGAGAACAGTCCATCATGGCATTTAGTCTTGCCATATCCTATGTTGGTAGTTTAGCTATTTCTTGCTTTATTGTTGCCTTCCTAGCAAGAAAATTACCAGACAGATTTAATGAAGCCAAACACATCTCCTTTAGCATGTTAGTATTTTGTTGTGTCTGGGTGTCCTTTATACCTACATATTTAAGTGCCAAGGGCAAATATATGGTGGCTGTGGAGATATTCACCATCCTGGCATCCAATGCTGGGCTTATACTCTGTATATTTCTGCCAAAATGTCACATTATAATTCTAGAGCCTGAACTTAATACCAATAATCACTGGAGACAGAGATGTATAAACAAATAACACTTTATTTTGAAGCACTGATCTTTACTTATGGAGAATATATTTAACTTGACAATTTTTAGCACAGTAACTTCCACACAGTTGTAGCTTCTTGCTCTCCAGACAGAACTCATGACCAACCTTTCCCTGAAAAGACAGCTGTCCCTTGCCAAAGCACCTTATCTTCCTTCTCCTTATATATGGATTATATATGGCTTTACTGAATAAAGCTTATGAACCAGACATGAACTAACAAATAAAAACAAGGAAACTGGAAAAAATGTAAATAACACTTTAGCACACATCATGGCAGAAACAATATTCTCTCGCAAACATCTCAACAATATAAAAGTGTAATCTAGGAAACTTGCTTATATTCATATTCAAAGGATGATTTGATTATTTTATGACATACTACACTATGCACTTAATATTTTATTGTTTACTCCCCAGCTAGCCACGCGGCACTGGCCATTTTGTTGGACATTCAATTCATAGTTAGCACTGTCCAACACCCACAAATTACAATATTATGGGTTTGTGCAAACATGGTAATAGATGCATAATAGATCTTGCTAGACAAATTAGGTGAGCAGAAGCCTAGACAATTGGGTGGAGGTGGATGTGATATACTCAGGTTTTGCTAAAGCTAACCACACGGTTACTGATTAAATTAAGGGATATTTAAAAATGAATGATATATTATAAGGAGTGGAGAAAAATACATTTTCTAATTGGATTGGTGTAGTTAGTGGAGTGAGGGGTCTGTCCTTGTTTTTTAATTCATTTATGACCATTCTTTTATGACCTTGAGGTTGGTATTTTAATTACTGTATCTATGTTCACTTTTACTAAATTGTACAAAACTATAAGTTCCCTTGTAAAGCCTCATCTTGAGTATGCAGTGCAGTTTTTGTTTTCAGTCCTTGTATATGTAGGGATCCATAGGGTTAAATTCCCCCTATGGTGGGAAATTCCCACACGGTTGAAAATTCCCTGCTGTAACAAGCTAAAATGTGTTGGACCTAAATTAGATAAGGAAGGGGGAGTGAGTTCTCTGTCCCTGTGCAGGGTGCTCTGGTAGATTCTGGATTTGGCCAGAAGGTGTCACTGTTGAGACACTTCTTCAAACAGCTGAGCTGCCATGTGCTCAGTGTCTACTTCCTGGTTTCACATCAGTGTGCAGGGACTGTAGCAGAGATGTAGGGGAATAAGGAATTGAGAGGCCCATGGAGGACTTGGGGTGCGGGACCCCAAGCCTGGGAAACTTGACCATGGAGGGTTTAGCTCTCAGAGACAGCAAGAGAATGTGACAGGAGCTGCTTGGTAAAGGATTCCTGTGAAAGAGGCTGGGATGTGCTCATACTCCGGATAAGTGTTGAAGCCATTCTGAAGACTTCTGTGAAACACTGTGAATGCCTTTTCCAGATCTATGTGAGCCCTCGGTGAGTGTTCTGCCTGAGGAAAGGGTATCGCCAGTACCAGCTCTGTGTGAGCCATCAGTGAGTGATCTGCATGAGGTAAAGGTATTGGAATGGCTCTGGCGTGTGTTCCCTGTGTTAGGAGCGGTGTCGATCAGGTGCCTGCTATGTGGGTGCTACTGACTCTACCCAAAGGAGAGGTATAGGGGGCAGGTAGTGCTACCTGCAGTAAATAGCTCTTGGGATTCTGTCTCCACTTGGAGTGGAATTTGGGACTGTGTCCTGGGAAGAGAATGTGTGAGGAATTAGAACAACACATGGGTACCCCAGGGCAGGGTTTATATTGTTTGAATTCCTTCCTTGTGATGTAATCTTGCCTTTTCTTTACTCCTATATAAGATTTGTTAATGCAATGGTGTGGTTAAACATTTGTTTCCTAGTGAGGCCACCCATAGGTGTATCCCCGGTTCCCACTAGGTGAAGACACTGCCATGGAGAGAAATTCCCATGGTAATATATTAATGGTGTATACAGTATCCTATGGCACAGGGGGTGGCCAAGATGGGGTTACAGATAGTAATAACAATGATATTAATGTAGAAAGTGCAGATATGTGCAACTAGACTGGTAGAAGAAATTGAAGAATTAAGCTATGAGGAAAGACTGTCGAAAATGGGGATGTTTTCTCTGGAAAAAGGGGACATGATTACTCTTTTCAAGTATATCAGAGGAAATTATACACAGACAACTTCACCAAGTGTTCTTAAATATACTATCTCAACTATTGAGTACAAGTTTTAAAATCAAACCCTAAACAGGGGGAACAAAAAAAGGAAGGGCCAACGTAATCACTTGTCAACAAATTTTGTGGTCAATATAACATATACTTCTCACACAGAGTTAATAATAATGGCAACCTTCAATCCATTTGATGTAAACATACAATGTTAGATGTGTAGCTGTAGATTTATATAAGGTCCATATAATTTATCATGAAGCAAACAAAAAAGCCCCTCACTAACCGTTTAAATGGTGTGGCCACATTCACTAATTTGTCATGTGTAATAGATCCAGTGTTGTGCATCACAATGATGATAAAATGAGGGAACTCCCTCCATAGTTGTGCTCTCTCAGACGCCTCAAAGTCAATTTGACTGCAAAAATCTACACTTGAAGAAATGCTAATGGTTTGTCATCAAACTGTTACAAATCAACACGTAATGCAATTTCAATGGTTGGTCAGACCAAATTAACTCTATAAAATATATTTTGGTAGGAGGACTGGAATGGGGTCTTCTCATTAAAACATGGATTTGTTACTATGAGCAACATCATCAGTGATATTTGTCTCCAATGTTTTATACAGCATGATAAATAGGCCTATTATTATTGTTGAAAAGTGCCAACATTTACCCAGTGAAAATGGATACATAATTAGCAGACAAATTGATACATTAGGTAATGAGGGTCCTGCCCACAATGGCTTACAGAAGGGAGAGGTAGAGGAGAATGGGAGAACAAGAGGTGGTAACTGTAGATATCAGGGTTTTAGATTTAAGCCTTAAGTGGTTATTATCAAAGAACAAAGATTATAGAACATGACACTCATACAGAATTGCTGTGTTGTAGAAGTTCAAGGTTAAAGGCCATTCTGTTATTAGAATGTAGAATGTTTGCACAGAACACGGAATACATCTGTTGTCTCATGTCACAAGTATTGATAGTGCAAAGCCAATAAAGACACATATAGTTTCAGAAACTGCAGCATAGATACCATTATGGACACTGTGCTGACACAGTAGATGGACCTTATTTGGCTTTTGTACTGAGACTGTGAGTCTGTCCCTAAGATGGAAATAGTGACACAGTTATGCTAAAACAAGAATGATGATTGGATGTCTCTGGATCAGCCCCATGGATGAAGAAATGGTTAAATAGTCATCTGTTGTATTGATAATTGTTCCCTCAACGTCCTCACAAGCTTTCAGGACGTATGAGCTATTATTTAATACTCTGTACTATATTACTCTGTATTAATGTATATCTCAAATAAAGCTGTCTGGTTAATATCCTGAGTGAATCTGAATGGTTCAAGTCAGGCCCAGGGGGAACTTTGGGGCCAGGCTCGATTTGAGTAAGTATTTATTTAAATCCAAGAGAGACTTACTCATTGTAAGTGAGAATCATATATCCCTAGTGGAGAATCATATCGATAGACGAGCGACAATATATACAAGAATATATTTTATATATATATATATATATATAAAATATATTCTTGTATATATTGTCTCTATATAAAAAATATATATAAAATATATTCTTGTATAGATGCTTTGTATATGCTTCGCTAAAGAGGTGGGTCTTTAGTTATTGTTTGAAGGTTTGGAAAAAAGGAGAGAGTCTGATATCTTGTGGCGAGAGAGACAGAGACAGGCAGAAGTTGAGAGAAGTTTTGCAGTAAGAAATGGTATGAAGTGAGTTTAATTTGATGTTGGGTCTGTCAGTTGAGAAAGTCACAGACAGATAGACTTTGTCTAAGGGAAACTAGGATACAAAAGAGTCCTCAGCAGGGATTAAGCCTAAGAACATTGCATGTTTGTGAACCAGAAAGTTGTTTTTTCTTAAATTTAGAAAGCAGGGTTCAATGAGAACCAAGAGCCAGCGGTAATCATGGCTCCTGCAGAACTATAGTGGTCAATATAAAACAATATACAACAATAAAGAAATAGGTAGCCCTTTAGAGTATCTCCCTCCTGCCGTTCTCTTTCAGTCTCTCAACTGTGTAAAAAATGTCCCAAAAAAAGGAAAAAATATATTCCAAAAAATATACTGTATGTTTTCTTGCTCTCTTTGCTCTCTCCATTTGCTTTAGGCGCTGTTCTACAAGAAAACATATATTTTTTGGGAATGCTAACGAAAAAATTGATTTTTTTAACTACGTAGCAAATATAAAAAGGCGGGAAGCTATTGAGTTCTGTACACTCAAGAGTTCCATACAATGAAGGGTGTAGCTTCTGAATGAAGCCAATCCTTGTATGCAATTTTGTGGAACCTGTGACCCAATACAATGGACCTGTATTTTTTTAAGAACACATTTTGCCATTCACCCAAAAATAATTTAGTTGAGTAGGAAATGTTTATGCCACATTCTGTTGACATGCCATGAGTAGTAATAGGTGTGACTTGTAGTTGCATGAACACATTTTCAAGCACCAACATTTAGCAAATTTAAGAATTTCTCAGGTTAATTTGTTAATTTTATTTCTGTTCTGAAAACCTCAGTCAATTCACTAATCACAGTGCAATGCCAATGTTATAATCATTGGCTATTTCTGAAAAGACACATATAGCAAACAGATGTTCTGTATCTCTTACAGTCTAAAGGTTGCAGCAAATTATTTTTAGAGTAGTCAGAGCACAGTTACTATGGGTATATAAGAAAGTCTCTGCAATGAATCTGCAGGAATTAGCCCTGAATCAACCTGCCATTCTGCTACACGGATGGAAATGCAGTTATGGTGGGAAGCCCAGGTAACAACAGGCTACTCAGGAGGGGAATCAGTTATGTGTGTGTGTTATTCACTTTTGAAGACTGCTGACTTCATATCATATAGTTCTTATGCTTGGAATAAATTTTCTTACCGTGTGTGTGTGTTTGTGTGTGCGTGTATAAATAAATCTATTCTTCCATACCAGACAAGCAGCACTTCAGTCCAGACACTTATTTGAGTAATGGATTCAAATTTATTGTTCATAAAAGGTATTACAAAAGATCTGACGCGTTTCATGCAGCAATGCTTTGTTAAAAATCATCTATTTTTCACCTTTATTAAGCACACACTCCTCATGTACTCAGTGGATAGGAGGAATATGAACAGACAGAGCTATGTATGTTTGGTTCAGCTTTCATCTAAATGTACCTTATATATTTAATAATAAGCACTACATCTGGTTGGTAAGTTTTGGGCTGGTTAAAGTCAAACAATCCACATCTGCTGCTGTGTAGAGGTCTAAAGCTTTCATGCAGTGATTTTAATGCACAGATGCTTAGTTATGCAGACAGAAGGAAACATAAAGCAGTCAGTAATAACAACCAATCAGGTATTTGCAATGAAACTGAATGAGACCAATGCAGGTACATTGCTTATTACCACCCCCCCCCCTCTCTCTCTCTCTCTCTCTCTCTCTATATATATATATATATATACTCAGTATGTTTTATTTTATTTAAAGTCAAGTTGAAGAGATGATATCATGTATTTAAGCTGAAGCAGAAGGTTAAAAGTATAATATTCCTTATCTACATTTTTGCATTTATACTTGTAAATTAGCTTTGACATATTTCAGTAGTTACTGTTCCTTCTTAAATTAATTATTCAATATAAAAATAAAAACTGGGTAAATAGCGGTGCAAATTAAAAAAAAATTATTCATTATAGAAAAATGAAAAAGTAGTGTTCTGTTATTTTTTATGTATTACATTTCTGGCTAACTACTGTATATAAGAAGCATTTTTATTTAGCACAGCCTATCTATTTACCCAGTTTTTATTTTTACACCGAACTGTTCTTTCAAAGGGCAACAATGGCAAAAATGAAAATTTAATATAAGCTTCATCATTCTGAAAAAAAAGAAACTTTCTAAATATAATCAATTAAAAAATGTGTACTGTTTCTGAAAGAAAGTTTTTCTTTGCTATCCCTCTCTCAGCATCTGTTTCTCTTCATGCAGGACTTGGGTGAGTTCATGAAGGTCCAATACATCTTTTACGGTGGCTCCGTTTCTAGCAGATGTTTTAGAGCTCGCTCAAATAACTGATTGCAGCACAAACAAAATCTAACTAAATAACTGCCTTTTGCACAAATCTGCATGTAGAGAGTCATGATGTCTGGTGATTTTAAATGGGTTAGCTCTAATGCATCTTCTAGTCAAAAAGAGCCCCCCCACCAAAAAAAAGATATATTTAATTTTTAATTTATTATATTTAGAGAATGTCTTATATTGGTATGAAGAAGCTTATATTAAATTTTCATGCTCAAGACAGTCCCCTTTTAGGAAATATAGAATACCTAAAATAAAATGTGTGTCTTCCAGCCCAGGCCTCATTCTGATTTGCTTGCTAATTCATTGCTAAAAGATTTGCAGTCCCTCATTATTTTGCTTGCTAGATCTCTTGCATCTGCTGCCTATATTATGGAACGTTTTTTGTTTTTTTTATAAAGCTGCTTTAAATGGGGTTCTGAAATACACCAAACAATGCCAATTTAATGTTCTTCAGCTGAAATTTAGGTTTGTACATGACGCTATTTTTATGCAAATTGTTTTGCTGGTTATAAAATTGTAGACACAGTACATGATAAATTTCGATATTCGAATTTTTTTCAAATTCAAATTTGGACTATTCCCTAGTCGAAGTACACAAAAAATAGCTCAAAATTCTAATTTTTTTCATTCGAAAATTCACCTCGACCTTTGATAAATTTAGTAAAATAAACTAAAAATTCGAATTTAAAATTGTGTGAGTAAAAAGAGGTGCTTTCCTTTAAAACATTAGTTGAATACATTTATCCTATTGACACAACTGTTTACATCACTTTCATGCTAGAAAACCTTTGCTGACTTTATCCAATGACATCGGATTACACCAGGTTGTGTAAAATAATGGCCCTGGTTGTGGTTGGTCTGGCATAAATAAATGATACATTTTATTCTATTGCAATGCAAGCTGGGACACAAGAAATTGGAGCAAATCAATTAGCCAATAAGCTGTGGAATGTGGTTTTCAATTTTTCATCTTTTCATCTTCCACCCCTTCAGCAAAAGATGTTTTGGGTTTGGAAAGACTTTCTGCAGCCTAAATTAAGCAGATAAAACTAAGTTGAAGTTCTTCTCAAGATCATTATAGAGTAAAGTAACATTGGACTACAGCAAATGTTGAGGTGTACAAAAACCGTGAGTCTTTTTTTTTAAGTATTCCTTCCAATATTAACTTTCCATCCTGATTGTCTCTTAGGTTTTTCTTGCAGATTGTATTCCATTGTTGTATTTGCTGCCATTGCTGGGTTTTCATTCATTGGAACACTCCTGGCGGGAGCACAGAATAAGCCCAAGATCTCAACGGCCTGTGCACTACATTCCCAAGCCATTCAAGGCTATAAGCAGGAAGGTGACATTATTTTGGGAATACTTATTGAGCTTTTCATTTACAAACACACTACCGATGAAAAATTCATGAAAGAACCTTTGAAATTTGTAAGGTGTGTTGGGTAAGTAATGTTAATAATTAAATATCCGCTCAATGGTTTTCTCAGGAACAAGTGTACAGTTTCTAGGCATATTTGGGGCAGATTTAACTTTTTTTTTCCATAATTTAAAACTTTTTGTGGCATTTATTTGCATTTTCGAAATGCAAATAAATGCAATTTATTTAGCGCAAAAAACTCAAACAAAAAAAATTTGGGATGTCATTTTAACATACTAAATTTGCCAGAAAATTAAGGTGCAGATTTATCAAGGATCAAATTGAAAATTCTAATTTTTAAATTAGGATTTTGAGTTTATTTTAGTGTAATTCGACATGGGAATAGTCCAAATTCGATTCAAGTTTAAAAAAAAATTGAAATCCGAATTTAAAAATTTACCATGTACTGTCCATTTAAGAATTCAAATTTGACTATTCGCCATCTAAAACCTGCCGAATTGGTGTTTTAGCCTATGGGGGAACCTCCTTCAACTAATTTGGAGTCATTTGGTGGACTTTTGAAAATCAAATTTTTTTTTTAATTTGAGTTTGTGGGTTGATCCTATCCACCTGAATTTAAAAAAAATGATTTTTAAATACATTTTGATTGGTAATTTTTTCAAATTTTGAGTTTTTGGGAGTTGATGGGAGTTTTTAGAAACTCGACCCTTGTAGAATGTGATTTTACAGTGTTTGCATTGTATTTCCACATTTTTATGTGATTAGGTTTTCATGATTCAAGTTTAATAATACATGAGCACAATCAAGATTTTTGAGTTTTAAAATTTGACCTTTTCCAAATTAAAAAAAAACATGAAAATACTTAATTCTGAATGTTTATGCATGTTCCTGGAATTTATTCCATTCTCAATCTCAAATATTAGAGCAGAGTGAGACAGTAGCTAGTGAGATAAATTAGCATAATCTGTAAATATGGCCCAAATTCAGTTAGACTTACATTGAGTGAATTTAGAAAACAAATAATTATATGATGATTGATGAAAGGTGTAATTACACATGTTTGACTGCACCTGGAAACTAAGAGGACCCACATTGGCAATAATAAAGTAATTTAACAAAACAAGAAAAAGCTGTGATGTACAGTAGATCAAAGTTTTATAATGTTGTGGACTGTCCAATATGAAAAAACTAGACATCCCATCCAGTCTATGCTTTTAACCTTTAAAAACTATTCAGTGACAAAGGAAGGTGCTGCCTGGGTTTTATATTACTTATAGCAATAGTGTGAAATACTGTAAGTGAAAAGTGCAAGTGTCAGACGATACTAAAGATACTGTATGTATGTATGTATGTAATTTTACACAGTGGTTTGCAAGGCCTAAATACAAATACAGGGGTATAATTATTATAAATTGTACAGTGAGAATACATACTAGGGGGTGGATTTATCAACCGTCAAGTTTATGGGAGTCTATAAAAACACCCATAAACTCCCAAAAACTTGAAATTCAAAAAAACAAAAAAAATCTAAGGGGCCGATTCATGAAGCTCGAGTGAAGGATTCGAATTAAAAAAACTTCGAATTTCGAAGTGTTTTTTGAGCTACTTCGACCATCGAATGGGCTACTTCGACCTTCGACTACGACTATCGAAGGATTCGAACTAAAAATCGTTCGACTATTCGACCATTCGATAGTCGAAGTACTGCCTCTTTAAAAAAAACTTCGACCCCCTACTTCGGCAGCTAAAAGCTACCGAAGTCAATGTTAGCCTATGGGGAAGGTCCCCATAGGCTTGCCTAAGTTTTTTTGATCGAAGGATATTCCTTCGAGCGTTGGATTAAAATCCTTCGAATCGTTCGATTCGAAGGATTTAATTGTTCGATCGAAGGAATAATCCTTCGATCGTTCGATCGTAGGATTTGCGCTAAATCCTTCGACTTCGATATTCGAAGTCGAAGGATTTTAGTTCCTAGTCGCATATCGAGGGTTAATTAACCCTCGATATTCGACCCTTCATACATCTGCCCCTAAATGTATTAAGAAATTAAATTTTTTTAAATTCGGGTGAATAGAATCAAACTGCAAATTTGAATTAAAATGTTTCAAGTCAAAGTCAAACAAACAACTCTGAATTGATTGTAGGAGGTTCCCCATAGGCTAAAACACCAATTTGGCAGGTTGTAGATGGTGAATTTGAATTCTTAAAGGGACAGTACATGATAAATTTCAAAATTCGAATTTCAATTTTTTTTTTAAAACTCAAATCGAATTTGGACTATTCCCTGGTTAAATTACACCAAGGGGCATATTTATCAAGGGTCGAATTTCAAATTGAAAAAGCTTTGAAATTCGAATTCAACC
Organism: Xenopus laevis; assembly: GCF_017654675.1. NCBI lineage: Eukaryota > Metazoa > Chordata > Amphibia > Anura > Pipidae > Xenopus > Xenopus laevis. The sequence goes on along the minus strand of NC_054385.1, from coordinate 115,139,256 downwards.
AAATTAATTTGAAGGTTTTTTCTGGTGAAACAGGTCAGTTTTCGATTGAATAAGTCCGTATTCCACCAAATTTGAATCATACAAATTGAAGGAACATCACATTCGTATGAATTCCATTGAATTCGATTCAAAGTTTTCCCCCAAAAAAACTTAGATTTTTCAAAGTCCACCAACTGACTCCCAATAGGTTCTAGTAGGTCCCCCATAGGCTAAAACAGCAATTCGGCAGGTTTTAAATGGCGAATGATCAGAGTCTAATTTTTAAGACACAGTACATGATAAATTTCGATATTCGAATATTCTATTTTTTTTTTCAAATTTGAATCGAATTTGAACTATTCCCTAGTCGAAGTACAAAAAAAATAGCTTGTAATTCTAATTTTTTTCATTCGAAAATTCACCTAGACCTTTGATAAATCTGCCCCTAAAATAAACTCGAAATTCAAGGTTGAATCTGCCTCTGTTGCAATACACATTTGGGATGATGTTCCTGTCCCAAAGAGCTTTCAATCTACTCCCATCTGAAAGCTGGAAATAGAAGAAGAAGGCAAATAATTAAAAAATTGGCCATTCTACAACATACTAAAAGTTAATTTAAAGGTGAATCACCCCTTTAAAGGTGAAATCCACCATAATTATAATAATAATTATAATACAACAACATATTCCACAGGCCTCTATAATATTATTATTTTTATTAACATATTATTATTAACTTATTTCTAGAGCACTGATGTACTCCGCAGCACATAAATGGGTCTACATAAAGAACATACAAAATTCCAAACATAGTGACCAGTATCCGATACAAAATGTGAAGAGGGGTAACTAGATCTAAATAGGCCCTACAGCAAATTATTTTTCAGGTCCCCAAAATGTTTAGAGGTTGACTTGTTTTTTCAATATGTATAAAATTTGTATATGAATTAGGCCCCCCTACAGTCAGGGGATCTGCTTCCTCTGTAGTTGCGCCAAAATGTTTGGGGGACACGCCACTTTGTCAACACTTGCACAATGTACCTTGCTTGCAGCAGCTCTGTGTGCCTTTGGATTTCTTTTCTTCTGGATAACAGATCCCATACCTGTACCCATCAGGGCCTATACTTATTGCTAGTAAGTACAGGTCTCACCAACAATGTGTTCTGTAGAACCCAGACAGGAATGCTCTCTTGTGCCCCGTGGTGCTCTAGCACACAAATGGGCAGATTTATCAAGGGTCGAATTGAAAATTCAAATTTTTTAAATTCAAATTTTGAGTTTATTTTAGTATAATTCGTCTAGGAAATAGTCCAAATTCAATTTGAGTTTTAAAAAAAATTAGAAATTCGAATTTTTACATTTATCATGTAGGGGCAGATTTATCAAAGGTCGAGGTGAATTTTCGAATGAAAGAAATTTGAATTTCGAGCTATTTTTTGTGTACTTCGACTAGAGAATAGTCCAAATTTGATTTGAATTTGAAAATAATGCAAAAATTTGAATATCGAAATTTGAATGTATTGTGTCTTTAAAATTTTGACTTCAACTATTCACCATCTAAAACCTGACGAATTGCTGTTTTAGCCTAATGGGACCTCCTAGAACCTATTTGGAGTTTATTGGTGGACTTTGAAAAATTTAAGTTTTTTTGAGGAAAAAATTTAAATCGATTGCGCTATTAATTTGATTAGAATTCAGCCGAATACAGACCTATTTGATCGAAAATGGGCCTATTCGACACCTTCAACTTAATTTCAGTTGGTCTTTTCGAATTCGAATTTCAAAGTTTTTTGAATTCGAAATTCAACCCTTGATAAATATGCCCCTTTCTGTTCATTCCTATAGGATTTTAGATGCTCATTTATGAAAGTGTTCATTATTTGATAAATATGCCTTATTCCCACTTTGATAAATCAAAGGTTTAGTAATTACTGATGGTAAATGAACGGCTGGCTTTTCTATATAGAGTAAAATGTAATATAGTATTTCCTCTCCGTTATAGCTTTTCTCTCCAGTATTACCGTCACTATTTGGCAGCCATATATGCTACTGAAGAGATTAACAGGAACCCTAACATATTACCCAATATCACATTAGGTTTCCATATTTATGACACGTGTTCCAGTGATAGAGAAGCAATGGCAAATGTTTTAAGTATATTATCTCTGAGAAACCAATATGTCCCTAATTATAAGTGCAAGAGTAAAGGCACAGTGGGTGCATTCGTCGGACATTTGTTATCCTCGTTATCACATGCAATGTACTTGCTCCTTGGGATATACGGATTTTCACAGGTGAGAAACTGACTTATTATATATAAAACAAGGGTATTGTTTATGTTAATGCCACTTAGATGCAATTTAGCAAAACACTTTGCTCATGTCTATATCAAAAATATAACACATATAATTACTTACAATTAAAAGGGGTGGTTCACCTTTGAGTTAACTTTGAGCATGATGTAGAGAATGATATTCCGATACAATTTGCAATTGGGTTTAATTTTTTTATTATTTGTAGCTCTCATTTGCAATTTCAGCCATCTGGTTGCTAGGGTTCAAATTAAGTATAGGAAAATAGGCAAGCACTGCCGGACGTCACTTCAAATGGGTAAAATACAACTTTTATTTCAAATCATTAAAACCAAACTGTCCTGACGCGTTTCGTATCCATGCGATACGTAGTCATAGGCACAAGTTCACACAAACTCTCAACGGCTTTTTGAAACGATTCTCAAAGGAAATGACATCACTAATTTAATTCAATCATTTGGAATAAAAAACAGATGTTAGCGATGTCCTTATCGTTGCTATGAGTTAATTAAAACCCTGCCGTATAGAACCATACTTGTTTGTTAAAACATAGGTAAAAATGTGTTTGAAAGCAAGTTATGAAAAAAGCCAAGGAAAATACAAAGAGGAACAAACAAATGAATTAACAAATGAATAAACCCTCAATTTCATTCAACAGATATTAACTATGAATATTTAACAAAACACGTTAAATTTTAAAAAGTTTAAGTTCATCTTAATGTATTAAATGATTATAAGAAATTAATGTCAATGTGTCAATGTGTCAATGATGTCATAAATATTTAGTAATTCATAATTTTAGTATATACCGTAAATTGTAAATAGGTAAAGACACAAGGGCATTAATAATAATTATCGATAATTAATATTTAACAATTCATGATTAATAATGTAAATAATTTAAATAATTTAAGTAAATCATTGTTCCTAGGCTAATGAATTTTACCCTGGTAAGCTATACCCAAAATGGGAGTAAAATTATTTTCTGATCATGATGAAGCATGTAGAGTGAGACAAGATTTTCAGCGATGTATAATATACATTGTATATATAAGCAGCTACTTGTGAGACAACTGGATACGGTGATAGACGTATTAGACACAAAATGTATGGAGTTCAAAGGCATAGATAAGAAAATGTTCTAATTGCCATGTTATCAATCTCTAACTCAATTTTTTAACTAAATTTTGCACAAGAACACAGAATTAAACAAAATTGAATTAAACATGGCAAGATATGTCAAACCTAAGATTTAGGCCTGCAGGTTGGCGAGTTCCAAGTGTAAAAATCCAGAATGCTTCTCTATGGAGAAGCCTTTCCATTAAATTGCCTCCTCGATAGACTGGCTCAATTTTTTCTATGCCTTGAATGTCCAAACACTTTACGTCACCATTATTACAATCAAAAAAATGCCTAGATACTACCGTGGAATGACTGTGGGAGGCTATGTGATGTATATGTTCTCTCATTCTGCATTTTAAATTCCTGGATATTAAAAAAATCAATTGACCTGAGAGATCGCCTTTTACAAAGAAACTATTCATTTGATCTTTTGAAATCTTCTTTTTTGAAAGGCACTACCAGCCTACTCGGGCCGGCACTGAGAGGGACTGAACAGAAAGGGGAGTAATAAAATGTATGAATAACAATACATATGTAGCCTTACAGGGCATTTGTTTTTTAGATGGGTCAGCGACCCCGTTTTGAAAGCTGGAAAGAGTCAGCTGAAGACAAATTATTAAGAAACTATAAAAAATAAATATTGAAAATCAATTGAAAAGTTAGAATTAGCCGTTCTATAACTAACCAAAAAGTTAAATTAAAGTTGATCCACTCCTTTAAACGAAACATTCTCCAGTTTTTTTTTAAATAGGAAGTTCAAACTTAATAACAGAACAAGGAAGCTGTTGTAACGAGAGCCCAGCCTACTACAGCCAGGCTTCACACGTTACTTTTATATATCCTATCCAAATGATCTTTGTTAAGAACAAATGCCAAAGAAAAGACAATATTTTTGAAATTTTTGTCCATAAAACCCCATATCCTTATACAACACTTTTGGTAACTTTTTTAAACCTTCTTCTACTCAGATTAGTTATGGAACTCAGGATAGCAGCTTCAATGATAGAGTTCAGTTTCCAACATTTTACAGCACTATGACCAGCGAGAACTCCCAGAATAAAGCCATTATTCACCTCCTCAAAACATTTAACTGGACATGGGTGGGAATTGTATCATCAGATGATGCAGAACGCCACGTAAGGAATGAGAAGCTAAAAGCTCAGATAATCAATAGCGGTGCTGCTTGTGTTGAATTTTACATTGTCATCAAGGAGAAGAATCTTCCTACCTTGTTTCACTCTGCAGAAACAATAAAAAGCTCAACTTCAAATGTTATCATAGTGGACATAAGCATAAGGTACTTCAATGATATCGTCTTAAGCTTGGCAATCAACTCGGAAAGGAAAATCGTTTGGATTGTTTCAATTGACATGACAAGTACATTGGTAAACTATGAAATAACAGCATTAAATGGATCCCTATTTTTAGCATTACCCCAAGGGGACATACCTGGTCTGCAGGAGTTCATGTACTCTGTAAACCCTTTGAAATTTCCAATGGATCCTATAACTGCCTCTCTGTGGGATGAAGTATTTTCTCTACCAAATGAAACAGGAACCATAAATAATAGAAATGGCACTTTAAAAACGTTTGAGCCATATGTTCCTAACTTTAATACCTACAGACTGACCTATAATACATATGTATCTGTATATGCCCTAGGACATGCTCTTCATAATATGTATATGGATAGTATTTCCAAGAGGTTGGATTCTTCAGAATTTGTGGAAACATTCGTGCCATGGAAGGTATTAAAATTAAAAAAAGTGTTGCTCATCTTTTAGTAGCTTGCAAACAAAAGAATTTGCAATTTCTTTGTGTTTTTCAAATATTTATTTTGTTCTGCTGATTGGAATTTAAACTAAGTAGCTTATAGAATTATTTTTTGGAATTTTGGGGTCAGTGACCCCTATTAACCAAAAAAAAAATTCCTGACAGATAGTCATGAAATTTTGATATGTTTATCCTTCTATATTTTCCAGTTCATAGCACTTAGTCCCAGTGCTGGAAAATTTTGATATTCGTTTTTTAAAATGATGCATTATTGCCTGCCATTCTTCTTTTTATCTTTGGTATGAAAGTTTGTTAGCTGGGCCTTTCCTCTCAAATATCTTTCACGCTGTTATACTATTATTTTAATTAACAAGAATTTAGGAAACATATTATGCAGCTGTAGAACAGGGGTCCCCAACCTTTTTCAATTGTGAGCAACATTTAGATGTAGAAAGAGTTGGGGAGCAACACAAGCATGAAACAAGTTCCTAGGGTGCCAAACAAGAGCTGTGATTGGCTATTTGGTAGCCTCTATGTGAACTGGCAGCCTACAGGAGACTGTGTTTGACAGTACACCTGGTTTTTATATAACCAAAACTTGTCTCACGAGCTATTGGTTGGTGATCACTGCACTAGAAGGTTGTAGACAGTACATCAAACATACAGATTACATACTAATTCTAACAGATACAGGAGACAAATCACGATTAAAGGGCAAACCTTTGAACCATTTTATGTCAATGGACATAAAACAAAGAAAGACATCAGTGTTCAGGAAACCCAGACTGTCCTATTTATCCCTTTGACTGCAAATATTAGCAATCGATACAAATTTAGAATAATGTGTCAGTCCTGATATTAAGAAAGTTGAAAAAAGGAGTACTGTACAGCAACCCAGTTAGTAATAAACTTGGGCAATACTATTTACTCCACAAAATTGTCTCTCTTCATTAACTTTTGTTGGTTTGTTTTTCAATTAATTTCTTCATTATCATTATCATATTTGTGACATTTTCTGGAGAACCATTTTTAACCTACTCTAAGGGGCCGATTCACCAAGGGTCGAATATCGAGGGTTAATTAACCCTCGATATTCGACTGGGAATTAAAATCCTTCGACTTCGAATATCGAAGTCGAAGGATTTTAGCGCAAATAGTTCGACCGTACGATCGAAGGATTATTCCTTTGATCGAACGATTAAATCCTTCGAATCGAGTGATTCAAAGGATTCGAAGGATTTAAATTCAACAACCGAAGGAATATCCTTCGATCAAAAAAACTTAGGAAAGCCTATGGGGACCTTCCCCATAGGCTAACATTGAGTTCGGTAGCTTTTAGATGGCGAACTAGGGGGACGAAGTTTTTTCTTAAAGAGACAGTACTTCGACTATCGAATGGTCGAATAGTCGAACGATTTTTAGTTCGAATCCTTCGATTCAAAGTCGCGGTCGTAGTCGAAGGTTGAAGTAGCCCATTCGATGGTTGAAGTAGCCCAAAAAACACTTCGAAATTCAAAGTTTTTTTACTTCACTCGAAGTTAGTGAATCGGCCCCTAATTAGACTGATTCTGACAGCCAAGTAATTTGCAGACTCAATGGTCACCTCTTCTACTTCTAATTTTTGACCAGATTAGGTGATCATAAATCTATGTGATTAATGGTGTATGTATGTATGCATGTCTAACTTTATTTATAAAGCAGCCCTTAAATGTGGACATAATATTGGTTGGCCAATATACCCCATTCATATATGTATATGGAATTATCGATCAACAGGTATAGAATAGGGTAACACTTCTATTTTTTAAAACTGTTACAATATAATTTCCACCAGCATATGGAACATTCTGTCAGATACCTTGGAAAGGTTCCTGCTGAGTGCAGCTTTTATAATTCAATCTTTCCTTGCATATAAACCTAGGCAGGATTAATATGGGATGGCAAGAATTTACATTTCTGAATTTTCAAATAATTATTATTCTTTTTTATGTACATGTATATATATGTGTGTATGTTGAGTGCTACCTCTCATCTGGTAACAATTTTACCCATTTAGTTAAACAGTTATTTAAAGAAAGTCAATTTTAAGACCATATCTGGAGATGAAATATTCTTTAATGAGCATGGAGAAGCTCCAGGGCGTCTTGATATCCTCAACGTGTACATATTTCCTAATGGAACAATGACTACCAGGAAGGTTGGGAACTTTGATTCAACAGCTCTTCATGGAGATAACTTCATTATTTACAAAGAAAACATTTTGTGGTCACCTCATTTTTATGGGGTAGGTAAAAAATGGCCTTATATCTCCCATGTGCAATATTTTATCATAGTGGCATACAGTAGTAAGTTAGGTTAAAAAAGACACATGTCCATCAAGTTCAACCTTTGAAGTCTATATATAACTTACTTGCTTAACTGCTAGTTGATCCAGAGGAAGGCAAACAAAACATTTGAAGCCTCTTCAATTTGCCTTCCTGACTCCAAAATGGCAATTGGACAAGTCCCTGGATCAACTTGTACTATGAGCTATCTCCCATAACCCTGTATTCCCTCACTTGCTAAACAGCCATCCATCCATTACAAGCTTAGTTGCCCTTCTCTGTACCCTCTCTAATTTAATAATGTCCTGTTTGAGCACTGGAGACCAAAACTGTACGGCATATTCTAGATGGGGCCTTACCAGTGCTCTATACAGTGTAAGAATACAGCTCAAGACCTTGTTTTCCCTTGAATCTAATGAATTTATTATCAACAATATTATCTACATAATCTTTCCATTATTGATTTGCCGGAAGTAGTCCCACTGAGTATAAGTGGCTTGCATACTTAAACATCCCATGTGCATTACTTTACATTTATCAACATTAAGGGGCACATTTACTAAGGGTCGAATATCGAGGGTTAATTAACCCTCGATATTCGACCAGGAACTAAAATCGTTCGACTTCGAATATCGAAGTCGAACGATTTAGCGCTAATACTTCGATCGAACGATTATTCGTTCGATCGAACGATTAAATCCTTCGAATCGAACGATTCGAAGGATTTTAATCGTTCGATCGAACGAATATCCTTCGATCCAAAAAACATAGGCAAGCCTATGGTAACCTTCCCCATAGGCTAACATTGAGTTCGGTAGCTTTTAGCTGCCGAACTAGGGGGTCAAAGTTTTTCTTAAAGAGACAGTACTTCGATTATCAAACGATCGAATAGTCGAACGATTTTTAGTTCGAATCGTTCGATTCGAAGTCGAAGTCGTAGTCGAAGGTCGAACTAGCCCATTAGATGGTCGAAGTAGCCAAAAAAACACTTCGAAATTCGAAGTTTTTTTTATTCGAATCCTTCACTCGAGCTTTGTAAATGTGCCCCTAAATCTCATCTGCCTCTTAACCACCCACATTGCCAGTTTGTCAAGATCCTGTGGCAAGGAGGTCACATCCTGGATGGAATTAATTGGGCTGGATAATTTTGTGTCATCTGCAAACACTGATACATTACTTACAACACCCTCCCCTAAGTCATTATTGAACAATTTAAATAAAAGGGGATCCAATACAGAGAGCCCTGAGGGACCCCACTAAGAACCTTACTCCAAGTAGAGAATGTCCCATTAACAACCACCCTCTGTACCCGATCCTGTAGCCAGTTTCCTATCCATGTGCAACAACTTCATTAAGCCCAACAGATCTTAGTTTAGAAAGCAGTCGTTTGTGGGAAACTGGATCTTTGTATGTATTTTTATATATACTTTGTCCATGTTTAAGTGTTCTTCTTATAAGTGGTTCTTTTATGCTTAGATCCCTCATTCCACTTGCAGCGCAAACTGCCCTCCTGGTTCAAGAAAGGTTTTAATCAAGGAGAAGCCAATTTGTTGTTATAACTGTATTCAGTGCTCAGAAGGAGAAGTATCTACTGTGTCTGGTACGGAGAATTTGCTTATTACTTGCATAACTCTTTTAACTGCACATATACATACACACACCTTTTGAAATCCATTATAAAAGCTGAATTCCATTATAAAAGAACTCCATAACCTGTGCTCCATCTGTAGTTCTTTACATTGAGTAAGGGGGGCTAATGCAGTAAATTATTATAGGAGTTTGTTTAAATTGTGCATAGGAACTGGGAAAAAATGAATAGCTAAAATTGTAAAACATAAAAAAAGTTATAAAAAGATGAATGAATAAATGTATAGATGGAGAAATAACTGCTTTGTTAAAAACATTTTAAAGGGCATGTAAAGTCTAAAATAGAATAAGGCTAGAAATGCTGTATTTTGTATACTAAACACAGTATAAACATGAATTTACTGCACCACAAGCCTAATCAAACAAATAATTTATGCTTTTCAAAGTTCAAAGTTGTAACTTTGTTAAACATCTTTGCAAGACTAAGGGGCCGATTCATCAAGGGTCGAATATCGAGGGTTAATTAACCCTCGATATTCGACTAGGAACTAAAATCCTTCGACTTCGAATATTGAAGTCGAAGGATTTAGCGCAGATAGTACGATCGTACGATCGAAGGATTATTCCTTCGATCGAACGGTTAAATCCTTCTAATCGAACGATTCGAAGGATTTAAATCCAACGATCGAAGGAATATCCTTCGATCAAAAAAACTTAGGAAAGCCTATGGGGACCTTCCCCATAGGCTAACATTGACTTCGGTAGCCTTTAGCTGGCGAACTAGGGGGTCGAATTTTTTTTTAAAGAGACAGTACTTCGACTATAGAATGGTCGAATAGTCGAACGATTTTTACTTCGAATCCTTTGGTCGAAGTAGCCCAAAAAAACTTCGAAATTCAAAGCTTTTTACCTTTGAATCCTTTACTCGAAGTTAATGAATCGGCGCCTAAGACTCAGTGTGGTCTGGGCTGCTTAGGGATTGTCATAAACAAAGCTGTTTGAGTTCTACATGGCTGGGAAGTAAGGAGGGGGCTCCCCCTGCTGTTCATAAGTATCATTGTTTACCTTCTCAGCAGTTAGGGACCATCTGACAATTCCTATCCACAGCAGTAAATGAAGGGAGAATTTCACTGCATACAGTCAGGTTTCTTATAAAAACGGTACACATGTTTTAATTAAAGTATATTGGAGATAGGTTTCTTTTTCAATAAAGAAAGTAAAAATGGGATTTTATTTTTTTGTCTTTACATGCCCTTTAAGGTTAGCGTTAAGGGCTTTAAAAAAACAATATCCACATGACATAAAGATAAAATGACAAGGAATGGTTCTTAAGAATAAAAGCAGATGACGTGTAGTTATGGGCAAATTTTTTTCTCCTTGTTTCATTGTGGAAATGACGCCCATAGACTTTAATGGGCGTCTGCAAATTTTCGCCGGCGGCAAATTTTTGGCGAACCAAAATGGGTCAAATTCGCCCATCCCTAATATGGTTTCCCATTCACAACACAATAAGCATAAATCGTGTTCAGTGCAAGCTCTATTAACTGAGTTCTTCTTTATTTTTGTAAAAATTCTCTGCTTTTATTTCATTAGATATGGAAAACTGTGTGAAATGTCCTAACATCCAGTGGTCGAATGGGCAGAGAGACAAATGCATTATGAGGACCTTGGACTTTCTGTCTTTTGGGGATGCCTTGGGACTATCTCTGGCTTGTATGGCTGTTTTCCTGTCTGTATTAACGACAACGGTTTTGATCATCTTTATAAAGTACAAACATACAACTATAGTAAAAGCAAATAACAGAGAGCTTAGTTATTATCTTATTATCTCACTGATATTGTCTTTTCTCTGCTCTTTATTATTTATTGGTTGGCCAATGAAGGGCACCTGTTTAATAAGACAAGTTGTATTCGCCATTGACTTTACCTTCAGTATCTCCTGTGTGTTGGGCAAAACTCTAACTGTTGTTATTGCCTTTAGTGCCACCAGGCCTGGAAGCAAATTAAGAGGCTGGGTTGGTACAAGGATCCCAAAATGCATTGTGTTGCTCTGCACTCTTGTCGAGATTTTTATCTGCTCATTATGGCTGATCAATTCTCCCCCGTTTCTAGAATATGATACTGAGTCCCACACAACAACGATGATTTTACAGTGCAATGAAGGATCAACTGGTGCATTCTATACCGTGATTGGCTATATTGGACTTTTGGCTTTGATATGCCTCTTTGTTGCTTATCTTTCTCGTGAATTACCAGACATTTTCAATGAAGCTCAGTATATTACTTTCAGCATGTTGGTGTTCTGCAGTGTCTGGATCTCCTTCATCCCAGCCTATTTGAGCACCAACGGCAAGTATTTGACATCCGTGGAAATATTTGCCATACTCGCTTCTGGATCAGGACTTCTTGGCCTTATATTTGTCCCTAAGTGCTATATCATTCTGTTAAAGCCAGAACGGAACACTAGAATATATTTAATACAATTAAAAGATAAATAAACAACGAACAGAGAATGTACAATATATTGTTGCTTAGTATAAGGTAATCAGATGATGAGATTCTAATAAATGAAAGTTGCAGCGGTGTACTGATTGCAAACAATTATATTTTGAATAACTTCAACAAGTGTAGTCTTTCCATCTGAAAATTCAGTTTTTCCTACTTAACGCCAAATGATAGATCCATCATTTCTTTGTAATATTTAAATATAAGTATCACATAAACTATACATCAGGGATGTGTTTTGATCAAATAAAGGTATTTGTCACCGTGAGAAGTGAATCAACAGGCAGTTTACTCGCCCGTCAATCACCACACTGTATAAGTTCTAGTTTAATGATGATGATGAAAAGAAGGTAGAACTTTAGATACAAACAATGCAGCGATTTCAGAATACATCCTGGATACATAAGATACAGATGAAAATAGATAATAAACAACTGCAAGGCTGTAGTTCTAGAATCGATCAGGGGGAAGCAGGAATGAACTGCTGGTTCAAGAATTGGGCGAATCGAATTTCTCTTGACAATAACAGAGCTAATAGGAAAATAAATGGAACAGTATGACTACATAGAAAAGGAAAACGGGGCAGTGATTGAGTAAAGCAGGTCTCCATTACATAGGGCTAGATCAATGATCAAAAACACTGTATCCAAAAGGATGTGAGGATCTCCAAAAATAAAGAGGCAAATATAAAAAGTAGAAAAATGTATTAGGACATGAAGACCTAATGCGTTTCGTGCCTATTGGGGCACTTACTCATAGGCTAAATGGCACACCCCTGTACACCTGTTATATAGGGGCTGTGACCAATCACAAAATTACAAACACATGTTACCACTCCACACAATAAGTGAAGTTCCACCTAGTGGTTAAAACATAAAATGTTGCATACATATCCAAAATAACAAGAGATACACCTCAAAAAAAGCAAACAATAAACAAAAATAACAAATGAAAAAGAAAGAAAATATATGTATAAATGAAGCAATGAAAAAATAATTGAAAAAATAGTAAAGTAATTACAAATAAAGTTATCTAGAAAGAAAAAGTAATAAAGCCAAAAAAGTTAAAATTTACAATACATAATATGATAAGGTTTCCCCAGTATGTATTTTATTTTATACCTTTCGTATATACATATATAGTATATTGTGTGTATTTGATGCATATATAGCATACAGGTTGGCCTACAATAAAGAACAGACCTTTATTAAAAGAGAAATTGAAATAAATATAATTTAAGAATAGAATATTCATAAAAGACTCAAAAGAATCAAAAGAATTATATTGATGTGACTTGAATATTATGTGTTTAACTGTATGAAAGCTCCACATTTTTGGCTTATCTGTGTTCAAAAAATGTATAGAACCCAAAAAACATTATTTGTTAGAAGCAAGTCACTAATCACAGTATGATACAATGTTATAATCACTGGCTATTTCGGAAAAGACACTTTTAGCAAATTGATCTCATGCCAACAGATGTTCTGTATCTCCAACAGTCTAAGGGCGGCAACAAATTATATTTAGAGTGGTCAGAGCACAGTTACTGTGGGTATATAAGAAAGCTTTTGCAAGAAACTTGCAGGAATTAACCCTGAAACAACCTGTCATTCTGCTTTACAGATGGAAATGCAGTTATGGTGGAAAGCCCAGGTAACAACAGGCTACTGAGATGGGAGATCAGTTGTGTGTGTGATACACATCTTTATGATTAAGTCAAATTGCTAACTTCATATAACTGCCTTTGATGATAAGATACAATTGTATTCTCATGAAAACATTATGTTAAGTAATCTAATCTCAAATTTGCAATACTTTACAGTCCAGATGCTAACTTGAGTAATGGATTTAATTCAGACTTATTTTGCCATTTGACAAAGTGCAGCTGATGCGTTTCATGCATATTATTTATTCTTCACCATTATTAAATACACTCTTGGCATGTACTCAGTGTATAAGTGTTATATGAACATAATTGGTTGTTCAGCTTTCATATAAATGTACTTTATATATGAAATAGTAAACATAAAATGTTCAAACTGTCCTTAGGCCAAACCAAGGGTTTGTCACAGTCACACAACAGGACTGGTAGGTAAGACTTGGGGTGGTTAAAGTCAAAAGATCCACCTGTGCTGCTGGAGGTGTAACATTTTCATATTGCAGTTTTTTAATGCACAGACATTATTAATTAAATTCAAACATAAAGGGGGTTATTTACTAAACCTCAAATGTATCTGTATTTTTTTTTTTTTTTGCGGCAAAAACCTTGAATTTTTCATGGGAAAAAAACCTAAAGTTTTTCGTGATTTATTATATCCTGATGCTTCAAAAAGCCTGAATCCGAAAATCTGATCTCAGACCTGTTGAGCTCATGTATACAGTAAGTCAATGGGAGATGTCCCTATTCCTATTTGAAAATATTGTAGTCTGTGCTGGGTTTAGCCTGATAATCTTATAAATTCAGGGTTTTAGGGCAAAAACCCCGTAAACCAGTAATTCGGGAAAAAATGTCCAAAAAAGTTGTATGATTTATGTTTTCGCTCGATTTTATCAGGGTTTTTTCCCGATCCGACTTATTTGAATTATTTTATTAATAAATAAGGCAAAATTGGGCATGGGAGTTTGGTTGAGCTTTATTTATTTTAATTAATTTGGATTTTAGTAAATAACACCCTTATGGGCATATTTATCAAGGATCGAATTTCGAAGTTAAAAAACTTCGAAATTAGATCGAATTTGAGTACTTCTATAGGCAAAGTATTTTTTCCAGTGAAAATGGGTGCTTTCGAACGATTTAATCCTTCGAATTGAATGCCGGCAGGGCCCACAAGAGCCGGGGGCCACCAGGTTTTTCTCCCAGCATCCCACCAGCCCAATCCAACCCTGGCCACAGGCTCCAACGAGGAGGCCAGGGATAGTACCCTGCAGTGTTTATGCTGCCAGTATAGGTCCTACTGTGAGCTTTGCCTATAACTGGAAATTATCACCAAGGCAGTGAGTTCTACCTCTGGGCTGTTGTGAACACGACCGCTGAAAAATAAGATTAACATCTGAATGAGGAAAGTATTTGAAGTAAGTGTGAAGTGATGTTCGCACCATCAGATCAGCACCAGCCAAAGAGACTGTGAACCTTTTCCGTCAATAAAAAGGTTTTCATTTGTATTTAAAACTACTAATGTCAAAGCTGTTTGTGAGATGAGCTCTGTGGTTGAATCCAGTGTGGTTGACCATTCCTTCAACAGTAGGACCCACCTAAGAAGATTTGAATATAACCCGTGCTCTACCAGGAGGTGCAGACAGTTTCTGGTGAGGTGAGTGATTCAAAGCTGTGGAATGGGGTGTTCAATCTTCAAACTTTTCATCGTCCACCCCTTGGAGAAAAAATGTGTTGAGTTTGTTAAGCCTTGCTTTCTGTAGCTCCAATGAAGCAGATACAACTGAGGGGACATTTTTCTCAAGATCATTTTACATTAAATTATACTTCGACAAGAGCAAAATTTGAGGTTGAGGACAACTCTGAGTATTCCGTCTAAAGTTACATTTTCATCCCTTTCACTTCTTAGGATTTCCTTGCAGATTGTATTCCATTGGTCTATACGCTGCCATTGTTTTTGGATCACTCCTGGTGGCAGGACAGTATGAGTCCAAAATCTCGTCTGCCTGTGTACTGGATTCCCAAGGCAGCCCAGGCTATCAGCAGGAAGGTGACATCATTTTGGGAATTCTTATTGAGCTGTTTATATACAAAACAACCACCAAGGAAAGTTTCTTGGAAAAACCTTTGAAAATTGTAAGATGTTATGGGTGAGTAATGTGAACAATAAATACCCTCCCCACAGTTTTCTTGGGAAGTTTGCTTAAGAACAAGACTACAGTATCTAGACACAGGGTAGTTGCAAATATTTTTCAGTTTTTCTGAGTTCAAGTCTGTCCCTGAGATTTCTGTGTCACAGAATAAACAGAAGTGTATGGGAACACATGGGTAGAAACTCGGCCCTTGCATACTACAGCATGAAGTCCTGCCCCCGGACGGCATCTGGATCCAACGAATAAATGTATAGGATGGAGCACCACAAAGGCCAAAATTAGATTGGGCTACGAAACGCATCAATTATATGGTTCTGCAATATGAATATGATCCTCAATTGTTTATGGCTTTAATGGATCAATGGAGTTTTTAACATTAACTTAATTTTGGCCACCACGGTGCTCCGTGGTATACATTTATTGCGGAGATTTCTGCGATTGTAGATATCAAAGACGCTTAGTTTTCTTTTATATTACAGCAGAGCGAGGCAGTAGATAGTGAGATAAATTATAGTCTTTAACTCTGATTTATGTATATTTATTTAAAGTGCTTGAGTGCATTTAATACAACAAATATTTACATCAGGATTAACAGAGGGTGTAATCAAAGGGAGGGCACATACTGTATATCTGACTGTATCTGTTGGCATTAATAATTACACTTCGCATCACAGAAAGAAAATGCTGCAATGTAAACAGGCCTTTTTCTATATGTAGGACTATTATCAATGGATTTAAAGACTAAGACAGTGAAGTGCATAAAAATTGTGTGGATAGTCCAAAGTGGAACAAAATGTAGCTAAAGATCTGTCAGATTTCAGTAGACAATCCAGTTGTCCTTTTAGCCTTTAAATGCCAATCAATAACATAGGAAGGTGCTAAAAGTATTTACAACAATAGTGTAAGGTAAGGATTGAGATAATAAGTGCAAGTGACAGAGACAAAAGTACTGTATGTATGTATATATGGTTGCAAGTATTTATTTATAGAGCACCACAAATGTACACAGTGCTTAAAGTGGACCCAGACACAAAAAGCTGTATAATAAAAGTCCTTTTCAAATTAAACATGAAATCCAATTTCTATTTTTTATTAAAGTATTCATAGCTGTTGTATGCTCATTTAAAAATCTCGGCTGTCAATCAAAAAATTTTTCTTTACTGCACTTCAGAAGGTCCAGCTTTCTCCTGTTAAGGTACTATAGGTGACTTTAACTTCTTTCATAAGTGCTTTGGCATAGGTTCCTAAGAATCAATGGCACCCAAGTGACCCAAGTGTGATCCTGTCTACATTCTTTCGTATTCTGAGTATTGTTGCTGTAGCAGAAACATAAAACAAAGTGCAGAGACCTTTGTTCACCCCAGTAATACAGTGCTGTAGCAGGAAAGGATTGGCCCATAGACATGCACCTTCCTGCCCCCTGACCATCCTCTATCATGCACATCATTAAGATCAGGTGGTAAGGAAAGGATTGCCTTGTACCTGCCAACACCATGTTCTGCAGAGCACAGCAAGAACCAGACAGCAGCAGTCTTTTGCTCCCCTTAGTGCTCTTGCACTTCTTTTTGGGTCTAAGTAAATGACCCCTATTGTCTTGTTTTGATGACACTTTAGAGGTCTAGTAATTCCTGATTGCAAATAAATGGCTGACTTTTCTATATAAAATGTAATATATTATTTCTTCTCCTTTATAGCCATTTTCTCAAATATTATCGTCATTATCTGGCAGCCATATTTGCCATTGAAGAGATCAACAAGGACACTAACATTTTACCAAACATCACTTTAGGCTTCCATATTTATGACACATGTTCCAGCGAAAGAGAAACGGTTGAAAATGTATTTGGTATCTTAACTCAGAAAAGTGATTATGTCCCTAATTATAAGTGTAACAATAAAAGCACAGTGGGCGCATTTGTAGGACACTTGGTATACGCATTATCACATGCAATGTACCTGCTCCTTGGCATATACAGATTTTCACAGGTAAGAAACTGACTTTTAAAACATGCACATATTTATTCATGAACATATTATATGTTGCAATTATAACAAGGGCATTATTCTTTATTAATGACACTTTCCTAACTATTCCTACTATTAAAGGGGACCTGTCACCCTAAGAAATGATTCCAAATTATTTTAATCATGTTAGTTGAGCAAAATAAAGCTTACTTACACTACATTTATTATTTAAATTTAATTCCCTTCAGTCTTGGAATTACACAATCACAGGATACAAGCAGGAGCCATTTTGTGGTCACTGTTATTAAGACAAGTTGTGTATCACCCCAAAATATTGTGTATTTGCCCAAATGGGGGACCTAATGGCCATACACATTGCCCTACACAATTATAGAGTGTGAGGATCGAGGGGAAATGTGAGGAGAGCAGTGACATCTAGGAAGTACTGAATGGAAAGTGAAAGTAACCGTCTGCCCCGCCTCTATGCCCCAGGCATAGAGGCGGGGCAGGTAATATTTGATTGACAGCTCAGATATTTAAACGCTGTTATAACAGGTATTGATGCTTTAATGAAAAAAAACAATTGGGTTCCATGTTTAATTTGCCTGCGATTTGTTATACAGCTTTTTATGTGTAGGTGACAGGTCCACTTTAAAATATCTGCTAACCTGCAATTTTGAAAAACTTATCTTTGTCAAACATATGACACAACTATCCTTCCACAGTAGTTGGCAGTTCTCCTAAATAAGAAATCCAGACTTAATTCCAGAACAAGGAAGATATTATAATGCAACTAAGCTGGTAAAAGGTATGGAAAATCTTAGCTATGAGGAAAGACTGGCTAAGTTGGGGATGTTCACGCTGGAGAAGAGGCGCTTAAGGGGTGATATAATAACTATGTATAAATATATAAGGGGATAATATAATAATCTCTCTAATGATTTATTTACCAGTAGGTCCTTCCAGGTGACAAGAGGTCACCCATTTCGATAAGAAGAAAGGAGGTTCCGGCTAAATATTTGGAAGGGGTTTTCAGTCGTACTGGATGATACAATAGATAGCTTTAAGAAGGGGTTGGATGGATTTTTAGCAAGTGAGGGTAATGAAAGATAGCTCATAGTACAAATTGATCCAGGGACTGGTCCAATTGCCATTTTGGAGCCAGGAAGGAATTTTTCCCTCTGAGGCAAATTGGAGAGGTTTCAAATGGGGTTTTTTTTGCCTTCCCCTGGATCAACTAGCAGTTAGGCAGGTTATATATAGACTTAAAAGGTTGAACTTGATGAACGTGTGTCTTTTTTCAACCTAACTTACTATGTTACTATGTAGACTACTACAACCAAGTCCCACACCTTGCTTATATATAGCCTCACCTAAAATTGCTCTTCAAGGTTTGGTTTTCAAAGAAAATTCTATAAGGAAGCAGAATAATAAAAAAAAATGCTTAATTTACCAATTCCATGGACCCATATAATCAGCAGTGTAAGTTGTAATTTAGGAAGGATGCACTTTGCACCTTGCTCCAGATTAAAAATCAGTAATGTGCAGACAGAAACTATGTTAGGTGCAAGGCAGACCGGAACTTAACTGTCAATCAACAACAACAATTAAACTGCTCATTGTTAAAAACAAATGTCCAAAGATTTTACAAAATGTCCTCTTTGCCTATAAAACCCAATATCCTATATAAGTGTAAGAATACCTGTGCGGCGGGGTTGCCAGCCGCGCCATCGGCGGAGACGCCCACCACACCATTCCTCTTCCTAGCCGCGTCAGCGTGTTTTCGCTGGCGCCGGCTGCTCTATAGGGCGCGCGCGGCGCGCCTCCGTCCATTTAAAGGCGCAGGCGCGCTGACGTCATACGAAATTCAGAAAGTATTTAAGCCCATTTCAGTCCACAGTACATTGTCCGTGATAGAACTTGTTTCTAGTGGTTCCTGAGCCTTGTGCGTTTGATCTGTTCTGAATTTAGTCTGTTTGATTACCCGTGTTTGACCCAGCCTGTTCCTGACATTCTGCATTCTGTATCCTGACCCCCGCCTGCCTACGACAACTCTTCCTGCTTAACCCCTTGATTGAAAACCCGGTTTGACCCTAGCCTGCCTGACAATTCTTGATATCTGCCTGCCTCGACCCAGCCTGTCTGACAATTCTCTTGCCTGCTCCATTTGTATCGTGACCTTCGGCCCAAAAGACTCTGCTAACAGCCGTGCCCCTTCGCCAGCCAGAACATCTCACCTTGCACCCCTCGTTAAGTCCAGGTGGCACCCAAGTAAGCTGAGGGCTCCTCCCGAAGCCCAACGGTGGTCACACTACTGGTGAAGCCGAGACCAGGGTGCTTGGCATTTGTTCTGGTATCGGGTGCCGGCCGTGACAGTAAGACTAATACTAGGGGTCTTCTTACACAACAATTATTGGTTACCTGTTGAACTTAACTTTCTTCTACTCAGATTACTTATGGAACTCAGGATAGCAGCTTCAATGACAGAATACATTTTCCAACACTTTACAAGACTATGACCAGTGAGAACGCGCAGGATAAAGTCATTATTTACCTGCTCAAAACATTTAACTGGACGTGGGTGGGTATTTTATCATCAGATAATGGCAATCACCACATTAGGAATGAAAAACTAAAGGACCAGATTATCAACAGCGGTGCTGCTTGTGTTGAATTTTTCATCGTGGTCAATGAGAAGTATTTTGCAAGTATGTTTGACTCTATAAAAACAATAAAAAATTCAACTGCAAATGTTGTCATAGTGGGCATAAACATGAAGGACTTTATTTATATTTTCTGGAGCATTGCTGAAAATTCTGAAAGGAAAATTGTTTGGATTTTTTTAACTATCACATCAAGTGAATTTGTAAACTACCAAATAACAGCATTAAATGGATCCCTACTTTTGGCGTTACCCCAAGGGAACATACCTGGTCTGCAGGAGTTCATTTACTCTGCAAACCCTTTGAAATTTCCAAGGGATCCTATCACTGCCTCTCTGTGGGATGAAATATTTCCCCAACCAACCAGAAAAGGAACCATAAATAATATAAATGAGACATTGAAAACATTTGAGGAATATTTTCCTAATTTTAATACCTACAGACTGACATATAATACATATGTATCTATATATGCCCTAGGACATGCTCTTCATAATATGTATATGGATAGTATCGGCAACAGATTGGATCCTTCAGAATTTCTGGCAACATTCATGCCATGGAAGGTATTTAAATTTGGAAATGGGTTAAGAACCTTTTTGTATGGTACAGACCGAATTTCTTGTTTTTTTTATTATTATTTATTTGCTTTGTTCTGCTGCTTGTAATTAACAAGTTTTTTTCAAAGAAGAATTACATTTACTGACAAAAATTTCACTGTTTGTAAAAGCACTGTTTGTACTGAATCCAACGATACCAGATTGTATTGGTATCCTGCTTTTCTTGTCCAGAAGACACCCCAACAATAACAACTGCATTTTGTAAAATTTTACATTAAACACAACAGATAAGGACATCTCTAGGTTAAAGTGACATATCTAACCATAGAAGTGAAATGCCCCCATAAGTTAGGTATTTTTATCAACCACATACCACTAGGTTTTTAGCTGTGGTGTAGTTTCTGCACTAAATGTAGCTGTCGTCATACAGATGACCATAAAACGCAACATTGTTTTATGGAATCTTTTTTTTCTGAAACACAATCACAGTCACATAATCAGAAGTAAATTTGTGAAAAATACTCAAATAAAATGTTCAAATGAACCCACATATGAAAGAACAAGTTCTCCCAAGTAAAACGATACTCCACATGTATGGGTGCACCTAAAGACTTGGCCTCCAAACAGGGACAAGGACAATTTTAGCTGAAAAGTTTGGGGCTGAGCTCTATGTGCACACCTTGCAGTTCTTCAGTCTAAACACCCACTTACCTGTGAAATACCCCTCACAAAATACATATTCCTTGAAAGTGCACACATACAGCTATTCAGCAGCACCCTTTTTTCTACATGCAGAACTGTTTTCAGTAGAAATTTGCGGTTTGACCTGAAAAAAAGAGAAAAGGGCTCTAAAATTAGATTTTTCCCCAAAATTGCCATGGCAACTAAAAAACTACTAAATATCAGTACTCAACTTCTCCTGAACAAAAAGATATGCCACATATATGGGTGTACCTAAATATGCGGCCACCTAACACCTTAAAACTGGGACAATAGGTCAACCACCTCAGTAGGTCAAACCACCACAGTATAAATATTAATTTGTAGCATGAGTACACAAAAACCATAGCTGTGCAACCTCAATTCTACAAAAAGATGAATGACTAGACTAGGAACTAAATATATATCACCTAGAAATAAAAATAGTCTCAGTAACTGCACTGAAAGCAGAGCTATTGAGTTTTCAGAGCAAGTATCCTGTTTCTCTCCAAAAGTGTCCTAACAAAATGGTAAAGTTGATACAGAGGAAGCTGATCCTAAACCTAAACGTAGCCTAAATGTTTGAAATGCAAACTGCCCCATCTACCAGAAAACCAAAACATTCTTTGCACAACTGAAGACCCTGGAACTGCAAACTAAAGACAACAGAAAATTGTATTAACAGAGGACTATATTCTGTAGGATGGCCTCAGTCATAAATAATTGAAAAAAACCCCAATGGGTTAAAAATTCCTGGTGTCCACCTTTACGAGACTGCAGTAAATGGGGATATTTCAGGGGGCAAATTACCAGGAGGCCCCCATGCAGGCTCTCCTCTATCTGCAGCATCAGCCTTATTGCCTTCTTCCTGATCTGCAGCATCAGTCATATACCTCTTCCTCATTTTGAAAATATTCATCCACTTCTGTGGGCTCCTCAAGAGCAGTAACAGTAGTACAGTTACCACCTGGTGACTCATCAGTAGACAAGTCATTGTCTGATGCATGGAGCACATACTAAGAATCAGAGTCACGTAACTCTGTTAAGCTAGATGCCATGCACAGAGAAGCAGCCTCATCAAGTGAATAAAACCTAAAATGCTGTCCACTAGTGAAATATAACTAGAACAAGCAATAAAGTAACACAGAATTTAAAATTCAGTAATTACAATCAAGAACAATCAAAGATTAATATCAAGCAAGATACAGAACAATCCAGAACAAGCAGAAGCCAGTAAATAAACAGAAAAACACAACTAAAAATGCAATAAAATCACTGAATATGCAATTAAACAAAATGCACGGGACCTGGGGTTTTCTTGATAATGGACCATTATGTGGTTTGCACCTTAATACTTTATTCACACCAATAAGAATAAAAATTCACATCTCATAATGTAATATTGTTCCTTAAACTGTTAATGCATTGCGAATTTTAATTGCGCATCGCAAATTTAATTGCGCACTCTTAAGAAGTGCTTGAAGGTGACGTAATCTTTTGGAGCAAACATAACGACTTTTTCAGTAAGAAGTTTTATTACATTTACTGCGCATTGGTGCAAACTATAAAATTCACAAATGGTCTTCCACTGTTGGAAGTGGTCGCTAAACAGTTACCGGGTTCGCAAAAGCTATATTAAATTCACACAAAGCAAAATTTGTTTGTGTAAAGGCATAACTTTTTGCATTGCAAATAGTTTTTCCATTACCGACTTTTATTACATTCCCCCGCATGTCTACTATAAAATGTAAATATTAAATAAACCCAACAGGCTGGTTTTGATTCCAATAAGGATTAATGATCTCTTAGTTGGGATAAAGTACAATGTACTGTTTTATTATCACAGAGAATGAGGAAATCATTTTTAAAAATGTGGATTATTTGATTATAATAGATCATTCAGAGATTTCTGGAAAATGGGTTTCCAGATAATGGATCCCATACCTGTATTAATATTTGTAAAAATACAGTGGGCTTGAGTAAGAACCCTTGTAAACTTTTCTAGAACTGTAATAATTAATGACCAGTAAAAATGTGCAGCTGTTTTGGATTATATTCATCCTGCTTTTAGGCTGATTCTGGCAGCCAGGTTATTTACACACACAATGGCCAATTTGATTATTTGTGACCAAATAAAATGACTGTTGGTCTATCCTCGTATCTTCGTATCCTATGTATTGAATGGTCATGCCAAATTTGGGCATGATGGAACTATGGTTTGTTAATATCCCTATCAGTATGTACTGTAATTGAAGTAATGGGTCATGGCTACAGAATACCTGAATACACTTCCATTTGTGGAAACATGTCAATACGCTTTGAATCAGAATATAGAATATTCCATCAGAGAGCTTTGAAAGGATCCAAGAGAGTTCTAATGTTCTTTAATGGCCTTTATAATCCTAGGTAGGATGGCAACATTTAACATTTCTGAATTTCAGAATAATTATTGTTTTTCATGTACATGCATATATGTGTGTGTGTGGTGGTACCTTTCATTTGGTAACAAGTCTACCTATTTAGTTAAACAGTCATTTAAAGAAAGTCCATTTCAAGACAATATCTGGTGATGAAATATTTTTTAATCAATGTGGAGAAGTTCCAGGACGCCTTGATATTCTCAACTTGAATATATTTCCTAATGGATCAATGACTACCAGGAAGGTTGGGAACTTTTACTCATCAGCTCTTCTTGGAGATAACTTTTCTATTTACAAAGAAAACATTTTGTGGTCACCTCATTTTTATGGGGTATGTAAAAAATTGTCAAGTATCTTGCTCCCATGTACAGTCTATTATATATCATTTTTTATGTTTATGTGATTATGTTGATATACAAATTGTTCATGTATATATGTTTCTTTTTCTGCTTAGATCCCTCATTCTTCTTGTAGCAAGAACTGCCCTCCTGGTTCAAGAAAGATTTTAATCAAGGAGAAGCCAATTTGTTGTTATAACTGTATTCAGTGTTCAGAAGGAGAAGTATCTACTGTGTCTGGTAGGGAGAATTTGCTTATTACTTGCATAACTCTTTTAACTGCACATATACATACACACACCTTTTGAAATCCATTATAAAAGCTGAATTCCATTATAAAAGAACTCCATTACCTGTGCTCCATCTGTAGTACTTTACATTGAGTAAGGGGGTCTAATGCAGTAAATTATTATAGGAGTTTGTTTAAATTGTGCACAGGAACTGGGAAAAAATTAATAGCTAAAATTTTAAAACATTAAAAAAGATATAAAAAGATGAATTAATGAATGAATGAAAAAATTAATGAATGAATGTATAGATGGATAAATAAAAAATTTTTTTAAAGGGCATGTAAAGTCTAAAATAGAATAAGGCTAGAAATGCTGTATTTTGTATACTAAATATAAACATGAACTTACTGCACCACAAGCCTAATCAAACAAATAATTTATGTTTCAAAGTTGGCTACAGAGGGTCACCATCTTGTAACTTTGTTAACATCTTTGCAAGACTAAGACTGTGTACATGCTCAGTGTGGTCTGGGCTGCTTAGGGATCGTCATAAACAAAGCTGCTTAAGTTCTGCATGGCTGGGAAGTAAGGTGGGGCTCCCCCTGCTGTTCATAAGTATGATTGTTTCCCTACTCAGCAGTTAGGGACCATCTGACAGTTCCTATCCACAGCAGTAAATGAAGGGAGAATTTCACTGCATACAGTCAAGTTTCTTATAAAAAACGGTACACATTTTTTGATTAAAGTATATTAAATTTTTTCATTAAAGAAAGTAAAAATGGGATTTTATTTTTTTGTCTTTACATGCCCTTTAAGGTTAGCGTTTAGCGTTGAGGGCTTTAAAAAAAAAACAATATACACATGACATAAAGATAAAATGACAAGGAATGGTTCTTAAGAATAAAAGTAGATGACGTGTGGGGATGGGCAAATTCTTTTGCCTTGTTTTGTTGTTGAAATGACTTTAACATAGACTTTAATGGGCGTCTGCAAATTTTTGTCGAAGCAAAATGGGTCAAATTTCGCCCATCCCTAATAACGTGTAGTTAGAGCGTAACAATGATGGTTTCCCATTCACAAAACAATAAGCATAAATCGTTTTCAGTGCAAGCTCTTTTGACTGAGTTCTTCTTTATTTTTGTAAAAATTCTCTGCTTTTATTTCATTAGATATGGAAAACTGTGTGAAATGTCCTAACATCCAGTGGTCGAATGGGCAGAGAGACAAATGCATTATGAGGACCTTGGACTTTCTGTCTTTTGGGGATGCCTTGGGACTATCTCTGGCTTGTATGGCTGTTTTCCTGTCTGTATTAACGACAACGGTTTTGATCATCTTTATAAAGTACAAACATACAACTATAGTAAAAGCAAATAACAGAGAGCTTAGTTATTATCTTCTTATATCACTGATATTTTCTTTTCTCTGCTCTTTATTATTCATTGGTTGGCCAATGAAGGGCACCTGTTTAATAAGACAAGTTGTATTCGCCATTGTCTTTACCATCAGTATCTCCTGTGTGTTGGGCAAAACTCTAACTGTTGTTATTGCCTTTAGTGCCACCAGGCCTGGAAGCAAATTAAGAGGCTGGGTTGGTACAAGGATCCCAAAATGCATTGTGTTGCTCTGCACTCTTGTCGAGATTTTTATCTGCTCATTATGGCTGATCAATTCTCCCCCGTTTCTAGAATATGACACTGAGTCCCACACAACAACAATGATTTTACAGTGCAATGAAGGATCAACTGGTGCATTCTATACCGTGATTGGCTATATTGGACTTTTGGCTTTGATATGCCTCTTTGTTGCTTATCTTTCTCGTGAATTACCAGACATTTTCAATGAAGCTCAGTATATTACTTTCAGCATGTTGGTGTTCTGCAGTGTCTGGATCTCCTTCATCCCAGCCTATTTGAGCACCAACGGCAAGTATTTGACATCCGTGGAAATATTTGCCATACTCGCTTCTGGATCAGGACTTCTTGGCCTTATATTTGTCCCTAAGTGCTATATCATTCTGTTAAAGCCAGAACGGAACACTAGAATATGTTTAATACAATTAAAAGATAAATAAACAACAAACAGAGAATGTACAATATATTGTTGCTTAGTATAAGGTAAACAGATGATGAGATTCTAATAAATTAAAGTTGCAGCGGTGTACTGATTGCAAACAATTGTATTTTGATTAACTTCAACAAGTGTAGTCTTTCCATCTGAAAATTCAGTTTTTCCTACTTACCGCCAAATGATAGATCCATCATTTCTTTGTAATTGTTAAATATAAGTATCACATAAACTATACATCAGGGATGTGTTTTGATCAGATAAAGGTATTTGTCCTGTTCCTGTCACCGTGAGAAGTGAATCAACAGGCAGTTTACTCGCCCGTCAATCCCCACACTGTATAAGTTCTTGTTTAATGATGATGATGAAAAGAAGGTAGAACTTTAGATACAAACAATACAGCAATTTCAGAATACATCCTGGATACATAAGATAGAGATGAATATAGATAATAAACAGCTGCAAGGCTGCCATGCTAGAAATGATCAGGGGGAGGGGGGCAGGGGCGATCCTGGCCCCTCCGCTGCCTGAGGCAGCAGCAGTTGCTGCTGCCCCCCTCCCCCGGAAATTCGCTCTTAAAGTACCAGGAGCAGCATTTTTGCTGCCCCTGGTACCTAGTGGGGCGCTGCCGCCTGAGGCAACAGCCTCAACTCGCCTCATTGGCGAAGCACCCCTGGAGGGATTATTTATCAAAATCCAAATTTATCTGAATATTTAAAAAAAAAAAAAAAAGTCAGACCAAACTAGAATCCATGATTGGAGTGTATTTATTATTAAAAAGCATGATACAAACACGAGAACATCAAGCGAAAATCCGAATCATTTTTATTTTTTTATTTTTTCCAGAATCGCTTGATATTTCAGGCTTTTTTCCAGAAAAGCCTGAATTTTTGGGATTTTTGCCTGGAAATTCTGAAATAGTCAGGTCTGAGATGGAGTATTCTGACTTTTTATATCCTTGGGCTAAAATAAATCTTGAAAAAAAAATTTTCCTACTAGAATTTTGAATTTTATAGTTAAAAAGACTAGGTTACAGGAGAAATAGGGATGAACTGTTGGTTCAAGAATTGGGAGAATCTAATTTCTCTTGACATTAAACTGGAGAAAGTGCCAGAGCTAATAGGAAAATAAATGGAACAGCATGACTACAAAGCAAAGAAAAAGGGGCAGTAACTGAGGAAAGCAGGTCTCAATTACAAAGGGCTAGGTCAGTGATGCCCAACCAGTGGCTAGCAAGAAACATGTTGGAGGCAAGTCTTGGTTGCATATAAACCAGGTGTACTGCCAAGAGGAGCCTCCTGTAGGCTGCCAGTCCACAAAGAGGCTACAAATAGTCACAGCCCATTATTAGCACCTACATGAACCTTTTGCATACTTGTGTTGCTCTCTAACTTTGATTTTACATTTGAATGTTGCTCACAAGTAAAAAAAGGTTGGCGATCCCTGGGCTAGGTACTGTACTAATGCTGGAGTTTAAAGGGCCACACAATTACCCTGAGAATTCCATGAGCTATAAGAGTTGTACCTATTGTATGCAGCACTACAGAAAAAGTTCAGCAAAGTTCACCAAAGTTCAGCAAATTCTTTAATTTGTATTTTTGGCTTATCTGTGTTCAAAAGTTTTAATTACATAATGTATAGAACCCGAAAAACATTATTTGTTAGAAGCAAGCCTCTAATCACAGTATGATACAATGTTATAATCACTGGCTATTTCTGAAAAGACACATTTAGCAAATTGATCTCATGCCAACAGATGTTCTGTATCTCCTACAGTCTAAGGGCGGCAACAAATTATATTTAGAGTGGTCAGAGCACAGTTACTGTGGGTATATAAGAAAGCTTTTGCAAGAAACTTGCAGGAATTAACCCTGAAACAACCTGTCATTCTGCTTTACAGATGGAAATACAGTTATGGTGGAAAGCCCAGGTAACAACAGGCTACTGAGATGGGAGATCAGTTGTGTGTGTGATACACATCTTTATGATTAAGTCAAATTACTAATTTCATATAACTGCCTTTGATGATAAGATACAATTGTATTCTTATGAAAACATTATGTTATGTAATCTAATCTCACATTCACAATACTTTACAGTCCAGATGCTAACTTGAGTAGTGGATTTAATTCAGACTTATTCTGCCATTTGACAAAGTGCAGCTGATGCGTTTCATGCAGGTTATTTATTCTTCACCATTATGAAACCCACTCTTGGCATGTACTCAGTGTATAAGTGTTATATGAACATAGGAAGCTCCATAAGTGGTTGTTCAGCTTTCATATAAATGTACTTTATACAGTATATGAAATATATAGTTTTTATAGTTTTTGTCACAGTCACACAACAGGACTGGTAGGTAATTCTTGGGGTGGTTACAGTCAAAAGATCCACCTGTGCTGCTGGAGGTGTTTTTTTTAGCTGCAAAAACCGCAAATTTTTCAAAGGAAAAAAACTAAAATTGTTCATGATCAAACCTATTGAGCTCATGTATACAGTAAGTTAATGGGAGATGTCCCTATTCCAATTTGAAAATATTGTAGTTTGTGCTGGGTTTAGCCTGATAATCTTTAGGACAATTCGGGAAAAAATGTCCAAAAAAATTGTATGAGTCAGGTTTTCACTCTATTTTATCAGGGTTTTTTCCCGATCCAACTTATTTGAATTATTTTATTAACAAATAAGGCAAAATTGGGCATGGGAGTTTGGTTGAGCTTTTTTTATTTTAATTAATTTGGATTTTAGTAAATAACACACTTGTTTCAGACTTATCATTCTACAATAGTTACCAGCATTAAGTTGGGAACATTTTTCCTAATGAAATAAGATCAGGCAAATTGTATCTCCAATATAGAATATATTTACTATAGGTCAGGATCAGCACACAGTGTGTGTTTGAGTCTTTTCCAATACCAGCACTGTTGCATGCAATAGGAAAAATCACCAGGAAACAAAAAGGAAAATGTTACACAGATGTAGGGGTAAAGGTTTTGCCAATCTTATTCTATGTATTCCCTGGGAATGTTTTAGACAGCTAAGAACTGACAGGGTTTCTTAGTATATAAAAGGGGAAGTAAACACATGTTCTGTTTTTTTTTTTTCTTTTGGAGTTATTAGAGGCAGGATCAGGGTAGTTAATAGAACAGCCACATGCAGGGTTGGACTGGGGGGGCACCAGAGTTACAGTATAGGGGGCCCCCTCTGCACTGGACCTCCCCACCCCCGCTGCGACATGCGTCTGTGCATGTGCAATGTGATTTATGTGATAAGGGAGGTCGCGGCAGGGGTAAGAGAACCAGTGCAGGGTGCGGATCTGGGCCGGTGGGGCCCACAAGAGCCGGGGGCCCACTAGGTTTTTCTCCCAGCGTCCCACCAGCCCAGTCTAACCCTGGCCACAGACTCCAACGAGGAGGCCAGGGATAGTACCCTGCAGTGTTTATGCTGCCAGTATATGTCCTACTGTGAGCTTTGCCTAAAACTGGAGATTATCACCAAGGCAGTGAGTTCTACCTTTGGGCTGTTGTGAACACGACCGCTGAAAAATAAGATTAACATCTGAATGAGGAAAGTATTTGAAGTAAGTGTGAAGTGATGTTTGCACCATCAGATCAGCACCAGCCAAAGAGACTGTGAACCTTTTCCGTCAATAAAGAGTTTTCATTTGTATTAAAAACTACTAATGTCCAAGCTATTTGTGAGATGAGCTCTGTGGTTGAATCCAGTGTGGTTGACCATTCCTTCAACAGTAGGACCCACCTAAGAAGATTTGAATATAACCCGTGCTCTACCAGGAGGTGCAGACAGTTTCTGGTGAGGTGAGTGATTCAAAGCTGTGGAATGTGGTGTTCAATCTTCAAACTTTTCATCGTCCACCCCTTGGATAAAAAATGTGTTGAGTTTGTTAAGCCTTGCTTTCTGTAGCTACAATGAAGCAGATACAACTGAGGGGACGTTTTTCTCAAGATCATTTTACATTAAATTATACTTCGACAAGAGCAAAATTGTGGTCGAGGAATACGACAACTCTGAGTATTCCATCTAAAGTAACATTTTCATCCCTTTCACTTCTTAGGATTTCCTTGCAGATTGTATTCCATTGGTCTATACGCTGCCATTGTTTTTGGATCATTCCTGGTGGCAGCACAGTATGAGTCCAAAATCTCATCTGCCTGTGTACTGGATTCCCAAGGCAGCCCAGGCTATCAGCAGGAAGGTGACATCATTTTGGGAATTCTTATTGAGCTGTTTATATACAAAAGAACCACCAAGGAAAGTTTCTTGGAAAAACCTTTGAAAATTGTCAGATGTTATGAGTGAGTAATGTGAACAATTAAATACCCAACCCACAGTTTTCTTGGGAAGTTTTGCTTAAGAACAAGACTACAGTATCTACACATAGTTAGGGTAATTGCAAATATTTTTTAGTTTTGCTGAGTTCAAGTCTGTCTCTGAGTAGTGATGGGCGAATTTGGGCCATGTAGCTTTGCCGAAAAATTTGTGAATTTTGTGCGAAATCCGCGAAACGTTGAAAAATTTGCAAAACGTCGCCAGACATCCATTTTTTTTGATGGCGGTGAATTTTCAACAACGAATGTTTGTGCCCTTTTCACGAATTTATTCGCCGGCGGCGAATCGTGCAAATTCGCACATCACTATCCCTGAGATTTCTGTGTCACAGACTAAACAGAAGTGTATGGGAACACATGGGTAGAAACTCAGCCCTTGCATACTACAACATGAAGTCCTGCCCCCGGACGGCATCTGGATCCAACGAATAAATGTATAGGCTGGAGCACCACAGAGGCCAAAATTAGGTTGGGCTACGAAAACGCATCAAGTATATGGTTCTGCTATATGAATATTATCCTGAATTTATTTATGGTTTTAATGGAACAGTAAAGAATGGAGTTTTTAACCTTAACTTAATTTTGGCTTCCATGGTGTTCCGTGATATACATTTATTGCGGAGATTTCTGTAATTGTAGATATCAAAGAAGCTAAAGGGATACTGTCATGGGAAAAAAAAAATTCAAAATTAATCAGTTAATAGTGCTGCTCCAGCAGAATTCTGCACTGAAATCCATTTCTCCAAAGAGCAAACAGAGTTTTTAATATTCAATTTTGAAATCTGACATAGGGCTAGACATTTAGTCAATTTCCCAGCTGCCCCCAGTCATGTGACTTCTGCCTGCACTTTAGGAGAGAAATGCTTTCTGGCAGGCTGCTGTTTTTCCTTCTCAATGTAACTGAATGTGTCTCAGTGGGACATGGGTTTTTACTATTGAGTGTTGTTCTTAGATCTACCAGGCAGCTGTTATCTTGTGTTAGGGAGATGTTATCTGGTTATCTTCCCATTGTTCTTTTGTTTTGCTGCTGGGGGGGGAGGGGGTAATATCACACCAACTTGCAGAACAGCAGTAAAGAGTGATTGAAGTTTATCAGAGCACAAGTCACATGACCAGGGGCAGCTGGGAAATTGACAATATGTCTAGCCCCATGCCAGATTTCAAAATTGAATATAAAAAAATCTGTTTGCTCTTTTGAGAAATGGATTTCAGTGCAGAATTCTGCTGGAGCAGCACTATTAACTGATTCATTTTGAAAAAAAAATTTTTCCCCATGACAATATCCCTTTAGGTTTCATTTATATTAGAGCAGAGCGAGGCAGTAGATAGTGAGATTAATTATAGTCTGTAACTATGATCTGTATTTATTTAAAGTGCTTGAGTGCATTTAATACAACAAATATTTACATCATGATTAACAGAGGGTGTAATCAAAGGGAGGGCACATACTGTATATCTCACTGTATCTGTTGGCATTAATAATTACACTTTGCATCACAGAAAGAAAATGCTGCAATGTAAACAGGCCTTTTTCTATATGCAGCACTAATATCAATGGGTTTAAAGACTAAGACAGTGAAGTGGATAAAAATTGTGTGGATAGTCTCCAGTGGAACAAAATGTAGCTAAAGATCTATCAGATTTCAGTAGACAATCCAGTTGTCCTTTTAGCCTTTAAAAGCCAATCAATAACATAGGAAGGTGCTAAAAGTATTTACAACAATAGTGTAAGGTAAGGATTGAGATAATAAGTGCAAGTGACAGAGACAAAAGTACTGTATGTATGTATATATGGTTGCAAGTATTTATTTATAGAGCACCACAAATGTACACAGTGCTTAATAAAAGCATATCTACAAACAGGGGTATAGTCATTATAAGTGAAAATAAATACATAAGTGTTAAGTGTTTCAATACTGAGTTGGAATGAGGTCCCTGTCCTGAAGAATTTACAATCTATTAGGAAGAGGTAACATATTAAAAACAGTTGGGAATTGGTTCATGCAGACTAATAAACTGTCTATTCAATCAGGCTGAAAGATTATTGATGTCAGTTACATGTCAAGTACCATGTTCCCGGGGTCCTGTTCCTGGACTCTCGAAGGGTTGTGCTTCTAGGGCAAGACTCTTACTGGGCCTTGTTAACACCAGGTTCCCCAGTCACATCTACCTAAAAAAAGAATGGAAGGCCAAAGGGGATGCAATCCTCCCTCCTTTTCTAATCGTTATACAAAAGAGTGATAGGAAGTGGTCATCTCTAAGAACCCAATAACACCAGTATGCAAATTAACTAATTTAGATATAGTGTATTCTGCTTAGTAACTAGGGAATGGAATGTGTAGGGGATATAAAGCCATCGGGACTAGTGATGGGCGAATCTGACCTGTTTTGTTTCACCGAAAATTCGCAGAACGGCGAAAATTCACTGAAATGCATAAAAGTCTGTAGGTGACAATTTTTTTTTCTTTACTGCACTTCATAAGGTCCAGCTTTCTCCCTTTTCTCCTGTTAAGGTACTATAGATGACTTTTACTTCTTTCATAAATGCTTTGGCATAAGTTCCTAAGAATCAATGGCACCCAAGTGACCCAAGTTTGCTCCCCTTAGTTCTCTTGCACTTCTTTTTGGGTCTAAGTAAATGACCCCTATTGTCTTGTTTTGTTGACACTTTAGAGGTCTAGTAATTCCTGATTGCAAATAAATGGCTGTCTTTTCTATATAAAATGTAATATATTATTTCTTCTCCTTTATAGCCATTTTCTCAAATATTATCGTCATTATCTGGCAGCCATATTTGCCATTGAAGAGATCAACAAGGACACTAACATTTTACCAAACATCACTTTAGGCTTCCATATTTATGACACATGTTCCAGCGAAAGACAAACGGTTGCAAATGTATTTGGTATCTTAACTCAGAAAAGTGATTATGTCCCTAATTATAAGTGTAACAATAAAGGCACAGTGGGCGCATTTGTAGGACACTTGCTATTCTCATTATCACATGCAATGTACCTGCTCCTTGGCATATACAGATTTTCACAGGTCAGAAACTGACATTTAAAACATGCACATATTTATTCATGAACATTTTATATGTTGCAATTATAACAAGGGCATTATTCTTTATTAATGACACTTTCCTAACTATTCCTAACTATTAAAGGGGACCTGTCACCCTAAGAAATGATTCAAAATTATTTTTTATCATGTTAGTTGAGCAAAATAAAGCTTACTTACACTACATTTATTATTTAAATTTAGTCTCCTTCAGTCTTGGAATTACACAATCACAGGATACAAGCAGGAGCCATTTTGTGGACACTGTTATTAAGACAAGTTGTGTATCACCCAAAAATATTGTGTATTTGCCAAATAGGGGACCTAATGGCCATACACATTGCCCTACACAATTATAGAGTGTGAGGAGGGAGGGGGAATGTGAGGAGAGCAGTGACATCTAGGAAATGCTGAATGGAAAGTGAAAGTAACCGTCTGCCCCACCTCTATGCCCCAGGCATAGAGGCAGGTTATATTTGATTGAAAGCTCAGACATTTAAACGCTGTTATAACAGGTATTGTTGCTTTAATGAAAAAAACAATTTGGGTTCCATGTTTAATTTGCATACGACTTGTTATACAGCTTTTTATGTGTAGGTGACAGGTCCACTTTAAAATATCTGCTAACCAGCAGTTTTGAAAAACGTATCTTTTTCAAACATATGACACAACTATCCTTACACAGTAGTTGACAGTTCTCCTAAATAAGAAGTCCAGACTTAATTACAGAACAAGGAAGATATTATAATGCAACTAAGTTGGTAACATGTATGGAAAATCTTAGCTATATGGAAAGACTGGCCAAATTGGGGATGTTCACACTGGAGAAGAGGCGCTTAAGGGGTGATATGATAACTATGTATAAATATGTAAGAGGATTGTACAATAATCTCTCTAATGCTTTATTTACCAGTAGGTCCTTCCAGATGACAAGAGGTCACCCATTTCAATTAGAAGAAAGGAGGTTCCGGCTAAATATTTGGAAGGGGTTTTCAGTAGTAATGGATGATACAATAGATAGCTTTAAGAAGGGGTTGGATGGATTTCTAGCAAGTGAGGGTAATGAAAGATAGCTCATAGTACAAATTGATCCAGGGACTAGTCCAATTGCCATTTTGGAGTCAGGAAGGAATTGGAGGCAAATTGGAGAGGTTTCAAATGGGGTTTTTTTTTTCCTTCTCCGGGATCAAGTAGCAGTTAGGCAGGTTATATATATATATATATATATATATATATATATATATATATATATATATATATATATATATAAGGTTGAACTTGATGAACGTTTGTCTTTTTCTATTACTTTGTAGACTTCTACAACCAGGTCCCACACCTTGCTTATATATAGCCTCACCTAAAATTGCTCTTCAAGATTTGGTTTTCAAAGAAAATTCTATAAGGAAGCAGCATAATAAAAAGTATGCTTCATTTACCAATTCCATGGACCCATATAATCAGCAGTGCAAGTTGTAATTTAGGAAGGATGCACAAAAATTAGTAATGTGCAGACAGAAACTCAGTTAGGTGCAAGGCAGCCCTGAACTTAACTGACAATCAACAACAACAATCAAACTGCTCATTGTTAAAAACAAGTGTCCAAAGAGTGGACAAAATGTCATCTTTGCCTATAAAACCCCATATCCCATGTGAGACTAATACTAGGGGTCTTCTTACACAATAATTCTTGGTAACCTGTTGAACCTAACTTTCTTCTACTCAGATTACTTATGGAACTCAGGATAGCAGCTTCAATGACAGAATACATTTTCCAACACTTTACAACACTATGACCAGCGAGAACACGCAGGATAAAGTCATTATTTACCTTCTCAAAACATTTAACTGGACGTGGGTGGGTATTGTAGCATCAGATGATGGCAATCACCACATTAGGAATGAAAAACTGAAGGTCCAGATTATCAACAGCGGTGCTGCTTGTGTTGAATTTTTCATCGTGGTCAAGGAGAAGTATCTTGCAAGTATGTTTGACTCTATAAAAACAATAAAAAAGTCAACTGCAAATGTTGTCATAGTGGGCATAAACATGAGGGACTTTTTTTACATTTTCTGGAGCCTTGCTGAGAATTCTGAAAGGAAAATTGTTTGGATATTTTTAACTATCACATCAATTGAATTTGTAAACTACCAAATAACAGCATTAAATGGATCCCTACTTTTGGAGTTACCCCAAGGGAACATACCTGGTCTGCAGGAGTTCATTTACTCTGCAAACCCTTTGAAATTTCCAAGGGATCCTATCACTGCCTCTCTGTGGGATGAAATGTTTTTTCTACCAACCGGAAAAGGAACCATAAATAATAGAAATGAGACATTGAAAACATTTGAGGAATATTTTCCTAATTTTAATACCTACAGACTGACATATAATACATATGTATCTGTATATGCCCTAGGACATGCTCTTCATAATATGTATATGGATAGTATCGGCAACAGATTGGATCCTTCAAAATTTCTGTCAAGATTCATGCCATGGAAGGTATTTACATTTGGAAATGGGTTAAGAATCTTTTTGTATGGTAAAGACAGAAGAATTTCTTGTTTTTTTTTTTTATTATTATTTATTTGCTTTGTTCTGCTGCTAGTAATTAACATGTTTTTTTCAAAGAAGAATTACATTTAGTGACAAAAATTGTACTGTTTGTAAAAGCACTGTTTGTGCTGAATCCAACGATACCAGATATGTATTGGTATTTTCTTGTCCAGAAGACACCCCAACAATAAAAACTGCATTTTGTGAACTTTAACATTAAACACAACAGATAAGGGCATCTCTAGGTTAACTTGACATACTAACCATAGAAGTGAAATGCCCCCATAAGTAAGGTATTTTTATCAACCACATACCACTAGGTTTTTAGCTGTGGTGTAGTTTCTGCACTAGATGTAGCTGTCGTCATACAGATGACCATAAAACGCAACATTGTTTTATGGAATTTTTTTTCTGAAACACCATCACAGTCACAAAATCAGAAGTATAGTTGTGAAAAATACTCAAATAAAATTTTCAAATGAACCCACATATGAAATAACAAGTTCTCCCAAGTAAAACGATACTCCGCATGTATGGGTGCACCTAAAGACTTGGCCTCCAAACAGGGACAAGGACAATTTAAGCTGAAAAGTTTGTGGCTGAGCTCTAAGTGCACACCTTGCAGTTCTTCAGTCTAAACACCCGCTTACCTGTGAAATACCCCTCACAAAATACATATTCCTTGATAGTACACACATGCAGCTTCAGCAGCACCATTCTCGCTACATGCAGAACTGTGGACTCAGTTTTCAGTAGAAATTTGCGGTTTGTCCTGAAAAAAAGAGAAAAATGCTCTAAAATTTGATTTCTCCCCAAAATTGCCATGACAACTAAAAAACTACTAAATATCACCAAAAACGAGATGCCGGCGTCGTTTCACGAATTTTTCGCGAAAAAATTAATCAGTTAATAGTGCTGCTCCAGCACAAAAGAGCAAACAGTTTTTTTATATTCAATTTTGAAATCTGACATGGGGCTAGACATATTGTCAATTTCCCAGCTGCCCCAAGTCATGTGACTTGTGCTCTGATAAACTTCAATTACTCTTTACTGCAGTACTGCAACTTGGAGTGATATCACCCCCCTCCCTTTCCCCCCCAGCAGCCAAACAAAAGAACAATGGGAAGGTAACCAGATAACAGCTCCCTAACACAAGATAACAGCTGCCTGGTAGATCTAAGAACAACACTTAATAGTAAAAACCCATGTCCCACTAAGACACATTCAGTGACATTGAGAAGGAAAAACAGCAGCCTGCCAGAAAGCATTTCTCTCCTAAAGTGCAGGCACAAGTCACATGACCAGGGGCAGCTGGGAAATTGAGAAAATGTCTAACCCCATGTCAGATTTCAAAATTGAATATAAAAAAAATCTGTTTGATCTTTTGAGAAATGGATTTCAGTGCAGAATTCTGCTGGAGTAGCACTATTAACTGATGCGTTTTGAAAATAACATGTTTTCCGATGACAGGATCCCTTTAACTCTGTTGAGCTAGATACCATGCACAGAGCAGCAGCCTCATCAAATGGATAAAATCTTTTGGCCATGCTGCCGACAAAAAATATATATTTATACACACACACACTGGTTGAAAGAGCTGACAATCACTGAGAAACAAAACTAAAGTAATCAGTAGTTTCAGTGTGATCAGTAGCTGTAAAACTACTGCAAAACAGGCAAGCAAGGCGGAGACTATGAATACAGATATGAAAACACAGATTACTTGTAAAATTACTGAAACAGAGGCAAGAAAGTTGGAGACTAGAGAAAAAAGAAAAAAAAAAGCCTATCTCCCTGAACCATTGAATTCCCTAGAACTCCCTGGGACTTTCTGAACCACAAACTGTCTCACTATTCTGTAGCACTTACAATCAATACCAAATAAAATACCAACAATACCAACAACAATGTCAATCTAAAACCAACTCATTGATTATTTACTGTGATTTGCTTTCAAAATACCTGATCAGTAATCACGATATGCAACGTCAATTTTGTGAGCACAAACATGTAATCAACAGCAATAGCAAACTGAATATGCAACAAAAGCACCGAAACCACTAAAATGCTGTCCACTAGTGAAATATAACTAGAACAAGCAATAAAGTAACACAGAATTTAAAATTCAGTAAATACAATCAAGAACAATCAAAGATTAATATCAAGCAAGGTACAGAACAATCCAGAACAAGCAGAAGCCAGTAAATAAACAGAAACACACAAAAAAATGCAATAAAATCACTGAATATGCAATTAAACAAAATTCTCGGGACCTGGGGTTTTCTGGATAATGGATCTTTATGTGGTTTGCATCTTAATACTTTATTCACACCAATAAGAATAGAAATCCACATCTCGCAATGTAATATTGTTCCTTAAACTGTTATTGCATTGCGAATTTTAATTGCGCATTGCGAATTTTAATTGAGCATCGCAAATTTTAATTGTGCATTCTTAAGTGTTTGAAGGTGGCGTAATCTTTTGTAGCAAACATAACGAAGTTTTGTTACATTTACTGTGCATTGGTTCAAACTATAAAATTCGCAAACAGTCTTCCACTGTTGGAAGTGGTCGCTAAACAGTTACCGGGTTCGTAAAAGCTATATTAAGTTCGCAAAAAAGCAAAATTTGTTCGCGCAAAGGCATTACTTTTCGCATTGCGAATAGTTTTTCCATTACCGACTTTTATTACATTCTCCCGCATGTCTACTATAAAATGTAAATATTAAATAAACCCAATAGGCTGGTTTTGATTCCAATAAGAATTAATTAAATCTTAGTTGGGATAAAGTACAAGGTACTGTTTTATTATCACAGAGAAAGAGGAAATAATTTTTACAAATCTGAATTATTTGATTATAATAGATCATTCAGAGCTTTCTGGATCCCATACCTGTATTAATATTTGGAAAAATACAGTGGGCTTGAGTAATATCCCTTGTAAAGTTTTCTAGAACAGTAATAATTAATGACCAGTAAAAATGTGCAGCTGTTTTGGATTATATTCATCCTGCTTTTAGGCTGATTCAGGCAGCCAGGTTATTTACACACACAATGGCCAATTTGTTTATTTATGACCAAATAAAATGACTGTTGGTCTATCCTCGTATCTTCGTATCCTATGTATTGAATGGTCATGCCAAATTTGGGCATGGTGGAACTATGGTTTGTTGATATCCCTATCAGTATGTACTGTAATTGAAGTAAATGGTCATGGCTACAGAATACCTGAAAACACTTCCGTTTGTGGAAACATGTCAATACCCATTGAATCAGAATATAGAATATTCCATCAGAGAGCTTGGAAAGGATCCAATCGAGTGCTAATGTTCTTTAATTGCCTTTATAATCCTAGGTAGGATGGCAACATTTAACATTTCTGAATTTCAGAATAATTATTGTTTTTCATGTACATGCATAAATATGTGTGTGTGTGGTGGGTGGTACCTTTCATTTGGTAACAAGTCTACCTATTTAGTTAAACAGTCATTTAAAGAAAGTCCATTTCAAGACAACATCTGGTGATGAAATATTTTTTAATCAATGTGGAGAAGTTCCAGGACGCCTTGATATTCTCAACTTGAATATATTTCCTAATGGATCAATGACTACCAGGAAGGTTGGGAACTTTTACTCATCAGCTCTTCTTGGAGATAACTTTACTATTTACAAAGAAAACATTTTGTGGTCACCTCATTTTTATGGGGTATGTAAAAAATTGTCAAGTATCTTGCTCCCATGTACAGTCTATTATATATCATTTTTTATGTTTATGTGATTATGTTGATATACAAATTATTCATGTATATATGTTTCTTTTTCTGCTTAGATCCCTCATTCTACTTGTAGCAAGAACTGCCCTCCTGGTTCAAGAAAGATTTTAATCAAGGAGAAGCCAATTTGTTGCTATAACTGTATTCAGTGCTCAGAAGGAGAAGTATCTACTGTGTCTGGTAGGGAGACTTTGTTTATTATTTACTATCTGAATGCATACGTTAAAATGCTAGCGATGGGCAAACGTGTCCCGTTTTGCTTGGCCGAAAAATTTGTGAATTTCCCACGAAATTCGAGAAACAGTGAAAATTTGTGAACGCATTGAAGCCTGTGAAAATTTGGCACCCCGAGACAATTTTTATATGCAAGCCTATTTTGGCCAAATGCATTAAAGTTAACAGACGTCCAAATAATTTTGACACACAA
The DNA here is from genome assembly GCF_017654675.1 of Xenopus laevis. Lineage (NCBI taxonomy): Eukaryota > Metazoa > Chordata > Amphibia > Anura > Pipidae > Xenopus > Xenopus laevis. Next base: position 115,098,742 of record NC_054385.1, on the reverse strand, counting down.
CAATGTTTATGCATGAGACTATTTTAACGCGCTGCCAAATTTTTTCACCGCCGTATTTTTGCTGCAGTTTCACAAATTTATTCACCAGCGACGTAATACGGAAATTGCCGCAAATTTGCCTTTGGCAAATTTATTCGCCCATCACTAGAAAATACAAGATAACCTTTGAAATCCATTACAAAACTCAAGAACGACTTACTTGTGCTCCATCTGTTGTACTTTATTGGGTAAGTGGAGATAATATATCTCCACTTACCCAGTAAAGTACAACAGATGGAGCACAAGTATAAGCAGCAGTTTAAATTATATAAACAGACTAGCTAAAAATGAATTGGTACATTGTAAAACATAAAAAGTATATAAGAAAAGGGCTATATATTGCCTTTAATCTTGGAAATTAATGTCTACTCACAAAACATAAAGCATAAAGTAAATCCAGCACAAATCTACTGTAATTCACTGAGCTTATGTTAAAGAGTGGGGGTTGTAAAGCTTTATTCATCTAGATACTTTGGGGCAGATTTATCAAGGGTCGAAGTGAATTTGAGGGAAATTTCGAAGTACATTTTTCGATACTTCGACCATCGAATATGATACTATGACTTTGAATTTACTTAGACTTCAATTCGAAGTAAAACCCGTTCAATATTCGATAATCGAAGTACTGTCTCTTTAAAAAAACTTTGACTTAAATACTTCGCCAAATTAAACCTGACGAAGTGCTATGTTAGCCTATGGGGACCTTCTAGAACATTTTTCTATGTTTTTGAAGTTGAAGTGAAAATCGTTCGATAAAAGAATTTAATCTATTTAATTGTTCGATTTTACTTTGACCGCAGAATAGCCAAATTCGATGAAAAAAAGTTTGAATTCGATATTCGAATTCAAAGTATTTTAATTCGATGGTCGAATTTCGAAGTATTTTTTACTTTGAAATTCAACCCTTGATAAATCTGCCCCTAAGTATAGAGTTTCTGTTTGGTTAACTTTTGTAACCATTTTCTACTTTTATTTCATTAGATATGGAAAACTGTGTGAAATGTCCTAAAATCCAGTGGTCGAATGAGCAGAGAGACAAATGCATCATGAGGACCTTGGACTTTCTGTCTTTTGAGGATGTTTTAGGACTATCTCTGGCTTTAATGGCTAATTTCCTGTCTGTATTAACGACAACGGTTTTGATCATCTTTATAAAGTACAAACATACAACTATAGTGAAAGCAAATAACAGAGAGCTTAGTTATTATCTTCTTATATCCCTGATATTGTCTTTTCTCTGCTTTTTATTATTTATTGGTTGGCCAACGAAGGGCACCTGTTTAATAAGACAAGTTGTATTTGCCATTGTCTTTACCTTCAGTATCTCCTGTGTGTTGGGCAAAACTCTTACTGTTGTTATTGCCTTTAGTGCCACCAGGCCTGGAAGCAAATTAAGAGGCTGGGTTGGTACAAGGATCCCAAAATGCATTGTGTTGCTCTGCACTCTTGTCGAGATTGTTATCTGCTCATTATGGCTGATAAATTCTCCCCCATTTCCAGAATTTGACACTGAGTCCCAAAGAGCAATAATGATTTTACAGTGCAATGAAGGATCAGCTTTTGCATTCTATACCATGATTGGCTATATTGGACTTTTAGCTTTCATATGCCTCTTTGTTGCTTATCTTTCTCGTAATTTACCAGACATTTTTAATGAAGCTCAGTATATTACTTTCAGCATGTTGGTGTTCTGCAGTGTCTGGATCTCCTTCATCCCAGCCTATCTGAGTACCAAGGGCAAGTATTTGACATCCGTGGAGATATTTGCTATACTCGCTTCTGGATCAGGACTTCTTGGCCTTATATTTATCCCTAAGTGCTATATCATTCTGTTTAAGCCGGAAAAAAAAACTAGAATATATTTAATACAATTAAAAAATAAATAAACAAAAACAACAAAGTAAACATGTAAGATTGGTTAAAAACATGCAATGTTTTCTACAAATTTCAAGTTGCATTTCTTAGAAGAATCAGGTTTTCATGTGATCCGATAATTTTAGTTGTAAATTGTCAGTTTTTCCAACTGACAACCAAATGATAACTCTAAGGGGCACATTTACTAAGCACGAGTGAAGGATTCGAATATAAAAAACTTCGAATTTCGAAGTATTTTTTTGGGTACTTTGACCTTCGACTAAGACTTTGACTTCGATTCGAACGATTCAAACTAAAAATCGTTCAACTATTCGACCATTCGATAGTCGAAGTACTGTCTCTTTAAAAAAAACTTTGACTACCTACTTCGCCACTTTAAACCTACCGAGCACCAATGTTTCCCCATAAATTTTTCAAGCTATTTCTGAACGAAGGAAAATCGTTGGATCGATGGATTAAAATCCTTCGAATCGTTCCATTCGAAAGGATTTAATCATTCATTCAAACGATATTCAACCCTATGTAAATCTAACCCTAAGTGGCAGATTTACATAGGGTCAAATTTCGAGGGTTAATTAACCTTCGATATTCGACTGCCGAATGTAAATCCTTCGACTTTGAATATCGAAGGATTTAGCGCAAATAGTTCGATCGAACGAAAAATCGTTCGATGGAACGATTAAATCTTTCGAATCGTTCGATTCGTAGGATTTTAATCCATCGATCGAACGATTTTTCTTTGTCCTAAAAACTGATAGAAAGCTTGTGGGGACCTTCCCCATAGGCTAACATGGTACCTCGGTTGGTTTTAGGTGGCGAAGTAGGGGGTCAAAGTTTTTTTTAAAGAGACAGTACTTTGACTATCAAATGGTTGAATAGTCGAACGATTTTAAGTTCGAACCGTTCGATTTTAAGTCGAAGTAGCCAATTCGGTGGTTGAAGTAGCCAAAAAAAAAACATTCGAAATTCAAAGGTTTTTTTTCCTCTATTCCTTCACTTGAGCTAAGTAAATGGGCCCCTAAGTGTACATTTTTGTTGTATCCCTAGTACCATCTTTATCACGTTTCTCATTTGGATAACAAGAAGTGAAGTTTGGAGGATCTTCTTTGTCATCTACAAAACACTGGTAAAGATTATCTCCTGTGTGCCATAGCCCTAGTAAAAGAAAGGTCGACTTAGCAAGACCAAATGGAGTTCCCAGCTTTTCTGCTGTCATTACTTACAGTATATCTAGCCTAGTATATGCTCTTTATATTGTTTAAATCTTCTTAAAGTGTGGAATGCAATGATCCATCAAGTGAACTTCAGACCTCCTTTGTTTTAACACATTGAAAAGTCACACCTTTAATGAATCATTTGACATCATTTTCTGATTCAGTTTTGTCTCATCTTTTTGTTGTGTTCACGTATAATTAACGTTCAATTAAGAGAGGCAGTATAGTTATATTTTTCTAATTTGTGACCTAACAATTTCCATTGAAATAGGAAATGCAACTTTACAATACTTTAAAAAAGTTTATTTTATTTTTTTATCACAGTTGAAATGTGGTCAGGTCTGAACTGCAAAGCATATTTCACCATTCTAGATTTGTTTTTACATTTTAATTTGGGAATTTTAGCCACTATTTATAAAACTGCTTTATTTCAGACACAGTGATAGGTTTAATTTATTTCCATAAAAGTCAGCGGGGCTCATTTAAAAACATTGGGCAAATTTGCACCCATTTGTTACCCATGACATTGATTAGCTTTTTCAAGCCAGCTGCAAGTTGAACTACGAAAGCAAACATTTGATTGGTTGACATGGGTTACTGCCCAGGTGCAAAATTGCCCAGTGTTTATAAATGTGCCCCAGACTTTTTAGTAGGCTATTCTAAAACTCTCACTTTGTTATTCTATCGGCCATTTGGTTTTAGACTTGTTTTGGATCATTCAAGCTGCAGCACTTGTAGCAACGACTGGAAAATCTCCTCTAAATTTATGTGATACTGCACAGAATTCTAATTTATTCAATAATAGCAAGCTGTCCAGGTTCTGAAGCATCAATACCACCACCATTAATGATTGTTGGAATGCTGTATATTTTTTCATTTTCATTATTACTGGGTTGAACAAGGAATCTGCCTTACTGACCCAGTCCTGGAAGTGTCATTTGATTTTAATATTGTCAATTAGAAACAATAAAGATAACATGTCAAAGTTATAGAAAGCAAACAAATTAGTTGTCATTTTTATTAATATGTGCTAAATTGTTGTGTGATTTTAATTACAGCTATCATCAAAACTGTTCTCAAACTCTCTTGTGTAATTTGTTTTTATAAATCTGTCCCCATTAATTGTTTGTTATAAATCACAATGTGGTAATCCCAATATGATGCCAATGTTATTGTCAATGACTGTACACATTTTTTTTTTTTTTTGCTTTATACAAATGTGTTCTCGAATAAATGGACTTAGAAGAGAAAACATATGGTATTGATTGTTTGTTGTACCATCTGAGCAGTAACAAATAAGCAGTATTATCTGAGTAGTATCAACTGAGCAGTACCAAAAGACCAGTGCTGTCTGAGTGGTATCAACTGAGCAGTACCAATAAATCAGTACTATTTAAGTAGTACCATCTGAGCAGTACCAAATGAACAGTAGTACTCTCTATGCTGTACAATCTCTACAGGGCCATCTGTGCATAGCAAATGAACAGTACTATCTGAGCAGGAGTGATTAATTTTTCTTTTTTCAGCTGAGTGAAAAATGCTCATAGACTCCAATGGCTGCTAAAAAAAAAAGTTCAACAGTGAAAAAAAAAAGTTGTACGGTAGCTCCGAAAAAATGCCCCAAATTTTGCAGTGTACACTAATTTTTTGGTGACGTTAAGTGAGAGAGATTGATTCATCACTATTGAGCAGTACCAAATGATCAGTAATAAGCAGGCCTATCTGAGTAGTAGCATCTGAGTAGTATCATCGGAGTAGTAGCATCTGAGCAGTACTATCTGAGTAGCACAATCTACTTTTGGGTAGTACAATCTATGCAGTACCATCTGAACAGTGACAAATGAGCAGTACCATTTGAGCAGTACCACCAATGAGACGGTATGATATGTGGCAAATAACGAGTAATGTATTTGTTTCAAGACAAGTTATTGTGAGATCAATTCTGTATATGTAATTTACTGTAGTCAACCTTCTTACATCAATACAGTGAGGGCCCCACCTAAGGGAGAATTCAGTTTAATACATGTTCTACTAGGAATTGCAGGGAGTTTTGGCTGCTCCAGTCAAGTATACTGTAAGTACAAGGAGCACCAAATATAGAGTGGTAGCAGACCATCATCAAAATGGTATTATACATGGTACTGCTGCTGAGTTTCAGATTAATTTTGGGAATATGCATGGGATGTGTTTGTGATACAATAGGGTCCCTGCAATGATGCTAATTTTTTTTTTTTTTTAAACAGTACTTTTAGTAACATGTGGCATATATTTGTGGTGTGGAACGGAGTACATATAGCCCTACACTTCCCAAATGACATGCATATTATTGAGTGAAAGTAGTGGGCTTCTTCAATAGGGGGGCCCACACTGGCTTGCCCAGTCCCCTCTACCAGGACTAACCTTTTTCCTGACTGCTGAGGTCTATGGGTTTCTGTCATGACTCACCCTGGTGGTCTAGTGGTGCAGCGGGGACGCCGCCGCGCCATTGGCGGGGACGCCCGCTACTCCGCTCCTCTTCTGTGTGTGACAGTATTTATAGGCGCATGCGCGCTGACGTGATGACGCCAGCATGCAATGGTGCGAAATTCAAATGGATTTAAAGGGACAAATTATATTTTCTAGTCTAGGATCATCTTGTGAGAGTTCCTGGTGCTATTCCTGAGTAAATCCTGTGTTCTGATAACTTTTTTGACCCTGCCTGCCTGACTTTTTTCCTGACTTCTGTGATTCCGACTTCTGCCTGGTAACTGACTATTCTGATATCTGTATTCCGACCCATGCCTGTCTCGACCATTCTTGATTGATCTCCTGGCTTTGACCCCCACCTGTCTGACTCCGTTTGAATTCTACCTGCCCCGACCTGGCCTGACTTGACTTCGCTTTCTGTCTACGCTTTGAACTGTGACCTTCTGTCCAAAAGACTTTGCCTTACCGTTGTGCCCCATTGCTCATCCAGAACCCCTCGCTTGGCACCTCTCTTAATAAGACCTGGCAGCATCCGATTAGCCGAGGGCTCCTTCCAAGGTGAAAGGCGGCTGTTAAAGGCAGAAGCAAGAGCTGAGAACAGGGTGCTTAGCATTGGTTCTGGATTTAGGGTTTCGACCGTGATAGTTTCATGTATTACTAAGTCATGTTTCTAAATAAACTTTAACAAACAAGGCAACGTTGTGCTCACCACGAATTTTAAAACCATTAAGCGGGGGTGCAACGAGGCTGTGACCACAAAATAATTATAGACAAATACAAGACTCAACCCATTATCAATATAATGAAATACCAATTGTGTTCAAGCAGGATATCTCAAATAGATCATTAGTGGCTAACCAAATTGGAGTGTCCGCAACTAAATTGAGAATATATATATGTATAAGGAAAAAAGGACTTCACCTCCAAGTGATGGCCTACCAATATTTCAATATTACAAAATCAGAACTTGAAGGAGGGACTCCCGTGTTGGATGTGTTAAAAAGCAATATTTATTTATCACCATGCTATATGTAAATTAAAACCATTTAAAACCAAGCAGCGTGGAGTTTGAGATAAGGGATCCCTCTCCTTTGGGTAACTGCTCACCAAACTAAACTAAAATTCTATTGCTTCATTACACATTTACTTACTTACTTGCTGCTTTCAATGTTAAAACTCCCAAAGATGGTTACCCTTTCATTGGCCACCGCTGGGATCACCTGACTATAGCTGGAAAGGGTGGGAGCTACAAGAGGGAGCTGGCCACTGCGCCTGTATAAACTATAACAAACAAGGGAAAGTTGTGCTCACCACTATTTTTTAAAACCATTAGGCGGGGGTGCAATGAGGCTGTGACCACAAAATACATATAGACAAATACAAGAGGGCAACCATGTTTGGGAGTTTGGGAATCAGATGCAATTTTAGTGTAAGACTGGCCAGATATGGGATGACTTTGATGTAGTTGGCCAGCATAAATATATTACAATATATGGACAAACAATCCCTGTTTTGTTAGTAGCTTAAGGCACAAATTGTTTCAATGTCCTAAATATATTGATAATCGGTTGAATGCAGAAGACCTCTTGTATTTCTCTATATGTAAATAAACTTCCCAGTCCAAAACATTTTCTATTCATTTATTTGGAATTTCAGCTCTTAAAGTTAGCAAGAGTAGCTTTTGAATGTTTCTGTAACCAGTACCCTGGTGCCTTGGTTCTTGACAAGAGGACTTTGAGTGGTCAGTACTGTACCTACTCATCCTATTGAGGTGGGACCCCTCATGCCCCATCCCTGAGCCCGTCACTATCTTCATTATATAGAAATGAAATATGGAGTCACTGAGCACAGGGCTGAGCTTCATGGACCTGTTTATTGTTGAGCATATAAATAGTGGTGTAACTACTCGCTGGCAGGGCCCTGGCACAGGATGAGCACCCGGCCCCCCTGTCGTGCCCTCTCCCCTATAAGTTGCATGCCTGAGTGTTGCTGGCATGCAGGCTGTGATGTGTTCTAGGGCATTATACACAAAGCTGACACTGCATTTGTCCTTTCATGTGTTGGGGTACTATACATGTAACTGGCACTATTGTATTCCGGAGGCATTATACATAGAACTGCCATTGTATTTATCCTACCCTGCCCAACAAATGAAATATATAACTGCAGTTAGTTCACTGAAATGACTGAGGGACATATCTTTGGACTGTCCCACTCTATTTGAGGGGGACGCCTTCTGTGTGTGCTGGAGAAATCTATTTCCCATCCAAAACTAAACAGGTTACAAAATTACTTTATTTATGTTGAGATGATTCGGACCTCAGTCAAGGGAACTTGCTGGGTGCTCATGACCTCCCCCTCTTTTTCATGCTCTCCATGCTCTCTTTGTAGCCGAGGTGACTGACAGGCGCGGAGAATGAATTAGACAAGGGGGCAGTATTATTAGTGGCAGCTCCAGTCCCACAGGCCTCCCCCCTCCACTCGGGATTTGTGTGTACTCCGGTGGCAGCAGCAGAATAGGCAAGCGCCTCACTCTGCCTTTCTATTCAGTTCTGGGCAGTCACTGCAACATAATGGCCTTACTGGAACAGGATGTGCAACTGGCAGCGCCAGAGCAGCTCGGTGGCTGCTAATAGAGAGGGACCTGTCCCACCGACTCCCATGGACACATACACCTTGCTGCCCTGATGTGAGCAGAAGGAAGGAAAAGAGATGCGAGGTCAAATGAGTGTCACAGTTCCAGCCAACACCCAATCCCTGGCCGCCTGTGATACCTTTGGGAGCAGAGCTTCTCCCTCACATGTCTGGCTCTGCATCCTTCGGCTTTGCGCCCTGCTTGACTCCGTAGTAGCGAGATCTTATCTCTCCACTTCACTCCGGACACTCAAGCCAGCCCTCCCTTTGTGCTCCCTCCTTTCGTGCACGTTTCCTCCCTTTGTGTGCCCAGCCCACCCCCCAACACCAGGCCTCAAGGGGGTGAGGGCCGAGTGTGATTGCACCCACCACACCCCTGGTAGTTATGCCACTGCCTATAGATCAATATAGAATATGCAAATAGAAAGAGAAAAGTTATTCCTGGAACAACAAATCTGTGAGACAATCTGTGAGGTCTGTGATTTTACACAGTACAATGTACCAGATAAGGGGAAGTTATGATAAGTAAAACCGCCTATCTACCCATACATAATAAAATTTACACAGTGCATAACAAGGAAGCAATGTACAGGGATTTATTGATTAACTTGATTACTGATTAACGGATCTGTTCCATGTAATGCACATAAAATAATTTATATCCTTGTTATACCAAAGACATGCAAATATATTAGAACTATTACAACATAAGCACCTTTATCTGCTACGGGTTAACTGAAGTGCATGAATTCCTACAGAAACCCTTTTGAAACGTTCCTTTTACTCAGGGGCCCTTGTGGCCTCATTGGTATTTGTCTCAGGATAAGCAACACACAAGGGCCAATTGGGGGGCCTGGTCACCAATTATTTTTTTAACTTGTAGGGGGGCCCTGACCACCAATTTTTTTAAAAAACTTTTATGGGGGCCCACAGTTTTTTTAACTTATAAGGGGGCCCAGACCATCAATGACTTTTTATAACTTGTGTGTGTGTGTGGGGGGGGGGTTATTGTACTGATTTCTGTGTGGTCTTTTAATTGTGGTATGAAGTGGGCAGGATCTAGGGAGAGGGGGTTGGGGTGGGCAGGGCCCAGGGGGCCTCGAAAATTTTATTGTAAGGGGCCTCATGATTTCTAATGGTGGCCCTGCATATGCCCCAAGCATTATGGACATGAATATTAGTGGGCAGCGCAGGCTCTTTAAGATCACATTTCTCCCTGATCCCTCCAAGCACAAACTCAGCCCCATAAAACAAATATTTCTATAAAACAGCTTTTATTGCCCAACGGCAAATTACAGCCATCTGCAAGGCAACTCTTCAGCCATCAAATGTCCCTTTACCAATTATGTTTTGGATGTAGAATTCCATGGATTCTTGAGTTGGGATTCTTGTGTATATGACGAGGGAATGTTCTAAGTGAGATGCATATCAAGTTTTAGCTTGAGAAAAAAAGGTGGCGGTAGGTTTAGGAGAAGTCAGTGCTAGGAAAGAGCTGTAATAGCTTCCTATTGCAGAGGCAGGATTATAAGTATAGCAACCAGAAAGCCAATGAGGAGGCCAGGAAGGGTTAGTATCATATGATGTTACCTGCCAGTAGAGGGGAACAAGCAGTCAGGCTTAGGAATAGATTCCTGACACAAGGCACCACTGTGGGCATCTGATAATGCTGAGGAGTAGTTCACTTATCTGTGGGTACTACCTCTGAGGTGTTGCCTACACCATTCATGTGTAACATCATCAAGTGGATGAAAATGTTTGGCTAATTGATTATTGTACCATCTGAACAGTACCAAATGAGCAAAACCATCTGAGCAGTACAATCTGTGCAGTGCCAAATGAGCGATTCCATCTACGCAGCATCAAATTGTATCTTAGCATTACTAAATCAGCAGTACTGTCTGAGCAGAAGAATCGGCAGTACCATTTGAACCATACAATTTGTAACATAGTAACATAGTAAAATAGTAAGTAAGGTTGAAAAAAGACACGTCCATCGGGTTCAACTTTTTTTTTTATTAACTACCTATCTGCCAGTTGATCCAGATGTTCAACAGCTATTTCCCATAACCCTGTATTCCCTCAGGGAGCTATCCAACCCCTTCTTAAAGCTATCTAATGTATCAGCCTGTACAACTAATTCAGGGAGAGAATTCCACATCTTCACAGCTCTCACTGTAAAAAAACCCTTCCGAATATTTAGGCGGAACCTCTTTTCTTCTAATCGGAATGGGTGACCTCGTGTCAGCTAGAAAGACCTACTGGTAAATAAAGCATTAGAGAGATTATTATATGATCCCCTTATATATTTATACATAGTTATCATATCACCCCTTAAGCGCCTCTTCTCCAGTGTGAACATCCCCAATTTGGCCAGTCTTTACTCATAGCTAAGATTTTCAATACCTTTAACCAGCTTATTTGCCCTTCTCTGTACCCTCTCTGATACAAAAATGTCCTGTTTGAGTGATGGAGACCAAAACTGTACGGCATATTCTAGATGGGGCTTTACAAGTGCTCTATACAGTGGAAGAATGACCCCCTTCTCCCTTGACTCTATGCCCCTTTTAATACAGCTCAAGACCTTATTTGCCCTTGATGCTGCTGACTGGCATTGCTTGCTACAGCCAAGTTTATCATCTACAAGAACTCCAAGGTCCTTTTCCATAATGGATTTGCCTAGTGCAGTCCCATTAAGGGTATAAGTGGATATTTTTACATCCCAGGTGCATGACTTTACATTTATCAACATTGAATCTCATTTGCCACTTAGCTGCCCAGATTGCCAGTTTGTCAAGATCCTGCTGCAAGGATGCCACATCCTGGATGGAATTAATTGGGCTGGATAGTTTTGTGTCATCCGTAAACACTGATACATTACTTACAACACCCTCCCCTAAGTCATTAATGAATAAGTTAAATAAAAGTGGACCCAATACTGAGCCCTGGGGGAACCCACCTTACTCCAAGTAGAGAATGTCCCATTAACAACCACCCTCTGTACCCGATCCTGTAGCCAGTTTCCTATCCACGTGCAAACGACTTCATTAAGCCCAACAGACCTTAGTTTAGAAAGCAGTCGTTTGTGGGGCACAGTATTAAATGCTTTGGCAAAATCCAAATAGATCACATCTACTGCCCCCCCACTGTCCAGAATCTTACTTACCTCATCATAAAATGCAATCAAATTCGTCTGACATGACCTATCCTTCATAAAGCCATGCTGATTGTTGCTCATAATGCCATTCATTAGGACAAAATTTTGAATGTGATCCCTTAACAAGCTTTCAAATAATTTGCCCACCACAGATGTCAAGCTTACTGGCCTATAATTGCCAGGCTGAGATCGTAATCCCTTTTTAAATATTGGAATAACATCAGCTTTTCTCCAATCCATAGGCATCATACCAGATAACAGTGAATCTGAGAAAATCAGAAATAAGGGCTGGTCTAAAACTGAACTAAGCTCTCTTAGAACCTGGGGGTGTATGCCATCAGGCCCTGGAGCCTTGTTTACATTAATTTGTATTAAAGATTTTTGAATCATATCCTGAGTCAGCCACTGAATAGATTGAGCTGAACCATTCGTGCAGTTATTAAGTGAGCCTGTGAACCCAGACTCCTCTATTGTATACACTGAAGAAAAGAACTGATTCAACACATTTGCCTTTTCTGTATCTGTTACAACCATACTGGTACCATTATTTAATGGAGCAACACTCTCAACCTGCATCTTTTTACTATTAATATACCAAATGAGCAATCTGGTACAGATGGTACTGCTGCTGAGTCTCTGATTCATTTGGGGAATACACTTGGGACGTGTGTGTGATATACAAAGTATCTACCTGACACAAGCCTATTATGAGTTCCTGACCAGATGCTAATTTGAAAAAATATATTACTGGCATTAACATGTGGTGTGGAACCGAGTGCCTTTCCCATAAATTCATATAACCCTACACTTCCCAACTGACATACTTATTGTTGAGCTCTGATTGAAATTAGTGGGATTCTTCAATAGAGGGGCCCACAATGGTTTGCCCAGTCCCTTCAACCACTAAGGACTCACCTGTTCCTGACTGCTGAGATCTTTGGAGCCAATTTATTATGAATTCATATTGGGAACACACAACATAATCCAAAACATTGACTGTTTATTCATCCATCATTTTGGCTTTTAAAGTGACTAGGAATGGCTTTTGACTGCCCCAGTAACCAGTAACCTGCTATAGTAACTCATGGTAGGAGGACTGTACCTACTTATCCTAATGAGGAAGAACCCCCATCCTACAATCAGCTCCTCACTTCTTTATCTAGATGCTAAATATGGAATCACTGAGCACAGGGCAGAGCTTCATGGACCTGTTTATTATAGATCAATATATCTATATAGAATGTGCTGGAAAATAAAAAGATAAAAATGTTCATGGTACTATAAATCTGTGAGACACTCAACAATCTTACACAATACAAGGCAACAGATAAGGTCAAGTTGTGCTAAGATGCACTTGACAATAAAGGTCAATACAACTAACAAGGAAGCAATATACAGGGATTTATTGATTAACTTGATTACTGATTAACTTAACCGTTCTGTGGAAATAAAATAATTTAACATTTCCCCCATTAATAATTCCCATACATTTTTATCAATATTGTTTAGTCAAATTTATGGTGTGACAGCAACTCTTTGTACACTGGTGGTACCAGCTAGTGTCAGTGTCCAGATTCACCCTGCTATAGTTCCAGGGGTACCCAGGGTACAAATAAGCACTCACCCCAAATCTCCTCCTAACTGGCTTTCAGGATGGGCCCTCTTAGCTCATAACAAAGTTACAGATATATTGAAACTTTGGGGTAACAGTCACCCTGCTATAGTTCCAGGGGTAGCCAGGGCACAAATAAGCACCTATTGTTTTTAAAAATTAGTGGTGAGCACAACTTTCCCTTGTTTGTTATAGTTTATATAGGAGCAGTGACCAGCTCCCTGTTGTAGCTCCCACCCCTTCCAACTATAGTCAGGTGATCCCACAGGTGTCTAATAAAAGGGCAGCCAATTTTGGGAGTTTTACTTTGAAAGCAGTGAGTAAGTTACAGGTAAAACTTAGTCCCTTTGTAAAATGTATAATGAAGCAATAGAATTCTTAATGAATCAGATGAAAATTAAGCGTAGGACTGGCCAGATATGGGATGACTTTGACGTAGTTGGCCAGCTTAAATATATTGCAATATATGGACAAACAATCCCTGTTTTGCTTAAAGGGTAAGACATTTTTCAGTAGCAGTATGCACAAAATGTCACTGTCTAAAATATATTGATAATGGGTTGAGTGCAGAGGACTCTTGTATTTGACTATATGTATTTTGTGGTCACAGCCTCATTGCACCCCCGCCTAATGTTTTTAAAATTAGTGGTGAGCACAAATTTCCCTTGTTTGAGATATATATATTAGGGGTTAAGGTCCTGACAGTGATACCAGCACTCTCGAAAAAGATTGTTGATTATGCCTGGGATCATCAATTAAATCTCTAAGCCTCCAACAGAATCAGCACTCTAAGGACTTACAAATAAGAAACACATTTGTTAAAAATATAGGAAGGGGTTCAGCTACAGGCTGATGTTTCGGCCCCATCCAAGGCTTTTCTCAAAGTGCTAACAAACAGTGAACTTTCCTTAAATCTACTTTTTTGGCTGGAAACAGCAATATGTGCAATGACGTATAACCATAATGCTGTTATAAGACCACCATTTTAAATAACACCATGCATACATACACCAGTTTAGTTTAAATATACAAACAGTTCTTCGTCACATACAAGGTTGAAAATAAGACACATGATAGCAAAATGAATCTAGCTTAGCTGTTAAATATAGACTCCAATTAAATAAACTTTGTTGCCATTGTGTCACTCTCTGAGCACATGTTAAGTATACAAGAATAGTTCTCTAAAGGATATGCCAGGGGGCAAATTCACGAATTATTATATACAAAGTTTTTTCATTAAGATTAAGTGATAAATTAAAAGATAGATTGGAAGAAGCGAAGGGAATATTTGAGATTGGATCTGCATGATTTTAGGAAGAACACATAGCATATCCTTTAGAGAACGTTAGCTTGTATACTTATCATCCGCTCAGAGAGTGACACAATGGCAACAAAGTTTATTTAATTGTGGTCTTATAACAGGATACTGGTTATACGTCATTGCACATATTGCTGTTTACCGCCAAAAAAGTAGATTTAAGGAAAGGTCACTGTTTTGTTAGCACTTTGAGAAAGGCCTTGGATGGAGCCGAAACGTCAGCCTGTAGCTTTTTAATACATTTGTTTCTTACTTTTAAGTCCTGTGAGTGCTGATTCTGTTGGATATATATATATGTGTATATATATATATATATATATATATATATATATATATATATATAGATAGATAGATATGCGCTCTCTGCGCTAGAAGATCCGAATTGCCAATTTGAAAATGTCTTTTCCACAGATTAATGCAGAAGAAGCAACCAAAGCCCCTGCAGTTCAGCTAATTCTCCTTCATGGAGAATAATTTATACGAGACTTCAATATTTCAGATTACTGCTTGAGTTAGTTACTTCTGCACTAATGAATCACTCATTCTTTCTCTTGGTTATACTCTTACCTGACTACCTTTACAGTAAAGAAAAATGTCTTTGCTGATGATGAGATTTAATTTCCTCACAATCAATGAATCGCTCATTAACCCTGGTCAATAATCCCAAAAACCTGACTTCCCTTACAGTAAAGAAGCCCTTCCTATATAGTGAAATCTTCTTTTCTCCCTCACCAATGAAGGCCAGTGGAGTAAGTCAAAAACTGATCCTGACTTCATTCACTTCAAGTTCATGCTTTTCTGCTACAATCAAGCTCTGTCAATACTGAAACAACTGTACCCTAACTTTATTCTAAACCTTTGCTTGCCACATTTAACTCCTTATTGTGCCCTTCACCATATCATCCACCCGTTAGTGTTACTGCTCAGTCTAATGAGGTAACAAAAGTGATTATATTTTATTACATTATATTTTTTAGACATTTTCAACTACCTGGTCCAGCATCTCAGTCCCAACTCCATTCTCAGTCCCCTGCAACCTGGCTTCCACCCAACATATGCAACAGAAACTACCTTCACCAAAGTAATCAATGATCTTTGATCTGGCAAATTGTGAAGATCTAAATGTAATTATGCCATACTCATCCTTCTAGATTTCTCCACAGCCTTCGACTCAGTTGACCACCCACTCCTCCTCTATAGTGATGGGTGAATCTGGCCTGTTTTGCTTCACCAAAAATGCTAAAAATGGCGATAATTCGACAAAATGCATTGAAGTCTACGGGCATCAAATTTTTTTTCACCTATTCGAGTCTCTTGACAAAAAATTTTGCTCAACACTACTCCTTGACATTTTATACTCAGCTGGCATCATGACACTGCTCTTTCTTGGTTAAATCTTTTTTTTTTTGATTGTTCCTCTGAAATTGCTTTTTAAACCTCATTCCTCCTTTCCATCTCATTCCCTCTTTCTATTGGCGTTCCACATGGCTCTTAGGCCACCTGCTGTTCTTACTCTATATTACTTCTATAGTAAAACGTATTAAGTTATCCAGACTTCAGTACCACTTTCATGCTGATGACCAAACCCAAATCTAATTGTCTGCTCCTGACTTTCTTCTGTCCCTTCCCTAGTTACAGGCAGCCTTGATGCTATATGTATTTCCTCCAACATCTTCCCCTGTCCCTCAGGTTCCACCAAGTATGTTCCCTGTTTCACTCACAGTCAGAAATATCACCTTTTAATTAATCACACAGATACTCTGCCTATGAATTACTATATCTTAGACTTCAATCTGTCTTTTACACCACATATCCAAAAACAATGCTGCTTAATAAATATACATGTCAGTATATTCCCCTTGTAGGCAAGGAATGTAGTTGCAAAACAAAACCTTTGTGATTCAATAGAAGTGTTAGTGTTGAGGTTGATTAAAAAAGACATGCTTTCAAGGCTTTCAAGTTAGCCGAAACAGGTACAAGGAGGCCAATAAATTATGCAAAAAAGCTATCAGACAAGCTAAAATCTATATGGAAAAGGCTATTGCAGCAAGCAGTAAACATAATCCGAAATTATTTATTAAATATGTAAATAGGAAAAAAATAAAGCAGGAAGGGTTGACACCCTTAATATCAGAGGGGGGTGAGCTGGTTGATGAGAACAGAAAAAAAGCAGAGATTCTGAACTAGTTAATGAAGATTTCCTTCTTAATAGCCACAATTCTAGTAATATAAATAATGATGCATGGTTCACACATTGAAAGAAATACAAAAGAGACTAGAACATGTTAAGATAAACAAAGGTTTGGGACCAGATGGTATTCTTCCCAGAGTACTTAGCAAGCTTAGCTATGTGATTGTCAAAACTCTTTACTTAATTTTTCAGGATTCATTGAGGTCTGGCATGGTGCTGGGAGACTGATGAATTGGTAATGCTATTCAAAAAGGGATCCCTTTCTCAGCCTCAAAACTATAGGCCAGTTAGTCTGACATCAGTGGTAGGAAAGATTTTCAAAGGGGTAATAAAGGATAAGATACTGGACTTCATTGCAAATCATAATACTACGAGTTTGTGCCAGCATGGTTTTATGTGTAATAGATCTTGCCAGACTAATTTAATTTCTTTTTATGAGAAGGTGAGCAGGGACCTCGATTCTGGGATGGCAGTGAATATGATCTATTTAGACTTTGCTAAAGCATTTGATACAGTGCCACACAGAAGGTTATTGGTTAGGGAATCGTGTCCTGGAACATAGTATTTGTAACTGGATAAAGAACTGTCTAAAAGATAGATTATAAAGAATGGTGGTAAATGGAACATTTTCTAATTGGACCAGTGTTGTTAGCAGAGTTCTGTAGGGCTCTGTACTTGGTCCTTTGATTTTCAACTTGTTTTTTAATGACCTAGAGGTGGGCATTGAAAGCACTTTATCTATTTTTGCTGATGATACAAAATTGTGCAGAACTATAGATTCTATGTAAAATGCTGCCACTTTGCAGAGTGATTTGACTACATTTTGGAAAATTAGGTTCAATGTTGATAAATGCAAGGTTATGGACTTTGACAAAAATAATATAAATGCAAGTTATGCACAAAATAGAAGTGTGCTGGGAGTTTCCTTAATTGAGAAGGGTGTAAAGGTTTCTGTAGATAACAAGTTGTCTTATTCTGGGCTGTGTCATTCTGTGGCCACTAAAGCAAATAAAGGTCTGTCTTGCATAAAAAAAAGAACTAAACTCAAGGGATGAAAACATAATTTTGCCTCTTTATAGATCTCTGGTGAGGCCTCACCTGTGCAGTTTTGGGCTCCAGTCCTTAAGAGGGATATATATGAGCTGGAGAGAGTGCAGAGATGTGCAACTAAACTGGTTAGAGGGATGGAAGACTTAAATTATGAGGATAGACAGTTAAGGTTGGGGTTGTTTTCTCTTGAAAAAAGACACTTGAGAGGGGACATGATTGCACATTACAAGTATATTATAGACAAATATCAGGGGACCTTATTAGCCATAAAGGGAATTACTGCACCAGAGGCCACCATTTCAGTGGTTCTTCAAAGTGAGGACAGTAAAGTTGTGGAATGCACTGCCTAATTGTCACATTCAGCAACCCTAACTTCAGAACCAATGCTAGGCTCCCTGGTCTCGGCTCTTGCTTCTGCCTTTAACAGCCGCCTTTCACCTCAGGAGGAGCCCTCGGCTAATTGGATGCCGCCAGGTCTTACTAAGAGAGGAGCAAAGCTAAAGGTTCTGGATGAGCAAAATGGCACAATCGTTTCACCAAAGATACTGGATGGAATACAACACAGCTTGGAAGACAGACCAGACAATGTACCGTGGATGGACAGGCTGGGCCAGCACAAGCATAGTTAAGAATAGTCAGACTGCGGGCACCCCCGTATGTCAGAGGGTAAGCCACTAGACCACCAGGGTAACTATTCGTCACACTTATGATGTTGTAATGGCTGACTCTGACTCCATTTCTTGGACAAGCATAATATCCAAGGCTATTGTGATACTAAAATCTATAGTTAGTATAGATATGGGTATATAATTAATGTGAGTGGATGGATGAGTATGGATTGTGTATATATGTATAGATGCTAGGTGCTGAACTTGATGGACTTTGGTCTTTTTTCAACCATATTCAACTATGTAACTATGTAACTTGCCAAATCTTTTTGTGTTCATCTGAGCAAATTAGCCCAATACATATTTTTCTCTGCTAAGATGCAACTAACTGCTAGACTTCATCTTCGTCTAATTGCTCCACATCAGTCAATGCCCAATTTCCAAACTCCTCTCCAATCAAATTCAAATTTTAAATAAACACTCACATTCAATTGCCTTAATTAAGACCCTCCCTTCAGATCACTTCTGTTCTCAAAATACCCTCTTTCCAACAACTTAAGCTTTAGTTTTGCCATTTCCTCTCTTCAGCTCTTATCACTGCATCCCATTCCAGACTGCAATAATTCTTTGCCTCAAGCTATCAGACTGTCCCTTGCCCTTCAAATTTCCCAATGTTCCCTAAATACCCAATTATTTAGGGAAACAGTTTATCATACTTATCACCCATTGTTTTAATAATCCTTATGTTTCAAATCATCTCTAACCCATATGATTGTTAGCGCTTGAGTACCAAACTCTTCTTTGTTATAAGACCACTGTTTACCATAAGTTAATGTAGATAACTTGCTGGTGATGAGCTCCGCTGCACTTACAGTATTATGCATCGATATGTGAGCACTGTATGCAGGTGCTATAGAAATATAGCTTTGTCTCTGAGTAAATTCCATTGAGGTTGGGGGTCCCTTTATAAGAGATCACACTAGTAATGGGCAAATTTGTTCGGCAGGCGCGAATTTGCAAAATTTTTTTTAGACCGGTGACAGTTTAACGCTTGCCTATTGACTCTACTGCAATCGGACAAAATACTGTAGATGTCCAGATCTTCGGTCCCCATCTCTAAGGAAGCCCCTTATTGGCACATGCGCATTTGGAGCAGTCTTCCAGTTCGTAGCAACTGCGCATGTGCCAAAAGTGTCGTGAATTTCCAAAGGGAACGACGAGGACCCAAAGAAGACCGAAGATCTGGAAGATGAAGCCCATGAGCACTGCACTTACTCCACGCCGATACTTGAGCAATGTATTCAGGATACTTTCAGTGCATGAACAATATTGCAGAGAGAAACAGGGTGGGGATACTATCAAGGGTAGTAGGTAGGGGCTTTTCTTATTAGGGGGTTTAGTTCTCCTTTAACCCTAATACACTGGGCAGAGAGGAAAGTGACTGTCCAGTAGAAAATAATTTACAGGCACTCTATAACCCTAATACCAGGGCCAGAACTAGGGGTAGGCAGAAAAGCCACTTACTAGGGTGCGACAATGGGGGGGGGGTTGGGCAGGTACCCTTTGAAGAGTTTTCTGCCCTACTCTCTTGCTCCTGTTTCTGCTCCCCATGCTTGTCACTGCCCCCTTGATAAAATCATGGTGCATGCACAAAAACTATGGTGCCCAGTGGGCTTGGAGCAGCCAGCCAGAATGGAATGTGATTGCCGAATAGGCTAATACGCTGGCCAGAGAGGAAAGTGACTAACCAATAAAAATGAACTAGCCAAAAAGAAAAGTGGCTGCCATGTAGAAAATAATAACAGCAGCTAAATAATCCTAATACATTTTCCAGAAAATAAAATGACTACCCAATAGGAAAGAAAAACAATAACCTTAATACATTGATCAGAAAGGCAAGCAACTGGGAAAAAAGTAAGAACCATTTGCATTTAATGGCCAAAGATGACTGAGATAAACTGTCCAAGAGCCATTCAGCCTAACATAAAACAACATTAAGAACAGTGCCTACTACTGAGGTGGTCTCTGATACAATTACACTGCTCACCCCCCTAGCTCTTGCCATAGTGAAGTTGCCTGGAGTTTGGGGTTTCAAATGAACTGCAAGAGATGTGCATTGTTATCATACTGGCTGACACAGATGAAGGGCTTGAAGTGAATGCACTGCCATTTCAGGTAGAACTATATTTTCTTGGATATAAGGGCAAATGTGGCACAGATTTATAAAGATACCCCTTAATTTATGCTTCTGTGGGAAGTGCTGGAAGGCAGTAATGGATGACAGTGAAAAAGACAAGGAGCAGGAAAAGAGGTTGTGTCTAGTGTGCCCTAGAAGTGTTATGATACATACAGTAATTATTGCTGAAAAGATAAATTACTCACCTTTCCCCACTGATCTGTTCACACTTACTGATATCACTGACTATAAGGAAGATATTAAAGGGAATACTATTCAAATGAGCTGCTGTATTTAGTGAACTTTAATTTCATAGAGATAAGAGATAAGAATATATATACCCCTGGGGTGAGCAATGAGAATCAGAGCAGACACAATGGAACCTCACAGAGGAACTGAAAGGAGAAATCTGTCCATGCTTCTACTGCTGTTCGGGCTCCTGGGGGCCAGTAAGTATCCTGTTAAATTCATATACTGAATATTCTGCATTGTAGCCTTAGATAAAACTAGATTCTATAAAAGATCTTTATTATTCTACAAAATGCAGTGTAAGTAACTGTTTTTAAATTCCAGATGCCCTTTTACTCCTTGGTTAGTGACCACTTATTTTTAAGGGTTCTGCTGGATCAAAAAGGCCAAAACATGTACAATTGCCTATCCTAGAACAAGGAATAAACCACAGGCATTAGTGCAGCACCCTGGCTGGGCTCAGGTCAGAAGTAGGTTAGGGTCGGGTATGGGCACTCACACAACACTAGCGAATATATATATATATATGATTTCTTAGTTGGGATCAAGTACAAGGTACTGATTTATTATTACAGAGAAAAAGGAAATCATTTTAGAAAAAAAATAATTATTGGGTTAGAACTGGAGTCTATTGGAGATGGTCTTTCAGAGCTTTATGGATAATGGTTTTCCAGATAAATATTCAAATTTTTTTTTTACTTGTAAGGGGCCCCTGGCACCAATGTTTTTTTAAAAAAAATATTCTTTGGGGCCCCAATTTTTTTTAACTTGTAAAGGGGGCCCTGGCACCAATGTTTGTTTTTTTTAACTTATTGGGGGGCCCTGGTCACCAATAATTTTTTTTTTAACTTGACCACCAATTTTTTAAAAAACTTTTAACAGGGGCCCTGGCACCATAGTTATTTTTAACTTATAAGGGGGCCCTGACCATCAATAGCTTTTTATAACTTGTGTGTGTGTGGGGGGGGGTTACCTTTTTTAGCACTGATGTCTATGTGGTCTTTTAACTGTTGTGTGAGTGGGTGGGATCTGGGCTGGGGCTTGGGGGCTGGGGTGGGCATGGCGCCCCAACAATTTTGTTGAATGGGGCCCCGTGATTTCTAATGGCAGCCCTGCCTATACCTGTATATGGGATATATGCATTCTGTAGGAACACAAGATCTAATTAAGTGTTTATATTTCCTTTTATGTTCCTTCAGGTCAAGCACAGAGGCATTTTATCACTGCATTCATGGAGGGTATAAATATACCAACACTTCAACTTTATCTGGTCACTTATAAGGAAGCTGCCACAGTCAATGTCACTGTATTTGACCCAAGCTTTCACCAGACCATGTCTATTGATAGAGAAAGTACTTCAATAGTGACCCTGGATAAGCAATTTATGATTCTTGGCACTCAGATCTCTTCCAAGGTTATCTCCATAACATCTGATGCTGATATATCTCTAATAACTTTCCACACAAGTGCTAACAGCGCAGATGCAATGGCTGTTCTTCCAGCAGAAGACTTAGATACTGAATATTTTATTTTTACCCCTGGTAAAGGACAGTCAAATCAGTTCACAGTGGCCAATGGTTTATATCCCAATGTTCTAGTGACAGTCACAGTTTCCGGATCCATCACATATAATGGAGTGCAGTATGGGAATAACTCATCTTTCATATTTTACCTTGGGTACCAGCAAGTCATTCAGCTTCAAAGTTCCACTGACTTAACAGGCACTAGAGTGGTGGCCACATTACCAGTGGCTGTGTTCAGTGGTAACAAGTGTTTTTCTGGAATTGCCACAGCCTGTGATACCCTGCTTGAGCAGATGCACCCTGTAAAGAATTGGGGGACATTATTTTCTGTGTTCCCATTGGCTGCCCATACCAATGATATAATTGATGTGATGGCAGCAAATCCAGATACTGTAGTCAGTGTTATAACTGCACAACAAAACATCCAGTACAGTCTAAATCCGGGGTCCCATGTGCGACTTACCTTAGGCAGACCAGCTTTTGTGAATTCCTCACAACCTATCATGATTTCATATCTCTTCCAAGATCGGAAAATAGACCTATATGACCCTTTTCTCACATCTGTTCCACCATTTCCAAAGACAAGGAAATATTACAAATTTATTACACAATCTTCTTATGATAATTTTCTATTAGTTGTATCTCAGGCAGCTTCTCCCTCTGAGTTCTACTTGGACCATCAGGCACTAAGTAACTTTCACTTAAATCATATGGAGATCAATGGATTCAGAGCCTGGGAAGTCTCTCTGGGGAAAATAGATGGACAACATGAAATATATCACAATTCTTCTGCATTCAATATCTATGTTTATGGACTAGGGCATTTTATTTCATATGGATATTCAATGGGCCAAGAAACAACATATCCAGGTAATTAATTTATTATCCTACATAGGAATTGTGTCACACATATGTCATGACACACAAATAAACCAGGAGATGCTTTTAGAGTGTTAGCAGTTTTTGTGCCATCACTCTGCATTTAATTATAGTTCCCTCCCACAAAAAGAATATGTTCAATATTCAATCCCTTCTAGTAGCATAGACATAGCATTTTTGTGAAGCTAAAAACCATTACTTACTGTATTGCTCAGGCTCAGTTATGGTAAACTGAGCAACTGGAACTGCAATGTACCTCGCTTTTCTTAGATCCTACAACTGTCATGTCCTAGTGGGATGAAGATGGGGTTGGTTGGTCTTGCACTTAGGTGAGCAGTTGTTATTCTAATAGATTTTAAGCTCTTTTGGGCAGGGACCTCATTCCAACCATGTATTGACTTAGGCAAATATTTATTTATTTTCATGTGTAATTTCTAATAATTGTACTCCTGTTTGTGCCTTGTAAAGCATTGTGCATGTTTGTGCTCCTCTATGATCGCTACACAGAGTTTCGTGAACTAAGGCACTGTTTTAAGGCATGGACAGTTGGACACAGATTTAGTGTTGGTAGAGATATCAGTACTACACAGTCAGTACTGGAAGGGATGGGTCAATAGCTACATAGTAATTTCAATCTTATTGTTAGCCTTTAAAAACTAATGGGGATTAGTCTGCTCCTTATGCCCAGTGGGTCAGAAAAGTATTATGACAACTGTTTTTATTAAACGGCATGTTCTTAAGATTCCATATATCTATATATGTGTGTTGCAATCTGAAATATAACTTTGTACCCTAAATGTTTATTAGGTTCACCTTTACCAAATCCTACAGAAGAGCCAGAGGGTCCTCAAGAATTACACTGTTTCTCTAATGGAGCCCAGTTCCACCTCCCTCTCAGATTGGTGTATGAAGCCAAACTAAATGTGTCTAATATCCATCTCCAGGACCCCCAGTGCCAAGGGCTGCAAGAGGGGAACACAATTATCATTAAAATTCCATTCAACAGATGCGGGTCTAACGTTCAAGTGAGTTTATTGGATGTGACTAATTTTGTTGATATATTTGTCAGTTGGCAGTCAAGTCAGTGGCACTGAAAGTGGTCAAATACAATGGTTTTGCATGGATAATAGCTTTGGTGTTGCCTCAATGGTTTGACTTTCACTGATTAGGGTAAATATATAATTTATTAGTACCACACATACTGTACTAGTAAATTGCTGATCAAACATATTACAGAAAATATGACATGCAAAATGTTTTTTCACTTTGATAAATTGTATCCTAATAAATCAAAATTCAAGTGAATCAGATCAGAATGGGTTACATTCTTATGTTACTGACTATGTTATGTTGGCCATTCATTCCCAGCACCATCCTTTGTTTCCATGTTTATTAGCCCAAAATTCTAATAAAATTTTTCTGGACAGATTAATGATGGAAAGACAGTCTATACAAACACCATCTATGGAACGGTCCCAGGAACCAGTGTCCATCGCATTGAAGTCCCAGTAAAGTGTGAAATGGACATGAACGAGACTCTGGGTTTGATCTTTCACCCCAAAGTTACTGATGTGGTTTCCCAAAGTCACTATAACGTGTCAATGAAATTCTACCAGACTGACATGTTCACCGACCTGATTACAACATACCCCCATGAGGTTGATCTCCATGGCAGTCTCCATGTGCAGTTTAAAGTGGAGTCAGATGATACCAACCTACAGATACTCGTAGAACAGTGTAAGGCTTTCCCTTCATTAGAGGAGACAGAGAGGAGTTACAGCATCATCCAGCATGGGTAATTAACCACTTCATATCTTACATTCTTGGTGAAACTTTATCCACAAGGGGAACTGGGAAAGAGACAGGTTGAGGCATGGGTGCAATAAAAGCATTATGGTACTTGGCACTCAAAGAGACACAAACATGTATGCCTTGATGCCTGAAAACAAATTTGTTCAGTAAGTGAAAACAGAGTTGTTACCTGAATGTTGGCAGTGACAAAGCTATAACCAACCTATTGCAGAGCTTTTAAGGAAGAACGTGATTCCAATTGGGCTATGAAGACAGATCTTATTTGTGATCCCTGGCTTTAAGGTTTTGGCTTACAGACATTTGTGGTAGAGTTTCCTGAATGAAATATTGTAGGTGTTCAGCACATTCCCTGTTACACTACTGGAGTAGTGACTTCTTGGCCATGAGTTCAGTTTCAACCTGGGCCCTATCTGCGGGGAGTGTGTATGTTGTCCCCATGTCCACATAGCTTTCTTCATGAGGCATATGGATACTTGATGTTCAAGAAGGATGTCAATGCATGTCTTTGAATGTGGATGGCTATTTGGCTCCATTTAGTCCTTCTTACCCTAATTAATATGGTTCTTTTGTTTTGTTTTTTTTAAACTAGTTAAGTCACACACGCCTAAAACATACAGGCAGGTTACATGACCCTAGTGTGTGCCTTTGATAGGGAACTTCTGCTGGGAAAGAGCCTAATCTGAATGATTAAGAATCATTGTAAACTGTAGTTATAGAAAGAATGGTAATGAGCAATTCATTTCTGACCAACCCCTACTAAGCATGTTCCTAACCTGAAGCTTTACTATGTAGTCAGACACTATGTCTGTGTGAACTACAGTATATATGCATAAAAGACCTCAGGATCAATAGGAGCTGATGCTTAGCAATCCATGTAATTAGTGTTGGGCGAAATTGTTCCGTTTCGCTGAAACGCAAATTTTGACGTCGGCGACAATTTCGAAACTGGCGACATTCGACGAGCATTAAAGTCAATTGGCATCCATTTACTTGTTGCCGTTTCGATTTTCACCAGCGAATTTTCCCAGCAATTTTGCAGATTTATTCCTGGTGGCGAAATGTGGAAATTTGCTGCGAATTCGCACCTGGCAAATAAATTCTCCTATCGCTACATGTAATCTCTATACTAGTTTTGGGCCCTGCACATTACTAGGCTCTTACAACTTGTCGGCACATATAAATAAATGATGACGATGATGAAGATGATGATGATTATGATGTACTACATGAGAGAACTAAATTGAAGTGAACTTTCAGTCAATTTCTGCAAATATTACCTTGTTCTTTTCCTAGGTGCCCCCTAGACTCAACCCTACAAAATCACCCAGTGCTGGATCAGAGGATGAAACGGTACAGTTTCCATGTATTTAAATTCAATCCTTTCCAGGAGGTCTATCTGTTCTGCAACATTATCATTTGCCACAATCAGACTGCCCCAAACCGCTGCACCCAAGGCTGTATCACTAGCAGATTCCGACGGGCTGTCTCCAATGCACACCTGGGATCTACCCAATTATCCCAGGGGCCTGTTGTGCTTAAATCTGGTGAGATGTCTTTTTCATACTTATATTCCTTTCATCAGTTTTCTTCAAACAGGAGGAAGGATTTATCACTCATAATCCCAAGGGCGTGTAACAATACAAGGAGCCATTTTCTTCCCACTTCTAAATAAAATAGGAGCCGTTAAGGAAATGCATTGCTCCAACCAGGGATTCTAGGAATGATGGCCCCCGCTGACAGAAGTGGTCAGAAAAAAGTAAAGGAAAAGAGAAATAACAGTGTTTACATTTAATATATTGTTCATGTATAAACATGGAGTTCCCAGTCCAGGAATGCAATAATAACCTATCTAATGTTTACTAGATGCTATGGAACACTTTATGAGACCCCAGGAATAATACTGTAGGGTGTGTTATACACAGCATACCTGTATTAAGGTACTAGGGTTAGGAAACAAGGGATTTTTATGCCAAGCCATTGCTGATGAAGGCCATGGGAGATTTTGTAGATATTGCCCCACTCCAATGTATATCTAAAACCCAAATCTTCTTTCCTCCTCTAGGGGCCCAACTCCCTAACAGCCAGGCTGGGGGCTCAGTCCCTTTGGTGGTGTTGGTGGCTGTGATCGTGGCTATGGGCTTCCTCTCAGTGATGGGCCTGATGATTCAGAGGCGTTACTACAGAAGGCCAGAAGACTCCCAGTGGCTAATAAGCAACTAAACAGAATCACAGATATCAAGATATCAGCGAATGAAAGACTGGAGTCTGGAAAACTGATTTCAATTGCACTGCAAAAAATTCTGCATGTATTCCTGCTTATTATATAGTTTATCTTGTTAGTGGGTAGCATTCATTCAAATGCATAAATGCATGTGTGACATGTAACCATAGGAAATGTGATTTGTTACTGGCTGCAATTAATTCATTACCTATTGTAAGGCTATTAGTTTGGGGCCAAAAGATAAGGGTGCACAAGGCAAACCGTGGCCAAATTATCCACACCCCATACTCCTCACTGGCTATTGCAAAAATGCCATGTATAAATCTAAAACCCTGAATCACAGAAGCCCAAATGATCTTACTGTGGGGCCCAATAACTACTCAGTATTAGTTCATATAAATAGTTAAAAGAATGAATGTGCTCATGCCTAATAAAGTCAGTCAGTTCATTGGGGGGCAGTAGAATTTACAAATAGCTTTTTTAATTCATTGAAGGTCTGTGAAGTTTGCCCCTGCCTGCCCCTATCAAGCTTTTCTGCATTTTGTTTGGATTAATATGCGTTATGTACGTTTCTATAGAGTTTTTGCAGGAGTTGTGTACGTTTTGTCAAATGTTTATTTGTAACTTATGCAAAAAAGTTAAAACTAAACAATATACAACAATGGTCAAGCCTCAATTGTATTATTAAGTGCCAATTAACATATTACACATGTTTCATGTAATCGAATTTCTATTGTTTTCATGAATCAAATTTTTTTCTTTAAAAAACAAAACAAAACTGTAATACAAAACTTTTGGCAATTGAAAAACAGTTGAGGTCTTATAGAAGTCAATGGGAGCTGCGGAAGCCATTCAGACTTTTAGAGGTTTTTGCATTTTTTTTTCTAGTATTTGAAAAGCTACATTTTTTGATGTTTTCATATTTTATAGGGCCTCACTCAGCTTTATTTTTTTAGTTCATACTTTTCATATTTGGATCTTTTAATAAATTACAAGACATTCGTCAATTTAGAGGAACAGAGTTTAATCATAGTGTTAAAAAACTCTAAAACCACTAAAATGAGATTGTTGATAAATGGGCCTCCCCATCTCAAATACATTACCATGTCACAACAATAACAATTTTTTATAACACGCAAGTAGTGTTGGTCTAATTTCTCCCATTATCCTTCACCGAAAAATTAGCGAATTTCCCACAAAATTCTTGAAAATTCGCGAAACAATGAAAAATTTGTGAAATCAGAAAGTTTCACAAAAAATTGGGAAATTCGAACATTTTCATGAAAAAATTGTGAAAACTGAAATTTTCACGAAAAAAACTTGAAAATCTGAATTTTTTACAAAAAATCTTGAAGATTGGAAATTGACGCCAGTGAATTTTCATGGGAGATTTGCGAAATTTATTTGCTGGTGACGAAAGTGGAAGTTCGCTGCAAATTCATGCCAGGCAAATATATTCGCCCATCATTACACGCAAGTATAATGGAAAATACAAGAATTAACAGCATAGGTGAACTGCCCATAGGAATCCACATTTAGTCTATAAGACCTGCATAATAATGTCCATGTGGAAAAGTTCAGTGAAGTATCCTTTTCCAAGTGCCAAAATTCAGTGAAATGTAAGTGTCCAAAACTGTCCAGCAAAATAACAGAGGGGTGTAGCACCACACAATCCTTTGATGTTAATAACTTTTATTTAGAGCAGATGCATAAAGTAACTGTTATTCACTTTAATGCAATTTCAGAGAGCGAGAGAGAGAGAGAGAGAGATCTCACACACTCTCTCCCAGGACCAAGAAACATAGTTCAGGAAGCAACCCAGAAGTAATAATCAATCACACAAACTGAAAATAGTAATATGTAGCAACTGTAGTATTCTTTATAAAACATAACTAGCATATAATAGAAACCTGTGGTAAAGATTCAACATTCTCCACTGCCATAAACTCCCCCAAATGGAGTAGCAAGCTGTTCTCAAATCCAGCAAATAATCCTTATGCCTCCTGAACCAGAATTATATCATGAGAATTCGGCGGTATTTCAACCTCCTTGCCAATGACACTTGAGTGGAACAGTCACAAGACAATGTAGGAGTTTTTGTATACCTTGAATGAACTAGTATGAACGCACAACTCAAATAGTTTCTAATTTAAGAAAAATTGGAATGGAAAGAGCTTGAATCAGCGAGTTCTGGTCTAACAACCTGAAGAAAGAAATTGATCAAGTTTTCAGCAAAAAAAGAAACACTCAAAACTCTTGAATTGATTGAGTTTTTAGCAAAACCCTCCTCTTTGACAGGTGTTTTAGAAAAAACCTCGAAAAATTGGATTTTTTTTTTTGAAAACTCAAATGTTTCATGAAAAACCTTAATAAAACTGCCCCTAAAACTTGCCAACTTCTATGCTTATATTTGTTCAGAAATTCTCAATATATGACATTAAATAGTACCAAGGCAAATATTGTTTGGAAGAAGACATTAAATATTAAATACAATTGGACACCAGTGTTATAGACTAGTTAGTGACTATTTCTGAGAATCCATGTTGGTTTATTAGATTTATACAATTAAATTCACAAATAAGTGGATTTAGTTACACATTTAGCAAACAAATCATCATGTCCCAACAGAATTCATGTACTTTCCAGAATCTAATAGCTACAACAATTATTTTTAGAGGAGTCAGAGCACAAGTGTATATAAGGAAAGGGTCTGTAATCTGTAGAATTGATTGATTTAACTTTGAAGCAACCTGCTACACTGATGGAAAGGCAAAAATGTTGGAAATCCAAAGTAAGAGCAGGTTATGGGTGTGACATATTGTTAACATTTTATGCAATAAGACTTTAGACATCATTTTACTGGTTCTGTTTTTACCACTAAAGGTATGGTCTCTGTGTTTAGCTGGAGAGTGAACTTTAAAGGATCTGGAAAATTTTACAGCAGAAGCACAATACAATAGTTTACTGTCTTTATTTTATACCATATCCTTTAATATGTTAATCCTTTTGTGCCTGAAATGTTTTTTAGATCAAAAATATATGTCTGTGTGATTATTTCCTGTGAATATTGATTTGATAACTTACAACACAGTAATTTAGATTGAGGAAAGGCACACTCCATTAAGTTCTCTTTTATTGGTCTATCTCACAACATTACATGATATAGTAGAGTTCCACAGTTCATGAATTAGTGCGGGTTATGCAGAGGACAAATGTTGCAATGATAAAGCAGTAGTAACCAGTGAGATATATGTAATCAATTGCATTAGATCTACTGTATATAAAATTGCTGGTTGGTTATTCTGATTTATGTGGCCCAGGCAGTTTGTGTCTGATGTGGGGGTTGACTCAAATGGCAAAAGGGTCAATACTTTTTTCACAGGAAGAGACACCCTGTGTAACTTCAAGCAGGTCTCTGCCTTATTCACAACAGAGTTTTCAAAAAACAGGACTCTTTTAATAATTCCACACAGCATATGCAAACAAACACATTAAAGTTCATTCTTCTGAAACAAGAAAAGACCAGTCCACTAAATATTTATGAAATATCCTTTTTCCAATAGGGCTTAAGGCATTATTGGTAATACTCGAACAATAAAGTATATATTTTACTCACAGTATCAGTCACAGCAGCATTGTGTTTGCAGAAATTGGCTTCAACTCAACATCACAGCCCTCCTTTTCTTTCAGGATGATGTGTAAGCACATTACTTCTAGGCTGTAATAAAAAACCGATCGTTTACTGTGCTTAGATAAATCTCCCACAGTGCAATTATCTCTCCCCCTCATCATCCTTTCACGTTAATTAATCGAAGAATAAGGTTTCCTGAAGGACCTTAAAGGAGAAGGAAAGGTTAAAACTAAGTAAGCCTTATCAGAAAGGTTCACCTAAATATACCAGTAAACCCTCAAAGTAATGCTGCTCTGACAAAAGAAACAGCACATTTCTTTCCTTCTATTGTGTACTCATGGGCTTCTGTATCAGACTTCCTGTTTTCAGCTTAAACCTCATTGCCCTGGGCAAGAGCATGCTCAGTTTGTTCCTCTTCCCCCCCCCTCCTCTACTGTAATCTGAGCCCAGAGCTATGAGTGAGCAGGGAGAGACTCAGGCAGGAAGTGATGTCACACCACATTAATACTGCAGCTCCTATCCTATACAAACAGAGAGTTTCTAGAGCTTTTTACTCAGGTATGGTAAAACATTCTACAGAATAAATATAGCATTCTAGCTTGCACTATTGCAGCTAATCTATTGGCAGTAAAATGCCTCCGTAGCTTTCCTTCTCCTTTAAAAGCTGTTCTTTTTTCTTTTAATGGCATAGACACCTACCATGTGTCCCGGCCCAAAGGCGTAGTTTGCAGTTGCGGACCAAGGAGGAAGCTATGCAGTTGAAAACAGAGTTTGTGGTACAACAGGGTTAAACAGCAATCCAGGCAAGGGTCAGTTCAGGAGGCAAAGTTTTGTGGTCAAAATACAGGCAAATAGGTCGAGATCAAGAGTTCAGTAAACAGTAATAACACCCAGGAACACGAAGGAGTAGAACCTATAATCGGGCACCGACTAAATTTTCAAGCTTCCTTAAATAGGCCAATTTTTGCGCCAAAACATGTTTTGATGGCGTCATGCTTCTGCAGCAATTGCGTGTTGACGCAGCAAGTTTTACAGCAGCGTCAGAACACTAGCGCTGAGTCGCACTGGCATCAGAATAGTCTCGCTGGCGTCCGACGTCCTCATGGTCTTCCCTGGGCGCCACCATCTTGGAAGCCACGCCAACGTGAAAGGAGGTAAGAGAGATTGTTCCTTACACCATGTTATTAACAAGTTATATTTTAAGAGGTTTCCCTCCATGAAAAACTAGATGTGGCAAGAAGTGCAGGAAACAGAGAAGTTTATAACATGAACATGCCTTGTCATCCATAAGGCCTACCTTCACATTAATTAACCATATATATTTTCTATATTTTTACTGCACAATAACCAATATATTTGAGAATACTTAAATAATAGCTCTTGTTTCGGGAGAAAATGTAGGACAAAACCTGCATAGGCTCTTTTTTACACTTAGTACACTGCGTTCAGGATTGCAAATGAGCCCTCTTAACTTAAATTGACACATTAGGGGTCATTTACAACATATAAAGTAGGGTAGAAAGTGCCAAGAAATCAAGTCAACCATGATTTTGCACTTTGCACTCTGCCTTCCATGCTAGTTGAATGGTCTCTGCGCTCCATTTTATGGCTGGCTTATGAATACAGTGATGTCTGTGTTGCCATCATAGTATTTATTAGGAACATGACCTCTTGCCTCCTAAATTCCGGGCTATTAAGAAGTGCTTCCCAGGGTCATGATAAATGACCTCTATTTATGTTGGGAGCCAATCTTATGGGGTGTCTATGATCTGAAAATACATTCCACCTTTTAGAAATACAATTCTTGGAATGGAAATCTTTGTGCATATATAGGATGAAACAAACAGAAAGGATATTTAACAACATATTTCACATTATTATTTCACAGCACGTTTTATCAGCAAGGGTTGTAGGATATTGAAACTGTGAGCCTTTCCTTTCCTCTCAAGATACATTTTCTATCCCTTTCTCCTGCTAGATTTTGCTTACCGATTGTGCAGTGCTCCATTTGCTGCCATTGCAGTGTATTTAGTCTTTGGAACTTTTCTGGTGGGAACACATCATGTGCCCAACAAGTCATCTACCTGTGCATTAGATTCTCAAGGCAGTGGAGGTTATCAGCAAGAAGGTGACATTATTTTGGGACTTCTTATTGAGCTTTTCTTCTTTAAAAGAACTACCAAGGTAATATTCACAGAACATCCTTCCACACAGGTGAACTGCTATGGGTAAGTAATGTTAAGCATGAATCTCGTCCTAACAATGTTTCCAATTTATGGAAGTTGTTTAAAGTCTCTTGATTGTACATTGCACATCTCAAGGGTTTCATAGAGTAATCATCACCTTTTTCCACATGCAGGAGAAGTACAGTATAAATGAATAGAAAGGTTAAGATTAGGACATTTATATATGCCATGGATGCAAGTGCAAGAACACCAAGGGGCACAAAATGGTGCTCATTCACACAGTACAAATCCCCAAATGAGTGAAAGAGACTCACTAGTAGTAAATGCAGTAGCAAAAATAGTAATAAAATTAAAGATTATTTATTAGGTCATATGCAGCCTACCACATTTCGTGCCTAATGGAGCAGTCATAAATGCCGTTTTTACTACTCACCATAATAAAAAAAGTAGTGTAAGGCACAGTACCCAGTAATGTCTATGATGTGCAAGATGATGTGAAAGGGGATGCCTATGTGCCACTATCAACCCTCATGAATACAGTGCTGGCATATGCAAAGATCTGCACCAAGGGTGAAAAAGCTTAAAGGAGAAGGAAACCTAGTCTGCGCAAAAACCCTCCCCCCCTCCCGTGTGTTGCCCATCCTCCCTCCTCCCCCCTGGTCTACCGGTCCCGCTGGGCAAATGCCCCTAACTTGTTACCTACCCTTCTGCGCAGGTCCAGTCTACGGAGTTCACCGACGCCATCTTCTTCCAAGCGATCTTCTTCCTGCTTTGACCGGCGCATGCGCAGTAGGAGGATTTCGCCAGTACTATCTACTGCGCATGCGCCAAAAGTCACGAAGTGAAATTGGAAAACTTTGTGACTTTTGGCGTATGCGCAGTAGATCCGTACCGGCAAAATGCTCCTACTGCGCATGTGCCAAAACACCAGTCAAAGCAGGAAGAAGATCACATGGAAGAAGATGTTCTGGACCTGCGCAGAAGGGTAAGTAACAAGTTAGGGGCATTTGCCCAGCGGGACAGGTAGGCCAGGGGGTAAGAGGGAGGGTGGGCAACACACGGGAGGAGGGGAAGGGTTATTGCGCCGACTGGGTTTCCTTCTCCTTTAAAAAACATGCCTGGCATTTGTGCTGTGTTAATGAGTACTATATGGTATGTTTGGGTAGATGTATATGTAGAAAGACTATTTCCTGTTTGGTATTTGGTTTTATAATGACGCCACCCCCATCCAAGATAATATTGTACCTCAGTGTATGTCCAGACCCTCTGGTCACATATCTTATCCCTGGCATTGTGCTTATTCTAAACATTACATCTTATATTCTAGCTGGACCTCCTTTCACTCTCTTGACTGACTTGACTGTCTACTGGCATGCAAGTTAGGGACTGGTAGGGGTGGGGTGGCCTTATGCTTACGTGACTCCCCCACCTGCCCATTTTAAATCTAGCATGGCCTAACACAGGCCACATTAGATCAAAACCATTAGCAGGTCTTTGAAATGGAGTGCAGAGTCTATTTGCACACTGCCCCACACAGTGGACAATATATGGCACATAGAGGTCTTTTTTTGGCACTTTGCACACTGCAATTGGCATTTTAGATGTGGATAATCAGTATCTGTCTCAGTTTTTTACCTATACATAGCCCCAACATGACCTATATCATCAGGATTTATAGCTCATTTTAGGCTTTGTCTGGGGGGAGGATCAGGTCAGAACCTGACAAAAACGTTATTTGTCTTTGTGATTGTTGCTTACATTCATTCCATTATGCAGTAACATACATCACGCAGGATCCAAGAAAGTAATAATATAGTAACTGGAGTAAGGCTGAACCTGTATGTAACTGGAAGGTTAGATTTAAGACTGCTTTTGATCCTGACTATTCCTGTCCCAAAAGAAATCATGGTGATAATGATGCCTTCACTATAAGCATACAAATGATGATGACTCAAAGAGCTTGATAACCGAGAAAGGATTAAATATTCTTTTACTTTCTCCAATGTTACATTGATTCTTCCTATTTTATAGACCTAAAAGATCCACATTCATAAATAGTTGCTTATTGTTTGGTTGTTAAGTTTTTCGAGTTGTTTGAGAAAAAGTCATTTTTGCAATGACTGATGCAGCTGATTTGTTACTCATATACGTATTCTGTTTCGGTAAATAACTAAGAAATAACTTGTACTGGTTGAGGAACATGTTTGTGCTGCACTTGCTTAGCACATGTAGGGTGAAGCAGAGTCAACATCAAGAACTGCCCAAAGTGACTATAAAAACTGAGCTATTATCCAAAGCCAACTCACCTCTTATCTAAAATACAAACTGGCCTAGGGTCCTTTCCCTCACAGTGCACTGCTGCTATATTCTTGCCTGTTCCCAGAAAGCTGGATTCTTATGCAGTAAGGGAAATCTTTAAAGAAATTATGCCCACTAGAAGCAGGGAAGAAGATGGCATTTGAGAAAATGCCCCGGGTCAGCTTTTGTTTTCAAAAGGCAATGGTAACAGTTTAGCAATTAAAGTCACTGGAGGGTACAAATAGCCACCATCCCAGTGATTTTTACCTTTCCTTGTCCTTTAATATTATGACACCATAGAGGTCTCATGTTAATACTGTCTAAATTTCTGTAAATATAAAAATGTAATTAACATTTTTTCTCCCATATAGCTATTCTCTACAGTATTATCGTCATTATTGGGCAGCCATATTTGCCATTGAAAAGATCAACAAGAATCCTAAAATGTTACCAAATATCACGTTAGGCTTCCATGTTTATAACACGTGTTCCAGTGAGAGAGTGGCACTCACAAATGTGTTAAGTATATTAACTCAGAGAAGCGAATACGTCCCAAATTATAAGTGTAACAATAAAGGCACTGTGGGGGCATTTGTGGGACACTTGTTCTCCTCGCTGTCTCATGCAATATACTTGCTCCTTGGGATATACAGATATTCTCAGGTGAGAAACTTACTTTTCGAACATTCACACAATTATTAAAAGATTTTAACAAATGTAGTATATAGTAGGTTATTGGAACAATATGGTATCGATACACAAAAGTTTACATTAGTTATAAGGAAGAAGGAAATACAGTTTCTAAGTGAACCAACACAACTGGAATGCAAACCCACTTCCAACACAACCAAGATGTAACCATGATGCAATTGTCTCTTGGTAAAGACAGGGACTATGCAGTAGCTAATCTGGATCAATTCAAGGCCATATTACTAGAAATGTTTTGAATATGTATATTTTTTGATCAGTCTATAATGATGATATTAGCCATTCGGTACACCAAACTTAAAATATGTGGCATTACTTGGACATATCCAAGAGCATCAGATGTCAGCCATCTCATGTCCTGTGACTTAAAGGGGGTGGTTTACCTTTAAGTTAACTATTAGTATGTTTTATAGAATGGCTACTTCTGAGACATTTTTGATTTGACCTTCATTTTTCCTTTTTCATAGTTTTTTTTAATTATTCTGGCTCTTTCCAACTTTTAAATGGGGGCTACTGACCCCATCTAAAAAACAAAAGCTCTGTGTCACGGCCGGCACCCGATACCAGAACAAATGCCAAGCACCCTGGTCTTGGCTTGGCTTCACCAGTAGTGTGACCACCATTGGGCTTCGGGAGGAGCCCTCAGCTTACTTGGGTGCCACCTTGACTTAACGAGGGGTGCAAGGCGAGATGTTCTGGCTGGCGAAGGGGCACGGCTGTTAGCAAAGTCTTTTTGGGCTGAAGGTCACGGTACAAAGGATTAGGCAGAAGGATGGTCAAACAGGCAGGGTCGAGGCAGGGTCGAGGCAGGCGGATATCATAATCGTCAGGCAGGCAAGGGTCAAACCGGGTTGTCAATCAAGGGGTTAAGCAGGAAGAGTTGTCGTAGGCAGGCAAGGGTCAGGATACAGAGTTCAGAGTAGTCAGGATACAGGCAGGGTCAAACACGGATAATCAGGATACAGAATAACAGGAACAGATGCACTAGGCTCAGAAACCACTTAGAAACAAAGTTCTATCACGGGCAAGGAACAGTACACTAAATAGTATTCAAATTTCACGCAAAAACGTGCGCAAAAACAAGCTGGCGCAAACACGCCAGCGCACCTCCTAATAACAAGGATGGTGCCTAGGAGACACGCGGCGGGCGTCCCCACCGGTGGATCGGCGGCCGACCCCGCCGTGCAGGTAATTTTATTACACTCTGTATCTCTACAAATGTATTGTTATTGCTACTTTTTATTACTCGTCCTTCTATGTAGGCCCTCTCCTATTCATATTCCAATATCTCATTTAAATCAATGCATGGCTTGGGTAATTTGGACCCTAGCAAAATATTTCTTTTTTCAAAGCATAATAAACAGGCCCCTAACTGTACAATTTTACCTTGGTTACTTTTTATGCTCTTTACACATTGTTCTCTGCACTGCTGAGTACTGAGACCTGCAGCTGCCCCCTTGAATAGAACACTGCCTATTGTAGGCAGCACTCTATCCAAGAGGAGGTGGGGAGGCATGTGGATTTACTCCCCTAATGTCCTCTAGCTTGTCATTCAGATGCACAAGTTAAGGAATGTCAGGAGGCACAGCCCACAAGGGGGCCTTATACTAACTGCCTGCCCTAAGCCAAGTGTTAATGACAGGAATCTGCTGCTCCTTCTGTTGTTGCTCTCCAACCGAGTACTGATTTTTGATCGTGTTCTCGGTAAGTAAGCACTAAGGTGGCACTCTTTAAAACTATGTTGTTGTGCACTTTGATCATTTGTTGTAGTGTGCTGGCCTTTGTAGTCCTGCAACATTTGGGGAATTCATTGCTGTCATAATGTTTTTTTTTTTGCCTTTAGAGCAGTAAAATACAGTAGGGCTGTATAACATTGACGGTGAGTTTAATTTTACTTTACAGGCAAGAAAAATACCCAGTGAAGTGCTGTCTCAGTTGCGCTCATTCGGGCAGCACTTCTGCCCAGGCAAATGACTGCACTGTTATAAATTATCCGTTCCTTTTTTTTTTAAATCTGTTAAAAAATGCATATCCTTCCTGATATAATGAATAAAGTACCCCCTATTGTAAAATATATGGATATTATAAGTTACCGAGGAGTTTCATGACCATATAAAAACACGAGGCCGAGTGTTTTTTATACAGGTCATGGAACTCCGAGGTAACTTCTAATATCCTCATATTTTGCAACTGGGGGTACTTTATTTATTATAATACACAAATTTCAGTGGGTCATGTGACAGAAATGACATCAGAACTCACAGTTTATAAGGATATAATTTACAAGATATTCATGGCTTTTGTGTATTATAATATATTATTTTCAGCAATCTTACCGACCTTCCCTTTCTTCTACTCAGATTAGTTATGGAACTCAGGATACCAGCTTCAATGACAGAAAACGTTTTCCAACGTTTTACAGGACTATGATCAGTGAGAACACAGAATTTAAAGTCGTTATTCACCTCCTCAAAACATTTAACTGGACATGGGTGGGAATGTTAATATCAGATGACACCGATCGCGATGAAAGAAATGAAAGAATGAAAGCTCAGATTATCAACAGCGGGGCTGCTTGTATTGCTTTTTTTTTAGTAGTCAAGGAAAAGGATCTTTCTCTTTTGCATGGCGCTACACAAACAATAAAAAGGTCAACTGCAAATGTTATCTTACTGGACATAAAAATAATGCACTTTATCTGTATTGTCTTGGCAGATAACTATGATAGGAACATTATTTGGATATCTTTAAGTTCCATGTCAACTGTTGTGGTAAACTACCCACTATTAGCATTGAATGGTTCCCTACTGTTAATGTTATCCCAAGAGGAGATACCTGGTCTGCAGCAGTTCATTTACTCTGCAAGCCCCTCGAAATTTCCAAGGGATCCTATAACTGCCTCTCTGTGGAATTACGCATTTGGACCCCTAAATTCAAAAAGAAACACAAGTAATATAAATGACATGCTGAAAATCTATGATACATCTGTTTTAAACTTTAATACCTACAGGCTGACATATAATATATACATATCTGTGTATGCCCTGGGGCATGCTCTCCATGACATGTTTATGGATAAAGTCATCAACAGGCAGGGTTTTCCAGAATTCATGCCATGGAAGGTATGGAACAGTAAACTTGATATGACATATACATTGAAAAAATAGTTACAGTAATTGGCTAATACATAGTAAATGAATGTTATAGATGTAATTAACAGGCCGAGCAACATATCTTTTGACATCACACAGATCACCCAGCACATATCACACCATACATTTCCATTGTGGACATGGTGAGTCATTTGGATCAAACATCATACTGTTTGTACTTTCTATATAAAATAATTAATGCAAAAAATTGTATTTTGTAAAAGCCTTAGCTATTTGCTCCATCTATCAGTTAAGTGGTATAAAGACACAAAGAACAAATATTTAAAAATTAAATAACTAAAGCTAAAGGAACTTAATCACTGCTAATGGGTAGAATCAGTTCTGTTGTTTACTTGGGACCCCTTCCCATGAAAACCCCAAGAAAAACAAGAAACTTTTCTCTTTAAAGGGATACTATCATGGGAAAAATTTTTTTTCAAAATGAATCAGTTAATAGTGTTGCTCCGGCAGAATTCTGCACTGAAATCCATTTCTCAAAATAGCAAACAGATTTTTTTATATTCAATTTTGAAATCTGACATGGGGCTAGACATTTTGTCAATTTCCCAGCTGCCCATGTCATGTGACTTGTGCCTGCACTTTAGGAGAGAAATGCTTTCTGGCAGGCTGATATTTTTCCTTCTCAATGTAACTGAATGTGTCTCAGTGGGACATGGGTTTTTACTATTAAGTGCTGTTCTTAGATCTACCAGGCAGCTGTTATCTTGTGCTAGGGAGCTGTTATCTGGTTATCTTCCCATTGTTCTTTTGTTTGGCTGGTGGGGTGGGGGGGGGAGGGAGGGATGATATCACTCCAACTTGCAGTACAGCAGTAAAGAGTGATTGAAGTTTATCAGAGCACAAGTCACATGACTTGGGACAGCTGGGAAATTGACAATATGTCTAGCCCCATGTCAAATTTCAAAATTGAATATAAAAAAATCTGTTTGCTCTTTTGAGAAATGGATTTCAGCGCAGAATTCTGCTGGAGCAGCACTATTAACTGATTCATTTTGAAAAAAATGTTTTTCCCATGACAGTATCTCTTTAAGCATACAGTACAGTACTTCAAAAGAAATTTGCACTTTCCCTCTGCTTATTAAATCACTGCAAGGGAACACAGGCCACCTCCTGTAAACTCACATTTTAGCAATAGAGATTTGATAAGAATTTCGGAATTTATACATACCTGCATACACTTATAAATGCAGATCTGTGTGTCCCTTTGGCAGTTGAATGCCGTTCTGCTCTATGGAATGTTAAAGTTCAGCATAGGTGAAACCTCTGAATCCTTAGGAAAACACATCACTACTTCAGTGGCTGTGTTTTATTATGTGGGACCTTAATTGGGGGTCTGTGAGCAACCTTGCTTAGGCAGCCAGGTAATCTAAAGCACTGATGAAGGTTATACATAAAGTCAGGTCTTCCATTTTTGTAAATTGTAACCAAATCGGTTGATCTTCAGTTATGTTAAGGATTTAAAAGGATGGTTCCAGATTTGGTCAAGCAAAATGGAAGATTTGTTTTGACGGTGTGATCTGCTTTTATTATTTAATGCCCTCTATGGTTTTGTATACACCTAAAGAAAGTCTTAACAGGATTATTATAGAATGGAAAACATTACCATCTCTGCATTTCTGCCACAATATTGGATCTACAGCACTAAGGGATCCCAATTGTGTGTTTACATGTGTGTGTGTGTATATGTAGGTAAGTCTAGGTGATAAAGTCAATGGTAACAATTCTTCCATGTTCAGTTAAACAGCTATTTGAAGAAAGTCCATCTCAAGACCACGTCTGTGGATAACATGTTCTTTAATAAGTATGGAGAAGCTCCAAGGCGCCTTGATGTCCTCAGCTTAAATATATTCCCTAATAAT
Source organism: Xenopus laevis (assembly GCF_017654675.1). Taxonomy (NCBI): domain Eukaryota; kingdom Metazoa; phylum Chordata; class Amphibia; order Anura; family Pipidae; genus Xenopus; species Xenopus laevis. The sequence goes on along the minus strand of NC_054385.1, from coordinate 115,057,866 downwards.
ACAATGATTACTAGGAAGGTTGGGGATTTTGACTTATCAGCTCATAAAGAAAACTTCATTATTTACAAAGAAAGGATTTTGTGGACTCCTCATTTCAATGGGGTATGTAAACATATAAATTGTTGACAACTATTTTCACTCATTTAAAGATATATTTTGTGTGTGTGCTTCTTATCATTTTTTATGCTCAGATCCCCCATTCTGCCTGCAGCAAGAACTGTCCTCCTGGTTCAAGAAAGATGTTAATAAAGGAGATGCCAAGTTGTTGCTATAACTGTGTTAGATGCTCAGAGGGAGAAGTAACTACTGTCTCTGGTAGGAAGCTTTTGATAATCTTTTGAGTAAATTGTTTGTTTTTGAGTTTCACTGCACATAGGACAGGACACATTTTAAAATCCATTTGAAAACCACTAAACCTCAGTTAAGGTGTTTTAATAGTTTTTGACAACTGACATGAACATTGTATCTCAGGGACTTAGCTTTAGGCCACAAATTCTTGTTCTGTATCTGCAGTACTTTCCAGACAGGGTACGGAGGACAGAACTATTATTTTAAAGGGATGCTGTCATGATATTTATGGTATTGTTTGTATTAATACATTACACTGTGACCATTGCATGTAATTCATTCTTCCATTTAAAATTTTATTGTATTTCATTTCAGCTGTAATATTGGTGTAGGCAGCCATCTTATGTAATTTTGCCTGATCCTGTGCTCTCTACACAATGGAACTGCTTTCAGATAAGCTATTGTTTTTCCTCTTCAATGTAACTGGATGAGTTGTGGTGGAACTCAGGTGCTTTACTATTGAGTGATACTCTCATGGTGGGGCATGGGGGCATATTTGGCAATGCAGGTGTCAAGGAGCTGCTTTCCTGCTACATTCCCTGGACTTGCTGTGTTTTTTCCTTGAAGACATTTCACCAGTCATCCAACTGGCTTTCTCTCTCTCATATCTGCAGAAATAAGTCAAATAAACTGGACTTTCTGTCCAGTTGATTTGACTTATTTCTACAGATATACCATGACCTGGATGAATGAGAATCTTCACAAACATATTCCCTTTGTTCTGTTGATAGGCTGCTGGGGGGAGAAGGAGTGGTGGTAATATCACTTCAACTCAGTGGTGTGACCATAGAGGAAGCAGACCCCTTGTTCATTGAAGAACATGAAGCTGTTAATGATTCCCCTTTCCCCAGCTGCTCTCCTACCTGCTAGCTGGGAGAGAGGATGTAGGTGGCCTGGAGATACCAGTGGGAGGTGTGAGTGAGGTGTGCTGAGACACTTGTTTGGCAGGGAGCCCAGCCAACATTAATTACACCACTGCTCCAACTTGCAGTACAGCAGTAAAGAGTGACTAAAGCGACTGCAGACAACTTTTTATCAATGTGAAATAATTAAACATAATGGTCTAACAAAGTTTGATGGAATGCGGAATTAAACCTTAGTCCAGAAACACTGTAAGTCTAATTGGAATCTGCTGTGAAAGTTGGAGTGAAAAGGGATTCTGCTTGTGCATGAGAGATGGTAATGAGCTCCACAATCATGTTCTAGAGTACTATCACCTGACTGAGGGCACTTGGGAAACTAAGAACATGCTTAGCCCCAATGTCAAATTTCATGACAGAATCCCTTTAAAAAATTATATATATATATTTGTGATTTTAAATTACTGTTGCCGTATAAGGAAAAAACAGATACATTTTCTTTAAACTGACAAAATAGATGTTCATAGGGATATGACTCCCCAGGGGTCAAATGTCATTAATGACTTTTAAATAATTATATAAGCATATCTGTATCGGTCAATGAAACAAGCTGGTTTGTTAATATTCAATATAAAGTTTCTGTTTGCTATCGTAAAAAATGTCTACTTTTATATCATTAGATATGGAAAACTGCATAAGATGTCCTAAAATCCAGTGGTCGAATGAGCAGAGGAACAAATGCATCATGAGGACCTTGGACTTCCTCTCTTTTGAGGATTACATGGGACTGTTTCTGACTTCAATGGCTATTGTTCTGTCCATTTTAACAACAGCCATTTTGATCATATTTATAAAGTACAAACATACAACTATAGTGAAAGCAAATAACAGAGAGCTTAGTTATTGTCTTCTTATATCCCTGATATTGTCTTTTTTCTGCTCTTTATTATTTATTGGTTGGCCAACGAAGGGCATCTGTTTAATTAGACAAGTTGTATTTGCCATTGACTTTACCTTCAGTATCTCCTGTGTGTTGGGCAAAACTCTAACTGTTGTTATTGCCTTTAGTGCCACCAGGCCTGGAAGCAAATTAAGAGGCTGGGTTGGTACAAGGATCCCAAAATGCATTGTGTTGATTTGCACTCTTGTCGAGATTGTTATCTGCTCATTATGGCTGATAAATTCTCCCCCATTTCCAGAATATGATACCGAGTCCCACACAGCAACAATGATTTTGCACTGCAATGAAGGATCAACTGTTGCATTCTACATGGTAATTGGCTATATTGCACTTTTGGCTTTGATATGCCTATTTGTTGCTTATCTTTCCCGTACACTACCAGACATTTATAATGAAGCTCAGTATATTACTTTCAGCATGTTGGTGTTCTGCAGTGTCTGGATCTCCTTCATCCCAGCCTATCTGAGCACCAAGGGCAAGTTTTTGACATCTGTGGAGATATTTGCCATCCTCACTTCTGGATCAGGACTTCTTGGCCTTATATTTGTCCCTAAGTGCTATATCATTCTGTTAAAGCCAGAACGGAACACTAGACTATACTTAATACAATTAAAACATAAATAAACAAGAACAATGAATGGTAATCGTATAATATATTACAACATAAAGTGGGTGTTCACTTTTAAATTGATGTTTAGTATGCTGTAGACATTGATTTTCTGAGATAATTTTACAGTTGCTCTTTTTTGTGTTTTTTTGTTTCCAGTTATAGAGCTTTTTGTTCAATAGCTTTCCGGTTTGATCTTACAGCAGCTATCTGGTTGTTATGGTCTTTTTTAAGGCAAAATAAATAAATAATGAAGACTAAATAAATAAATAATGAAGACCAATTGCAAATTTGGTATAAATAGGACATTCTATAACACACTAAAAGGTAAATTAAAGGAGCACCACTCATATAAAATAAGGTCATGATTATTTACAAAATCTTTTAAATATCAAGAATTTAAATACAGGTATTCGCTTATGTGGCTAATGAGGATATGACAATAATACTGTATATTTATCCCATAATTAGTACATGCAAGGAAATTCTCAAATTCACAAATTCCATATCAGCCACCGCTCTGGATTTGAGCACTATGTTCTCTTGAATGCTTCATCACTATTTGAACATAATAGTTAACATCTATAGCAAGTCTCCATAATCACAATTGGTTTCTCCATAATATACACTGAACAGAAGTTAAGGTTGATGGTCTTTCCAGGTAGCCTATCCATTCAGGGAAAACCTTAAACATTATTTCTTCTGGAGTGGTTTTTATTGTCATTCAGGAGATATGGTAGCTGATGGAATTGGGATTGATATGTAACAATTGTTGTTTTTTTAAATTACCAATGTTCTCAGTTGGTTTTCTAGTTGAGGATATCTCTACCCTATTTAGTTTCATTTAATTCTAAAATGTAACAGCTGCAGAACAAAGCATTTCCAAAAAAGAAAAAATCAAAAGGAAAATAATTTCTGCAGAATGCTTTACAATATTAGTGACATGAATTCAAGCCCTCCCTCCACTTGCAAAACTTTTTCCGCTCCCATGTCCCCCTTTCACAAAATCTTGGGTTAGCTGTGCCTCCTAGACAGGCCTCATGTTCCCCTGATCCCTTTCACGGTCAAGTGATTTGCCTTCTCATGAAATATAATAAACTTAAAAAAGTATATATAAACATAAAAAAGTATTTATAATAAATACTAGGGTTGCCACCTTTGCGGTTTTGAATGACCCACCCTGCTAGTGATGGGCGAATCTCTCCCGTTTCGCTTTGCTGAAAAATTCGTGAATTTCCTGCCACATTTGCTAAACGGCGAAAAATTGCGAAAGCGGAAAGTTCACAAAAAATACGTGAAATTGTGAAGTTTTCATGAAAAATTAGTGAAATTCTGACGTTTTCACGCAAAATCTAGCATTTCGAACATTTCACGGAAAAATCGTGAAAACCGGAAATTTTCGGCGAATTTTCACAAGAGATTTGTGAATTTATTTGCTGGCGGCGAAATACGGGAATTCGCCGCAAATTTGTGCCTGACGAATTTATTCGCCCATCACTACACCCTGCCCCTAAAATATCAAACCCTGTGACATATATTTAAAGGTGGCAACCTTTAAATATATACTATAACTTCCAAATAAACATTACTGTGGCAAAGCATTATCTTGTACATAGTGATGGGCGAATTTGCGCCGTTCGCACGAAATGGTGAAAAATCCGCGAAACTGCGCTGCCGTTTTTTGACGTTTTTTGCCTCCGAATTTTCGCGGGCATTTCGCAAATTTATTTGGTGGCGGCCACTAATTCGCGCCTGGCGAATAAATTCGCCCATCACTACTTGTACATCATATAAATCACTTCTCAGTATTATCATCAGACATTACCATTTAGTACATGTCATTTGCACGGTTATTTTAATTGCCAGACTGGAAGAAGCACAATAATTGAGTTCTTTTTTAGGTTATCTGCATATAGTGTATTCCCCAGGTAACAACTTACTGCAGTTAGATCTCAAAGGAAGAATGAAGAAATTAACCTAGGAGAGAAGATTCTCTGAGGAATGTTAATGTGTCAGAAAAATATTATGCTCAGTTATAAGCACTTAAGCATTACATTGCCCCACAAAACTTGAATTATTGCTGTTTTCTAAGAGGATCGAAAAACCTACCTGACTGTGTTGGGGGTGATCTTACTTTCCATTCAATTTAATGCCCATTATAGCTCCAATATGAATAAGGAAGCTTTGAAGGAGGCTTTAGTCAAGGGTGGCATCTTTTAATGATCAGAAGGTGGTGAAGATGGATTCATAGAGGATGTAATAAAATTACCTGCACGGCGGGGTCGCCCGCCGCGTGTTTCCTAAGCGCCATTTTGATTATTAGGGCCTGCGCGCCTCTTAAAGGTACAGGCGTGCTGGCGTGATTGCGGAAGCACACATTGGCGCACGTTTTGGGGCGAACTTTGAGTGTATTTAAGGCCCATTCTGATCCCCAGCCAGTGCCCGTGATAGAACTTGGTTTCTAGTGGTTCTAGTGGTTCCTGAGCCTTGTGCATCTGATCCTGTACCTGTTTATCTTGAGTATCCAGTTTTGACTCCAGCCTGTTCCCTGATTACTCTGCATTCTGTATCCTGACCCTTGCCTGCCTACGACAACTCTAAAAAAAGCTTAACCCTTTTATTGACAACCCGGTTTGACCCTTGCCTGCCTGACGATTCTGAAATCCGCCTGCCTCGACCCAGCCTGTCTGACCACCCTTCTGCCTAATCCTTTGTACCGTGACCTTCGGCCCAAAAGACTCTGCTAACAGCCGTGCCCCTTTGCCAGCCAGAACATCTCGCCTTGCACCCCTTGTTAAGTCCAGGTGGCACCCAAGTAAGCTGAGGGCTCCTCCTGAAGCCCAATGGTGGTCACACTACTGTTGAAGCCGAGCCGAGACCAGGGTACTTGGCACTTGTTCTGGAATTGGGTGGCGGTCATGACAGAGGAGCTCAGATACAACAACCCTTCAGTATGAAGCTGACAGTTTGAAGTAAATGGCTGTAGTGACCCTCCCCAGGGACCATACTGCAGTGTGCAAAGTATAGTATTCAGACACAACTCCCCATGTATCTAGTAGAACTGAAGAAGCCATTCGGATGAGCGGTGAATCGTTTTCAAGAAAACTCAAAGTCCAGTTACCTTTGACTTAATTCTACTAGATGCTGTATATGACCTGGAAGAATGAGAACATTCATAGACAAACTCTCCATGTATTTTTCTCACAATGCAGGTTTTTTATATAGAATTAATTGCACCTACCTGAATGAAAACAAATACCACTGTGAGTGCACATTTTTGAAAATTGGATGCAATTTGCAGCACTTCCAATGCCCATCTGTGCAAGGGGTCAAAAAGTGGCATTAAAATTCCATTTACTGAAGCAGGTCTGTAGGGACTATTGTCCAGAGTGGTGGCAATTTCAGGAATCCTTAGTGTCAGTAGGAACACTTGTGCACTATTAATTATTATCATATGTTTTATTGCTGGTTCATCATCTTTGGGGGGAATTAAATTAAAAGGGTTAAATAGAAAATAAAAAATAACCATTGCATTGCAAACATATTTTCCATTGTGAAAGCAATTTTTCCATTGCAACCCCTCCAGAATTTATTTAGCGCTTTTTCTGCCAATGAAAAATTGCATATGTTATCATTTGGACCAGTCACAGTATTTGTAATAAAAACTTGTTGGAAAGGTAGATATTTCTGGGCAACAAATATCTAAAATGTTTGTTTTTCCAAAAACAGGCATTAACTTTTCTTCATGGACTGCTTACATTATATTACCATGATATGTATTTAATTGATTATAGAGGCATATTTTCTCTGTGTGACATTTTGGTGTTATACATATTATATTTTTAAACATCACCCAGATCACTAAAGATCACTAATTATCATTCATTATCTCCATATAAGAAGACACTTCTAGGAAGAAAAAACTCAAAAATAGACACTGGTGTGTTTTATGGGTCAATTTATTAAGCTACAATTTTTTGGATTCCAAAAAAGTCACAGAAAAAAAGTGTGACTTTTTCGGGATGTATTATTTGACAAAAATTGCAACAATTATGAATACAAAAATATTCAAGCTTAAACCTGTCAAGGACATGTAAAGTCAATGGCTGATGTCCCTTTTACAACTGAAGGATCTTACTTTGATTTGTGGTTTTAAAAGGTTTTCGGATGTTTGTGACGCTGTCTTTTGTGCAACAATATGAAAAAGTCGAATGTATTGTGAGACAACATGAAAGAGTCGCTACTTTTGCTACTGTTCTTCAACTTTTCCCATTCGTATGTTTTTTTTTTCACATACACTCCTGCACCCGCTGTCAGCGCTGACCAACATATCCATGGGAGGCATCAGTATTGATATCAAAATGGCTTTATTTGGACATACTTAGTGGTAAAAAGTTCTGTGGTGGATGTGCAAAACGAACGCGTTTCGTGCCTCTGCACAGAGGAAGTGCCCAGTTGCAGAGGCACGAAACGCATTATAATCCATTATTACATTATATAAGCCGTATTGATATTTATAGTGATACCTCCTGTGGATATGTTGGTCAGTGCTGACAGCGGGTGAAGTAGTGTATGTGAATTGGAGTCCTTGGTGGAAGTTGCCGAGATCACGTGATAGCTGCGACTAACGAGAAGAGGCTGACTTTGTGGGTAGAGCTCCACCATTATCGTGTCTCTATAAATGCCGCTACTTTTTTTATTCAGATTTTTTAATGACACAACATTCATAGTTTTGCAAGAGAGTGCATTTAGTCTTGGTTTCAAAAACCTCTCAAACCACTTAAATTCAACCTTTGATTAATAAGCCTCTGCAAGCTACATTTTTCTTAATGTTAGCGCTACTAGTTCTCTACACTATGTGAATGAACTGGTAGATTCCTCATATACTGCACTCAAAGGTAGTGATGAGCGAATTTATTCGCCAGGCATGGATTCACGGCGAATTTCCGCGTTTCGGCATCAGAAAAAAAAATGGCGAAACTGTGTGAAAATTTGCTGTTGAAAAATCCAACAAAAAGAAAATTGTTGCACGTCAGAACAGTCGCACACATAAAAATTGCCGTGAGTCAAAATTATTCTGACACCCGCTGACTTTAATGCATTTGGACAAAATAGTCACACAAATAAAAATTGTCGCTCGTGTGAAAATTGTCGCATGCCAAAATTGATGCCCACTGACATGCGTTTCACAAATTTTTCATCATTTCGTGAATTTTACGGTCACTTTGCATTTTTTTTTTTTTTCGACGAAGCACCACATATTTGCCCATCACTACTGAAAAGACACTGGGGCTCATTTATTAATGAAGGACACAATTGCCTCAGTGCAGTAACCCATAGCCGCCAATTAGATATTTGTTTTCTGTATTTTACAGCAAACTCAACAAAGTAAATTGCTCATTAGTTGCTATGGAGTAACTGTACTGTGGCAATTTTGCTCACTGTTATCAAATGAGTCCCAAAGGCTGTCTGTCTGTTTATCTATCTACCTGTCCAAATAATAATAGTATTAAAAATACAGTAGGTATGTTCAAGAGTGACAATTATGCCTTTCATTTAATCCCCCCTAGATTAATTACATTCTATACAGTAACTACATACATTAGGTCATTCAGAATAGTTTTCTAAGAAGATATGCTTTGGTTGCTAATTAATTGTGTTGTGAGTGAGACAGGTAAGGTAGGGACACCTGTCAGCATCCGCAGGGGCTTAATATTTTGTTTTTTTTCTGTCCCCTATGGATAAACAAGCATTATATATATATTAACACAGGCTTGACTGGGAGGCTTAATGGCTTCTGAAATGGGTTATACAAAGATTGCGTTAAGACACACTATACAACGCACTCCATATTAACAACGGAGGTTAGTAACGTTTACAGTGCATTTTCTTTGTGATATCAGTAAATATGACTTTTTGAGGTTACTTTTTTATAGTGAATATTTAGAATCTGATTGATTTACTGAACCAAGTAATATGTGCGATAAAATAAATGCCTAGGATTGAAAGTTTTATTTGAGGTATTTTTTAGCATATTGACATATTTATTAATTCATTTTTGCATTAAAGCAGCAATAAAATAAAAAGGTATTACAGGTATGGGATTCATTATCCAGAAACCCGTTATCCAGAAAGCTCTGAATTACGGAAAGGCCCTCTCCCATAGACTCAATTTAATGCAAATAATCCACATGTTTTTTCCCTAGTTTTTCTTTATTCAGCTAACATCTGCATGTGCTAACTGTTATCCCACTGTAAAATTAAAGACAGTTTCTTTGGAGTAAAAAATAACCATATAATATCTAATTATTCATCCCCCCTTAGTTAAACCAAAACTGTACTGTGTCTGAATTTAAAGTGATACTGACACTAAAAAATTATTATTCAAAATATTAATGTACATCAAAAGTTACCTATAGGTCATGTTGATCGTTTTTCACTCATAGTGCTGCTTTTGTAAGTAATTGTTACTTGAAGTTCCTAAACCTGACTGTTTTGCCAACCTGACTGTCCCTTCTCAACCTGTCAGTTAGAGTTTCTAATGCTAATAGACTGCTGAAGCTCAAATATGGCAGCCCCCTCATAGAGTAACATGGGGGATCACATTCCTGTGCTCTAAAAAGTAAAAAAAAAATCACTCGCTTTTGCACACATTGTTGAGACTCTGCTTTTAACCCTACATTGGATGCACACACAAACATAAAAAAAAGAAATTTATATTACACTTAGGTCATCTTGGATGTTCCACAATCCATTTTTCACTAATGGGTCTATGCTCAACTAAAGAATAGCGATGGGCGATTTTCTCCCGTTGAAAAATTAGCAAATTTCCTGCGAAATGGCGAAAAATTCAATATAAATTTGTGATCCTCGAAAATTGCCGCCCGCTTCTTTTGGACGCACATCAATTTTGCCGCAGGCGTTAAAGTCAATGGGCGTCCAAATAGTGTTGACGCGTGGCAATTTTGACGCAATCGACTTTTCACGGGAGTTTTGTGAATTTATTCGCCGGCCGTGAACGCGGAAATTATCCACAAATTCGTGCTAGGTGAATTTATTCTCCCATCACTACTAGAGAGCTATGTGTTTATATGCAGAATGGTTGTATAGGCACTGGTAGTATTATTACTAGGCACTGGTACTAATCCAGAGCAATGATAGAATCCACAATGCCCTAGTTATATTGCAAGAAGCTGACCACACAGGGTAGCATACATCAAAAAAGTATTGAGGACATTTAAGTGAGGATATATTTTGAGTCCAAAAGGTATATGACAAATACAACAAGCCTGCAGCAAAAATTAAACATTATTCGACATTTTTTTTAGCTAAAACCCTTATTTACATCTACTGTTTAAAAGTGAAACTGAAGGGTAGAGAAAATATAAACTTATAATAAGCCCTTAGTGAAACTCAGGAAACAAGGAGCCCATGTAGCGACAGAATTATCACCTGTAGTAGTACATCTCACAGGTGTAAAACAGGCAAGTCAGAAAATCAGTAAAGATATTTACACCCTGAGATATCTGCTGGATGGGATTTAAAACACTTAAGGATACCTCTATAAGGTGATCTTAAACCATCCAGTCTCATCCCTATAGGGATACTAATTTATTTGCTCTTCCTATGAATGACCCTACAACTAATCTAAATGATTTAAGCCCTTATAGTAATGTGATTCCTATTAATTAGTGGATGGTTTAGAGCCACTTTTGTCCAAGATTCCTGATTTTGCAGTATATTTGGTGTAGTTTAACAACACCATTACCTCCCTCCACACAATAGTGTAAGAGCTCAGTTGACAAAGAGGGTAACAGTATAACCACAATCTTCTTTAGAGTCTCCAAACTTACAATTATGGGGCAAAAAAGGCTACATTTGTAAATCTATATTCAGTTAGTAAGAATCAGCTTAAGAGGACATTGTATGGTAATCTATTTTATTTCTTATTCCTAGGTACTTCTGATGAAATCAGACCCTCTTCAATCAACTAGTGATATCCAGTATTAACATGGCTGCAGTTCATTTTATTTAAACATCTTCATATCTTTGACGTGAATGGAGATTTTTGTACCTTTCACTAAAACACAAAATTATTTTCATTATTGATTAAATAGCCCAAATGAACCCAAAGAATAATGGGATTTCGTTATTGATTTTAGTCTTTAAATATTAGGGCTGGCTTTGTAGCAGGAAACAAGACATGGAAGGTCACTTACTTGATAATAAAAATGCCCTTCCATCATAGGTGACAACAAGAACACAGAAAAGTCAATATTTCACCTTGACAAACCATAGAATTCTATCTACAATGGAATTCAATCAGTCAGTTAATGAGTTTGTTATAACGGGATTCACACAAATCACTCAGCATCAACAATTATTGAGCCTGTTGCTACTTTTAGCTTATATTATTATTCTGACTAGCAATATGGTGGTTGCTTTAGTTATCCTTTATGATCATCGCCTCCATACCCCTATGTACTATCTCATTTGTACCCTGTCTGTGATTGAAGTAAGCATTGTTTCATCCGTATTCCCTACTTTTTTCCCTATTGTTTTATTGGGCGAGACATACATTTCATTCAGATGTTGCCTCCTTCAAATGTATGTGTTCCATTCATTAGTAATATGTGAAAATTACCTGCTGAATGTTATGGCCTTCGATCGATATATAGCCATTGTTTATGCACTTCGATATCATTCTATCATGACATCTAGGCTATGTAAGATCTTGATATGTGGATGTTTTCTCTTTGGTTTTATGACCCCATTAGTCTTGCTCATTCTGGTTTCAGGTATGCCATTCTGTGGACCAAATGAAATTAGACATCTCTTTTGCGACTCGTCCCCACTTTTAACTTTATCCTGTGCTAACAACTCAGTCAATATTTTCCTTGATTTAGCCATCACATCCTTTCCAATATCCATAACTGCCTTTTTGATCATAATGACCTATTCAAAAATTTTCTTGGTCATACTGAAAATGAGGACAAGAGAAGAACGAAAAAAAGCATTGTCAATATGCGCATCTCACATCCTAACTGCCTTCTTCTTTTATGGAAGTGGAGCCTTTATTTATTTTGAACTCCAAAACGGATACTCTTCAGAATATGACCTAGCGTCAGCCATCCACCACTCTGTTCTGACACCACTTTTCAGCCCTCTGGCATATAGCCTACCAAACACTGAAATCAAGAATTCTGTCAAGAAATTCTTATTTTCAAAGAGACTTTTTAACAGAAAACCAAGTATTGGCCCTGTGCAATTTAAATGAACCACTGCATACATGTTTGTATTTGTTTAACTAGAGAAAGAGTTACACCAACTTTTGGAAAGTCTATATCATCTCATTTCAATAATCACAAAGTTCTGATATGTCTATTCACACATCAGACACCATGTAATACTTTATAGTATACATAGCAGGCATTCCTATTGTTATAACCAAGCCAATAATGTCCTTATTTAAGGGGACAACAAGGAATAACAAGATGAGATAAACTTCCCTTGTAGGCTGTGGCCTCCTGTTGAATGGCACTGAGTTAAGTAATATATTGGCAAAGCTCAGTATTGATTGCTTTTAATGAATGCATGGATTTTATGACACCATTGGGGTTATGTAATAAAAGGTGTCAAGTTTGCCCAGGAGCAGTAACCCATAGCAACCAATCAGCAGGAATAATTTACTGGTCACCTGTATAAAAGCAAACATCTTATTGGTTGCTGTGGGTTACTGCTCCTAGGCAAACTTAGAACCTTTTATTACATATGGGGGCATATGTGTAAGATTTTACTCTTTTATATTTGAGTATATTAATAAAATTGTAAGTAGGGGAGGTAAATAGAGGCCCATTTTTATGTATCCATTGTAATTGTTAGTTAAATTCATTAACTTTTCATAAGACTTTTGTATGCACCCAATACATGGATATTAATTGTTGCCTGTTATATACACTGTAATTATTTTAATAAATATAATTCTGAATCCTGTCAAGAAGATGTTTTTATACCTGTGTGAACAATTTGATGACGTTTGGGACCTGTTAATGTTAAAGGAGGAAAAGAGATTCTTCAGAAAAATAGAGAAATATATAATTGCTAAGAACATTCCCACTGAAAATTTATTTGCTGCCATTTATTTAGCATTATGCATTAAAGTAAAAATATTCTTTAATATCCTAATTTACTCAGTTTGACCTCATCTGTTTCTTGGTATATGTTTCAAACAAAATACTTTTGCCCCCAAAATGTTGATATTATAAGTATTAAATAGGGTGTGCTGTAATGTTTGGATGAGAATGTTATTAAATTATAGGTCGATGGATATATCATAGTTAGACAGATAGACTTTCTTGATAAGCCATGTAGTTGAAAATCTCCCACAAATTTTGCAATCTTGATCAGTTGTAAGGCAAAAATGTTCTTTAATAGCCTAATTTAGACTAATGTGGCCTTATCTGTTGCTACAGTATAAATAGATATGTTATAATTATATATATATATTGTGGGGAATCACTCTTTTTGTAGTAGCAGCAGTAACTCCTTTCACACAGATAGTAGACAGTACACAGGTTTCCAGCTGATCTTTGTATGTGATTTTTATTCCACACACCAGTTTACACACCAACATAAAAGTTCATAATTTTTTAGGAGGCAGAAAACAAAATAGTTCCAGCTGTGCCGGTAAAGAAAAAATGTCCTTTTCCCAAAGGATCCACAGCCCCACTTGGTCAATATAAGTCCAGCAAACAAAATAAACTGTTAACTCACAGTCCTTTGATGATTCCCTGTGCTTTTCTCCTGGAAGCCGCTCACTCCCAAGCACTTTAATGTAATGAAAATATAATACAACTGGCATGTTTGCTTCAGTTACTCCACTATAGTTGATATAAACAAGTTCATGTTCAGCCCTGGGAGCAGCCATTCAAGCTGAAAAAGGAGGAAAGGCATGGACGCACAGCAAATAACAGCTCTTTAGTATACAATGGGATTCCTCAGAACTTATCTGTAATTTACATTTACAGACAATATTGTTGAACTGTTAAATTACATGCCCAGGATCAATTTAAAAGGGTTGCTCACGTATGTCGTAGAAAGTAATATTCTGAGACAATCTGCAATTGATTTTCATTTTTTTTTATTGGTGCTATTTGAGTTATTTAGCTTTTTATTCAGCAGCTCTTTAGTTTGCAATTTCAACAGTCTGGTTGCTAGGGTCCAAATTACCCTAGCAACCATGCAATGATTTGAATAAGAGACTGGAATATGAATAAGAGAGGCCTGCATAGAAAGATGAATAATAAAATTAGCAACAACAATACATTTGTAGCCTTACAGGACTTTAAAAACTGTAAGACCCGTTGCTTAGTACAGGCAATTCTATAACATACTAAAAGTTAAACCACCCCTTTGAGGCTGACATTTATTTGAGTTGACCTTGTTTAACAATGCAGGGACAGGGTGTATCTCTCAGTGCCCTTTCCTGTGCATTTACAACAAGTCTTGGGCAACCCTTAATTTCCTTACTTCAATATTTACAGGATATTGGGGCTCTAAAAGCCTTTTTCATATTTGTGATTTATTTAACCCATGCTCTAACAAACAATGAACATTTGCAGAATTTCAAACAAAGTATCAAATCCCACAGGGTTGCTATTATGAATACATTCAGATTTCCCATTTTATTCATAACCATTAGAACAACAACTTCCCTCTCCCTGACCATATCTGAAAGATTTGGTATAACTGGACTCCCTCAGAAGGCCTTAATAACAAGTATCTTTACCTTTCTTAATAGTATCAAGGGAGACCCATTTCCTAAGCAGAAATATTTGTTATACTGGGAGAGGAAGCCATTTGGAAAAATGCTAGAAAAAGTGTTACATGTCTCAACATTATGCTGGAGTGAATGTGGACAGGAGGGTTCACTCAATGTGGCACTGCGCTAAATTGACATGTTTTGGAGAAATGACTACAAAGATCTTCTTTGGGTCGATCTCTATTGATGTCACTAAAGCCAGTCTGGTTATGCATATTCCCCATTTATCTCCCAGTCTGACTTCCTAACTGCTGCCTTGTTAATCTTACTAGGTGAGACTTTCAATTTCAGCAGCAGAATGATATAAGTCAATACCTAAAGTTTTAATAGGCAAGTTAACAACAACAACAACTTCACTATTGTGCAGCTTGAAATCTGTGCTCCATAATTGTTCAATCATTTCAGAACCTACAGGAACTTTACATCCAATACTATTCTTCAAATTAAGGTGCCAATACTCAGGCAAACACAGATTTCTGGATACTCCTGAACAAGTCGGCAGTCTATTGGCTTGGGCATGCACCCAAAAAATCTCCTCCCTTTCAATATCTGATGAGCAAGGCGATTCTTGCTATTAACAAGGTGAACAGCTACAAGTTGAACTGTGAGTATAAGAGAACAAAATACAGCGACACACGAGACTGGTGGCTAAATGTCCACCTGATAGACAAGCCTTCTGATCTGGCCAGTTTTAACGGCCATATTGGGTAAAGACTCAATCAATTTGTGATCACAACCTAAAGGCAATGGCAAAGTCGGCTATTTCTTGGTTTGTGTCTGCCTTATTTATTTCTTGATAAAGTGGAATCAAAACCTATACTGCCATTTTTTTGCTGAGTTTTGATGTTTTATCCCCAATATTGTAGTAAGGAAAATACTTTAATCAAAAGGCCAATGACCACTCTTTTGATTTGCCCTTTATACTGTACCTGCTATTGAAATGAAACTTTCCTTTTCACAAATATACATGAGAAAACTAAAAGTATTTTTACTGTATATATATATATATATATATAAACATTTATGAAAACTTAGAATTCTCAGATTGTTAAAATTCAGGGGGTTATTTACTAAACTCTGAATGCAAAAATCATGAAAAATTCGTGTTTTTTCTTTATTTTAAACAAAATCGCAAATTTTTCGGAATTTATTAAACTCCGAGGATGGGAAAAGTCCGAATCTGAAAATCCAGATAACTAAGAATTCCTTATTATTATAGAATGACTATCTCAATCAGTAAGTACAATTTTTAGGGGCAGATTTATCAAAGGTCGAAGTGAAAATTCGAATGAAAAATATTTGAATTTTGAACTAATTGTTGTGTTCTTCGACTAGGCAATTGTCCAAATTCTATTCGAATTTGAAAAAAATTCAAAAATGTGAATATCGAAATGTATCATGTTCTGTCTCTTTAAAAATTTGACTTTGACTATTCACCATCTAAAACCTGCCGAATTGCTGTTTTAGCCTATGGGGGACCTCCTAGAATCTACTTGGAGTCAATTGGTGGACTTTAAAAATTCAAAGTTTTTTTGGGGAAAAACTTTGATTCAAATTTGATCGAATGCGCTATTACTTTGATTCATACTAGACCCTAGGACTATGCATAGACACAAGCATAAAGATAAGCTTGAAAAAGAACAATAAAAATCAAAACTAGAAAAAAAGAGAAATAATATATATACAGGTATTGGATCTGTTAACCAGAATCCCGTTATCCAGAAAGCTCAGAATATCGGAAGGCTGTCTCCCATGGACTCCATTATAATTAATTAATCTTTCAAAATGATTTCCTTTTTCT
This sequence comes from Xenopus laevis, assembly GCF_017654675.1. Taxonomy (NCBI): domain Eukaryota; kingdom Metazoa; phylum Chordata; class Amphibia; order Anura; family Pipidae; genus Xenopus; species Xenopus laevis. Next base: position 115,041,468 of record NC_054385.1, on the reverse strand, counting down.
CTGTAATAATAAAACAGTACCTTCTACTTGATCCCAACTAAGAAATAATTAATCCTTATTGGAAGCAGAGCCAGCCTATTGATTTTATCAAAAGTTTAAATTATTTTCTGGTAGTCTTGAAGATCCAAATTACAGAAAGATTCTTTATCCAGCATTCTGGATAACATTTCCAATACCTGTATATTATGGGGGAAAATAGATAGATAAAAACTATATATATATATCTATATCTATATATCTATCTATATATATATATATATATATATATCTATATATATATATCTATATATATCTATATATATATATATATATATATCTATATATATATAATGGGCGTCCTTATAATTTTGACGCTCGCCAATTTTTTTTGTCGCAGTAATTTTTTTCTCTGCAGTTTCACCAAAGCATTCACAGGCGGCGAAATGTGGAAATTCACTGTAAATCCATGCCTGGCGAATAAATTCGCCCATCACTATAGTTTAGTAACTATTCATGATATTTCCCATTTAAAATTTACTCTGTCTCTGTTGTCTACTCCACCTACATGACCAGTAGTTCAAATCTAATTCAAGTCTGAACATTCCCAAAACACATTGAGGAGGAGGTTCTTCTTACAAAAATTTTCTATAACAAATGCTGATGTTGAAGAACAAAGATATTAGACTATAAAAAACATACAAGACCCCATCTCAAGACTGGAATACTCCTTACTAGGAAAAGTATATATGCTTCTGTAGGTTTCTAGACTGGTTTATGGATATTTTTGTTCAGCAGTAAATACAGAACACAGTATACTGCATGTACACTAACATTATTAGTGAGTAAAGAAAAGACTTTTCAGCAAATAGTTAAATTATGTATTTCTACATTAATAATTTTAAGCTTTGGGAAATATTGTAGGTTAACCCCAAGGACTAATTAATTAAATTGATTTAAGCACGTTCTAAAAATACACTATAAAGTAGGAAGCAATTACTGCTTTCTTTTATTTAAAATGCAGTTACAGAAAGGTAAGGTAAAGTCCCACGATATATACAAAACTAAAAGGCTTGTTTGCTAAATATCATCATAACTATATCTGTTGTAGTCTTCAACCCTATCTTTAAAACAAAGAGCTTGACAAATGAAGACTTCATGACCATTGTGGAATCCATTCAACTGACTTCTGCCACAGAATGAAAAATCAACATTACTGTCATTCTCCCCACTTGTACCTGATTCTAAGCCTTCACGTCTGATCTGATCGAGGCTCTCTACAAAACTCTTCTTCTATTTGCAAAATTTGCAAAAAAATGTAACTACTCACTCGTCTACTAATAACTTAACCTTTTTTAAACTTATATTGGTATTCTCAATATAATTGTTATCATAAAACCTGTCTGGATGCTACTTGTCTCTCAGGTATTACAAAGTTCCAGTTCCATATATTGCTTGGTCATATCTCTGTTCTTTTTAATAGAAAAAATATTGAAAGTCCAACAACAGCATCATCCATGTTTTAGTGAAATTTTTGTCTAAAATGTTACCTCAATGTTTTTTTAACTCCTTCGTAACTATTTTTTTTTAAAAACTTAACAGAGAGCTTGTTTACTGGAAAAAAGACCTGGGTTTAAATCAGCAAAATAATCATTTATATTATATTAATGTTTGCTTTTCAAATGATGCACGTGTAATTTATTTTTGGAAGTACTGTGTACATTTACGGCACTATATAGATATTTGTGACATTAATATTAATTGAAGATAAATTCTTCCTTCACACACTTGTTTTTAAATAGTGTTGAGCAGCCAATGACATTCATTTATTTGCTAGCAATGAATTATATGGGCATGGACGGATTTTCAGGTTTGATTTCCAGTGTTAACTTCGGTCTTATTACTGTTATATTTCAAACAGCATCAAATCTCCCTATACCCTCTATGTGAACATTCATATGGCCTTGATTAATAACGTTACAGGGCAACCCTTTTGAAATGAAAAAAAATAAAAGTGGTGTAAAAGTGATACCTTTATTGGCTAACTAATATAATGATAGCAAGCATTCAGAACATTTTAGTTCATTTTCAAACTGATTACAATGAAGCTGTGGTGTTCTCTGGTATATATACAACATTCAGCTCATAGGTAAAATGACCAACAAAAAGGAATATCAATCTGTGTGTAAGGTGTCAAAGTCATTTACAAGGGGATCTGCAAGAGACAAGCAGATAAAGTACAAGATAATGTGGGTCAAAGAGGTTGAGTATAAATTAGGGCTGAATTATTGGAGTGTAGAATCAAAGGAATTCCATATGATCTCTTAGTCCATATGCAGACATGTTGGTATTTCTGTATACAATAGTTCATACACAGCACTCGATGTATTGGATAAAATCTTAATTTATTGAATATGATTAAAAGCATAAATCCAGCTCATATGAATGTGATTAGTATCCCATGCTTATTATCCCAAGGTATTTCTGACCTGGTGCAGTCCTTTCTTAGTCTAATAATTAGCCATAAATCCAAGGCCCAGGTTTAGTCCCTTCTTCAGAGAATTGAAAGTTTCCATTAATTTATATTCCCATGTTTTTTGAGACAGGGATATGTTCCATTTTTGGTGGGGTGCAATAAGGCACTTCTTGTTATTATTGACTTTAGGTTGGGAGGCTGTCTGAATGCTAGAAGTGGTGGGTCTGGGAATATGCTTTTGTGCCTCTCGTCCTTATGAAGTGTATCTTGTAGATATCTGGCTATTTTTCTGAGGGTCCTTAGTTGTGGATTGTATGTGACCACTAGGGGAACCCGATTTATTTCAGTCTTTTGTTTATACTGTAGAAGGTGACTTCTGGGAATTCTGGTGGCTGCATGAATGTATTGATCTACAATCAGGGGGGTGTATCCCCTGTTGATGAAGTCTGCTTTGAGTGTTTTGAGGAGGTGGTTCCTTTCAGCGGTGTCCGAAAATATAGGATTGTATCGTAAAGCCTGGCTGTAGATTGTAGATAATTATGTAGACTAAGAAAGGACTGCACCAGGTCAGAAATACCAACATGTCTGGATATGGACTAAGAGATCATATGGAATTACTTTGATTCTGCACTCCTATAATTCAGCCCTAATTTATACTCAGCCTCTTTGACCCACATTATCTTGTACCTTATCTGCTTGTCTCTTGCAGATCCCCTTGTAAATGACGTTGACTCCTTACACATAGATTGATATTCCTTTTTGTTGGTCATTTGACCTATGAGCTGAATGTTGTATATACACCAGAGAACTTCCCAGCTTCAGTGTAATCAGCTTGAAAAAGAAACTAAAATGTTCTGAATGCTTGCTATGATTATATTAGTTAGCCAATAAAGGTATCACCTTTATACCACTTTTGTTATTTTTTTTATTTCAAAAGGGTTGCCCTGTAACATTTTTACTGGCTAACACGGAATAGCAACTCTACCCTTGATTAATAACCAAATGAAGTTCTAACGAATATGTTTATAGATCTTGATATCCTTATCTGATAATCCTACAATGAACAGTATGTGGAAATGTAACATTTTAATGCATATATGGATTTTAATTGCACAGGTCTTAAAAAGATTAGTTAATCTAATTTTAGAGTTACATGAGCTTTTTTAAACCTCCAATGAACTCAAATGAACTCACAATTCAAATGTAGTGATGGGCGAATTTATTTGCCAGGCGCAAATTTGCGGCGAATTTGCGTGATTCGCCACCAGCGAATAAATTCGCAAAACGCCCGTAAAAATTTCGCCCGAAAAAAATTAGCCCGTGTCAAAAACGCCAGCGCCGTTTCGCGAATTTTTCCCCATTTCGCGAATTTCGCAAATTTTTCGGCGAAACGAAACAGCGCAAATTCGCCCATCACTATTCAAATGGTTTCTTATTTAAGAAAAAATCAAAAGGAAAAAATTGGAATCAGAGAGGTCGGGGTCAACAACCCAAAAACGTATTAATCATGTCTTCCGTGAGAAAAATCTTGAGTTATTCAAGTTTTTGGGAAAACCCTCTGAAAAAACTTGAACTCAATAAAGTCTAATAACATCTCCAAATGGTTCAAGGGACCTCTGCCATTGACTTGTACATGGCTTCAACAGGTTTTATATAACTCAAATTCATGTTATTTCCAGGGTTGGGTATAATAAATATTGAAAAATTTGATTTTTTTTTTTTTTAAACTGGAAGATTTGAGGAACCATATTAAATCTGCCCATAAATCTAATTAACATCAAACATATTAATATTACATAAAACATATTAATTTATTAATTTGTTTTTGTTTTCTTTCAGCAAATGTCTTCATGGATGCAAAAAACCAAACAATACTAAAGGACTTTATTTTAATGGGACTTTCTAATAACCCGAGAGTAAAATTATTTCTTTTCATTTTCTTTTTTATTGTCTATTCCATTACTTTGACAGGCAATTGTTCCCTAATCATACTAACAAGGATTATACGTAAATTGCAGTCGCCAATGTACATGTTCATACGCAATCTGGCTATCCTGGATATCACATTTACATCAGTCACTGTCCCAAAAATGCTGGTCAGTCTCTTGTCAGAGAGATCTCATATTTCCTATAATGGGTGTTTCACTCAGCTTTATTTCTATCACTTCTTAGGTAGCGCTGAATGCTTTCTGCTAAGTATTATGGGATATGATCGCTATGTGGCCATATGTCATCCTCTACATTATCCACAAATTATGAGCAAGAAGTCTTGTATCTGTCTTGCTTCCAGTTGCTGGATCACTGGCTTGCTCTACTCTTTTGTACACACTATACTCACTGCAAGTTTATTATTTTGCCATTCTAGAGAAGTCAATCATTTTTTCTGTGACATGCCCCCACTATTAAAATTATCTTGTTCAGATACAACATTAAATGAAATTGTCATCTTATCTTTGGGTGGTATAGCAGCTGGGGCTTCATTTACATTAACCGTTATATCTTACATATATATTATTACCACTATTATAAAAATACGCTCTGCAGAGGGCAGGAAGAAAGCTTTCTCAACCTGCGTGGCACACCTTACCATTGTCTCCATTTTTTATGGGACAATCATCATCATGTACCTTAGGCCTCAATCCAGTCATTCACTAGATCATGATAAAATGCTCTCTGTTTTTCACAATGTGATAACCCCAATGTTAAATCCCTTGATTTACAGTCTAAGAAATAAAGATGTTAAAGATTCCCTTAGAAAACTATTTAGGAAAAAGAGTATGGGTTTAAGAAAATAAAGAATCAATTTAGAATTAGTTAGAGCAGCAAATATTTCATTATACCTGTATTTGAATTTTCCCTTTTTTGACAATTAATTATTTGTAAATATCCTATTTCCCCGATAAGTTTTAATTTTTGAGCATTTCTTTTTCAAATCAGTGTATATTTAGAAACAAATCTGGCCTTTTTCAACCGAATGTTTATTGAACTTCTGTTCAGAACAGCAGAGCTGGTTAAAAGACATATTTTGGGAGGTTGAAGAATTTGTGAACAAAAAAAAATGTAGGAATTCCCTCTAATAATTTATGTGAACATGATGGCCTAAACTACAGCTATGGAATGTGAAACTTTATAGGATTGTTTTGTCACCAATTTGGATTGATGGAGCTTTGTTATCATTAAGAACAAGGTACTGTTTTATTATTACAGAGAAAAAAGTAGATCATGAAGTAACTAATTTGATAAAATATACTCCTGTAAATTTGATCTTTATGGATTAGATTTTTTCCATATAAGAGGAAGAAGAAAGACAATTTCAGTACCCGGGCTTATGCATTTTTTGAACAATAGAAGTCTAAGATAATAGGAAACTAGATTCACTGGGGGTATCTAACTTCCTGCACCCACCCTCTCCTTTAATGTTTTGGCTGGGAGCGTTTAAAGGGATACATTAGTCCTGTCAGTTGAGACTAGTATGTGAAAACATGTTTGATCTGCTGTTAAACTTCATGTCCAGGATCACCAAAAGGCTGACATTTTTATGATTAAACCATTTCTACAATGCAGGGACAGGGAGCACAAGTATAAAATACTGTAGGTTGATAAAGATGGGTTTGAGTAAAGAAAAAGAACTGTTTGCCTATTATACAATTATAGAGCATAATACTATCCTTAATAAAAGTAATACAGTTGAATTAGGAGATGTGTTTCTGACGTTCATTTTTCAATCTACTGTGCATTATATTTCTAAGTATAGCAATTTAAGTTGGAATATAAACCAATTGTTCACCAAGTTCAATCCTCTTGTCTAATTGAGACCCACTTTACTGCTATTTGAAATTTCAATCAGATTCATTTTCTCAATATTGTTATTTGTAACCTCTCCTGTGGGGTTTATTTGGGTTCCCAGGCTTCCCCCACAATCCAAAAATTGAGCTGGGTTTAGGTTAACTGTTTTTTGATGAACCATTATATCTTTCTTTGCCTTTACATTGAAAGCTCCTTTGGGGCAGGACCTACTGCTTAAGCAATTACTGTAAAATGTTCAGTAATGTATTGCTATATTATAAATAAACAAGAAAGGAATATGTAAAGAGAGGCAAAGATATATTTTACCTTTACTAAAAATATGGTTTTACATAGCTGGCAGTCCTTTATTTCTGTTCCTGTTCACATACCGTTGTAATGTCCCAAACCTGTTTCTCAGGTTTGATCTTTGTCCTAGAAAACTTTAGTTGTTTCATTGCTTTATAATTAAGGGAAAACATGGGAATGAAATGGAATTAGTGAAATCTAATATAAAATATGTTTAATAAAACATTAAGGGGCACATTTACCTAGGGTCGAATATCGAGGGTTAGTCTTTCAAGACTAAGACTGTGCACATGCTCAGTGTGGTCTGGGCTGCTTAGGGATCGTCATAAACAAAGCTGCTTGAATTCTGCATGGCTGGTAAGTAAGGCGGGGGCTCCCCCTGCTGTTTATAAGTATGATTGTTTCCCTGCTCAGCAGCTGGGGACCATCTGACAATTCCTATCCACAGTAGAGATGTCGCGAACTGTTCGCCGGCGAACTTGTTCGCGCGAACATCGGGTGTTCGCGCTCGCCGGAAGTTCGCGAACGTCGCGCGACGTTCGCCATTTTGGGTTCGCCATTGTTGGCGCTTTTTTTTGCCCTCTCACCCCAGACCAGCAGGTACATGGCAGCCAATCAGGAAGCTCTCCCCTGGACCACTCCCCTTCCCTATAAAAACCGAAGCCCTGCAGCGTTTTTTCACTCTGCCTGTGTGTGCTGAAGAGATAGTGTAGGGAGAGAGCTGCTGCCTGTTAGTGATTTCAGGGACAGTTGAAAGTTTGCTGGCTAGTAATCGTTTTGATACTGCTCTGTTATTGGAGGGACAGAAGTCTGCAGGGGTTTGAGGGACATTTAAGCTTAGGTAGCTTTGCTGGCTAGTAATCTACCTTCTACTGCAGTGCTCTGTATGTAGCTGCAGTGGGCAGCTGTCCTGCTTCTGATCTCATCTGCTGACTGCTGCAATAACAGTAGTCCTTGTAAGGACTGCTTTTATTTATTTTTTTGTTGTTTTACTACTACTACTACTACTACTACTATAAGAGCCCAGTGCTATTAGTCTAGCAGTGTTGGGGAGTGGGACTGGTGTGCTAATCTGCTGCTCCTAGTAGTTCAGCAGCACCAACTTTAATTTTTTTTTTTAATATTCATTTTTTTTTATTTTACTTTTTTTTATTTTACTACCGCTGTAGTAGTGTATAAGTTGACCTTTTAGGCATTATTTGCCCTGTAGGCATTATTTGCACAGTGTTTTCTTCAACCCGCCATCTAGCTGTGTGACCTTGTTCACATTCTGTCTAAATATCCATAATATTACCGTCTCCAGAAAAAACACCGGAGTGACTTTTTTCAAGCAGCCATAATATATTTTACGTAATCCGTATCCACCGCTGTAGTAGTGTATACGTTGACCTTGTAGGCATTATTTGCACAGTGTTTTCTTCAACCCGCCACCTAGCTGTGTGACCTTGTTCACATTCTGTCTAAATATCCATAATATTACCGTCTCCAGAAAAAACACCGGAGTGACTTTTTTCAAGCAGCCATAATATATTTTACGTAATCCGTATCCACCGCTGTAGTAGTGTATACGTTGACCTTGTAGGCATTATTTGCACAGTGTTTTCTTCAACCCGCCATCTAGCTGTGTGACCTTGTTCACATTCTGTCTAAATATCCATAATATTACCGTCTCCAGAAAAAACACCGGAGTGACTTTTTTCAAGCAGCCATAATATATTTTACGTAATCCGTATCCACCGCTGTAGTAGTGTATACGTTGACCTTGTAGGCATTATTTGCACAGTGTTTTCTTCAACCCGCCATCTAGCTGTGTGACCTTGTTCACATTCTGTCTAAATATCCATAATATTACCGTCTCCAGAAAAAACACCGGAGTCACTTTTTTCAAGCAGCATTCATATATTTTACGTAATCCGTATCCACCGCTGTAGTAGTGTATACGTTGGCCTTGTAGGCATTATTTGCACACTGTTTTCTTCAACCCGCCATCGAGCTGTGTGACCTTGTTCCCATTCTGTCTAAATATCCATAATATTACCGTCTCCAGAAAAAACACCGGAGTCACTTTTTTCAAGCAGCATTCATATATTTTACGTAATCCGTATCCACCGCTGTAGTAGTGTATACGTTGGCCTTGTAGGCATTATTTGCACACTGTTTTCTTCAACCCGCCATCGAGCTGTGTGACCTTGTTCCCATTCTGTCTAAATATCCATAATATTACCGTCTCCAGAAAAAACACCGGAGTCACTTTTTTCAAGCAGCATTCATATATTTTACGTAATCCGTATCCACCGCTGTAGTAGTGTATACGTTGGCCTTGTAGGCATTATTTGCACAGTGTTTTCTTCAACCCGCCATCGAGCTGTGTGAGCTTGTTCACATTTTGTCTAAATATTGATAATATTATCGTCTCTAGAAAAACCACTTGAGTTACTTTTTTTCAAGCAGCATTCATATATTTTACGTAATCCGTATCCACCGCTGTAGTAGTGTATACGTTGACCTTGTAGGCATTATTTGCACACTGTTTTCTTCAACCCGCCATCGAGCTGTGTGACCTTGTTCCCATTCTGTCTAAATATCCATAATATTACCGTCTCCAGAAAAAACACCGGAGTCACTTTTTCAAGCAGCATTCATATATTTTACGTAATCCGTATCCACCGCTGTAGTAGTGTATACGTTGGCCTTGTAGGCATTATTTGCAGAGTGTTTTCTTCAACCCGCCATCGAGCTGTGTGAGCTTGTTCACATTTTGTCTAAATATTGATAATATTATCGTCTCTAGAAAAACCACTTGAGTTACTTTTTTTCAAGCAGCATTCATATATTTTACGTAATCCGTATCCACCGCTGTAGTAGTGTATACGTTGACCTTGTAGGCATTATTTGCACACTGTTTTCTTCAACCCGCCATCGAGCTGTGTGACCTTGTTCCCATTCTGTCTAAATATCCATAATATTACCGTCTCCAGAAAAAACACCGGAGTCACTTTTTTCAAGCAGCATTCATATATTTTACGTAATCCGTATCCACCGCTGTAGTAGTGTATACGTTGGCCTTGTAGGCATTATTTGCACACTGTTTTCTTCAACCCGCCATCGAGCTGTGTGACCTTGTTCCCATTCTGTCTAAATATCCATAATATTACCGTCTCCAGAAAAAACACCGGAGTCACTTTTTTCAAGCAGCATTCATATATTTTACGTAATCCGTATCCACCGCTGTAGTAGTGTATACGTTGGCCTTGTAGGCATTATTTGCACAGTGTTTTCTTCAACCCGCCATCGAGCTGTGTGAGCTTGTTCACATTTTGTCTAAATATTGATAATATTATCGTCTCTAGAAAAACCACTTGAGTTACTTTTTTTCAAGCAGCATTCATATATTTTACGTAATCCGTATCCACCGCTGTAGTAGTGTATACGTTGACCTTGTAGGCATTATTTGCACACTGTTTTCTTCAACCCGCCATCGAGCTGTGTGAGCTTGTTCACATTTTGTCTAAATATTGATAATATTATCGTCTCTAGAAAAACCACTTGAGTTACTTTTTTTCAAGCAGCATTCATATATTTTACGTAATCCGTATCCACCGCTGTAGTAGTGTATACGTTGACCTTGTAGGCATTATTTGCACACTGTTTTCTTCAACCCGCCATCGAGCTGTGTGACCTTGTTCACATTTTGTCTAAATATTGATAATATTATCGTCTCTAGAAAAACCACTTGAGTTACTTTTTTTCAAGCAGCATTCATATATTTTACGTAATCCGTATCCACCGCTGTAGTAGTGTATACGTTGACTTTGTAGGCATTATTTGCACAGTGTTTTCTTCAACCCGCCATCTAGCTGTGTGTATTATCGTTTCCAGAAAAACCAACTGAGTTTTTGTTGTTGTTGTTGTTTTTTTAAAAATAATGCCAGGCAAAGGCAGGCCGCCACGCAGAGGCCGTGCTAGGGGCCGTGCTGCTATGCAATCCTGTGGCCCTAGCAAATTGCCCAGTTTTAAAAAGCCAATGACCCTGAACTCCCAAAATGCTGAAGAGGTAGTTGACTGGCTTACACAGCACACCCCATCCTCTACCGTTTCTAACTTTACCACAACATCCTCCTCATCCTCCACTGCTATGGCCACCCCACGTAACACTTCCTCCACCACCGGTGCCCCTTCTTCACTGGGGTCAGAGGAGTTATTTTCCAATGAGTTTCTTGAACTGAGTAATGCGCAACCATTATTGCCAGAAGAAGATGAAGGAGATGAGGACCTTACACCAGATTTAATTCTGGCAGAGAACACGATAGAGATGGACATAATGAGTGATGAGGAGGAGGTCCCCGCTGCTGCTTCCTTCTGTGATGTGTCAGAAGAAATTGATGCATCTGAGGAGAATGATGATGAGGAGATTGATGTTTTGTGGGTGCCTAGTAGAAGAGAGCAAGAGGAGGGTAGTTCAGATGGAGAGACGGAGAGTCAGAGAGGCAGTAGGAGAATAAGACTTAGAAGAAGCAGGGAGGACAGCCCGCAGGGATCAGCAGGGCAACAACATGTATCGGCACCTGTGTTCAGCCGGCCAACGCACCCGCCATTGCCGCCAATACCGCCAACTCCGCCAACTTCTACTGTTACCGCCAGATCGCACACTTCCAAAAAGTCAGCAGTGTGGGATTTTTTTAATGTGTGTGCCTCTGACAAAAGCATTGTAATTTGCAATGAGTGCAGTCAGAAACTGAGCCTTGGTAAGCCCAACAGCCACATAGGTACAACTTCTATGCGAAGGCACATGAGCGGCAAGCACAAAGCACTTTGGGAGCAACACCTCAAAGGCAACAGGCAAACTAAAAGCCACACTCCTTCTGGTCCAGCATCTTACTGCTCTACCTCTGCTCTCCTTGACCCGTCTGAACCACCCTCCACTCCGCCTTCCACCTTGACCACCTGTTCCCATTCCCAGTCATCTGCCACCAGCCAAGTTTCTGTGAAGGCCATGTTTGAGCGTAAGAAGCCAATGTCTGACTGTCACCCCCTTGCCCGGCGTCTGACAGCTGGCTTGTCTGCACTCTTAGCCCGCCAGCTTTTACCATACCAGCTGGTGGACTCTGAGGCCTTCCGCAAATTTGTAGCAATTGGGACACCGCAGTGGAAGGTACCCAGCCGCAATTTTTTTTCTAAAAAGGGAATACCACACCTGTACCAACATGTGCAGAGCCAAGTTACCGCATCTCTGTCACTTAGTGTTGGGCCAAAGGTCCATATGACTACTGACGCATGGTCCTCCAAGCATGGTCAGGGCAGGTATGTCACCTACACTGCCCACTGGGTGAACTTGGTAATGGCTGGGAAGCAGGGAATGGGTAGCTCAACAACAACAGTGGAGTTGGTGTCACCGCCACGGATTGCACGCGGTTCTGCCACCACCTCTACTCCTCCATCGCTCTCTACCTCGTCTTCTTCTTCTTCTTACTCTGCTGCTGGGTCCTCCTTCTCCTCCTCCACACCTGTGCACCCCCAGCTCCCCCTAGGCTATTCGACGTGCCAGGTACGCCGTTGTCACGCTGTCTTGGGGATGACGTGCCTGGAAAGCAAAAACCATACCGGATCTGTACTCCTGTCATCTCTGCAGTCACAGGCCGATCGGTGGCTGACCCCACACCAACTGCAGATCGGAAAAGTGGTGTGTGACAATGGAAGCAATCTGTTGGCAGCGTTGAGACTAGGCAATTTAACACATGTGCCCTGCATGGCACATGTGTTAAATTTAATAGTCCAACGTTTTGTCTCCAAGTACCCAGGATTCCAGGACGTTCTCACCCAGTCCAGAAAGGTGTCGGCCCATTTCAGACGTTCCTACACAGCCATGGCACGCCTTGCTGACATTCAGCAGCGCTACAACATGCCAGTCAGGCGTTTGATTTCTGACAGCCAGACTCGCTGGAATTCAACGCTCCTTATGTTGGAACGTCTGCTGCAACAACAAAGGGCCGTCAACGAGTACCTTTTTGAACTGGGTGGTAGGACTGGATCTGCACAGCTGGGGATTTTTTTCCCCCGTTACTGGGTGCTTATGCGCGATGCCTGCAGGCTCATGCGACCTTTTGAAGAGGTGACAAATATGGTCAGTCGCACCGAAGGCACCATCAGCGACCTAATACCCTTCGCTTTCTTCCTGGAGCGTGCCGTGCGAGTGACAGATGAGGCTGTAGACCAGCGTGACGAGGAGCTGGAAGCGCACGATTTCTGGTCGGAATCACCAGAACGAACCCAGGCACCTGCTGCAACGCAGGGAGAGGTGCCAGAAGTGGAGTCAGAGGAGGAAGGTGGCTTTGTGGAGGAGGAGGAGGAGGACCAACAGGAGCAGGCTTCCCAGGGGGCTAGTGGTGACCTTTTGGGGACCCCTGGTCTTGTACGTGGCTGGGGGGAGGAGACCGTGGATGATGCAGTCCTTGATAATGAGGAAGCGGAGATGGATAGCTCTGCATCCAACCTTGTGAGAATGGGGTCTTTCATGCTGTCATGCCTGTTGAAGGACCCCCGTATCAAGAGGCTTAAGGAGAAGGACCTGTACTGGGTCGCAACGCTACTAGACCCTCGGTACAAGCATAAAGTGTCAGAAATGTTACCAACATACCACAAGTCCGAAAAGATGCGGCATTTACAAACCAGCCTGCAAAACATGTTGTACAATGCTTTTAAGGGTGATGTCACTTCAGGAACTCATCAACATTCCAGGGGCAGAGGTGCCAGTAATCCTGCCACGAGCACACCTGCAAGGACAAAGCCCTTTGGCCAGTCTGTAACGTCAGACATGCAAATGTTTTTCTGTCCAAGGCAGCGCCACAACCCTTCTGGATCCACCCTCAAAGAACGCCTCGACCGGCAGGTAGCGGACTACCTGGCATTAACTGCAGATATCGACACTCTGAGGAGCGATGAACCCCTGGACTACTGGGTGCGCAGGCTTGATCTGTGGCCAGAGCTGTCACAATTTGCCATGAACCTCTTGTCTTGCCCAGCCTCAAGTGTGCTCTCAGAAAGGACCTTCAGTGCAGCAGGAGGGATTGTAACTGAGAAGAGAACTCGCCTAGGTCACAAAAGTGTCGATTACCTGACCTTTATTAAAATGAATGAGGGGTGGATCTCGGAGGGTTACTGCACGCCGGAAGACTTGTTCTGACTTCTATGCAGCTGTCCTTCTCTTCAAGCCTCATGACTCCACACACAGCTGTCCTTTAGCGTCCTCCTCCTCCCTCCGCCACCGTTACAAACTAGGGTGCAAACCCTACTGGTTTAATTTTTTCTGGCCTCTGTGCTTCAGTGGCTGCAACCAAAAAAACTGGGCAAACAATGTCTACAAGGTCAACGTATGGCAAAAAATGACTATTTTCAGCATTTATATGGCATATTTTTTCTGGCAACTGTGCTTCAGTGGCTGCATCCAAAAAAATGCATATTTTCTGCATTTATATGGCATAATTTTTCTGGCCTCTGTGCTTCAGTGGCTGCAACCAAAAAAATGCATATTTTCTGCATTTATATGGCATAATTTTTCTGGCCTCTGTGCTTCAGTGGCTGCAACCAAAAAAATTTATATTTTCAGCATTTATATGGCATAATTTTTCTGGCAACTGTGCTTCAGTGGCTGCGACCAAAAAAATGACTATTTTCAGCATTTATATGGCATATTTTTTCTGGCCTCTGTGCTTCAGTGGCTGCGGCCAAAAAAACTGGGCAAACAATGCCTACAAGGTCAACGACGTTGACCTTGTAGGCATTGTTTGCCCAGTTTTTTTGGCCGCAGCCACTGAAGCACAGAGGCCAGAAAAAATATGCCATATAAATGCTGAAAATAGTCATTTTTTGCCATACGTTGACTCAACGTATATGGCAAAAAATGACTATTTTCAGCATTTATATGGCATATTTTTTCTGGCAACTGTGCTTCAGTGGCTGCGACCAAAAAAATGCATATTTTCTGCATTTATATGGCATAATTTTTCTGGCCTCTGTGCTTCAGTGGCTGCAACCAAAAAAATTTATATTTTCAGCATTTATATGGCATAATTTTTCTGTCAACTGTGCTTCAGTGGCTGCGACCAAAAAAATGCATGTTTTCTGCATTTATATGGCATAATTTTTCTGGCCTCTGTGCTTCAGTGGCTGCAACCAAAAAAGTTTATATTTTCAGCATTTATATGGCATAATTTTTCTGTCAACTGTGCTTCAGTGGCTGCGACCAAAAAAATGCATATTTTCTGCATTTATATGGCATAATTTTTCTGGCCTCTGTGCTTCAGTGGCTGCAACCAAAAAAATTTATATTTTCAGCATTTATATGGCATAATTTTTCTGGCAACTGTGCTTCAGTGGCTGCGTCCAAAAAAACTGGGCAAACAATGTCTACAAGGTCAACGTATGGCGAAAAATGACTATTTTCAGCATTTATATGGCATATTTTTTCTGGCAACTGTGCTTCAGTGGCTGCGTCCAAAAAAACTGGGCAAACAATGCCTACAAGGTCAACGTATGGCAGTTGTTTAAAGAGAACAGCAGATTACTAGCCAGCAAAGCTACCTAAGCTAAAATGTCCCTCAAATCCCTGCAGACTTCTGTCCCTCCAATACAGAGCAGTATCAAGCAGATTACTAGCCAGCAAACTTACTATCATCTGTCCCTGAAATCACTAACAGCTCTCCCCCTACACTATCTCTTCCAAGCACACACAGGCAGATTTTTCAGATACATTTTTGCCCTTGATCCCCCTCTGGCATGCCACTGTCCAGGTCGTTGCACCCTTTAAACAACTTTAAAATCATTTTTCTGGCCAGAAATGTCTTTTCTAGATGTTAAAGTTCGCCTTCCCATTGAAGTCTATGGGGTTCGCGAACCGTTCGCGAACCGCTCGCGTTTTTGCGCAAGTTCGCGAATATGTTCGCGAACTTTTTTTCCGACGTTCGCTACATCCCTAATCCACAGCAGTAAATGAAGGGAGAATTTCACTGCATACAGTCAGGTTTCTTATAAAAACGGTACACATGTTTTAATTAAAGTATATTGGAGATAGGTTTCTTTTTCATTAAAGAAAGTAAAAATGGGATTGTATTTTTTTGCCTTTCCATGTCCTTTAACAACTCCATGTTGTCTTGATATTTATTCTACTATTGGGAATCACAAATAAAACATTTTATTATATTTTATTCTTTTCCTTCACATGATTATAATTGTTGTTTAAGTCACATTTATTCTATACAACAAGTACAGAGTTATATAATGGCAGTTTGCAAAGACCATCCCAATGTATTGTTAATGTTAGGAACCAAAGGGATGATACCCTTTGGGTTGAAAACAAAAGAATTTGTTGAAAACAACAGGCACCTATATATCATGTTTACAATATTATAGCATAATGTGATAACTTTTAAAATCATTTCTGAATATATTGCTGTATAACCTTCCCAATAAGATGTCTTTTAAAAGGCCACATTAGATAAATATTATCATAACAAAAACGTATAGATTTGCTTGATGTATTCCATTATCACAGAAATATCAGCATTAACATTATCAAGATTTATCTAGCACCTACACACAGCACAATATAGATATACTGTATTGCTCCTCAATCACGTTAATCCCTGCCACATCAATCATGGGGAGCACATACAAAAGTTTTTAAAGGAGAACTAAAGTTTAACTAAAGAAGTAGCTAGAAATGTTGCACATATTGTTTTGGGTTTCTGTTCCAGTCCAAGGCAACCACAGTCCTTTAGCAGTAAAGATATGTGTCTCCAAAGATGCCCCTGTAGCTCCCCATCTTCTTTTCCTCTTATTCACTGCACATGCTCTGTGCTGCTGTTACTTACAGACCTTAGGGACTACTGAGGTCCATAGTACATATAGTACATAGTACATATAGAATATAAATATAAGGCTGATTAGTAATTAATACAGATAATTATTACATGACAGCACATAAACCAGCACAATTAACATCAGAATTTAATAATCATCCCTGTAGCATCAACTTATCTTACAGACAAACATCATTTTCTGCTTGATAATTAGTGATAATTAGCTTCTCAATACCTGCTCAGAGCCCCCTAAGCATTTGAGTGTCAAAGACACTTTCCAAAATGGTGACCCTCCTGTGACAATTTTGAAATTCTGCTATTGAGAAGTTGAAACTTTAGGCTGTTGCAATAAGTCCAGTATATAAAATATGGCATTTGCAGCCATATTAATTTTTGGGGTTTAGTTTTCCTTTAACAATAGCAACAAGGCTGGAATCAAATATCATTGTTTCAATATGGAAATACCAATGGTTATCGGTACGGACTTCAGCACAGACATTGGGACCTTCTTAATTCACTTATACAGGACCTCAAGAGCTTTTAGATGCAGATTCAGACTTTTAAGACCATCAGACTTTAATAAATTCCGAAAAATTCATAGTTTTTTTTTTCCGTCCGAAAACCAAGAATTTTTCGACTTTCGGATATTCGGAGCATAATAAATAACCCCGTAAGTATAACGAGTAGGATAGTTTTGCCTCCTGAAAGGTGTAAGAGTACTTGGTGGTATAGTGATCCCTGGTGGTCCAGTGTGGAGGCACCGGGAGCATGTGTCAGTCATGCGGTATCATGACATCATCATGTGTTGCGAAATTCAAATATTTAAAGGTGCCACAGAATGAACATCTTTCCCAATGTTGGTTGTGTTTGCCATAGTTCCTGGGTGTAATTTGGATCGAATTTTTATGTGTGAACTCTTGCCTGCTTTTGACTCTGAATATTGTTGCCTGTACTCACCTTATTGCCTGTCCCTGACTACGATTTGGATTCTGATTTGGAACTGCGCTGCTCTCACAGAATTGACCCTAGCCTGTCCCCTGCTTGATCCCCGTTCCTCTGTTTTACACTCTGGTTCCCTTGCCTGCCCAGAACTGCTCCCTTTGGTCCTCATATTTTAAGACCTGGCAGCACCCGATTAGTGGAGAGCTCCTCCCAAAGCGAAAGGCGGTTTAGAGACAGAAGTGTGAACCGAGACCGGGTCCTTGGGGGTTGTTCTAGGCATTGTGAAACTGGGTGTGACATAAGGATTAATTATATATAAGTTGGGATCAAGAACAAGGTTCTTTATTATTATTACAGAGAAAAATAAATAGTTAAAAAAACAATGATTATTTGAGTAAAATGGACTCTATGGGAGATGGCCTTCCTGTAATTCAGAGCTTTTTAGATAATAAGATTCCAGATAACAAATTCCATACCTGTCTCCTATAAGGGCTTGTTTAGCTATAAGTTGAGCTGTGAGGACAAGAGAACAACATACTGTAGGTCAATGAATGAGATTGGTGGCTAAATATCCACCTGAAGGACAACATTTCTGGTCTGGCAGACCACTCTGGTGAACAGATTGCTTAACGATCTACATATTTCAGGACCACAATCTCTCATTAGTATGGTCATCTTGCAATATCATGGACATTTTGTGTTGCATCTGCCTTATTTATTTCTTGCTAAAGTGGTATCAAAACACCCAAATCATGTATGCTTCCATTTTTACTCAGGTTTGGATGGTTTGATACTGGTATTGTAGTAAGGAAAGTGCTGTAGCCAAAAGGCCTTTGATCACCTCTTGTGCTTTGCCTTTTACACTGTGGCTGCTATTGAAATAAAAGTCTAAATACTTATACAGTATAGATAAACATGTCATGGAAGCTTGGAAACCTCAGATTGCTAATATTCAGATAATATGATTTGTTTGTGTTAGCAAATATTAATTTGTATTTAAGTCTCTGCTTTGCCATTTTGAGTCAATTCAATTCAGAGGGGTATATCATTTTATAATATTTGCTAATTATTGGTCTGCTTTGCTGTATTTCTTAGTATTTTTTATTGAGAAGAATATTATGTGAGCTACATACATGGTACATAGGGGATTTAACATACATAATATTGCATAATAATGCCTTAGAGTATTTAACACACATAATAAGCAGAATCACAAAACAATGTTTCTATAGTTTAAATTTATTTTTATCAAAACCGATCTCTCAGTCCTCCAATTACTTACAAGTAAGTACTACCTGGTGGCATCTAATGAGGTTTATCCAATTACTGCCTCTCTAGAGAAAGATATTTTATTTATATATAAATACATGAGATAAGCAAGAATTACTCTTTCAAAGGCAATATTCTCAATGAGTTTGAACAATTTCCATTGTGACTTTCTCAATCCATGAAGAATTGGAAGAAGCCTCAGTAAGTATAGCCTTTAGTTTTAGTCCTTCTAGCCAGCATTGCTGTACTCCAGTCTTAACAGTTAATTTATTTTCTGAGTGTTAATATTAACACAATGCAAAATAATAATATATCTATATTTATCTTTATTTAAAGTTCCCTGAAATACATTTTCTGGAATATATTGTACTGCCATTTTAAACTCCCTTCAATGACTAACATGTCTATACTTCTCCAAAATGTACAGTGAATACATTGTAAAGTATGTAAGAAAAATGTGATGTTTTATTTATCATTAATGAGATCATTTTTCATTTACTTAAAGAATTTATTCAGGGGGTCAATGCATTCTTATAGTTTCATACGTTTATACAGCAGTATGATATAGTGAGTACATTTGCACCTGTGGAATACTGCAGGATAGCCAAGAACGCTGATCCTCTGGACACATCCCAACATTCTTGATATAATCCAACATTGTCATCACTAATGTGATGCATTTAGTACAGTTCACTATTTTATAACCCCAAGCACCATATATAGTTTTTAACTACAGGCCCACCTGACTGAATTTACCATAATATTGTTGAAATAAAATTGGGAAAGCTGGGCTATTACTCATATTATTTGCTTTTTGATGGGCTGCCAGCAATATTTCTTATACACACAAGGCTCCAAAATACAAGATACTACAATTAGTAAATACATGTATTTACTATTATTAGAATCCATCTACAATGTGTTTTTTCTGGATCTATTAATTCCAACACAAGCAGATACTTAAGATTTCTGTAAGACAGTGGATCTTTGGTAAATGGTTATTAAAACTGTTTATAGAACTTCTAAAGCAGCCAAAACTAGGGAAGCCACATATAAAATGCTTACAAGGTGGCACTATACCCCAATACAACTAAAAAGGTTATTTCCGAATAACTCAGGGGAGTGTTGGAGGTGTCATGGAGATGAAGGTAACCATACGCATATTTGGTTAACATGCCCCCTGTTGCAGCAGTACTGGGAAAATATAACTGATGCCATAGGAAAAATAACACAAAACAAGATTTTTATAGATAATCCAAGTGATATAATTCTAAATCTTCCCCAGGATACTAAGAAAGTAATAAAGGATCCACTTACTCTGCAATTATTACAATCCGCAAGAGCGATAATCCCCAAATGATGGAAATCAGTAGACCCCCCAACTTTTAGAGAGTGGCTGATTAAAACAGAGGAAATAAGACAGATGGAGGAAAATTACATTGCTAGTACATAACCAAAGTGAAAAATTTTGGAAAATATGGTCACCTTGGGAGAATTATATTAAAACATTAAATCCTTAAAGGAGTAATATTATGTCGCATAAAAGGCTTGTGTATTGAAGAATGGTTTGTGGTGAATTGTATTTGAACTTGATGTTATAATCAGTGTAATGTGGATTATATGATCATCTTACACCCTTCATCCCTTTCCTTTCATTTCTTTCCTTCCCTTCTTTTTATTTTCTGTACCTATTCCCTAAAAATTTATATAAATAAAGAATTAAAAAAAAAGACAGTGGTCCCCAACCAGTGGCTCATGAGCAACATGTTGCTCACCAACCCCTTGGATGTTTCTTCCCTTGGCCTTAAAACAGGTGCTTATTTTTTAATTGGCTTGGATTCAACTTTGTGGCCAAATAGAGCCTCCTGTAGGCTGCCAGTCCACACAGGGCTACCAAATATCCAATCATATATTTTATTTGGCACCCCAATTAACTCTTTCATGCATGTGTAGCCCCCCAACTCTTATTACATTTGAATGTGGTGCATGGGTAAAAAAAAAGTTGGGGAACCATGCTGTAAGATTATTCGTGTCACCATATTACAATGCAGACAATGTAGAAAAGTGCGATATATTAGCAGGCATGAGACCCATGGGCCATGCATCTAGTCCAAGAAGTTAATTTGGTGCCTGCAGATCTCTTCAGTGTATTGCTTACCCACTAGAAGGCCAGTTCTAATGATGTTCACTTCCTGTAACAAGGAATAAATGAATGGCTACAACAACAGTTTGATTGTGTGTAACAGGGTAAGGAACTGCCTGGGTCTATATGTAGGGTGAAACACTGGGCAGTTTTGCCATAGTAAAACATAGTCATCAATTAGATTTGATCTATTACTGGTAGCATCATAGAATAAAAAGTTACTGAATTGCTGTGCCACTGTACCATGGCAAGTTTTGGTTGCATAAAAAAAGATGTATGGCAAATCTGAGCCTCCTGTAGGTTGCCAATCCACATTCTAGTACTATCAAATAGCCAATCATTTGCTTTCTTTGGCATCCCCCTGGAATTTTTTTCATACTTGTGTTGCTCCACAACTCTTTTTACATTTACATTGGCTCATGGGTAAAGAAATATTGAGGACCCCTGCTTTCAAACCTGGGATAGTTCCAGTAGATACTTCCACCCCTCCCCATGGTAGCGCAAAAAAAAAGTTCTGCAATGTAAAATGATGACCAGTGACAACACTTTTCCAGCTGTAACTTCAGCAAAGGTATTGATGATGTTTCAGGAAAATTGCTTTACATAGTAATATAGTAACATATGAAGTTAGGTTGAAAAAAGACACATCCATCAAGTTCAAACTATTAACTCTATTTTAACCAGCCTAACTGCTAGGTGATCCAGAGGAAGGCAAACACCCATTTGAAGCCTCTTCAATTTTGCTTTAACTTTGGTCTATATATAATCATCCATTTCACAAGTTGTCTAGGCTACTTTATTTTCTTGTGCAACCTTCCCTCATATCAGCACTTACTGTACCATTTCTTGGCAGATAAAAAAGGACGACATATCACATGATTATACAAATAAGAAGCAATGGCCTTCAATCAATCTGTCACTGAATTTATCATCATAGGATTGTCCAGTCTGGGCAGGTTTCGCCATCTCTTCTTCTCTTTCCTTCTTACAGCCTTCATCTTTATCATCACTGGGAACTGTCTAATATCGTTGGTGATCTTTAAGAACAGACATCTCCACACCCCTATGTATTTCTTAATCAGCACACTGTCTTCCCTTGAGTTATGCTGCTCAATTATCACAGTACCGGGGATGCTGATCATTGCATGGAAAGGTAAAACGTATATCTCTACCACCAGCTGTTTCCTGCAAATGTACCTAATTCACTTCTTTGGAATTACAGAAAACTACATACTTTCTGTTATGGCCTATGACCGTTATTTGGCTATATGTAAACCACTTCAGTATCACATTATCATGACCTACAAGCACTGCAAAATATTGATATGCAGTTGCTACCTTTTAGGTTTTCTTAGCCCTCTATCTCTTCTACTATTGCTTACCATAATACCTTTTTGTGGCTCAAACATCATTTATAGCTTATTTTGTGATGCATCTCCTGTTTTGGACTTAGCGTGCGCCGATGTTTCTGTCACTCACGTTCTTGATACCGCAGTTGGTTTAGGGACAATCATCATAACATCCCTATATATACTTTTCGTCTACATTAAGATAATGCTCACCATTGTGAATATGAATGAGTCTAAGGAGAGGAAAAAAGCCTTTTCCAACTGTATCGCCCTATTTGTGGTTGCTTTAATTTTCTACGGAAGTGTCACATTTATGTACATAATAATGCATGGGGAGTACACAACTGAATATGAAGAGGCAGTGGCTATCAATTACTTCATCCTCACTCCACTTTTCAATCCAATAATATACTGTCTTCGAAACAAGGAGATTAAGAAATCACTCATAAAAATTTTAATTCCATTTAAACAAATAATCACTAATCGTGCATAGCATATGTGCATAAGCAAGGCAAGCTCAAGGCAACCATCATAAACCTTTAGAGATAACTACTATGCCAGCACTACTGTATTCTATGTCTGCACATTATGTTCTTACAGATAAGCTTGCAATCCAGGTTAAAAACTCTATAGGGCAAGACATATTTTCATCTGTGGCTCTTAACCTTTGTACTTGTATATATATATATATATATATATTGTTTTTTGCTTTTTCTGACATTTGTACAATTAAAATATGTCCAGTGCTACATATAGAAACAGCATGTCTATTGTTATCCAAAGCAATAAATAACAAGGTGCAGAACAGCAACATACTGAAGGTTATATATTGTGCTTAATTAAATATGTCTGGTAAATTACGAGCAAGATAAGCAACAAAGAAACTAACAAAGGCCAACAAGCAAATATAGCCAAATATAAGATATATTTAGGTACACTAGTTCCAACATAGTTTCTGAGCCTACTTCCAGGTCTAGTGGCCTTAAAGGCAATAATAACAGTAAGTTTTTCCCAGAATGGAAGAAACACATATAACAAAGTTAATAGCAAACACAGCTTGCCTCAATATACAGTTAATTTTTGTAGGTCTTCCAATAAATAGTAAGGAACAAAGAAAGGATATCATGAGGGAAAGAAGAAGAATGTAACTGAGCTCCTGATTATTGGCTTTTCCTATATTTTATGAAGATGTATAAAACTGCAGAGGTGCAAGAAGCCAAAAGCAGAGCAGTGGTGTTAAAGGCCATACCAAGAATGTGCTCATAATAGAGAAAGTCAATGGTGCGCATGGTGCATTTAGTTCTGTTCTCATTGGACCATCGGTCCAATTACCCATCTTGGATTTGTCAGAATCTGTGTACTTTACGAAATTATATCATTTTCAAGGGTCTTTGTACTGTTAGGGGTCTTGCTGCACATAATATGCAGTTGGGGGCTTTGTAATATCTGTTCATATTTGGCTTCAAACTGTTCAGTAAATCCTTGGCGATCATATTTAGGCTGGTTTACCCTTGTATGTAGAAAATTGAGTGAGATAAATGTGGCATATTGTAATATGTTTAGGCAATTTTCTGAAATGTCATAAAAACTGCCGCATTTAGCATAATCTTGCTTTTTGGTAGTTTGGAGTAGATAGACATAATTTCTTCATGAAAATGACACCCATAGACGGCATATTTATGGTGAAGCGAAATAGGTCAGATTTACTCATCACTAACAATTACCCATTTTGGATTTGTCAGAATGTGTGCATTCCAAAAATATATGATTTTCAGAAGTACTTTTCATAGCTTTTACAACACATACAACTGGCAGTGTGTTTATAAATTAGGGTAAAGTTAAACCATCAAATAAGGTAGATTTCATGGTCTTTACATGCCATGTACTTGGATAAACCTAAAGTATGTACAGTGAGCATCAAACTGTTCAGTGGACCCCAGGAATTCCTATTTAGGGTGTTTTGTTGGTATCAAATGATATGTAGGAGATAAAGTGCTGCAAAGAGGAGGTTTTGAGGTGATTTTCAGAAATGTTATCAATATTGCTAAATTTAGAAAAGCTTTGTGGCTTGGTACTTGGAGTAGTAAGATATGTGCACCCATTTTGGACTTGGGGGAACCTGTACTTTCTAAAAAGAGATGGTTTTCTGATTTTGCAGTAGCTGAAATGACATAAATGATAGCTAGTATGTGTCTTAATCTTGGTGCCCCTATATGCCACATACTGAGGTAAACCTATGCATATCAGGCATCAAACTATTCAGTGGACCACAAGCATTCATATTTATGTTGCTTTATCCTAGTACCTAATGATACATGGGAAATAAGAAGTTTTTAGATATTTGGAAATTCATCAAAATCACCAAATTTAGGAAAGCTTTGTGGCTTGGTACATTGGAGTAGCAAGACATGTGTACCCATTTTGGATTTGGGGGAATATGTACTTTCCAAAAATATATTGCTTTCTGGGGTAAGCATACTTTTTTGTAGCTTTAACCCACACAAAATGCTTTAAATTCTTCCTGCCACGACAGCCCTGGGCCCCCCAGTCTGACCATGCCCCTGCTCATGCAAACTTGGGTAAGTAAATGACCCATATATTCTCACAATGCATGCTTCTTCTATTAACTGGCTGGCTCTAACAGCAGATGCATACACACTGGTCCTGGTCAAGGGGGCACAGTTCTGGTATCTAATTACCAGGGAAAAATAGCTTTACTATTAATAGTATTAGTAGTAGTAGTAGTAGTAGGAATAATAATAATAATAATAATAAAAATAATAATAATATAACTTTTCTGAGCCTCAGCCCCAGTGCAATGTAATAGGTATTCCCCTATACTAATCACAATTATACAGATACTTTGAGGTTATAGTCACTCAATTTTGATCCCCTAAAACAAAGGATTTTTCCTGTTAGATGGCTTCTGGACAGCCAAGCTTGAATTTCAGTTCCAAGTAATAAATACTTTCTTATTTGTTATTTTTGATTGTTTCAATTTTGTAAGATATATTTGAAACTATTTACCAAAGCATTACCTACCTGGCAATGGGGATATTTCTCGTTCTGAACACTGAACACAGTCATAACAGCAAACTTGTTTTCCTTCAATAAAAGCTTTCCTGTAGCCTGGTGGGCAGCTGGTATTGCACCGTGAGATAGGGATCTAAGGATTTAAATAAAAAAAAATGTATTTGGAAAACAATTGGTGAAAAATGTTCCAACATTAATCCATTACAGAAACATATTAAAGAGATATCATCTACCTCCATTAATCCCAACTGGCATGAGAATGCTCTGGTAGGCCTAAGAAGAAAAAGATTAAAGAATTGCCTGTAGCAGGCAAGGGAAAGTGGTATAACAAATAAACCCTGTCTGTTTTGAAACAGGGGTCATGTAAATAACATTGTGTTAGTGTTCTATAAAATCATTTTAAAAAATACCTTTGCTACCTTACTGATTAATATTTCTAACTAGTGGAAGTCATGTTGGATATGATTTGATTTTCCATCAATTGCTTCAGTTTATTACAGGTGTTGGGATCCATTATCCAGAAATCCGTTATCCAGAAAGCTCCAAATTGTAGGAAGGCTGATTCCCATTTTAACCAAATGATTAAACATTTTAAAAATGATTTTCTTTTTCTCTGTAATAATAAAAAAAGTACCATGTGCTTGATCCTGACTAAGTTATTAGTAATCCGTACTGGAGGCAAAACCATCCTATTGGGTTTAAATAATGTTTAAACCATTTTTTAGTAATTCTGTAATCCAAATTATAGAAATATTCAGAAACCCTCAGGTCTCCCGCATTCTGGATAATAGGCCCCATACCAGTATAATCATTATATCACTTTTGCAGGCATAAATGTTTGCAGTACCCCTTTATACCGAGGTCCCCAAATGACGGTATTTTTATCTATGACAGGTTCTGGAGATGGATACGAAATGAAGGTTCCAATATGCCTTGCAGTCACTGTTCCATTATTGAATATGAGCCAGTTAATTATATCAAAATGCCTTGAAACTTCTCCTTTGTTATTAAAGAATATTTAATCCCCGGAGGCTGTTTCAAACTGGACTTTCTTTTGGTAGTGGTTTAGCTATGAAACAAGAAGATTATTTATTCACAATGGCAGAAGTACAATAAAGTATAGTGATGGGCGAATTTATTCGCCAGGTGCGAAGTCGCGGTGAATTACGCAATTCGCCGCTGGTGAAAAAATTCTCGAAACGCCCACGAAAATTCACCAGCGTCAAAAAAATTCCGGGAAAAAACGGATGCCGGCATCAAAAAACGGACGTCGGCGTCAAAAACGAGACACCGGCGCCGTTTCTCGAAAACGGCACAAATTCGCCCATCACTAATAAAGTATTCTGCTAGACACAATGTACTGTACCCCCTTGACTTCAAGATAGTTTTTATCCTTTCTGGCTTTCTTTATGGACACAAAGGAACAATATAGTAACTATTTATCATGCTGGAGGGAAACATTACAGGTGATCTAGCTCATATCAACCATATCAATCAGATTTTGTCTCTAACTGTTGAAATCTAATTGCTGATTGGTTGCTATGGGCCAGGGGTAGGCCAGGCCGGCCGGGCACCCTAGACAACCCAGCTGGGCAGCTTGCCCCCACCTTCCCCCGTTGAGCATGCATTTGCGCGGTTTGAGGAGCGTGCAAGCCAAATGGCAAGTGAGTCTGGTCAAGGGGTAGGCAGAAGAGTTACCTACCCAGCGCCCCCCAATTATTGTTCCCTAGGCAACTGCCTCTTCTGCCTACCCCTAGTTCAGTCCCTGCTATGGACAACAGCAGAGGTAATGTTTCTCTCTACTTTTTACACAGCATGATAAATAGGCACCTACATATTTCAGTTAAACATACAAGCATGTATTATTCTGCTGAAGAAGACTTATTATTTGTTTTGTGGTGTTACAATTTTACAGGTACATAATCAATGTGGCCTAACTATACTTGCAGGTCTGTATGTGTGCCTTTTTTATGACTTATATATGTGACCTACTGTAAGGCGCAAAATCCGGATTCACTTGGTTGCATGCACAATGACAAAATGGCATGCACGGTGTCATTCTTTGAAGATGCAGGTGCCATCTTTGTTTTGGGCTATGCTCTATTTTACCCTTACTTCCTGTTTTTTTGGCGGAAAATCTCCCTGTTTAAACCTGCTCAGCTAATAGTTCCTTGCCCAAGCTGGCTTTTGACGGTCCTGTCAGATCCTGTGCAAGCCTTTCCTGTGTTTCTGATCCTGGTTTTTCACTTTGACTACAAATCTCGCCACCCATACTGACCTCTACCTGTTCGTGACTCACCTTTTTTTGAACCTCGTTTGGAATTTCTGATCCCTGCTAGTACCTCAACGTTCCAAAAAGGCATCAGTGAAAACCGGGACTATTACAGCTCTCCTACTTTACTGTAGAGTCAGACTGATCCGAGCAACCTAACTCCAGGTTCTGGCTTAACTATTACATTACACCTACAGTTTACACATACAGTATGTGGTGTTACATCAGTAATATACTAATTACAAGAAGTTATAATATCCAAAGGGCAAGTAAAGTTGAAATGTTACATAGCCAACATGATTGAGGATAGGGTACATCACAGTGGCCCTGTTCTGTGTAGACCACAAGAACATTTATAAATGAAGGTATATCTGCATAACAGCACTGATCTGCCACAGTTCTTGTTTTTCAGTGTGGGTCCATTCTTCTAGGCTCTTCACTTTCTTTCAAAAGCATCCTGTTAGGGTGATTAATTTCATCCAATTTTGTATTACTTTAAGGGACCCATTAACTAAAATTAAAATTTATATTTTTTTCACAAGTCAAATAATTTCTCTAAAAATTGTCGTATTTATTAAGTGTAAAACCCACTAAAACTCTAATACAAAGATTTGCCAAGTAAAAGCAGTCAAGGTTCTGCTGAAATCGGTGTGAGCTGTGCTGATCTTTAGTGATGGGCGAATTTGCGACGTTTCGCTTCGCCGAAAAATTTGCGAAATTCGCAAAACGGTGCCGGCATCTCGTTTTTGACGCCGGCGTCCGTTTTTTCGGAAAAAAAATTTGACGCAAGCGTTTCGCGAATTTATTCACTGGCGGTGACTCGCGCGAATTCACGCCTGGTGAATAAATTCGCCCATCACTACTGATCTTACAAGATATTTTTGTAGCCATTCAGACTTTTAGAGGTTTTTGTAAATTTTTTTTACTAATATTTGCACTAATTGTCTGACAAACTAGACTTTTTAGAGGTTTTTGGGATTTTCATATCCAGATAGCCCTGAATTAAGGGAAAGTCACCACCCACCTCAATTTTAATCAATAATAATGGTTTGTTTTCTTAGGGCAGGACTTGCTACTGGGACTTAGTTTGTTCCAGGCTCCTCAGCAGATATCCAACTCAGCAATAGGTGGAGGCCAAAGAGGAAGAACAAGGGCTTCAAAATCCCTTTATTGAAGCTAAACAGGAAGAAGTCATACACTCCAATGAGGAATTCTAACCCAACCTGGTACTGAGGCTTAGGAATAGAGGGCAAATAACAAGCCATAGGGAAAGGTAATATTATATACTGTACCTACAATTGTGAGACAATTTACCTTTGATAAATATCCATCTTAGAAACAGGACTCCAAAAATGTGAAGAACACACCAAATTAACTTCTGGATTAAACCAAGCCAAGCAGTCACCTTTTCAAGCGTTGCCCAATAAATCAGTTGTAATGTAATTTATGCAAAAACAATTTATAATATTGCACTTTTATAATGATTATAAATAGGGATTGAGCTGAGCATCAGGCATCATCAACCTGGGGTCCAAGAAGGATAATTAAATAAAAACATTTAAAAAAAAAAAAAAAAAAAAAAAAAAAAAACATCAGATTCTAGATTTAGCCATTTTGGAAGAATATGATTTGCTTAAACACATCAGATTACATTAAATATACCAACAGAGCAAACTTTATTTTGACACACACACAAACCATGGCAAATCATCGCATACAAATACGTCTCCATGAAAATCACAACAGCTACAAATACTTCTCCATGAAACTGAGAATGATGACCTATTTATACATAGCATTATGGAACATGATGGGGCTTTCTTGGCTAGTGATGGGCGAATCTTTTCCGTAACGGCTAAAAATTTTTGAAACACATTGAAGTCAATGAGTGTCAAAATAATTTTGATGCACAACACTTTTTATGCATGCGACCATTTTTTTGTTGCTTTGAATTTTCGCTGCAGTTTTGTGGGTGATGAAACGTGGAAATTCGCTGCCAAATCCATGCCTGACGAATTTATTCGACCATCACTATTCTTGGCAAAATATTTAGATAAAGTTCTCTGATTACAGCAATCACACATCATTATAAGTATGATGTTCCCTAAAGAATCAGTTTTCTGCACTGGAGCTAAAGGGATACTTTCACTGGGATCAGTTACAGGGAGGGGCAGGAATTCAGCAGGTTATACATTGAATGATTGTAATGAGTAATTGGTTGGCTTTCTCTTCACCAACAGTTCCTTCACAGCTCTAGTACCACCTCCTCCACTAAGGTCTACTAAGAAAAGAGCCATTAATGTTATTCTAAATCAATGCAACCCCATGTCAGCTGTTCATCATGAGTCTCCCTCTTTAAATGAATTTGGGGTATATTGGAAGGAGCACACGTGATATATAACAGCTTGGTTTAACCATAGCCTGTCTAGTCTCTTTAATCTGTACCACTTTGTATGTTGTCTGTAAATATCAAGGAAGACATCGGAAGGGAGAGGGAAACTGTATGGGATACTGGTACCTTCCCATCTTTAAGATAAAATGTAACTTCTATTTATGCTTCTAAAACAAAGGCCAGTTAAATTGCATGTGCGCTGTGTGGGTTGTCTGGGTATTTGCCTATGTGTAAAGCCTAACTTGCAAGTAGGGGAATATGGAAATTATGTAAAAACATTGTTGTTTGTAGAGGAAAAGACAAAAGGTGGATATCGCCATGTGTCAGAGATAGGATAGACATACAATGGCTTAAGCAGACTGTTACAAACTAAAATTTGCATAAAATTACAGTGCCACTTGACATCATCTTGACCCTTCTTATGGAACCCATCCAAGACACCCAATTGTGATTATGGAATCAATATAGGCAAGCTATGTATACTAAAAGGGTTTCCCTTACCTTACACAATTGCACTGGCACTGGAAATGGCCTCTACTGCATCTGTTTTCTGTTTCACAAATTTTTGACGAAGCAGGTCAGATTCACCCATCACTAATTTTGACCCATGTGAGTACACAGGGCAGGAACTAGGGGTAGGCAGAAGAGACCTGCCTAGGATGCATTGACAGGGGAGCACTGGGCAGGTACCTGTCAAACTGTCTTCTGCCTACCCCTAGTCCATGTTCACTGCACTTCCTCGGTCTGTCTCCCTCTCCCACCCCTCCATCACTCTCCCTTGCCTTCCTCCCCTCCATCACTCTCACCTCCCTCATCTGTGCGTCCCTCATCTACAGTACATGTGCGCACGCTGTTTGTGGTCAGGGGCTCGTGTGCACAGTTGCATTCAGGGGCATGCACACCCACGGGGAGAGCGCAGTGGCTGGCAGGGTTGCCCAGGGCGCCCGGCCGGCTTGGCCCAGTGCTGTGAGTACATCCAACTTGTAGGATGTGATCCATCAATCAGACACCATCCTACATCATCCTAATCTTTTTTAGGTATTTTAGGTTAATTTATAAAACTGTGTGCAGTCCAGATTGATTCAGACAGTGAATGTATTTGCCCTGCTCATGGTTATATTTATAAAGCTGTATAAGAGTGGTGTATTTAATATGCAAACAGAATTATGAATTTGATTTAGTCTATGAATGTCGTAAGAGCTTTTTAAATATGATATAATCACACATTGTAAATATTTCTGTGTTTGAATAATGCAAGCAAATTTGATGGCTGAGAAAATATTTGCAAAACAATTACACAAAATGCAAATTTACTGTCACTGCTATTATCAAGCACACGAGCCTTGCACAGTGGTCGCACTCATGCAAACACCCGTCTCATTTGCAAGCTATTTGTGATTATTTGTGCTCAATGTAAATTCACATAAAATGTAAGATGGGCACAGCAGTGCTATGTTTTAGCATTCAGGAAAAAGCATACTATTGAATACTATTCTCATATCTACAGTTAGTAATGCACGTGTCAGCTGTTAGGGAGCTGTTATCCTATTACCTTGCCATTGGTCTGTTTGTTGCTGGGAGGGAAAACAGCAATTTACAGTGCAGCAGTTAATAGTGACTAAAGTTTATCAGAGCACTTGTCACATGACTGTGGGAACCTGGGAAACTAGCAACATGTGATTTATTGCTCAGAGAAGAAGGTATTGTCTTCATAATATTTGTCTTTATATTCTAGCTTTCAGAGCAAACAATTAAGACAATATTTGATTGCCAAAGAGAGCAATACCTAGCAATAAGGAAGCAGCATTCATCTATTCCTAGATGTTTTGCTATTATAGTCTTTTTTATTCATCTTCCAAAATGTCATTGATGTCACTTGTAGGTTTTCTATGGTAAATAGTACCTAAGCAGGCAGATAATGCATTGTAAGCAGGAAAACTTCAGAATTTAATAGCATGTTGACCATTGGTGTAAAAGTGTATGATGGCTCCAAGCATTACATGGTTCATGAACTTTCAGCATATAATATTTCACTGACTGAAATGGTATAGTGACCAAATAAAAATAAAACTATAAGTTACAAAAAAAGTGACATTAAATATTTAATAGCACTATCTACCTTCATATTAAGTGTTAACATGACACCCTCAATTACAAGGCTGATCTACAGCATTAAATGGAACATTGTCCAACAACATAAAATAATACAGTACCCACGCATTACATAGTAGAGTTACCCACAGCATTAAATTGAATTAACTTTCACTGAACACTAACATTGATTGGCATAGTGACTCCTAGCATAAAATCATACACTGCTCTCTGTCACTGAATGGCACAGTGACCCTCAGCATAAAATTATTGTTAAATGATATTGTGACCACAACACACAAGGGGGATATTTATTAAAGACCTAATGCCAAATTTTTTTTTTACTATAAATATAAAATCAGAAAATATTTAGTGAAAAAAAATAGCATTTTTCAAGATTTATTATATCGTGAGTATGGAAAAAGTCAGAATCTGAAAATATGGCATCTCAGACCTGCCAATGTTGTATATAAATCAATGGGAGAGGTCCCTATCCTATTTGTAAATTTCTGTGGTCTGCGCTGAAATTAGCCCCGAAAATTAGACTATATGATTATTTTTCAGGCAAAACTCAGCTCAAATTTTGTCTTAAAAAAATTAGCGATTTGGGGAAAAACTTTTTTTTTTGCTCGATTTTTTTATGTTTGTCCCCAATCTGATGAAATCATGCCTTTTTTTAATAATTAATAAGGTCCAATCTAGTTTGGTTGGACTTTTTTTATCAAAATACTAAAATTCGGATTTTGATAAATATGCCCCAAAATGGCAGAGTGATCTTTAGTTCATTACTTTAAATGGCACAGTGACCTTTAGTATAACATGGTACATATTGATGCTATTCATTAAAGGAACTTACATCCATGCACATTAATGTTATTCTAACATATTTATGATCTGCGCCATTGTACAAGGGCACAAAAAAAATGTACCATAATTATTACACAATAGCTTGATCCTAATTATAGTTGTATTCTAATAAATGACCTCTAGTGCTTAATGTTGGTTTAATAATGATAATATAACATTTAGGGATGAATATGAGGACAAGAAGTCCTGCACTGGAAATATGGATGGAAAATATCTCCACTGCTGCTAAATATTTGCCTTTGGTGCTCACATAGGCCAGGATGAAGGAGATCCACACACTGCAGAACAGTAACATGCTGAAGGTTATATATTGTGCTTCATTAAATATGGCTGGCAATTTACGGGCAAGATAAGCAACAAAGAAACTTACAAAAGCCAAAAAGGAAATATAGCCAAACATACAATAGAATGCAACTGTTGATCCCTCATTGCACTGCAAAATGATCTTCCCTATTCCAGAGCGAGTATCATTTTCAGGGAAAGGTGGAGAGATTATGAGCCAGAATGAACATATAAAAACCTCAGGAAGTGTACATAATATAAGAATATATTTAGGAACCCTAGCTCCAACGTAGTTCCTGAGTCTGCTTCCAGGTCTAGTGGCCTTAAAGGCAATAATAACAGTGACAGTTTTTCCTAAAATGGAAGAAACACAAATAGCAAAGTCAATCGCAAATGCAGCTTGCCTCAATAAACAGGACACTTTAGTAGGTCTTCCAATAAATAGTAAGGAGCAAAGGAAGGACACCAGGAGGGAAAGAAGAAGAATGTAACTGAGCTCTTGATTATTGGCTTTCACAATGGGGCTTTTTCTGTATTTTATGAAGATGTAAAAAACTGCAGATGTGCAGGAAGACAAAAACAGAGCAACGATGGTTAAGGCCAAACCTAGAATGTCCTGATAAGAGAGAAAGTCAATAGTGCGCATGATGCATTTACTTCTTTTCTCATTGGACCATTGGTCTTCATGACATTTTATACAAGTTTCCATATCTAAAATAGGAAGATGATGATATTAATGTGTGTACATAGAGATATTAAATGATAAAGCTGGCATATTAAAATGAATATGTTTAACATGTAACCAATCTTTTTTCTGAGACTATACTAATAGGAGTTTGACCTAACTACCAGCATTCTGAATTTAGCTCACTGATCTATGCCGTGGTGTATGTATTACTGACCCTATAGTTTTATCTTTGTCTGAATTGCCATTCTGTCTTTGGAAAACATGTTTTTTTTTTCAAAACACATCTATTAATAGTGCTACTCCAGCAGAATTCTGCACTGAAATCCATTTTTTAAAAAGAGCAAACAGATTTTTTTTATATTCAATTTTGAAATCTAACATGGGGCTAGACATTTTGTCAATTTCCCAGCTGCACCTGGTCATGTGACTTGTGCCTGCACTTTAGGAGAGAAATGCTTTCTGGCAGGCTGCTGTTTTTCCTTCTCAATGTAAATGAATGTGTCTCAGTGAGACATGGATTTTTACTATTGAGTGTTGTTCTTAGATCTACCAGGCAGCTGTTATCTTGTGTTAGGGAGCTGCTATCTGTTACCTTCCCATTGTTCTTTTGTTTGGTTGCTGGGGGGGAGGGGTAACATCACTCCAACTTGCAGTACAGCAGTAAAGAGTGATTGAAGTTTATCAGAGCACAAGTCACATGACTTGGGGCAGCTGGGGAATTGACAAAAGTCTAGCCCCATGTCAGATTTAAAAATTGAATATAAAAAAACCTGTTTGCTCTTATGAGAAATGGATTTCAGTGCAGAATTCTGCTGGAGCAGCACTATTAACTGATTAATTTTGAATAAAAAAAAAAATTTCCCATGACAGTATCCCTTTAAGATTTTTTGACCACAAGATTCTTAACAGTAGGTCCTTCCAGCTGATAAGAGGGCACCCAATCTGATTAAAAGAAAGGAGGTTCAGGCTAAATATTCGGAAGGGTTTTTTTTTTACAGTGTAGCTATGAAGATGTGGAATTTTCTCCCTGAATCAGTGGTACAGGCTGATACATTAGATAGCTTTAAGAAGTGGTTGGATGGCTTTTTAGCAAGTGAGAGAATACAGGGTTATGTGAGATAGCTCATAGTTGAAGATAGCTACACAAGTTGTTGTAGGGACTGGTTCCATTGGCATCTTGGAGTCAGGAAGGATTTTTTTCCCCTCTGAGGCAAATTGGAGAGGCTTCAAATGGTTTTGTTTTTTTTGCCTTCCTCTGGATCAACTGGCAGCTAGGAATGTTATATATAGACTTAAAAGGTTAAATTTAATGGGCATGTGTCTTTTTTTCAACCAAAATAACTGTGGTACTTTGTTATTATGTAACATCACCCCATGGAAATTTCTCGTCAGACTAGGGGGATTAACACAAATGGGATCCCATTCCCATAGGTTTTCTCAAAACGTATTCATAGAGCATATGTATTCCCCTATACTAATCACAATTATGCTGACAATGTGCTTGTATATTTAGTCTTAAGTGAACCCCAACATTTTCTTAGAGGATCTTTCCTTTTAGAGGAGTTTTTTTACATCCAAGCAGGTATTGCAGTCATATGCATGGGTTATCATTATATTGTCCAGTCATTTGGACTTTGGGGCCCTGTAAATTTAATTTTGTAAAAAATATTTTAACTTATTTAACAGACCAGCATTTAACATTTTCTACCTGGCACTGAGGATATTTCCCCTTCTGAGCACTTAACACAGTCATAGCAGCAAATATGTTTTCCTTCCATGAGAGATTTTCTATAACCTGGTGAGCAGCTGGCACTACAACGTGAAGTAGGGATCTAGGTATTTAAAAAGAAAAAAATGAATGAGGATAAACATTGGTAAGGTCAACATTAAAGGCCTAACATTTAAAAAGGAAGCTTATTTAAAGGAACAATTAGTGATGGGCGAATTTATTCGCCAGGCGCAAATTGGCGTGATTCGCTGCCGGTGAATAAATTGTGAAACAGGCGCAAAAATTCCCTGGACGCCGGCGCATTTTCGCCAAAAAAAGGACCACCGTTGTAAAAATACGGACGCCAGCGTCAAAAACGGACACCAGTGTCAAAAACTAGACGCCGGTGCCATTTTGTGAATATTTCACCGTTTCACGAATTCTTCGAATTTTTCGGCGAAGACGGCGAAACGGCGCAAATTCGCCCATCACTAGGAACAATAAGTAATCAAAACTTTTTCTGCATCAGAGTAGCATCTACCACCATGAATTCCAACTGGCATGGAGATGCTCTATTACGTAGAAGAACTAAGTGATACAATATTCCATGCATGATAAAAAATGATGCTATACCCAGCTCAGCACGGCAGAGGTACATGTCACACTGAACGCTAACGCTAAGTTATCAATTGGTCAGGAGAAGGCAGGGGTGAGTATTATAAAAGATATCCCTGCCCAGCAGAATTTACCTACCATAGACTGACAGACATTTCTATGAATTTGGTAACATCACTTTTAATGCCTTTGCAGTACCTTACATATATATGGGCCATTTAATATATACAAAAAATAGTTGATCTTTTTCTAACAGGTGTCTTCATGGTATTTAAGAAAAAAATGACATGCAACTAATGGTTGGGATGTAATGCCCTGGGCCTTTTTCTAAACATACAGAATATGTTTTATGATTTGATTTTCTATACATTTGTTGTAATCAGATTAAATCTTTTGGTTACATAAATGTTTGTAGTACCCCATTAAATCGAGGAGCCCAAAAGATAGCCTCTTTATCCATGACAAGTTCTGGAATTGAAGATGAAATGAAGGTCCCAACTTGTCTTTCAGCTACTGTTCCATTATGGAAAATGTTCCAGTTAAGTATATCAAAATGCCTCAGAACTTCACCTTTGTGGTTAAAGGAAATGTCACCCCCAGAAGGTGTTTTAAAATGGATTTTCTTCAGGTAGTGGTTTAACTATAACACATTAAGAATATTTATTTAAAATGGCTCATATACTTATTTAAGGAGAAGTAATACCTAATATGCAATTAAAGTCTAACAATGATTGCGCAAGGTTGCTGTATGTATTTACTGAGCATGCCCATATCTAGTCACTAGCAAAAGTCCATGAGGGATTAGAATTTTGGGAAAAACACTGTTAACGTATATCCTTCCTAAAGCAGGGCTCATTCTTTATATATTAGAATATCAGAATATAGAGCTTTTGATAACACCATTTTCAACTGTTCTTATATAAAACTATTGAAGGCATCAACATTTTTATTGAAAATAAAACACAGGTTTATGTAACACACAGAGATAGCATTTGCACAATACAATGTTGTCATGGAGGTATACGGGCTGCTGTAACACACTGACACGACTATGGTGCATCTAAAATACCTTTTAGTGGTCCAGACCCCATCCATTGAAAGCCTAAGTCTCTTTCCAAACCACGGTCCCTTTATTTTCAAGCAAAGTATCACCTGTGAGAACTACCTTCAGTCTGTCAATCCTAAATTGGAGCTTAGGGCTGCTTTTTATAGCTGACTTCTCACTCTTACACTCCTATGGGTATATTTATCAAAAAGTGATTTTATGGTATTCTTAAAGGCGTATTTATCAAAGGGTGAATTTCACTATCTCCCTTTGATATATAAGTCTTTAAAAATCCCATAGAAATGAATGGAGAGTGGCGGTAGTTCACTCTAGTGGACTGTAGTGATGTCTAACTTCACTCTTTGATAAATATACCCCCTAGAGTGTACTATTACAGGCTCTGTACCATCATTGTGTAATTGCCTGGCTCTGTTCCCATACTTGCAGAAAGAATCCCAAGGCACACAGGATAATTGCAAGCAAGCTGCCTTGCGTGTTTATTGTGAAGTGCAACGTTTCAGGGTCACGCCCCTTTCTCAAGCATCTTGAGAAAGGGGCGTGACCCTTAAATGCTGCACTTCGCAAGGCATCTTGCTTGCAATTATCCTGTGTGCCTTGGGATTCTTTCTGCTAGACTTTTTGTGAGGCGGCCGAACCTCTTCCTTCGTGCACCAGGTGTCATTATTTCAATTTACTAAGAGTGTGCGAGAGCCATAGTTGAACTACCACTCTGTTCCCAGACTTGCCATAAGGACTTGGTTCAACTAGGGCAGTGGTCCCCAACCAGTAGCTCGGGAGCAACATGTTGCTCTCCAACCCCTTGGATGTTGCTCCCAGTGGCCTCAAAGCAGATGCTTATTTTTGAATTCCAGGCTTGAAGGCAAGTTTTGGTTGCATAAAAACTAGGTGCATTGCCAAACAGAGTCTCAATGGAGGTTGACTAACAAATGACCAATCACAGCCCTTATTTGGCACCCCAAGAACATTTTTCATGGTAGTGTTGCTCCCCAACTCCTTTTACCTCTGAATGTTGCTCACAGGTTCAAAAGGTTGGGGATACCTGAACTAGGGTATTCTTCTTTACTAGGATATTGTGTCCTAGGCTCCCCACCAGCATCCACCCCTCTCAGCAGTTGGAGGCAAACAAAGAAATGCAATGTGCTCCATGTGGGTGGCAGTTACCCAGTAGGGAATATATCCCTACAGGTCCCTACAATACCATATCAGAATAGTTTAAAATGTTCATAATGGAATTATGGGTCAGATATTTCCCACTGTACATTTATGGAGGAATGTCTGTGATATATTTGAGTATTCCTGAATCTATTCCTTTGGGTACCACATTTGTCCTTCTTTTCAGTGGTAAGTGATCTTTTCCTTTTTTCTTCCTCTAATTCCTCTATATTTTATTACAGAATGAAAAACTGTAGCTTCCAAGTACAGAAACTGGGAATTATTCCTGAGCACAAACAGCAAATGTACAGACACTAACTTTACAGATATGCATAGATAAGTCTATAAAATATCCACCTTTAACACTGACATGTTCCATAGCCAGCATAATTGAGGAAGCAGTACATAACAATGGTCCTCTTCTGGGTAGCACTAGTGAAAAGTTCACATGAGCACATATAAATGGAGGGATATAGACATAACTGTGTGGCCTCAGTTCTTGGAAAATGGGTTCAACCAGGGAACTATTTGTGACTTGTAAATTATTATAAGTCTTAAAGCTTCACAGAATGTTATTTTAGCTTAGTTGCCCTATCCCTTTAAACAAGCACCTGTAACATTTATATTTATATGTTACTTCATACCTGTGTTGGCATCAGTCCATATGTTGTTTTATCAGAATACAAGATAGTTCCACCACTGGTTTTATCAGTATATATAGAATGAAGTGCATGGGCCACGGCATATATAGCAATGTACATACTGTATGTTACTCTGAAGTTATACACGTCATATCCATAGCTCTCATATTGCTTCAGGGTATGATTGGCATTGCATTTTTCATAAAACGCAAAAGATGAATTAGAAAAGGCATTGCATGCAAATATCTCTAACCAAACTGCAGCAGTGAATGGATCATTTGGAAACCTCAAAGGATTAGCCTTGTAAAGAAAGTCCTTCAGACCTGGGATAGTTTCATGATGAAAGTACACTACAAGGGACCCATTAAATATATTTAAATTGAGGCCCCCTAAAGCCGATGACAAAGGAGATAGCATCAGCCATACATGATTTCTGGTGTCATTCATCTGGACGAACATATTAAGCAAGATGGTGAATCTACTGTAAAGTATAACAACATTGGCGGTTGACTGTATTATGGTTTGCCTAGCTACTACTAGAGTCCGATAATCATTTTCAGCAATCTTAAATAGATATGCTACACATATTCCATTCTTAAGGATTTCATTCCTCATGTCTTCACTGTTCTTTTGGTAACTTTCATCATTAGATGTTATAATTCCTACCCAGTTCCAACCAAACATCTTGATGAGCTGGATGACTACTTTAAACCGGGCAGTTTCACTTGGCACTGTCCGGTAGAAATATGGAAAGCGGATTCTATCACTGAATGTAGGATCCACAGCTCCGTAACTCACCTAGAACAAACAAATTTAAATTGTGTTATATAAGCAAATAATACCCCTTCATTACTGACATTCCATTGGCCATAAAGCCTTCTATTTAACCAATAATTAATGCTGCTAGTCTGATGCTCCTCAGACTTCCCATGGTTTTCACTTAACCACACATAATAAGGTATTCATACAGATGAGATACTTTTTCAACCTGGTACTATTTCGCTGTGAAATTCAGGTTTTTTCCAGTGGCAGAAACCTTTGGAAATTCATGCTAGAATTGTGCCTTGTATCTTCCTCTGGGTAAAATAAGTGGTTTTTTTTTCCACCAGAAAAAATGCATTAAAAAACACATTATTATGCACCCCTTGTCTTCCATATCAACTATCGAAGCCCTCTACAGGCCTACCCATAGGCCAATGTGTTTAGGACAAATCGGCAGCATGCAAGCTTTTTTTGTGAAGAACAGTTAACAAGGAAGGGCAATGAATATGCTATGAAAATTTTTTTTTAATACAAGCAGTTTGGAATTTTTTCAGTTTCACTCATGTATTTGATATAAATGTCAGTAACACACATCCTTTGAGTATGCACATGCAAAAAGTTAAGCAGTCTCTTAGACAATATATATATCAGGGATAGGCAGCAATCAAAATGGTCAAGAAGAGACAGAAAGGTCAGAAACTGGAAAATCAGAATAGTAAAAAAAGCACTGGCACTTACAAGAGAGCACATTTGTTTTTGAATATGGCATCACTTGGCAAAGTAATAAGAAACATGTAAGCTTGAGCATATTAAAATAGTTGTCTGTGCACCCATTCAGTAATGGATCAATGTGCCAGCCTAGAAGTTCAGCAGCTCTTCAATAGTTCATGAGGGTTATTTGCTAAAATCCGAATTGATTTCATTTTTTAAATAAAAAAGCACAACCAAACTCCCATGCCCAATTTTACCTTATTTATTATTTAAAAAGCTTGATTTAATTGGTTTGGGTAAAAACTCGATAAAATTGAGTGAAAACTTGAATTGTACCATTTTTTCCCTGAATTTTATGATTTGTTGGGGCTTTTTCCTGAAAAGGCAGAATTTTTCGCATTTTTGCCTAAAAAAATCCAAAATGGTAGGACCTTCGGTCTAATGCCAGCGCAGACCACAGAAACTTCAAAGTAGGATTGGGACCTCTGCCATTGACTTGTATACTCAACCTCGGCAGGTCTGAGATGGAGGATTTTCTAATTCAAGCTTCTTGCTGCATAGGGCTTTAAAAAATCTTGAAAAATATAAGGTTTTTTTTTTTAAAAAAAATTAATTAAAAAAAGCCAGACTGGAGTTTAGTAAATAACCCCCATTTGTTTAAAATGGCCACATCCTTCGGATCCTTTCAGGTCATGTTTTGTCAGTGTTCAAGCTTAGTTTGTTCTTTCGTTGAGAAGTTTAGTTGAAGAGTCCAACTTTGCAAAAAGTGATGATACAGGGTTGATTAGTAATCATTTGTGATGTCTGCCATGTAATGTGAATCAAAAGTATTTACTAATCGGCCTTGTATTATGCATTTTATATTGTATATACCTGTGTATTGTCAGTCACTAAGCTCATGTAACTGACAGTAGTTCAGTGAATGTGCTAGGAATGAGCAATGTCTAAAAATTCAAAGAGTTAAGCATAAGAGGCAAGGTCCAGTTTTATTCTGTGTCTCTTAAGCTTATTGGATACATAGATAAGAATTACAAAGCAATATTTCCATTGTTAGCAAATTGAACATTGGAGAATAAAATATAGAAATGTGTAAAATCAATGGAACCACATTTTACTGTAGAACAGAGATGTACATAAAATTGCAATTATAAAACAGCTATTTGAATACCCTCAACCATATTGGTTCAGTAATACAGGTAATAGTGATTGTGTTTGCTGTTTATTTATTTATAATGACTCCTCTGCAGTTCAGTTTCTTCCAAGGACAACAATGTATTACATTCCATACCTGTGGAAATCCATATAAACCAGTAAGCTGAGACATGGCATTTGATACTGAAGACAGTAGGTGCCCTATGAATGCAGTGGAAATCCCTTTCTGGGTGCACCTGTAGTTAGGCACATAATTATTGCTCCCTGTCAGCATACTAAATATACTGCTAATTGCTTTTTTCTCATTTGCCCAGGAATCTTGGATATGAAATCCCAAGGTCATGTTCGGTAGAATATTTGGACTCTTGTTGATTTCCTCAATTGCATAAATGGCGGCCTGGAGGTGACGATAAAGCTGGAGGGAAGAACTAGTACAAGAAACATACATGTAAATTATATTTCAAGATTTTAATACATTTTATGACATTTGCGGTTTTCGAAAAAGTGAGTTTAGTTGTGGTTTCAAAAACCTCTAAACCTCTAAATGGGCCTCCATGTATAAATATAAGTTCTGTAAGACCACTTACTCTGTTGCTTCAATAAACACTGGTTAGTGGCAGATAACATTTTGCAGACGGCAAAGCTTCTTTTTATGTACAAATGTTACTGTATGATGCAATATTGGTGGTAAGATAATCCTATTTAATGTTTAAATTATTTTTTGCTAGGTGCTGTATGGGGATCCAAATTACAGAAAGATCACTTATCTAGAAAATCCCAGGTCCCAAGCATTCCAGATAATATCTAGTATTAGTGATTATAGAGCAACTGGACTTGCTAAATAATCATTGAAGACGTTTCACTACTCATCCGAGCAGCTTCTTCAGTTGCCAGTTGACTGGTATGGGAAGTGCACAGATCTGTACATTATGGAGTCCAGTTGCTTAGAATTACTTACACAAGATATACCATGACCTGGATGAATAAAAGTCTAAGTCAAAGTCACTCCTATACCTGTGAAAGCTATGAGCTTTTAGCTGATTTGTGTTGGACTTTACATAGAAAATGTACCCACAGTTGATTTATGGAGTTTATGGAATTTGATTACGTAGTTCTTGAAACTACTTTTTTTTACTTTTTAGATGATTTGTGAACTATACCCAGGGCTTGAAATGATTAGTGCAAATGGGCTGTTACTTTTTGGTGCACTGGATTCGAGATCCAGTCTTATACACAGCACATGGGCGTTTGGTCATGAATTCCCCTGCAGTGGATTTTTCATGTATTCCTCTGCAAGGGACAGTGGCTTAACTATCGGGGGAAGCTTCAACAGGACATGTTTTAAAGCAGCCCATTCCTTGCTATTATTTTCTACAAGCTATCTTACATCAACAAGTTGCATTCCACCTACATTTTTACACAATCAATTTTTTTATTAGAAATAACCTAGTTTGTTGAGTTTTCACTTGTTTAAACAAAAGCATGTGATTTGAACACACTGATCTGCCACACTGATCCTAATCTCCAGTTTTCCAATCCCAGGCAGGAAATGTATTTATTTTTGAGCTCGTACATGATTAAAAATTAAGATTTATATTACTGTTATTGATAAAAGGATTCATTCTTGGGCTACACAACTATTTTGTAAGGGTTTTTATATTTCTCTTAACCTACCAACTTGTTTTTTGGAGTCTTTTATTTCTGTATATAAATTATGTATATAAACAAGGGCACACTCTGAAGACATTGAATAATGATGTTAATGCATGTTCTTGAATGCAGACAAAACCTCACCAATATAAATGCCACAGATTCTTGAATAGTTTGATGAAATGCATATCATTTATTTACAAAATATGTGGCATGTAAAGGCTCCTGAATAAGAATAGTGCCTTCTGATTTTCTTTGACTTTTGCCTCTGGAATTGCAAAATAACATATACAGGTATGGGACCTGTTATCCAGAATGTTCGGGACCTGGGGTTTTCTAGGTAGGGAGTCTTTCGGGATTTGGGTCTCTATACCTTAAGTCTACTAAAATATCATATAAACATTAATTAAACCCAACTTCAATACGCCTTCAATAAGAATTAATTATGTCTTAGAGGGGATCAAGTACAATGTACTGTTTTATTATTACAAAGAAAAAGGGAATACTGTTGATTATAGTGGAGTCAATGGCAGATGATATTCCAGTAATTCAGAACTTTATGGATAATAGATCCCATACCTGTAATGTTAGAAACTATATTGTACATTCTGTAGCTTCCCAAATAGCTAAATATGAATTTCACTTCACTCTGTATTAAAGTACAAGCAGACATGGCGCAAGCATACAAGGTATATGATATATAACACTACAGGGCCATATTTACTAACATTTAAATTTCAAATTTTTTTTATAAATCTTTTTATATCTAAAAATGTGTGTTTTTTTTATTCCTGGAATAAAAAAGAAAAAAAAATGTAGGGCAGACTTCCTCATAAAGTAAAAACCATTATTTATTATTACATTAAAAAAGCACGGTGACTACGGTGGAAGGGTTGTCTAATTTGTTTTGTGAACACCCTT
Organism: Xenopus laevis; assembly: GCF_017654675.1. Lineage (NCBI taxonomy): Eukaryota > Metazoa > Chordata > Amphibia > Anura > Pipidae > Xenopus > Xenopus laevis. The sequence goes on along the minus strand of NC_054385.1, from coordinate 114,997,364 downwards.
TAATCATGGGCGTCATGTCACAGCAGCCACTTGTGCTTTTATAATCTAATAAATAGTGTTTTTACTTTATGAGGAAGTCTGCCCTATATTTTTTAATGTTTTTGTTCTGGATGATCACAATCTTAGTTCTGCTTGAATGCAGGCGCACTGAAATGTGGAGCAGGGGTCAGGGTTAGGGTCTGAATTGAGAGTCTAAATTGGAGTCTGAATTGTTATTACAAAAAGTTTTTCATTTCTATATGAAAAATACCATAAAAAATACACAATTTTGGCAAGTAAAAGTAGTTAAGCTCCTATAGAAGTCAAAAGTAATTGAGGGTTCCCCTGCAGGCCAGCAATCAAATAAGTCCTATTCCTGTGTAAAAATCCCTCCTGGTTGGCAGACTTTGTCTCAGTGTTCATTCCAGAGTTGTATTTTCCCCACAAAGAGACCTAATACCCTATGCCGTGTGTTGTGCAATTTCAGATTGACTGTATATGGAGGGGGTTTCTCAGTCCTGATTGATGGTATGATATTATTGATACTTCTCATAATCCTGTTATATCATTCTTATTTCAGAAACATACAACTGCTGTAGTGCTCTATATGTATATATATACATGACTGTAAGGGGCAGATTTACTAAGGTTCGAATGGCAAATTAGAATTTTCAAGTTGGTTTTTTGGTCAAAATTCACAATTTCGAGTTTAAAACCACCAACTTGAATTAGAATTTGAATCCGAAAGTTATGATTCCCCTCCAGTGGAAGTAACTCAAATTCGATAGGGAACCACCTAAAACCTGCCCTGAACCTGAAAACTTAATTCAAATTGCGTTTGAACTCCATTCAAATTTGATTAAAATTTTCGGGTCGGTATCATTCGTTCGAATTTTAAACATTTATTTTTTCTTAAATAAGATGCTATTCGAGTTTCGAGGTCATTCTAGTTCATTTGAGGTTAAAAAAAAAAAAAAAACTCTAACACTCAAGCTTTGATACATAACCCCCTAAGAGTTCTGAAGCCTATAAACATTTACTAAAATAGGAGATAACTATCTCTAGTGATGTTTAAAATCTAATTGCTAATTGGTTGCTATAGGAAATATCACCCGTGATATTTAACTCCATTGTTAGTAAACACAAGCTCAAAACTTTGCCTTCTTCTATGTAATATGGGCTAATATAAATATCAACCATTATTGGAGTGTTGCATGTATCTTTTTATGCAAATAAGAAAGTTTCACTTTTATTTGTCCTACTTTCTAAAGACAATTAAGGGGTTATTTACTAAAACCATAATTAATCTCATATTTTATTAAAAATATCATGCCCAATTTTATCTTATTTATGAATAAGAAAACTTGATTTAATTGGATTGTGTAAAAACTCAAATTTTTCAGGATTTTTTACCAAATTGCTCTACTTTTTCGTGTTTTTTCCTGAAAACCATGAAAAAGAAGCTTGAAAATCTAATAACGTTTGGTGCTTCTCCCATTGACTTATACAGGACCTCAACAGGTCTGAGATGGTGGATTTCCAGATGCAGGCTTTTTGCAGCATTGGGAGTTTTTTTTCTCTAAAAATTCATGTTTTTTAGGGGAAAAGTTGAGTTGAGATTTTTGAGATTTTAACATTTTAATAAATGACGCCCTGCATATAGAGACCATAACGTGCTAAGACAATCTTCATTTAGTCTTGGTTTCAAAATATTGGACTTTCTGCCCAGTCATTTGAAACCAAATTTTGTGTTTTGGTCTAGGATTATCAACCACAAAGGTGAATAGAATAAACAGGAGAGGACCGGAATTCATACAGTAGATAACCATTAAAAATAAATAGTGATGGGCGAATCTGACCCTTTTGCTTAGCAGAAAATGAGCAGAAATGCAAAAATGTTCAGAAATGCATTGAAGTCAATGGGGGACAATTTTTTCTGACAATTCTTTTCACCCATTGGAGTCTATGGGCGTAATTTTCATGGAGAAACCTGGTGAAAAATTTCAATCATCACTACAAATGATTAAAAAAACTTAGTTCAGAGGAAATAACAGATCCATAGGCAACAAAAAAAAAAGAAGACAGCAGACTTGTATGGTTTATGTCCTTCTGCAAATAATAATTGAAATTTGAATTTAGTTGTCTGCGTTACTTCTATAGTGAATACAGTTTTACAAGTTCATAGAAATATGTCTAAAATTGCTACTACTCACAGTGAAAATACGATTTTCTCTTTCTTAGGGCCAAATTTCAAGTCTGCCGGGCAGAAACAACGTAAAGCAAAAATATCTATTAGAATGCCAATCATGATGTCCCCTTCTTGCATGTAGCCTTCCACATATTGCCCATTCAGTGAGCAGGCAGGGAAATTAGGGTCTCTCATTGCAGTGGACTTCACTAACATCCAAGGAACAACAGTCCAGGCTTGAGCTTTTTAATGATGAACAACGGTTCATTTATTATACTCAATCAACAAATTTGCATAACTGTTTGGATGCTGCTCATCATCCTTCCCCAACTGGAGTAAAACATTTACAAATATAAATTCAGGATGCACATGACAAAGACTTAAATGTTTGTGATTCAGCAAAACTATTCAATTTTAGCACAAGGGATGCAAATACTGGAGTTTTGAATAGCATTTGCATTGAGTAAAATGTGTAACTATGATGATAACGTATTCTAACCATTATAAGGGTAGTAAGATTCAGGCTCTCTCCAGCATTCCATAGCAGTGTTATGCTGGACAGGCTGGGAGCACCTCCTTACAGTATCTTTTCCAGGCAGAGGCATCTTTAATAGCTCCAAGCCTAAATGTTCAGTGCAGACATGTAGGAAGTTTTTTTATCAAAATCTGAATTTTTATACATATAAAAAGTCTGACCAAACTAGAATCCATGTTTTGCCCTTATTTATCAATAAAAAAACACAAAAAATTGGATTGTGAGAAACTGCAACTTTTTAGGATTGTCGAGCAAAGAATCCAAATTTGACACCCGAAAACCACAAAACATTTGAGTTTTCACAGAAAAACCAGAGTCGAACCCCGAAAACTCCAAACATTTCATGATGGTTAAAACATCTTCAAATGTTTAAGGGGACATCTGCCATTGACTTTAACATGAATTTGTCAGGATTCAGACTTGGAACAGCTTTGGGATATAATAAATCACAAAAAAATGGGGTCTTTTTTTACATTGACTTTTTCCAGGTTTTCGGCATCTAAACAGACACAGCAAAAAAATTGTGCCTTAATAAATAACCCCCGTAATGTTCAAGAGTATTGAAATTGAGCATCAGACATCACAAATCTGGCCTCCAAAAAAAGGTAATTAGACTAAATTGAAAAAAAAAAAACAGATTCTGTTTTGGAGGCTAATATGATTCCTGTATTGCATATACAATTATTATTTTACATTAAACATGCCAAAGGTTCACACATAACTCAAGAAAACCATGGTATATCACAGCCCAATGGCTGAAAACTCATGTTTCCATAAAAAGGAGTATGATGACCTATTTATATGGAATGACATGGTGGGATACAGGGCCACCTTCGGAAATCACGGGGCCCTGTACGGCAACATTTTCTGGGCCCAAATCCCTACCCCATATCAGTAAAAAGGCCACACAAAACTCAGAGCTAAAACAGTAACCCCCCCTAAGTTATAAAAAGCCATTGGTGGCCCCCACACCTGTTATAAAGAGCCATTAGTGATCAGGGGCCCCCTGCAAGTAAAAAAAAAAACAATTATTGAAGGCCTAGGCCACCTCCGCAAGTTATATAAAGCTATGGGTGATCTCTCCCCCCTCTTTTGCAAGTAAAAAAAATACTGATGGCCGGGCCCCCCACTCCACAAGTTAGAAAAAGCCCCTGGTGGCCAGGACCCTCGTTAAAGTTAAAAAAAAAAAAACATTGGTGGCCAGGCCCCCCAAAATCAAAAAATGGCTTGCCAGGGTCCTCCCATACATTTGGCTCTTAAGGGGAGCCTGGCCATGCTTCACTTACTTGATTAGCCAGCCCCCCCCCCAGCTGTCAGCCTGCTACATACTTCTAATAGGGAATAGTCCAAATTCGATCTGAATTTAAAAAAAGAAATTTAAAATTGTGATATCAAAATTTATCATGTACTGTCTCTTTAAAAATTTGACTTCGACCATTCGCTATCTAAAACCTGCCGAATTGCTGTTTTAGCCTATGGGGGATCTCCTATGACCTATTTGGAGTCAATTGGTGGATTTTTTGGGGAAAAACTTCTAATCAAGTTCGATCGAATGCGATATTCCTTTGATTCGTGCGATTCAAATTCGGCCAAATACAGACTTACTCGATCAAAAAAAAAACCCTTTGACTTAATTTTGGTTGGTCTTTTTGAATTCGAATTTTTGAATTTTTTTGAATTTTGAATTTTTTCAATTCAAAATTTCGACCCTTAATAAATATGCCCCTATGTGTACTGTCAACCAGACCCACCTGTAATCTGCCAGTCCACATTGGGCCTACCAAATAACCAATTACAGCACTTATCGGCACCCCTAGGAACTATTTTCATGCTCCCCATCTTATTTTATATTTAAATGTAACTCACTGGTAATAGATAAGGTTGGGGACCCCTGATATACAGTAGACAGACCGTAATTGCTTGGCTTTGACTTCACCGGCAATCCCTTCATACCTCCACTAACACCTTCTCTTTTAAAAATTTTACCCCACATCAGCTGTTTATCCTTAATCTCCCTATTTAAAGGTTTCTGGGGTATCTTGTAAGGAAAATGAACTGAAATTGACCAAGTATATTGTTTGACCCTTAGGTTTTGTGCCACTTGGATGTTACTTGTGAAGAGCAAACTGTATATGTGCAATTTATACTTAAAGACTAGTGATGGATGAATTTGGGGCATTTCGCTTCGCTGAAAAATTCACGAATTACCTGCGAAATTCAAGAAGCGGCAAAAAAATTGCGAAACGGCAAGAAAAACGCAAAACAGTTCCAAATTTTCGCTGTGGTTTCACAAATTTATTCTGCAGCAGCGAATTGCGGGAATTTGCTGCAAATTCGCCCATCACTATTAAAGACATACTGCAGATATGTGTTATAGGGAACTTTGGAAATTATGAAACTATTCATTTCCTTGGGCTAAACAAAGGAAGTAAAGTCTGCCATCTTCTCTAATGTGTAGGCTGTTGGTGAGCATTTGTATTGTGCTTCTACTGTCCCTTACGGACCATAAATATATATACAAAGAAAAATATATGCATACATTGATTCTGTCTTGTGCAGGATTTTTAATCTAGTACAGGTTGTATAGTACAGATGCAGATTGTAGATGCAGTGGGAAATTTACCTGTGATCCTACAGCATAAGGAGAATCAGAATACCCTAAAGGGTGTTAGAACTAGGAAGGGAGGGATAGTTAATTGGGATACTGATACCCTTCTACTAAAAAAATATCACTTTAACCTCTGCTTCAGCTCCTAGGTCAGAGTTTCCTGAAGAATAGGGCCACAAATATTAGATAAGTACAAACAACCTTAACATCATGTTAGAGATTTAATACAAAGCCTTCAGGCACCAGCTTGTTTCAAGTGCACCTAAGTGCATCTATGCCTTCTTCTATTTACTGCCTGATTGCAGTATAGTACTTACAGTTCATTGTGCAAGCATGGTCTCTTCACAAAGCATTACTATGGTCTAATGATTTCATTTTTATTTATACATCCTTCCAGTCATCAGCATGTAACAAGGTGATCTAATAAACAGAATCATGTTTTGCTCTTCAGCAAATATGGCTGGAGGTCCTGTGAAATCATTTCTGTTATTTGTCAGTTATTGAATGAACCACACAGTGAACTCATTTATATAGTCAGAAAATGAATGTGTGACGGCTGGAAATAAACTTTCTTAACCGGTATTGAATGCTATTGCTGAAATTCCCCAGGAATGAGACATGTTATTTCTAGGCAGTAAATACTCTTTTGCTTTCTAATTTTGAAAACACTGAACTATAGTTGTGCATGTTCTTCACAAAGTTGACTTAAAGAGATATTGGAGGGAATTAAACATTCTCACCATTGTTGACTTGATGCAAAAGTCAATTGAGTTGCATGCGTGAGTGTGTGTGAAAATTTATGTTGTTGTTAAAGTTGGTTAAGGAAGGAATGGAATAACCGAAAAAAGGGAGCAGAGGGGAGTCCTCCATTCTGGTCAAAGTCAGAAATAGGGAAAGGAGCCTATGTTCTACAGGGTGAGATTAGACAGAAAGAAAAAGATGGTGTGTCAACTCAGAGCAGAGCCATTAGTATTTTATTGGAATTTTAATTGTGCACTTTTAAGAAGTGCTTGAAGGTGACGTCATCTTTTGGAGCAAACTTAACAACTTTTTCGGTAAGAAGTTTTATTACATTTACTGCGCACTGGTGCAAACTATAGAATTCGCAAACTTTCTAACACTGTTGGAAGTGGTCCCTAAACAGTTTCTGGGTTCTCAAAGGCTATATTAAATTAAAGACACAAGCATTAAAGTGTCCCCCTACAAGTTAAAATAAAGAACTTCGGTGCCCAGGGCCCCCCTACAAGTTTTGATGGTCAAGGCCTCCTACAAATTAAAGAAAAAAATTGGTGGCCGAAGACCCCCTACAAGTTTAAAAAAAGCATTAGTGGCCAGAGCCCCTACAAGTTATTAATAAAACACATTTGGCCAGGGCAGGGCACCTACAAGTTATTAAGAAAAACATTTGGCCAGAGCAGGGCCCCTACAAGTTATTAAAAAAACATTAGTGGCCAGAGCAGGGCCCCTACAAGTTATTAAAAAAAAATTGGCCAGGGCAGGGCCCCCACAAGTTATTAAAAAAAGAAATATTTGACCAGGGACCCTACAAGTTAAAAAAACAAAAAAACTGCACTTACCTTAGCCAGGGAGCTCAGGTGCCGGTATCTTCAGTTTCTTGTGCTCTGATTTGCCAGTGAAATGTAATTGTAATGAAATGTCATGTAATAAAGCAGCGAGTGTCAAAAAAAAAAAAAAAATGGTGCGAGTCAAAATTTTAACCCGTAGACTTTAATGGGCGTCTGCGACATTTTGCCGGCAAGCCTTTTCGTAGTGTGGGGAAAAAATTGCAATTCTGTTTGCACACTTATTCAGCTTTATAAATGTAACCATGTGCAGGGCAAATATATTCACTGTGAGAACCAATCTGCCCTGCCCGAAGTTTATAACTGAGCCCCACCGACTTATTATTATGTGCCTTCCTGATACCTTCCTTGAACTTTACATGTGCAGTGCGGGGTTGCCTGGGTGAGAATATGACAATGAGGAAGAGTGGGCATTTTATTACAATTATTATTTATTATGACATTATGGATTGCTAAAAAAGAGAAGACAGAGATAGGGCAAACCTTAAGCAAGCCATGTTATCTCTCTGCCATATCATAGTAAGAGATTTTCTCTAGATTACAGCAAGGGCTGGTCGATCATCTTAAAGGGATTTTGTCATGATTTGTATGGTTGACTTTTTATTTCTAAATTACACTGTTTACATTGCAAATAATTCACTATACCATTTAAAATTCTCTTGAACCAAAACATTTATTTGTTTTATTCTTTTTTTTTTAGCTGTAATATTGGTGTGAAGGCAGCCATCTCATTGTTTTTTTGCTTGATTCTGAACTTTGATAAGGAGGATGTAACTGCTTTGAGACAGCTATTGTTTCTCCAGTTACATTTAAAAGAACAGTAACATCAAAAAATTAAAGTGTTTAAATAAAGATATACTGCAGTGTTGTCCTGCACTGGTAGAACTGGTGTGTTTGCTTCATGAACATTACTATAATGTATAGGCTGCTCTATAGCAATGGGGGCAGCCATTCAAAGGAGGAAAGGGTCAAGTTAAACAGCATATAGGAGATAAGCTCTGTAGAACATAATGTAATCTGTTATCCACTATTTATCCTGTGCCATGTAGCTATAGTTTTTTTTTCCAATTTCCGCCATTGCTATAGAGCAGCTTGTTTATATGAACTATAGTAGTGTTTCTGAAGCAAACAAATCAGTTTTACCGGTACAGGGCAACAGTATATTATATTTTCATTACTTTAAAACACTAGGTTGTAGTGCTATGCTCATGTCTACCACTAGGTGGAGCTTTAGCAAGGCTAAAAAAATCTTTCAGTAGATGTGTCAGGTAGCTGCTGTCTGGTTAGCTGCCCATTGTTCTGTTGATATGCTGCTGATGGGCCGCTGTGGAGGGAAGGGAGGGGGATGATATCACTCCAACTTGCAGTTTAGCAGTAAAGCATGACTGAAGTTTATCAGAGCACAAGTCACATGACCTGAGGGCACCTGGGAAACTGACAATATGTCTGACAATATCTCTAGTCACATGATCTGAGGGCACCTGGGAAACTATCAATATGTCTAGCCCAATTTTTTTTGCCGTGCATATTTTTTTTTTTAACGCACACCACCTTACAAGTCTATGGGCATCATTTTTCTGGTGAAACAAGGCGAAAAAATTCACCCATCCCTATGTATAATCTGACAAGTAAGTAGCCTATCATATTAAAAATGCACGATCCCAATATACTTCACTTGCTGTTCTACCCAATAACCTACACATCACCCTTTCAACACCCATCCCAGACACCCCATGTGGACTCTGGTGTCTACTAATTTCTGCATAATAAGTTTCTGCACATAAACAAGATGTGTATCGTAAGGCATGTGATATTTCTCATTTACAGTTTTGAATATTTAGACTATGTATTTACAATTCAGCATTGTAGGATAGCTCTTTTTTTTTTTGCTGTAGATCAATAACTGCCCATATATGTTCAAGGACAACACTCCTTAAAAAAAGTCTTTATTTATTGATGTCAGTAGCTTAGCAGGCTTCTCTTTAATAAAATTTCAATTATTGTAAGGTTACATTTTTATACACATTCCCAGCATATGATATACAATGTCAAGTTGCAGTGTTAACGCATACAATTCTATCAATTAAAAACAAATATTACAATCTTGTTATTTTATTCTATAATTAAATATAGTTTGTTTATTAATAAAACATTTTAAAGGAACAGTTCGGTGTAAAGATAAAAACAGGGTAAACCAGTGGAAACCAAGATAGCTGCAAAGATACTGAACTGTTCCTTTAAGTCAAATTCCTGGGAAAGTTCCCAATTTTCCTATAGTCTGTTGTCATCACACCTTGGCTTAGACCCCATATCAACTACCTGGGATTTAGAGTATGTAGCCACAGTCATTAAAGTTCCTAGCAACTGGTTGATCTACACTACTATTTTTGGCAAACTTATGCTCTGAGTTTATGTTTTTAATTGTTCCTGTAGTATTACCAATAAAAAAACTACAAACATCTAATCCCATAAACTACATATGTGGAATTATAAGTACTAAAGTACTTAATTTCTATAAGAGTACAATTTAAGGCATGATACAGCTACTGCTATTTCCTCAGTACCACAACTTACAGCCATAATAATGTTTATGTACATTTTTGAGGCACAACAAGCTTTTGTTTTAGCATAGTTTACTTTGTCTACAATAGTCTAATATTCTAATATGTGTCATTAAATTTGCAAACATGGTCTTTCCATTTCACAATTTTAAGAAACATCAAAATGACTCAAACATTTAAGAAACTATAGTGAACTATTAAACAAAGTAGAGTAAAATTCATTATACCTCACCACTTAATATAATGAGAATATAAAAGGAAATAAATGTTTATTGGTCCTCATTTTCAGGAGCAGAACTTGGAAGAGGCATTTTCCCTGGCAGCAATGGGCAGGGGGTGCCATCAGAGAGGAGAAAATGGTGGGGAACAAGCAGGGGGTAGGGGAGTGTGTGGGTCAAGCATGGGGGAGGAATAAAAGAAGTGTGGGTGGTTAGGGGCATGGGCTCCATCTTGGACTCAACATTATGTCAGTACATTCTATTTACTGTAAGATTATGGTCACTTAGAGCAGGCTCCAAAATCATTATAAATATACATAATGAATAATTTAGTGACATAGCATGAAAGGGCAGAATAATGCAACCATAATGTAGAAGAGCAAATCCTTGGTAGAACATTATCACATACCTCAAGAGACACCCTCCTTATTGTCCTCCACTAGGTTGTCAGACAACTCATGTCTGTTGTGTACAAACTGGAAACTAATGAAGGATTCCCCTGGGGATATTCCCCCCAAAAATGGTAAGTTATTAAGTTTTAAAGTACTTGATTGCAGCCTGCAGAAACGTCCAGTAGGTCCAAGAGAATGTACACATCTCTTGTCTCAAATATGAATATTTGGAAGGCATTATGTTCCTCAAGATTATAAATACATTATTCAGCATAAATATATAAGGTATATGATGAGATATAGTTTTTGTGGCATCTATAGAGGTTTACACATGTAATAAAAGATACAGATCCTGCCTCCATAGACAACAACGATTATACTTAAAAGTATGGGGGCAGGTTGTGTCAAAATCAGGATGACCCATCTCAGTGATAGATCTAGCATGGGTTATTACATATATAGCTGTCTGTTACCACATCATATAATCTTTACCACATCATATAATCACACTGCAAATGAAGTCTAGATTTTATGGCACAGATTCTGAAATCAATTAATCTTTTTTTATCTAATGAATTGGTCCCATAGATTCTGATGAGTATGATCTGTTAGATGGTGATCTGTAAAGTGAAGACACCTTAATTAAACACACTTAATTATAATGGCAACGTCTAACTTCTACATATAGTTTTGCTTCTGTTTTGTTTCCACTAAATGACCTCTAGCACATGCAGGTGGTTTAAATAAGATAATAAAGCACTTAGGAATAAATATAAGGCAAAGAAGTCCTGCACTGGAAACAAGAATGGCAAATATCTCCATTGCTGCTAAATATTTGCCTTTGGTGCTCAGATACGCCAGAATGAAGGAGATCCACACACTGCAGAACAGTAACATACTGAAGGTTATATATTGTGCTTCATTAAATATGTCTGGTAATTTACGGGCAAGATAAGCAACAAAGAAACTAACAAAAGCCAACAAGGCAATATAACCAACCATTATGTAAAATGCACAAGATGATCCTTCATTGCACTGCAAAATGATCTTTCCTGTTACAGAGTGAGTGTCATAGTCAGGGAATGGAGGAGAGATTATGAGCCACAGCGTGCAAATTAAAACTTCAGGAAGTGTACAGAGTAGAAGAATATATTTAGGGACCTTGGTACCAACAAAATTCCTGAGCCTGCTTCCAGGCTGAGTGGCATTGAAAGCAATCATAACAGTAATTGTTTTCCCCAAAATGGAAGAAAGATTAATAGCAAAGATGAAACCAAACAAAGCTTGTCTTAACAAACAGGTCACCTTCATAGGTCTTCCAATAAATAGTAAGGAACAAAGGAAGGACACAAAAAGGGAAAGAATAAGAAGATAACTGAGCTCTTGATTATTAGCTTTTACAATAGGGTTATTTTTGTATTTTACAAAGATGCAAAAAACTGCAGCTGTACAAGAAGACAAAAACAGAGCAGTTACAGTTAAGGCCACGCCAAGAGGATCTTCATAAGAAAGGAATTCAGTGTCACGCATGATGCATTTATTCCTCTTCTCATTGGACCATTGGTCTTCAAGGCACCTCATGCAGTTTTCCATATCTAAAACAATTGAAAATAGTGTTCATATAATCTGACTAACATCAAAAGAAATTTCTAATCTGTGGTCCTCCAGCTATTTTTGAATTTCAGCATTATATCCAGTGTTGTCTGGCTACTTTTGCTTCAGCATTTTAAAGCAAAATTATTTGCATTGAACATTCAGCTACTCTGTATTTCACCATAGATCAATGTTTTTTAAAAAAAATCATAATGAATACCTGTAAATTTAAGGTTCACAAATAACACAGAGATTGCAGGGAAATTAATTATTTTAGCACTCTTCCAACTAGAATGGCATTGTGTATGTAAATCAAGCCATATACAGTACATATTTCAATACTGCCGATTTGGTCCAAATAGGCCACCAACAGTCCACATGAATAAGACCCCATGAATTAAATTCTAGTGTTTTTTGTACTGGATGTAAGTTTTAAAAATGGATTTTATAGTTGGCCAACAGTTTAATTGGTAATGGACCATCAGCCAAAGACCTAATCTATTTTTCATTATATAATTTGTTTGAACAATTAAGTTGATGCCACTTGACCATGAAATTGCTTACAAACTGGTCATTTATTTTGCAAGCCAATTCAAATCTTTTCTGCACTTTACATTTTTATAATAATTTAGGCTGGAGCCACTAAGGTGAAAGTTAATAAGTTGTCTTACCCCCCAACAAATAAGAAAATAATCAACAATTAGTAACACATTATAAGTCTTGTCTTGTAAGTCTTATTGTGACTCTGGTTGATATAGCTATACTGTATATATATATATATATATATATATATATATATATATATATATATATATATATATATATATTTACATATATTTACATAGTCTACTTCTACAGCTTTTAACCCATTTAGTAGTGATGGGCGAATTAGCGAAACCATTGAAGTCAATGGGCGTCAAAATTATTTTGATGCACGCCCAAATTTTTTCATTGCAGCAGATTTTTCACTAGCGAATATTTGAAAATATATTCACTGGTGGTGAAATTTTGTTGCAAATTCGCGCCTAGAGAATTTATTCTCCCATCACTACCATTCAGTTCTATTTTTTCAATCATAATTTAACTTACTCATTACTACCTACCTGGCAATGGGGATATTTCTCCTTCAGAGCACTGAACACACTCATAACAGCAAATTTGTTTTCCTTTCACCAGAACTTTCCTGTAACCAGGGAGACAGCTGGCACCACAACTTGAGGTAGGGGTCTAAGCATTGAAACCATAAAATAATTACATCAAGGTAAAAAAACATACTTTAAGCCTCTACAGAATTATTTGCATTGTATCATGTTTGTTGGTGTATATAGTTATCTGTGTTTCCAATGTAATTTCCAGACCTAGTAACAAAAAAAGGTATGTGCTTAATAAATAACCTGCTTTCTTTAACAAGGAACCACAGTCACTATATTACACCACGTGCTTCATCTGTATCTTTCACACTGTAACAAATTAATTTACATGACCTGGAGTATAGTTGACTGTGATGAATGAATGATGAATGACAATGAAACAAACATGTTCTTATTTATTGCAGTGCATATACAGTACCCGATTAAATGGAGGTGGCCAATGGATAGACTCTTTGTCAATAACAAGTTCTGGAGACCGAGAGGATACAAAGGTCCCAACGTCTCTTGAAGTCACTGTTCCATTAAGAAAGATGTTCCAGTTAATTATAACAAAAGATCCCAGAACTTCACCGTTGCCGTTAAAGGAAATATTATCCCCAGAGGAGGTTTTGAAATTAACCTTCTTTAAGTAATTGTGTAACTACAAAGATAATAAGTTGCCACATTAGCATAGCTACGAGCTATATAAATAACATACAATATATAGGCAAAGGATATAGGAGTAATTCTTGATGTCTGGGGGTGCAAATGCAAGAGTGCACCAAATGTGCATTGTTTAGTTCCTGAAGCACTTGCACCCCCTCTGTACTGAGCAAAATATATCAAAGTAATTTCTGGAATGGCCAGCCCTACACTGAAAAGTACTTGATTGTATTCATCTATTTGTCCTTTTTGTACAAAACGTCTTAACGTCCATTTAGAAATGTGTAAGCACAGATGTTGTTTTTGCTCTGTGGATGAATTATGTGGTCACACCCACACTGCATGTACAGCAAACAGTGATGTACATTTTATTAAGCCTTTCAAATAAATGATCACTGATGTTGATTTCCTGCATATTGTAAATTTACAGTTGGAGGCCTATTTTTTAAAGGACATTTAAAACAGCTGCCATATTAGCTTGGTGTGACATAACTTCCTGCCTAAGTCTCTCCCTGCTCACTCATAGCATTGGGCTCAGATTACAGCGGGGGGGGGGAAGGGATGGGGAGACGGAGTGAGGAGCAAACTGAGCATGCTCAAGCCCTCTACCTAAAAGTCTGATTAAAAATGGTCTAATGGGATCAGGTAGCTCCCATTAACTTCTGTGTGATTTTGAAAGCTTTTTCTTGACAAAGTTTTGTATTTTAGTTTTTTGTGGTTTTTACACTTAATAAATCTTAAATTTTTAGATTTTTAGAGAAAATCCACAAAATTTTAAAGAAAAAGTACAATTCAAGAAAAGAAAGAAATTAAAATTTTTGTAAATTGCCATCCTAAAGCAAAAGACAAAAGCTTCCCTAACTAATATTCTTGTACACTACAAGATAGTATTATTATTATTATTATTATTATTATTATAGTATTTATATACACATTTTATCATGACACTACGGGGCACATTTACTAAGGGTCGAAGTGAATTTTTGAATTAAAAAACTTCGAATTTCAAAGAATTTTTTGGGTACTTCAACCATCGAATAGGCCAAATTCGACTTTGATTCTAATTGAAAACACTTTGAATATTCGACCATTCGAAAATCAAAGTACTGTCTCTTTAAAAAACTTTGACTTTGACACTTCGCCACCTTAAACCTGACGAATTGCTATGTTAGCCTATGGGGACCTCCTAGAAGTTTTAAAAAGTCAAAATATTTTTTTTTGAAAATCCCTCGATCGATCGATTTTCTTTTTTGGCCGTTTTCAGTCGAATTAAAATCGTTCAATCGATCGTAGAAATTTCTATGATCGATCGAACGATTTTAATTTGACCGAAAACGGCCAAAAAAGAAAATCGATCGATCGAGGGATTTTCAAAAAAAAATATTTTGACTTTTTGGCCAATTCGATGGTCAAATATTGAAGTTTTTTAACTTCGAAATTCTACACTTGATAAATGTGCCCGTACTATGATGAAATATCATATATGTGACAAACTTCATAAGAAAACTCATACCTGTGTTTCCTTAAAGACCTGTGTTGTTTTGTCAGAAGGCAGGGTACTCCCAACAATGTTTTTATCAGTGTACATAGCATGAAGTGCATGTGCCACAGAATAAATTGCAATGTACATATTGTATGTTCTTCTAAATTTATTTATATCAAATGTTGAATCGAATTCGTGTAATGTATCCCTGGCATCACATACACGGTAGCTGGATGATGATTTCCTAAAGGTTTGCTCAGGCTGGCACTTAAATTTATTTAACCAAAACGAAGCCGTGAATGGATCATTATAAGGAGACCTTGAAGGATTAGCCTTGTAAATAAAGTCTTGTAGACCTGGTATGTTTCCATTGCGAGAAATTAAAAAAATTGATCCATTAAAACTATTGGTATACATGCCATTAAAAATAAATGGTGAAGATGCCAGGATTAACCATGCCACATGCTTTGCTAAGGAACTCTTATTAATAAGGATCTGCAGAAAGAGAACATTTGTGCTATACACGATAACAACTTTGGCAGTTGCCTTCTTTAAAGTTTTTAATGCAAACCCTATACTACTGATTTGTTCACTAACATAAACAACAAAGGCAGCACAAATGCCATTTCTAATAATCTCATTCTTCATTTCTTCACTGGCTTTCTGGTGACTCTCATCATCAGAGAATATCATCCCAACCCAGTTCCATCCAAAAATCTTGATGAGCTGGATGACTGCTTGGTACTGGGCAGTTTCACTTGCCAATGTTCGATAAAATAATGGATAGTGAATTTTGTCAGAGAATGATTTATCCACAGCTCCGTAACTCACCTTGGCAAAAATAAAATGTGTGGTTTATAGACAATATAAAGCTGTTCTCCAGATATATTGTGTCCTACGACAGGAGGCCCATTTATTAACATTAACATTGTTGAGGTTTTAGAAACCACGAAAAAACCAATTTCTCTTAAACAATGAATGCCATGTCATTTATTATATGCTTAGAATATATAAATTTAAAAAAATGATGCTCAAAGAAATACAAAAAAAACCCTCTAAAAATGTTTTGCAGGCATTTACTAGAGAAAAAAATCTTAAAACTTCTAATGGGGGAATGTAATTTCTTTCGTTAGTGAAATAAATGTTTGTGATAATAAGCGACCATGTTTGCATTAATTTTGACCAGTAACTGACCTCAACGACCTTGCAAAGTTTGTGACCAAATAGCTTTTGCAGTCTATCTAATAACATTTTTCAATAGCAAAGTGTATTTTGCTATTAAATATTTAACAAAACTCCAGAGCAAGGGTTAATTTTAACCTTTGCTTAGCTATAATGTGTGATTTAATATTCACCAGCAAATTATTTTAGCAGTAATAAACATTCACAAAAATGCAATTTAAAACATCACTTGGGATATTTAATTACATTCCCCTATAAAATTCTTAATTGATTAAAAATGGTCCAATAAGATCAGCTCAGCTCCAACTGATTTCTATTGGACCTCAACAGCTCAACAGCTTTTACTTGCTTATATTAGAGTTTTTTGTGGTTTTGTGGTTTTTTGTGGTTTTTACTCAAGGGGCAGATTTATCAAAGGAATTTTCGAATTCGAAATTCGACCATCGAATGGCTACACTTCAAATTCGAATATCGAAGTCAAATTTTTTTTTTACCGAATTTGAGCTTTTTGCGGGCGAGGTAAAATCGTTCGATTGAATGATTAAAACGTTCAGCGATTGATTGAATGATTTTACTTCGACTACAAAAACTTAATCGAATTCGAAGTAAAATCGAAGTTGTAGTATCCTAAAAAATTACTTTGAATTTCGAATTTTTTTATTTCGAAAATTCCCTCAAATTCACTTCAACCTTGATAAATCTGCCCCTTTATAAATTGAAATTCTTAGAGTTTGAGCGAAAACCCACAAAAAAAGAAAACAAAATCCAAATTTTTGTAAATTGCCCCCCTAAAGCAAAAGACAAAAGCTTCCATAACTAAAATTCTTGTACACTACACGTTATTATGTTGGCTATGAAATAGCCAACATACTGTTCTTCGAGTTCAGCTCGTTCTTCTTATTATTATTAGTGGTGCTTGCGAAGCAAAGCATCACTACTGTTATCTTGCAAACTTATTTTTATTCTTCTTCCGTATGAAAGTTTGGCGCGTAACTAGTCCCGCACCGTTTGTCCTAGACCCATGAATGAGGTGTCAAATCGTGCGGCTTAATCGGGAATGGGGTGGTATGACTTTTCTAAGGGGTGGGTGGTTAATTGCCCCTTGCGGGGGCAATTAACCACCCCGAAAAGTCCCATAGATTAACATTGAGGCCAACTTTTGACGGATTCTAGCGCAGAGAGGGAATCTTGTAGAAACGTTAAATTTACCACATTTGAAGAGGTTTGTGACCTGTGTCAGATGATACCCCACACGAGGGTATAAGTTTTACCCCCGGGGCAGGAGAGGTCCCCAAATTTGCCCCATTGACTTATAATGGGGAATTTATCGAATAATTAGTTTGTCGCAGACCCATGAATGAGGTGTCAAACCGTTCAGCTTATTCGGGAATGGGGTGTTGTGACTTTTCTGTCCTATTTTGGGGACCCAAAAAAGTGAGCGGAGCCGCAAACAACCAATCAGATTTTCCCTATTGACTTCAATGAGAAAATGTAAACAGCTGTAATTCTCACAGTAATAAAGCCAGAGCTCCCAAACTTGGCACCGTGGGTCACTGGGTGACTGCGGCCAAAATTTACCTAAAGTGGGCGGAGTCTACAACAGCCAATCAAATTTCAGCCATTCAATTAAATAGGAAAATTTTAAACTGCTGCCGCTCTTAGACGGTTAATGGCAGGGTCCTCAAAGTTGGCACAGTTGGTCACTGGGGGACTGGGATTAAAATTAAGAAAAGTGGGTGGAGCCAAAACCAACCAATCAGATTTCTTTGATTGGTTTTAATGGGAAAAATTAAGAAGGCTGCCATTCTCTCAGTATTGATGTCAGGGACCTTGAATATCACAAATGTGGTCGCTGGGGGTTTCCACTTCAAGTTTAGAAAAAGTGGGCGGAACCACCAACAACCAATCAAATTTCATTCATTGATTTTCAATAGAAAAAAATAGAAATGCTGCCATTTTTACACATTAAATGACAGCATTCCCAAACTTTGGAATGTTAGTCACTGAATGACTGTGGTTCACAATTAGGAAAAAAAGGGGCGGGGCAACAACAGCCAATCAGATTTGGGCCTGAGTTTTGCCACGGCAAGCACCACTCACATTTTCTTCAGGAAATGTACCTCTCTAGTTAAACCATAGAATTCTTAATGAATCAGATGAAAATTGAGCATAGGACTGGCCAGATATGGGATGACTTTGACGTAGTTGGCCAGCTTAAATATATTGCAATATATGGACAAACAATCCCTGTGTTGTTTAAAGGGTAAGGCATTTTTCAGTAGCAGTATGTACAAAATGTCTCTGTCTTAAATATATTGATAATGGGTTGAGTGCAGAGGAATCTTGTATTTGTCTATATGTATTTTGTGGTCACAGCCTCATTGCACCCCCGCCTAATGTTTTTAAAAACTAGTGGTGAGCACAACTTTCCCTTGTTTGTTATAGTTCTACAAGAGCAGTGACCAGCTCTATGTTGTAGCTCCCACCCCCTCCAACTATAGTCAGGTGATCCCACTGGTGCCTAATAAAAGGGCAGCCAAGTTTGGGAGTTTTACTTTGAAAGCAGCAAGTAAGTTGCAGGTAAAACGTATTCGTCCCTTTTATAAAATGTATAATTAAACCATAGAATTCTTAATGAATCAGATGAAAATTGAGCGTAGGACTGGCCAGATATGGGATGACTTTGACGTAGTTGGCCAGCTTAAATATATTGCAATATATGGACAAACAATCCCTGTTTTGTTTAAAGGGTAAGGCATTTTTCAGTAGCAGTATGCACAAAATGTCTCTGTCTTAAATATATTGATAATGGGTTGAGTGCAGAGGACTCTTGTATTCTTCAGAAACGACACCCTCTAGTTATTATTGGCGAACCCCATTTTCTAAATGCTACTCCTCCTACAGTTTTAGGGGTGCAAGCGCCAAACTTTCCACACTTATTCCTCTTATAGCAAAGTACGTTGCTTGTGCTTTAATAAGCGATCTCACCCACCCCGCCCCTGTGGCGACCCCCCGACGACCCCTTTTTTCCCGTTGAGATTGACAGGGAAAAATTTCAAATCGCTGCCACTCGTACAGTTTTGAAGATACAGTCCCCAAACTCGGACCACATATAGTTGATGTCACCCCGAATAAAAATAAGTATTTTGGGGGGGCACCCCAAAGTGGGCGGAGCTACAAACGCCCAATGAAAATTTAGCAATTTTCTATACGCTACTCCTCCCAGAGGTTTAGGAGTACAATTATGATACTTTGCACACTTGTTCGGCTCATACCCGAATAGGTTGCATGTGCTTTGTTAAGCGATCCCACCCTCCGTGCCCCTGTGGCGACCCCCCGACGACCCCATTTTTCCCCATAGACTTTCATTGGAAAACTTGAAACTTTTGCCACTTGTACAGCTTTGAAGTTACACTCACCAAACTTGGGTCATTTAGTCATGGGGTGAAGCTGAAAAATTCTGTCCTATTTTGGGGACCCACCCCGCCCCTGTGGCGACCCCCCGACGACCCCTTTTTTCCCATTGAGATTGACAGGGAAAAATTTCAAATCGCTGCCACTTGTACAGTTTTGAAGATACAGTCCCCAAACTCGGACCACATATAGTTGATGTCACCCCGAATAAAAATAAGTATTTTGGGGGGGCACCCCAAAGTGGGCGGAGCTACCAACGCCCAATGAAAATTGTGGGGACCCAAAAAAGTGGGCGGAGCCGCAAACAACCAATCAGATTTTCCCTATTGACTTCAATGAGAAAATGTAAACAGCTGTAATTCTCACAGTATTAAAGCTAGAGCTCTCCCAAACTTGGCACCGTGGGTCACTGGGTGACTCGGCTAAAATTTACCTAAAGTGGGCGGAGTCTACAACAGCCAATCAAATTTCAGCCATTCAAATAAATAGGAAAATGTTAAACTGCTGCCGCTCTTAGACGGTTAATGGCAGGGTCCTCAAACTTGGCACAGTTGGTCACTGGGGGACTGGGATTAAAATTAAGAAAAGTGGGTGGAGCCAAAACCAACCAATCAGATTTCTTTGATTGATTTTAATGAGAACAATTAAGAAGGCTGCCATTCTCTCAGTATTGATGTCAGGGACCTTGAATATCACAAATGTGGTCGCTGGGGGTTTCCACTTCAAGTTTAGAAAAAGCGGGCGGAGCCACCAACAACCAATCGAATTTCATTCATTGATTTTCAATAGAAAAAAATAAAAATGCTGCCATTTTTACACAATAAATGACAGCATTCCCAAACTTTGGAATGTTAGTCACTGAGTGACTGTGGTTCACAATTAGGAAAAAAAAGGGGCGGGGCAACAACAGCCAATCAGATTTCAGCCATTGACCTTAATTAAAAATGATAAACTGCTGCTATTATCACGGTTTAAATGCTAGGTGTACCAAACTTGGCTCAATTACTCACTGGGTGACTGCGGTCAAAATTTAGGAAAAGTGGGTGGAGCCAAAAACGGCCAATCAGTTTTCACCTATTGACTTCAATGTAAAATTTTTGATTACTGCCGTTCTCACAGTTTTAAAACCAGAGGTCCCAAACTTAGCACTGACCATGACTAGGTAACTGGGGTTAAAATTCAGAAAACTGGGCGGAGCTTAAGACAGCCAATCAGATTTCTTTGATTGATTTTAATGGGAACAATTAAGAAGGCTGCCATTCTCACAGTATTGATGTCAGGGACCTTGAATATCACAAATGTGGCCGCTGGGGGTTTCCACTTCAAGTTTAGAAAAAGTGGGCGGAGCCACCAACAACCAATCGAATTTCATTCATTGATTTTCACTAGAAAAAAATAAAAATGCTGCCATTTTTACACATTAAATCACAGCATTCACAAACTTTGAAATGTTAGTCACTGAGTGACTGTGGTTCATAATTAGGAAAAAAAGGGGCGGGGCAACAACAACCAATCAGATTTCAGCCATTGACCTTAAGAAAAATGATAAACTGCTGCTATTATCACAGTTTAAATGCTAGGTGTACCAAACTTGACTCAATTACTCACTGGGTGACTGCGGTCAAAATTTAGGAAAAGTGGGTGGAGCCAAAAACAGCCAATCAGTTTTCACCTCTTGACTTTAATGTAAAATTTTGTATTACCGCCGTTCTCACAGTTTTAAAACCGGAGGCCCCAAACTTGGCACTGACCATGACTAGGTAACTGGGGTTAAAATTCAGAAAACTGGGCGGAGCTTAAGACAGCCAATCACATTTTACCAAACGCTATTCAATGGGAATATTTAAATTCCTGTCAATCTTACACTGTTAATGTAAGAGTGCTCAAACTTGGTCCATTTGGTGAAGGGGTGACTGGGATGCAAATTTTTAAAAGTGGGCAGAGCCAAAAATAGCCAGTTTGTTTGAATGGATTTCAATGGTAAAATTGGATTGGCTTTAAATTTCACCGTTTTAATCCGGATTCTACCGACTTTGTGTACTCTCTAGGCACCGGGAGCGACTGGGCAAGACACCTATAGCGTTTCATAGCCAACATCCCGTGGTTTCTTCAGAAACGACACCCTCTAGTTATTATTATTATTATTATCATATATTATGGTTTTTACTCTTAATAAATCTAAATTTTTAGAGTTTTAGAGAAATAAAAAACCCACCAATTTTAAAGATTTGTGAAGAAAATAGAAATTCGAATGTTAGAAAATAGACCCCATAGCTGCCTCTTCACACGTGTCCACATCAAATAAATTTAAATTTATCTCCACAAGTTCCATTACACATTATGACATAGTAACTAGGAGAGTTGCAAAAAGAGGAATGTTTCCACCAGGGGCAGGATGGCAGTACTGCTGTTACAAAGAGGGAAAACTCTGTGTTGTCAGTCCTTATATGAGCATGAGTTTATTTAGATTTGTTGTCTGCTCACAACTATGTTCCCAATATGTGTTATGGGACTGCAATTAAATAAATTCAAGGCAAAGCCCTACTGTACTGCATTTTTGGTGTCTCTTTCTCACTTGTGTACCACTGTAAAAATCTAAATCACCCACATACACTTAACAGTTATAATCCCAGTTGCCCTTTGAGCTCCACAAATAACACTTACTAATCATTGATCTAAATGTTCTCCGCTAATAGTAATCTCCTAGTAAGTCCACTACCTTAGCCCTTCACTGTCGGGTCAATTTAGTTAGGGGCAAATGTATTAAGGGTCGAATATTGAGGGTTAATTAACCCTCAATATTCGACTGGGGAAGTAAAATCCTTCGACTTCGAATATTGAAGTCGAAGGATTTTGCGCAATTCGTTTGATCGTACGATCGACGGATTTTAATCCATCGATCGAAGGATTATCCTTCGACCAAAAAAAGATAGCCAAGCCTATGGGGACCTTCCCCATAGGCTAACATTGACTTTGGTAACTTTTAGGTGGCGAACTAGGGGGTCAAAGTTTTTGCTTAAAGAGACAGTACTTCGACTATCGAATGGTCGAATAGTTGAAGGATTTTTAGTTTGAATCGTTCGATTCGAAGTCAAAGTCGTAGAAGCCCATTCGATGGTCGAAGTAGCCAAAATAACACTTCGAGATTCGAAGTATTTTTTCTTCTATTCCTTCACTCGAACTTAATGTCAGTAAATGTTACTGAGCTGTCTTGATTATTTACTGTTTGGTAAAATACTACAAACACAATTTATGTTCTGTGCTGGAATTCCTTCTGAGCACTGCATCTACTACATAGGACTTGACTTTAAAATTCCACTTTATCCAGTAACAAATCAATACCAACTTTGTTCCTATGCCTACAGAATCTAATATTGCATTTTTCTTTGAAGAACTACCTTAACAAAGAGGCTCTTTCAGTATTAGCATTTTCAGATGCCCCCCCCCCATAATTCTGGATTTTCAACAGTATTAGCTTATGATATCTTACACTTCATGCCACATAAAACATCTGGTGCATAAAGCCAAAAATATATGCTTTGTTAATCCTGTTAAAGCTGGTTGTTGTATTTTACCAAAGTTCAATGAAAGTATGTATATTTGCACAATTACTGTTTGGTTTGCCACAGTTATATTTGAATTAAAATGTTTGCACTTTAGAAAAATACTTAAAAGGTTATTATGGGTTATCCCATACCTGTGGAATTCCAAAGATGCTATTAAGTTGGTATATGACATTTGATATGGAAGAGAGCAGATGTCCTACAAATGCACGAGGAGTTCTTTTCTTATTGCACTTG
This sequence comes from Xenopus laevis, assembly GCF_017654675.1. Taxonomy (NCBI): domain Eukaryota; kingdom Metazoa; phylum Chordata; class Amphibia; order Anura; family Pipidae; genus Xenopus; species Xenopus laevis. The sequence goes on along the minus strand of NC_054385.1, from coordinate 114,974,035 downwards.
TAGTTAGGCACAAAATTAGTGCTCCCTGTCAGTATACTAAATGTACTAGTAATGGCTTTTCTCTCACTGGCCCAGGAATCATGGATATGAAATCCTAAGGTCAAATTAGGCAGGATCTTCTGGTTCTTGTTGATCTCTTTAATGGCAAAAATGGCAGCCAGAAAGTGACGGTAGTTTTGGAAGGCAGAACTTAGGCAGGAAAAAGCACAAAATATTACAGTTAGACAAAGGCCTCAAAGACAAGATGTGTAGTATTATGAATCCTTTGGGTGCTTGGCTTGCAGTTAGTGCTTGTTGAGGTTAGATGGGTATACTAGTAAAATTTACACTTCTCAAGTCTGAGTGCATACATTTTTTTTGTCTTTGGTTCCTCTTACTTACTCCATTTCTCCACTGAAATCATCAGGTTCCAATTCAGCACTAGGGGCAGAGCACAGCCAGACCCAGGACACAAGTGTAGAGAAAAATTAAAACAGACCAACTACTGAAAATTGGGACAATCCACATTAAGGAGAACTATTGACTATGTTTTTTTTTTCTTTTTTACTGTGTTCTTTTTTTCTTTTATTCCTTGTACTTACTCCATTACTCCATTTATACTCCATTACTCCACTTAACCTATCAGGTTCTAGTCCAGCACTAGGTGCAGAGTACAGCCAAACCTAGGACACAAGTGAAGGGAAAAACCACAACAGACCAACTACAGAAACTTAGCACACCCTAACAACTAGTGAATATGTTTTTTGTTTTTAATTAAAGGAGGTTGGGTTAGATACATAGTATGAAAACCAGGGCATGGCTCAATTGAAGATACAAATGACTGGAGATTTTGCAATAGAGGGAAGTCAAACAATCAATCAAATCAAATCCAGCAAATCAATAGCACAATCTTTCCAAATGATGACTCCATAGCTGAAACACTACTGTCTTGTATGAATTATCATAGAGCTTACACAGGCCTGTTTAAAGGGCCAATACCAATGAACATGATCAACATGAGTTTAATGAATAGGGCCTGTACATAGAATACTTTTTTGATTATTGTATTAATCCCAAAAAACTATGTTTTTTTGTTATTTCTTGAGATAAACAGATTTAATTTTGAAATTTGGAATAAGTATATGTTTGGTCCTTGAGAGCTAGATAATTAGATGCACAATTAATCCCTGCTGCATGATGGGGTAACAAAACAGTTAAAACAAAGGGACGAGAAGGATTAATGATGTATACTGGTAATTTAATTATCTACTTAGCAAGAAGCAAAAAATAGAACAGCTTCAATTTAGTATTAGTGGAACAATGTTTTGCCCATACCATGAACAGAGAGAGAAGCCATAAAATGATGTTAGCAAAGTTTTCCTTAAAGGAACATTTCAGTGTAAAAATAAAAACTGGGTAAATAGATAGGCTGTGCAAAATAAAAATGTTTCTAATATAGTTAGTTACGCAAAAATGTAATGTATAAAGGTTGGAGTGACTGGCTGTCTAACATAATAGCCAGAACACTACTTGCTTTGCAACTATCTAACTCTAATTTAGACCACAACTTTAAGTGGGGGGGCATAACTGTTCAATGAGTTTGCAATGAATCCTTAGCTCACAGGTCAGGCCTTGTGCCCCACTGCCACTGACCAATCAGGGGAAACCATGAGAGCTGCAGAGCAGTAAGTAGTGTCCTGGCTATTATGCTATACATCCAGTTTCAATCCATATTGAAAACATTTTTTTTTATTTTGCACATCCTGTCTATTTACACAGTTTTTATTTTTATTGAACAATTCCTTCAAGGTGAAAAAGAAGCACCAATAAAGGAAGGCTACCAATAAAAATGACTAAGAAACGTGGTTGCTGAGCTCTAACACCTCACAAAGCAGATAAGTGTTCAATTGCTCAGCACACTTGGCCACATTCTGAAGAATTGCAGCAATAAGGAGAAAATAAAAAGGAACCACACTTACTTGGAATTTAAGGCACTTTGCCCTTAAAGCACATTTTAAATAACATATTGTTGAATTGGGGAACCTTGGGCCCAACAGATGACCTGATCTCAAAAACAACGGCTGCAGCTGTAACCCACTGCCAGTACTGGTCTGGTAAACCAGTGCAATACGCCTAGATTTCATTGATTAATGTGTTAGTTGGTTAACAGCAAAGTGTTTAGTGAATATACAAAAATGTAAACTAGTCTATTTAAAATATTTAAATTTAAATTCAAATTTCAATAAAACTGCTTCCATGTGTAAATGTAAAATTGAATCTTTCTTGAAACCTTCCATTCATATAAATAATGCAGTTATATACATTGTTATGCCTCCAGCACTTTTTTATTGTTTGTATTGCATCACCTTGTCATTTACCTATATGGTTATGCCTTTTCTATAGAAATGTCCTTCTTAGGCCACCATACCCCTACCATGTGATCCTGTGTAATACCACGAAATCATCACTGTAGCTGCCATCTTCATATTGTTCACAGCTAGCGCATCCCTATCTGCAGCAATCCTTACCCATCCAGCCTCGTGGTAGCATCGTTGGTAGGTATTGTTTATAGTCCAAGCCTATCTATAAAGGCAGATAATTATTTACTTGTTTTGTATATTAAATGCAAGTTTATATCTGTTATATTTGCAGCTACCTCATGGCCCTACTATACAGTATATGTTTCTCCCTAGTAGTGATGGGCGAATTTGCGAGAAATTTGCGAAACGGCGAAAAATTTTCGAAACGGGGCTGGCGTCTAGTTTTTGATGCCAGCGTCCGTTTTTTTGACAACATTTTTTTTTGATCCTGCGAATTTGCACCTGGCAAATAAATTCGCCCATCACTACTCACTATCTAGGCCTTATATTATATGCAGATGCCTCTCACCCCTTTAGTTTAATATATGCTACATAGTGTTTATGTATTTATAAGCTATGCTATATTGTACAGCCTTACTAAGCACTGTCATTTCTGTCTTCCCCTAGTTTTACACCTTGCCCTTTGTTAATACAACTGAAGCTCAATATCCCGTGTCAGTGTCAGAACTTGCAATACCTAGAAAAGATCATATATTTTTGTGCCGGGTGGGCTGTGAAGTTTTCTTGTTGATAATCCATTTTAGTGAATATATCTAGGATGATCCCAATCATGATGTCTCCTTCCTGCAGGTAGCCTTTCGCATGATTTTCATATTGTGCATATTGTGCATATTGTCTATTCAGTGAGCAGGCAGGAGAGTTGAGGTTATTCATTGTTGAGCAAGGGAATGGTATCAACATCCAAATAATGACAATCCAGGTAATAGATTTCATTATTATACTCATAATACTCATCATTATGCAATGGCCATGACTGGTCTGTGCATTTTTAACATTTTGCCCCTATAGTGAAACATTAAAGAAGAAAAATGTATTTATAGCAGTAGTGGCAACATGGCTAGTGTTCTGCAAGTCCTCTAAGCTAGGGATAGCAGCTGGTGGATATTGCTTATTGGAAGGACTGAGTGACAAGGCCCCAGGTTTATTGGTTCATTCAATGCTTTAATATGACTCACTGAAAAAGATTTAACCAATGCAAACCAGAAAGTCAAGCAACGCTCACCAAATTATTTTTGAGGTACAGGTGCACAGGTCCCAAATGTGCAGTAAAGGGAGAAAAATATACACAGATATCAAGGAGTGATTGAGTTGGTTCTTAAAATGGAGCACAATGAGGTGACATTGCATTCTAATAAAGCCAGTCTAGAGAAGAGATCAATAGATCAGGTATTTTTTTTTCTCTAGCTGGTATTTAAACAAAAATATGCATCAGAAATGGATTCATGGAGTAGGGGATATCTGCAAGAGGTACAAATTAAAAACAGGGATATATATATATATATATTTTGAAGTTAATCTCAAAAATTTTACATCCCTCACATCCCCCACTAGCTTGGAGGTTGTTACATTATTGTATAACTGATGTTATTACAATTGAGAAAGTTGTTTTAAAGGTCAGACTGAGATCTCTTTACAAATCTCAAGGTTAGAGGTCCACAATTATTGAGACAATGCTGTTATAGATTCTTTTGGAACCCTACAGAACAGTAACAGGCAGGGATGAATACATTCTGGCAAAGTTTTGCAGTTTTCCTGCAGCTTCAAAAAAATTTTGGTGAAGAGAAACACTGCAGTTTTGCTTGTAACTTGTAATGGGGAGCATATTTTATATATCTGTAAGCTTGTTAAATGCTGAATCACAGAGAAGCTGGAAGCCTAAATCTCCCTTTGTTTTAGATATTTTTTTTTTTTTTAAATGTTATAATATATTCCTCCAACATATTGAAGCCTCCTGTACTAGATTATCTCATTAATAAACACAATTTATGAACACATGTGAAATTTGTGGCTTTTCTCTAATTGTCTGCAAACAGTCTGGTACTTACAGTGATAAAGACCGATTAGATCTACGGAATTGAGTGATCATTTGTATTGTCCATCTTCATTTTATATCCTTCAATTCAATGGCACACACCAGTGTGTTTTAATAACACAGATCAATTATTGCTCAAGAAACAGTTCTGTGGTCTGTAAATTATCCAGTAATTGTAAATGCATAGTGAGCGGTGAAGTCATTTATATAGTTTGAAAAGGACAGGATCACGACTGCTCTGAAAATAAATTCTCCTTTCAATGTTTATTATATTTTATTTGGAAATTCCCCAGGAATAAGACATGAGGTTATTCTGACTAGGCAGTAAATATCTGTTGCTAATGCAAAAATAGATGTTCAGTTTTTTTATGTCTTTTTATACTGTAGACTTGTATTTTTTCAGACTTTAATTTTTCCACTTATTCCAGTTGAATCAATGGTCATAACTATAATTCAAATCTACTGCTTTGCTGTAAGAGATGGACCATACAGGATTTCACCATTCAGATTTGCATTTGATTTCAAAGGAAGGAAATAGATTTGAGTGACACTATAACATAACTATTGGTATAACTGTGATAGTTGCAATACAAATACTGGTTTGTATTGACTGGGGCGGCTGGGAAACTGACAAAATGTCTAGCCCAATGTCAGATTTCAAAATTGAATATTAAAAAATCTGTTTGCTCTTTTGAGAAATGTATTTCAGTGCAGAATTCTGCTGGATCGGCACTATTAACTGATATGTTTTGGAAAAAAACATGTTTTTCCATGACAGTATCCCTTTAAGTACGAATTGTCACCAGTGACCCCCTTGCCACACGCCGTGCCACTTTGTCAGGCGCCAATCCGTTACCACTACACTAATTCATTCGCTAAATTGGAAAGTTGTGTCCTGGGCACTGAATGCTGGCAGTGCAAGCATTTCAAAGAAAACTGATGCTAACATTCATTTTGCCTAGCGAAGCTTTACTAGCACTTTTGCATTTAGGTTAATTTGAATAGGGTGGGTATATTAAAGTTGTATGAACGTCTTTCATAGTATTATTATTATTATTATTATTATTATTATTATTAACATGTATTTATATAGCGACAACATATTGCGTAGCACTGTAAAGTAAATGTGATTATACAACTAAATCACATGAATTATATACATAGTACATATGGAGTTACATACATCACAGTCAATACCGGTACAAAAGGTGAGGAAGTCCCTATGCATAGGCATACAGTCTAAAGGGAAGGGAGTAATACACAAGGTGTGAGAGTGGGCAAGATTGAATTAAGTGGGTGAGAAATGTGGTACTGTATGTGGTGTTGCATTTGGTAGTTAAGCAGAGTGAGGGTGGGCTTCTCGAAAGAAGTGCATTTTAAGAGATTTCTTGAAAGCAGAAAGGTTGGGAGAAAGTCGGACAGACCGTGGGAGAGAGTTCCAGAGGAGGGGAGCAGCCCTTGCAAAGTCTTGAATGCGAGCATGTGAAGAGGTAATGAGAGAAGAGTTGAGTAGCAGGTCAGTAGAGGAGCGTAGTAAGCGGTTGGGTGAGTATATAGAGATGACTTTAGAGATGTTGGGTGGGGCAGAGTTATGAAGTGCTTTGAAAGTCAGTGTCATTAATTTGAATTTGATTCTGAAAGGTAACGGAAGCCAGTGCAGGGATTGACAGAATGGCGAGGCAGAGGAGGAGCGGTTGCTGAAGTGTATGAGCTTCACAGCAGTGTTCATTATGGACTGGAGAGGTGACAATCTCTGGAGGGGAAGGCCAATTAAAAGAGAGTTACAGTAGTCTAGACGTGATATAACGAGAGAGTGAATAAGAATTTTGGCAGCATCTTGGGTGATAAATGATCGTATTTTGGATATGTTCCTTAGATGGAAGTGACATGATTTAATAAGTGACTGGATATGAGGAGTGAATGACAGGGCAGAATCTAGGATAACCCCAAGGCACCGGGCCTGGGGAGAGGGGGTGATAGTGGAATTGTTAACTATGATGGATACTTCAGGGATGTTACTGGTGTTAGTTGGAGGAAAGAGAACCATTTCAGTTTTAGAGAGGTTTCATTTAAGGTAGCGTTGCAACATCCAGGTAGAGATAGCGGACAGGCAGGAGGAGATGCGAGTTAGGAGTTCTGGGTTGAGATCAGGAGATGAGAGATAGATCTGAGTATCGTCAGCATACAGGTGGTAGTGAAAACCATACGAGTTGATTAATTTGCTGAGGGAGGAAGTATAGAGGGAGAATAGTAATGGTCCGAGGACAGAGCCTTGAGGAACTCCAACAGAAGCAGGTAGGGGAGAAGATGATACTCCGTTGTAGGAGACACTGAAGGAACGATTGGTGATGTAAGAAGAGAACCAGGACAGGGCTGTGTCAAGAAGGCCAAGTGAATGGAGGGACTGGAGGAGGAGAGAGTGATCTACAGTGTCAAATGTGGCTGAGAGAGAAATGATTGTTGGCTTAAGCAGTTAAAAGATCATTAGTTAGTTGAGTCAGGGCAGTTTCCGTGGAGTGTTGTGGATTAAAACCAGATTGTAGGGGGTCCAGCAGGTTATTGTCAGAGAGGAATGAGGTTAGTCGGATGTAGACTAGGTGCTCAAGTAGTTTAGAGATGAAAGATAGCAGAGAGATAGGTCGGAGGTTGTCAAGATTGGAGGGATCAAGAGAGGGTTTTTTCAGAATGGGGGTGACAAGAGCATGTTTTAGTTGAGAAGGAAATAGTCCAGTTGAAAGTGAAAGATTAAATAGGTGAGTTAAGGCTTTGATTAGACAAGGATTGGTATTGCGGAGAAGCTTAATAGAATCGTTCGAATCATTCGATTTGATTGAATTTGATCGAATTTGACCCATTCGATGGTCGAGGTAGCCAAAAAAAATACTTCGAAATTCGATTTTTTTTTTATTCGAATTGTTCACTCAAGCTTAGTAAATATGACCCTATGTTTATGGGGACTGTGTACCAAAAATATGTTGCTAATTCTGAACATAGTTGGCACTCTTGTGTTGAAGCTTTTCATTGCAAATTAAATGTAACCCTTTCTGGCACACTCCTTTAGAACATGATAACACTCTCAGTGTACAAAGAGCATGCTGGTGATCAGGCAAAGATGGCAACCATTTTCTATACTAAAGGGGAACTCTGGCTTCCAAACCAAAATTTGATAAAGAGGCCCACACAACTTAAAAAAACCCTAATATATCCATCACAGTTACCTGTTTCTTAAAAAAGTATGAATAAATGCCATTAACTATGCTGAAATCCAGCTGTTTAACAGTTCTACTCTTTCTGCATCATTTGACATCCTGACAGGGAAGGAGGGACTAAACACTGACGTTACAAATGGTAACAACTACTCAACAGCTGACAGACAGCATGCAGGAACTACATAAGCCACAATGCATTGCAATGTGCTGTTCCATTCCTTATTGAAATCACATGTGCAGGGAATTGTGGGGTTTGGAGGATGCAGACTAAGGAAACTGTCCTTAGTCTGCATCCTCCAAACCCCACTATTCCCTGCACATGTGACTGTTGATAAAAAGTAACAGTAGTCAGCCAGCTCAGCAAAGTAGTCAGCCAGCTCAGCAGGAGAGCAGGGGGCTAGGCTTATGGAACTGTCAGAAACCATTAAAACTCATGAAAAGTCTGCATATTTTTTAACAGATGTATACTGCAAAGTTGCTTGCGTGTAGATTCTCTTAATGACATTAAGGGGCACATTTACAAAGCTCGAGTGAAGGATTCGAATTAAAAAAACTTCGAATTTCGAAGTGTTTTTTGGGCTACTTCGACCATCGAATGGGCTACTTCGACCTTCGACTACGACTTCGACTACGAATCGAATGATTCGAACTAAAAATCGTTCGACTATTCGACCATTCGATAGTCGAAGTACTGTCTCTTTAAGAAAAACTTCGACCCCCTACTTCGGCAGCTAAAAGCTACCGAAGTCAATGTTAGCCTATGGGGAAGGTCCCCATAGGCTTGCCTGTGATTTTTTGATCGAAGGATATTCCTTCGATCGTTGTATTAAAATCCTTCGAATCGTTCGATTCGAAGGATTTAATCGTTCGATCGAACGAATAATCCTTCGATCGTTCGATCGTAGGATTAGCGCTAAATCGTTCGACTTCGATATTCGAAGTCGAACGATTTTAGTTCCTAGTCGAATATCGAGGGTTAATTAACCCTCGATATTCGACCCTTAGTAAATCTGCCCCTAAGGGTGGATTAGAGGGATATGCACAATATTTAGACCCAAAGCAATCTCAAGGTGTATGTTTAATTTTTATGCCATCCACTATGGTGGATTTTAGGTCATGGATAAATGGCCATAATGTCAGCCATAAAAAAATCATTTATCTAATCCGCTTACCCTTCCTCCCTATTTAAAATAGTAACATATTTGTTGTTAATTTAAAAACACACATTCTTAACACTCCTAGCCCTTTATATGTTGTTACCAGGACAAAGCACTAAATACTGTTTGTTGCTTTCAGATTCTGAACACAGGTGTTACTCTTTATTGTCATGGGACGTCAAAGGTTTAAAGAGACCTTAACAAAGATATAACTAGACTATAGCAGTTTTCCTGAAAGCTAGTATTTGTTTATTTTGCCATAATTATAACTCATACCATAGGCAGTTGAACAAAGTAGACAAATCATAAAAAGTGGTTTATGATGTCAAGGAAATATTGGGATGAATGTCTTGTGCTTGACTGGGAAGTTCCATGGATTAACATGCCCAGTGAGATGCAATGGACAAACAGAAAGTCTTTGTCTTTTATTTGCAGAGTATATTTTAAGGCTGGATATTGTGAAAACATAAGAAGTCACACCAAAAATTTGTATACATTTGCAATCAACTATATAGATTTTTTTAATACATACATTTTGTCTGTCATCTATTCACACAAGACACGTTTTATTAAACTGAATTGTTAGAGTAGTTTCTGAAATGATCATAGATTTGACTATATGAAATGACCTCTGGTGCTCACTGATGGTTTAAAAAAGATAATATAGCACTTGGGAATAAATATAAGACAAAGAATTCCTGCACTGGAAATAAGAATGGCAAATATCTCCACTGCTGCTAAATATTTGCCTTTGGTGCTCACATAGGCCAAGATGAAGGAGATCCACACACTGCAGAACAGTAACATACTGAAGGTTATATATTGTGCTTCATTATATATGTCTGGTAATTTACGGGCAAGATAAGCAACAAAGAAACTAACAAAAGCCAACAAGGCAATGTAACCAACCATTATGTAAAATGCACAAGATGACCCCTCATTGCACTGCAAAATGATCTTTCCTGTTTCAGAGTGGGAGTCATAGTCAAGGAATGGAGGAGAGATTAATATCCAAAGTCCACAGATCAAAATCTCTGGAAGAATGCATAGCATGAGAATATATTTAGGGACCCTGGTACCAACATAATTTCTGAGTCTGCTTCCAGGCCTTGTGGCATTGAAGGCAACAATAACAGTAATGGTTTTCCCCAAAATGGAAGAAATACAAAGAGCAAAGATGATACCAAATGAAGTTTGCCTCAGCAAACAGGTCACTTTTGTAGGTCTTCCAATAAATAGTAAGGAACAAAGAATGCATAGTATGAGAGAAAAAAGAAGAATAAAACTGAGCAGTTGATTATTGGCTTTTACAATGGGGCTATTTTTGTATTTTAAAAAGATGCAAAACACTGCACCTGTGCAAAAGCACATGACTAAAGCAGTGGTGGTTAGAGCCACACCAAGAAGATCCTTATATGAAAGGAAGTCAATGGTTCTCATGATGCATTTATCTCTACTCTCATTGGACCATTGGTCTTCAGGACATCTCAGGCAATTCTCCATATCTGAAACAAAAGAAGAAGGTTCATCTGACACATAATATTGATTATCAATTCTGAATTTCCCCAGACTCCCCTGAGGCGCGGGGGAGAGGCGCGCGCCGCAGCTGGGGCGATCCACAGGAAGGGCCCGGTGCGCGTCCAGAGTCGCCGCTGCCGGAGGGTGGCTCCCGGAGAGAGAGGGGGGCGGGAGAGGAAGGCCGTCGGGGCACCTCGTCCAGCCGCGGCGCGTGCCCAGCCCCGCTTCGCGCCCCAGCCCGACCGACTCAGCCCTTAGAGCCAATCCTTATCCCGAAGTTACGGATCTGACTTGCCGACTTCCCTTACCTACATTGCTCTATCTGTCATGTCCTAAATATTTCTGACATCAATAGGTTTGGAGAAGAGACAAAAGAGACAAATATTGTATATAAACAACTGATTGTATCCTTATAAAGACAATGAGTATGAGTGGTGTATCTTGATGCAGTGAGATTCTTTGCACAACTGACTGTTGGGAAATTAGATGCCCTGCAACTGTGGTGTGGCAACTAAATGATCCCTAGCATGTCCTTAGGATAAGGTTACACATGGCAAAATTAGCCCTGGTCATCTTTCATAGCTGTGATTTGCAATTAATTGGTTGCAAAACCCAACTTGCTTAATAGTCAGAGAATGTTGCCAGTAGTATTCCCCACTGTGTCTGAGCTGACATGTATCATAAGAATACTTGCAACTTACTTTCCATAACTCACTAACCCCCTCACACAAAATAGGGATCACTTACACAAGAGGTCATTCAGGAAGTATTTCTGATTAAAAAAGTAGTGCAGACCACACTGGCAGTGGGCACATATACCAACTATTGTATAACGTGCAGAAAAAAGTACATTGAACTTTGCACATTGACTTCCTTATAGTAGATGACCCCTAATAATACAGTGAATTATACCTACTTTCTCATCAAGTGCATCACCTGATATTTTACCATCAGACAGCAGGCATCAGCAAGCTTGCAGAACTGTCTCTCTTTTTTACTTTTAAGTACTGTATTTAGGTCCTATCTGGTTTTGGGTACCCCAAAAGTCTATGTAAATATAGCTTTTGGGAACATGTTTGGAGGCATTCATATTTTCCGTTAAAAGGCCCCCCGATAAGTATAATAGATACAATATGCACATAATGTGCATGTTTTAAAGGGAACTGTCTCTTTCCCTTTTTTATCAATTTGCCATAAAACATTCATCATTACTTACCGGGCAATGAGGATATTTCTCCTTCCGAGCATTGAACACACTCATAGCAGCAAACTTGTTTTCCTTCCACAGAAGCTTTCCTGTAACCAGGGAGACAGCTGGTACTGCAACTTGAGGAAGGGATCTAAACATGGCAGTAGGAAAATGGACTGATATTTTATTTTAATATTTTATATGTTAAAGTAGTCCAGCCATAATTATTTTCAGTCCCTTTTTTTCTAAAGTGAACAGCTGTGCACTCAGTGGGTCTTTCGAGAACAAAATAATATTTTATTCAATTACATATTCAGTCCAACATTTTGGTCACTACACATTGACCTTTCTGAAGAACCTGTACATCCACAGATAGATACCTGCTCTTAAAAGCCCCATTGAGTGTAGGACGGTTTTTCTTTTACTTTCAGTGCACTCAGGCAGATGACATGAATACGTGTGCACCTCTGCGTATGTGTATTTTCATGTTCTATGTCAGTGCAGATTAGTAATGAGTAGTGATAGGCGAATTTATTCGCCAGTCATAAATTCGCGGCTGCGAAAATTCACTGGCGTCCAAAAAAAATGGACGCCGGCATCCCTTCTTTGGATGCCGACGCAATTTAGCCAAAAAAACGGACGCCGTTTTGCACATTTTTAGCAGTTTTGCGAATTTCGCACGAAATTCGGGAATTTTTCGGGCGAAACAGCGCATATTCTGTCCTGTTTTGCTTTACCAAAAAATTTTCAAAACTGCAAAAAAATGTGTGAAATGGCGAAAAAAATCATGAAATGCATTGAAGTCAATGGGCACCAATTTTTTTTACATGCAACCATTTTTTACAATTTTTCTCGGACCAAATGCATTACAGTCAATGGCCATTTTTTATTGTCTCTGTGACATTTTTTTTGTAGACTTTTTTTGTTAAGGGAAAATTTTTGCAAAAAAAAATTGGTAGGTGGTGAAATGCGGAATTTCGCCATGAATCCATGACTGGCGCAAAAATTCTCTCATCACCAGTGCAGATATTTTATAATAAAATCACTGTATCTGATAAAGTGGAACAAATGAATCTATGTGACCTGAAATACATTATATTTTTGATATATTTTGATAGCTAATGTCTGTGCCATAATGCAAAATTTAACAGTGTACAATTGGCCAGATTTTAATCATTAAATGAAAAATGCTTTACAATGCCTTTCAGCTGCCATATAAATGTATGCCGTACCCCATTAAACGAAGATGCCCAAAGGATGGCCTCTTTGTCAATGGCAAGTCCTGAAGACTCAGATGAAATGATGGTCCCAACATGTCTTGTAGTCACGGTTTCATTTTGAAAAATGTTCCAGTTTATTATATCAAAATACCTTAGACTTTCTCCTTTCTCATTAAAGAAAATTTCATCTCCAGACTCTGTTCTGAAATGGATTTTCTTGAGCTGGTTGTTTAACTGCAATAAAAATATTGACATGTTAAAAATCGACACATGCCCAGCAAAGCTTAAGTTCTGAGCACTGATGCTATGTGGTTCTCTGTATCATTTCAATTCTGCCTTCCCACTGAGCAGCACCAGTTGAACGCATAGGGCACACAGATCTGAGCTGAGCTATCTACCTACTGTACTTCTAAAGAGTGATGACTCCTCTGTGCAATGTATTGTGGGGACAATGGCATCATACTATCATTGCCAACTGCAGCTTTATACTGTATATTTCCTGAGAAGATAGTACAGCACATGCTCAGCATCCTTTGGGTAATTCTATGTTTTTACTGGACATATTCTGTCCTGGATCATCATGTCTTTCACTACCAGGAAGCTACAAAAAAAAACCTTTAGGGGCAGATTTATCAAAGGTCGAAGTGAAAATTCGAATTAAAAAAATTCGAATTTCGAGTTAACTTTTGTGTACTTTGACTAGGGAATAGTCCAAATACGATTCAAAATTGAAAAAATATTTAAAAATTTTTTTTAATATTGATTGCGCTATTATTTCAATTCCTATGATTCAAATTCTAGCAAATACGGACCTATTCACCTGAAAAAAATGAATTTTGATTGGTCTTTTTTAATTTGAATTTCGAAGTTATGGGAGTTCAAAAAAACTTGATTTGAATTTGATTCGAATTTGAAAAATTGAATATCGAAATTTAAAAATTCGACTTTGACCATTCGCCATCTAAAACCTGTGAAATGCTGTTTTAGCCTATGGGGGACCTCCTACAATCTATTTGGAGTCAATTGGTGGACTTTGAAAGAAGAACTTTGATTTATACGATTCGAATTCGAACGAATATTCACCCAAAAAAAAACCTTCATTTTTTTAATTTCGATTGATCTTTTTTAATTAGAATTTCGAAGTTATGGGAGTTCAAAAAAGCTTCCATTACTTCGAAATTCCACCCTTGATAAATCTGTCCCTAAGGATTCACTGCTAAGAGGCATAGATCTTATCATAGTTATTCTGTCTGGTAAGTAGCTAATTTCCAGCATAATACCATATTTGATTCATGTACAAAATGACAAATATTACTCATATTTAGATGTGTCTAAAAGTTTTTATTTTAATTACAGCATTCTTTTGAATAAATGCCAGTAAATACGTTTTTATAAGAAATATTATACCTGTGTTTGCATAAGGCCATTTATACTTTTATCACCATGCAAGATATTTCCACCACTGGATTTATCAGTATACACAGCATGAAGTGCATGGGCCACAGCATATACAGCAATGTACATATAGTATGTTAATCTAAAAGAGCTTGTGTCAAATCCATGCTTTTTATATTGCTTTAGTGTATCATTGTCATTACATATATGGTAGGATTTGAATGATGACTTAGCAAAGGCTTCTTCAGAGTAGCAACCAAACACCCAAAACCAAACTGCAGCAGTAATTGGATCATTAGGAAACCTTGAAGGATTAACTTTGTAAAGAAAGTCTCTTAGACCAGGTATGTTTCCTTGATGAAAGAGTATAACAAGGGATCCATTAAATGTATCAGTATATATTTTCTCTGAAGTTGATGACAAAGGAGATAGCATCAGCCACACCACATTAATTGAGTTTTTTTGAAATAAAAGAAACATCAGAAACGCAACTGTTTTACTATAAACTATGACAACACTGGCATTTGACTGCCTTATGGTTTGCCAAGCAAAGTAAACAGTTCTACGATCAGTATCACCAATCTGAACAAGGTAAGCGATACAGATTCCATTCTTAATGATCTCATTCTTCATTTGTTCACTGGCTTTCTGGTGACTCTCATCATCAGAGAATATCATCCCAACCCAGTTCCAATTAAAAGTCTTGATGAGCTGGATGATTACTTTGTACTGGGAAGTTTCACTTGTCACTGTTCGATAGAATAATGGAAAGCGGATTCTGTCACTGAATTCAGGATCCACAGCTCCATAACTCACCTGGGTAAAAAATATATTGCAAATGTATAGGCAATTTAAACCACTCTATCAATATTATTAAATGGGAATACAATTATTATATGCTGAGATATAGAGGCCGATTAAACAACAGTCTCATTTTTGTGTGCTAACATTTCCTACGTGCTTAGAAATGGCAGTTAAACAAGACAGTTCCATGGAACTAACTCCTATATCTTCTCACTCCTTCAGTTTATTCTGTTCATCTGTATACTGCTATATACACCACTCTATTGCAACTCCTGTATACTGCTTCATTCTGGTAATTCTGCTTGTCCTTATACTGCTATATACACCACTCTATTGCAACTCCTGTATACTGCTTAATTCTTTCTCTGATTTAATACTTGTGATAAATATCTCAAACACACATCTGTGTCCACTACATTCAGACCCAGCATAGAAGATTGCATTAGTGCGAGGAAAATGGCAGTTAAACAAGGCAGGGCTAATATTTCACAAGTGCTTAGAAATGGCAGTTAAACAAGGCAGTTGGCCAAGGCAAAGATAAGACTCAGTGCACGAGATTCCCTTCAATCAACACTGAAACAAGAAAACACTGATTTGTCTTTTACATTACACTTCAAAATGTTTTTTCCTTTATTTCTCCTGTTTGCACTTTCATGCATCCTAAAAGATTTTTGCCATTTCCTCCAACAAGCCAAAAAGGTATAGAGATCCAGCCTCCTCCAACTTTCTCCCAGCCTTTCTGCTTAAAACACACTTATTTAGAGAAGACTACTCTCACTATGTGTAGCTATCAAATGCATTAACATATGATACATATCTCATCTTGCCCATTCCCACACCTTGTGTCTCATTCCCCTTCCAATTAGATTGTAAGCTCTTTTGCAAAGGGCTTTGCTCACCTTTTGTACCAGTACTAGTCATTATGTATAACTCTGTATGGTCTATGTATGTAATTCATGTGATTTCTTTGTATAAGCACATGTAGTTTACAGCGCTGCATAATATGTTGGCGCTCTAAAAATACATGGTAATAATAATGATAAAGGGAAATAAACACACTTTCTCTAAAACCACGAATGTCATGAAGATCTGAATAAAAAGAAGCAAGAATGAAAGAACAATGCTGAATGATCCGAATAAAAACCCAAAAACCTCTAAAAACGTAAGATTTTCAAACCATTACTAATGAAAACAAATGACTAAACATTTTCAGCTTTGGGACATAATAAATCTTGAAAAATTTAAGTATTCTTAAAAAATAAAGTTTTTTACTGAAACTACCCTCAAAAATGTTTTTGGGGGAAACTTGTCCTTTGATAAATAACCCCCGCCCTCATGTTTCATGTATTATTTGTGGCATAAAAGATTAGACTACCTATACTAATTCGAGATATGCATACAATTGATCTGATTACTGGTTTTCTTAGCAATACCAGGCATTTCCAAATATCTCTGAGAGTTAAATGTCCCATATATTTATGTTCTCAGACTAAGGACACAATTTTGGCA
The DNA here is from genome assembly GCF_017654675.1 of Xenopus laevis. Lineage (NCBI taxonomy): Eukaryota > Metazoa > Chordata > Amphibia > Anura > Pipidae > Xenopus > Xenopus laevis. The sequence continues at coordinate 114,957,642 of NC_054385.1, read as the reverse complement.
TAATTCATTATTTAGGAATGCTGCATGTGCAAAATGGTTCAGGCAGAGCTAGTACAGTTCATTTTAATTCAGTTATGCACTGAACAATTACAGTGTTGTGTGGGCAGGGAACATTTTAGCTCATGTGCAGGCAGAGATTGATGGCCATCTTTGTTATGTCTATAAAAAGCAACATGGTGGCTGTGAGTATGACAAGAAATACAATACTGAATGAAATTGAGACTGGAAGGCCCATATATCAAAATGTGTATTTCTGTGGTAATAAAAACTTGTTTTTTCTAAACTACAAATGTCATGTAATTTATTAAAAGATCTGACTATAAAAAGCATGAATGAAAAAAGAGCAGAACGAATAAGAATATTTCTAAATTGTAATTTTTGTACAAATTTTCTTCAGATTCAAAATTAACAGAAACCCTAAAACCCCAACGCAAAAATATATTGTAGGGCCCTAAGTAAGCACTATTTAAAAAAGGAAAAAATCAGGAAAAGGAGTCAAACAGTTTGATAAAAGTTATAAAATAGGGTTGGTTAGTTCTTTAACTGAGAAAGTCCCATATTATGTTGACTCTATTTTACAAAATGAAATGTAAGGGACAGATGTATTAAGGGTCGAATATCGAGGGTTAATTAACCCCCAATATTCGACTGGGGAGTTAAAATCCTTCGACTTCGATTATCGAAGTTGAAGGATTTTGCGCAAATAGTTAGATCGAACGATCGAAGGAATAATCGTTCAATCGAATGATTAAATCCTTCGAATCGAACGATTCAAAGGATTTTAATCCATCGATTGAAGGATTATCCTTCGACCAAAAAAAGTTAGCCAAGCCTATGGGGACCTTCCCCATAGGCTAACATTGACTTCGGTAGCTTTTAGGTGGCGAACTAGGGGGTTGAAATTTTTTCTTAAAGAGACAGTACTTCAACTATCGAATGGTCGAAAGTTTAGTTTGAATCATTCGATTCGAAGTCGAAGTCGTAGTCGAAGGTCGAAGTAACCCATTCGTTGGTCGATGTAGCCAAAAAAACACTTCAAAATTCGAAGTATTTTTTCTTCTATTCCTTCACTCGAACTTAATGAATGGGACCCTTAGTGATTCTATTGATGATAAGAATGTTAATCTGTTGCCTTTGCAAAGTAGAGGACTCAATGTCCTAATCAATACATAGCTGTAGTGTTTTACAATGCTTGGCATGTATTAGTAAGGATTATTGATGAGTGAATCTGTCCCGTTTTGCCTTGGCGAAAAATTTGCGAAATGGCAAAACATTTGCAAAACAGCGAAAAAATTGTGAAAAGCGTTGAAGTTGATGTACATTTTTACCGCACCTTTTTTATTACACAGGTGACAATTTTTCTCACTCAAAATGCATTAAAGCCAATGGGCGTTTTTTTTAAGGGACTTTTTTTGTCCTAATGCATTAAAGTCAATGGGCGTTCGTTCTCTTGGTGAGTTTTTGTCCAAATGCATTTAAGTCAATGGGCATTTTTTCTTAAATGTGTTTTTCTTATAGGCGCTTTTTCTCTGCGGATTTTTTTGCTCGTCAAATTTTTACCATAATTTTACAAAAACATTCGCACCTGGCGAAATGGGGAATTTCACTGCAAATCCATGGCTGGCAAAAAAAAAAATAGTAGCTTATCGCTAGTAAGGATAATCAGGCACCTGTGGAAGAGAGGTCTAATTAAGAACAGCCTGTTTAGATGCCCATTTACTAACAATCACATTTCTGTTTTTTCTATGAATCTTGAAAATCTCATGGTTTTACAATATTTCTTAAAAACTTTAAACATGTTTTAATTAAGTGTATAAACCATGAAAACCTTGAATACAAACAAGGTGGTCCCATTAAAGCCTGTGGGAGCTGAGCTAATCTTTTTGGACCATTTTTAAACAATTTGTTTTTGTTTTTTTGCGAATGTTGATAAATTAGCCTCTGGATGTTAATTAATGTGTATGAGGAAACTAGTACAGTTTTGGGGCAGAATTAGCAGATTTGCTAGTGGTGCAATTTTTCATGAATCTGCACTAAAATACCATCCAAGTGGCCAAAGAAGGGCAAAATATATGCTATTGCAGGAACAAAAACGTTTTTCATTTTGCCTCCAATGCATTCTTGAAAAACTGAGAAATTATAAGTGAAAAACCACAAGTTTGCTCAAAACTATAATAATCAAGACTTTGCAATATCATTTCCTAAAATCCATTCTTTATAAACAAATATTAATTTAAATTAATACCCAAAAGCAGAAAGCTAAAAGTTATTTAGAAATATTCCATACCTGGGGCAATCCATAGATGCTGGTAATCTGATACATGACATTTGATACTGAAGACAGTAGATGCCCTATGAATGCACTGGGAATCCTGTTCTGGGTGCACTTGTAGTTAGGTACATAATCATTGCTTCCAGTCAGCATACTAAATATACTGCTAATGGCTTTTCTCTCGTTACCCCAGGAATCATGGATATGGAATCCCAAGGTCACATTAGGCAGGATGTTTACGTTGTTGTTGATTTCCTCAAAAGCAAAAATGGCAGCAAGAAAGTGACGATAATACTGGAGGGAGGAACTAGAAAAGAAATCCTATTTTTATATATATATATATATATATATATATATATATATATATATATATATATATATATATATATATATATATATATATATATATATATATATATATATATATATAGATATATAGATATATAGATATATATATTTATTTATTTATTTATTTTATTCTATTCCGTTATTTACATTTGTTATATTCATCAGGTATGGTTTGTTTTGTGGTTGTTACTTGTTGGATATTGATCTGTCTTTTAAATATGAGTATGTAATTAGAGAGTGATTAATTGGTCCTTTCTCCCAGTTAAGTTATCCCTAAGAATCCAACCAACAGTAATAACTAGAGTGTACGGAACGCATTTTAGGACATCCTGCGGCGAAATACCCTTCCTTCCTGCGATGTCCTATGCCTTCTGAATGGCGCATCGGGTCCTTTTACCGTCACTCATCTTCCAAACCTGCAGTCACACCTCCGTCCTCTACTCTCCCTTCTCAGCCGTCAGTCATGCTAACTCCGCCCTCACCCTTCAGCCCGAATAAAGTAAGTATCAAAAAAGGAGGGTAATGTGGAGCCACTATTAAAAGGATAAGTTTTGACCAACAAGGAGTGGGTAGGACTTCCAGAAGGGGTCAGTGACTAATACACACTTTCATTTACACTTACACACACACATACATTTATGAGGGATTAAGGGCTTTCCACACATTCACAGCACTCACAACTACTTGCACACATGTTAACATGCAAACAGCACACTTTTTTTTTTATTGCACCATGTGGGGGGTATTTGTCAAACCACACTGTGCAATGCCTTTTGTATGTTATTTTAGTGATTATATTATAATTTTGGTGCATTTTTAGACATTTAATTGCATTTTAGCCATTTTATTGCATTAATGCATCTGCATAGGTGTTCACTTGTGTATGTCTGTTAAATGTATTTGACAAAGCTAAAATACTCAAACTGTTTTAGTGGTTATATTGGATTTTAGTGATTTTATTGCATTCGGCCTTCTTCTTTCTTACTTGATTTTGTCTGCTATATATCCATTTTAGGATCTCTAAAAGTGGATGTTTTGAGGCGATTTTCAGGGATTTCATCAAAACCAACAATTTTTGGAAAGCATTGTGAGTAGAAAGACATGGTTACCCATTTTGGATTCATCTGAATGTGTACTTTCCAAAAATATATGGTTTTGGGTTGTCTTTGTGTTTTTACCCCCCATATATTGCAGTAAATGTGTTGATTATTCAATAGTGACTTCCAGGACAAGATGTATGCACTAACTTAATTCTGGTGTCTCTATATGCCAGATACTTTGGCAATCCTATGGCATTAACATTTTCAGTGGACCCCTGGCATTCCTATTTAGGATTTTTTTTTTATTGGTACCTGATGCTACGTGGCAGATACGATACTAAAAACTGGAAGTTTTTAGATGATTTTCAGGTATTTCATCAAAACCTACAATTTTTGGAAAGCATTGTAACATTTGTACTGTTAAAATGCAGTAAATGTGATGAATATTCAGTAGCTGAAGTAACTGCCAGGAAAAGTAGTATGTGCTAATTTTATTTTGGGGTCTCTAAATGGCAGATACTTTGGTAATCCTATGAACAGTGTGCATCAAACTGTTCAGTGGACCCCTGGCCTTTACATTTAGAATGTTTTTTCTTGGTACCTAATACTATGGGAGATACAAAAGTAAAAGTTTTGAGGCGATTTTTCTGAATTGTCATATATTTTTATAAATGCCGCTAAGTTCAGTAAAGCTTTTATGTTTGTTAATTAGTATTAGAATGACATGGTTACCCATTTTGGATTTGATAGGCATAGTCATTTTCAAAAACAAATGTTTTTTTAGGATAAACCTATTGCCTTTGGAATCCAAAATATGCCATATTCTACTGTAGTGTTTTGGAATTTAGCAATTTACTGCTAGGAGTTTTTGATCTATAGAAGTCAGAAATCTTCATAAAACTATTCATATCTGATATTGGCATGTTCGAGACACTCAGTTGAATTTTTTGTATTGAATAAAAAAAAATTCTGGTATAAATGTATTAAATTATTTTTTGATATTTAGAGTTCTATATCTTGTTCCAGAATTTAAAATACACAAAAACAGGCAGATTTAGAAAGCTCAGGTTCTCCCAAAAAACAATGTATAGTTTTCCTAGGTAAACTAAAAATCCCCCCAAAGAAATGCCCCTAAAATGAGAGAGAGCAAAAAACGTCTGGCACTGAGTGCAAATGAAATGTGAAATTCTGCTGGCACTTAAAGGGTTAAAGGAACATTTATATCATGGATAAAGAGGTGTCAAACAATAACACTAGAAGGTTTTCTCCAGGAAAAAATGTAGCATTACTTAAAGCAGCTAACAGAATAAAGGAAGAATAAGAAATTAATTGCACTGATAAGATATGAGTAAGAATAAAAGAATTTCAGAAAACAGGAAGTATTTATATGTGATATTGTTAAATAAAATTTACCAATTGTTTGTGAAAGTATATGGGCTTAAATTCATAAAAATATGCTACTGCTACTTACACAGAAAACACAATAAATTCATTCTCTGGATGGGCAATAAAGGTTTCCAACTCTGTGTTACTTAAATCAAATATATCTGTTAGGATTCCAATCATGATGTCCCCTTCCTGCAGGTATCCTTCCACATGTTGCCCATTCAGTGAGCAGGCAGGGGAATTGGGATTTTTTGTTGCAATGCAAGGTAAAGCCAACATACAAGTAACAGCAAGCCAGGCTGTACCTTTCATTACAATATTCAGTAAATTTATCATACTCGTTATTATTTAACTGTCATATAGTCTATGAGTCTACCCCTATAAAGGAACAGTAAAAAAAGTTAGTCAGGTTATGGGACACTTAAAAACAATATCAATTTGTACTATATTGTTCACAGCATCAAGCTTGCTGCATATTAGAGAATTTTAGTAGAAGAGCAAACACATGAAATCTTGCTCACATAGCAGGAAAAAAATGAACATAGTGAAAATGTTTCCTTTGTTAAACAATAAATTATAACATTTAGAGAGGATTCAATGTCCGATCCACTACTGATGCAGTGTATATAATACAACTTCTTACTGTCACAAAAATGCACCATGTTTTAGAAGTCTGTAAAAACGTGTCAGCGCACAATCCAAATTTGTAACAACTGTCTAATGAAGACTTCCGTGCAAAATGCTATTTTTTGTTTGTATTAATGCATTTTGCTTCTGTTATTGACTTTCATTACATTTTGTTGTGAAATTGAGATGAACATTTTTTTTTTGTAATATTGAAATATGGTTAGTTATACTCAAAAATACTGTGGTGGGGTCATTTCCTAACAATTACATTTAGAACTTTTCCATAAATCTCCAAAAAATCTTGGTTTTCTATTTTTTTAAAAAAAGCTCTAACAAGATTTATGAAGTGTAAAAACCACAAAGCCTCTAGTATAAAACTTCACCAGGTACAAGTTGTGGAGGTCCTTTAGAAGTCAATGAGTGTTGCACCGATCTCTTTGGACCTCTTTAAATCAATTTAGACGTTTTGAAGGTATCCTTAAGTTTTTTAGTGCAGAGTAATTTTCTGTTTGTACATTCTGATTTAAAAAAAAAAAAAAAAAAAAATCTCATGACAATTAGACTGTTGAGATTCAGTGGTTTATTTAAACGTTTTGACTCCTAAACTCGAGCCGTCTTAAGGCTTGAGTTTAGGAGCCGAAACGTTGAAATAAACCACTGAATTTTTCACTAAATATCTGTGAGTGCCTGTCCTTCCTTTGTTGTACCTTTACATGACTTTATAACCAGCACCCAGGCAGTTGTGATCCTTTATTTGTGTGTGCTCCAGCCCAAATAGCTTATATATTTACAATATATGTCAGAACACAGGATACAAACAAATACAGCAACTGGCACACTGAATTCTGCTGTTTCCAAATTGCCTCAAATTTGTAGTGCAGAGACCTGAAGTTAGTCCCTTATATAGAGCACTGTTTGTATTAGGCACCATTCTATCCAAAAGGTGTGGGCATTCGGTAGGAACATATTGTAAGTGTCAATACATTCTGCACCTACCAGTCCTGCACATCATTCAGTGGTCTGATTTTCAATTCCCCTAGGCACAAGTGCTTGTTAGATGAGTACGAAGGAGTGTGGAAAACAATGTGTCCCCCTCCAGTCTGCACAACACACCAGACTTGCACTGCTTCATGTCCACAGTCCTGGCATGAAACTCTAAAGAGAGCCATGAAGTCAAACTTTCTGTTCTGTCATACTTGTGCTTTTGGTTCTCTTTTAAAAACATAAATGCCCCTTCTCCATGAATACTAAACTGAAGCCTTCTGCGCAAGCTTATCTGAGTAACACAAAAACTGTAAAGAGTGCATGGGAAAAGGGCAGCTTACTACTTACAGTTCAGTGAGAGATCAATAATATTTGAAGATATCAACTGCTTTCCTGAATTGTCCAGTTTTGTTCCATATCCAACCAGCAGCATGTGCCAATTTATTTCAAGGAATAAATCAGTTGTGGCATATCAATATGTAGTGTGTATGAAATCAAGTCTACGCCAGTCTGTGTGCAGTGAACTCAAATATATATAATCTGGGAAGCAGAGGATTGTGACTCTTCTTTTAATTGTTATTCTATTTTATTCTGATATTCCCCAGGAATAAGACATTATGTTTATGGGGACTGTACACCAAAAATACGAAGCTAATTATGAATTAGTTGGTGCTGTTGTGTTGAAACTTTTCAATGAAAATGAAATGCAACCCTTTTTTGGCACACTCCTTTAAAATGTGATACTCCAACTTACAAAGCGGACCTGCCTGCTGGTGGTAATCAGTGAAATATGGGAATTATTTGCTATATTAATGACTCTAAATAATAACCTTGTGCTTCCATCTGTCCCACTAAGAAATAAAATGTTTAACACATATACAGAAACAATTATAAACTTATAATATAGAAAATGTTATATGTTTAAAGTTACAGTGTCACAGTTTAGTTTCAATGAGCCACCTGTTGATGAACTCTTGAGAGGGCATCTGTCCTTTCCTTGTAATGCTCCAGATCTGTGGTCTTGTGCAATCATAAAGTTCTGTAGGGCCAGAAACCATCTTTTCTTTATTTTCCGACATTTACCTAAGGGGAACATGGTCTAATGTGTGGCTTAGTAGATTTTTTTTTTGCTAAACGATACAGTATAGGCTTTTTGCCTTGTCCTTTTAAAATAGAGATGTCTCCTGTATCTTATAATGTTATTATGGACTGAATATGATGAATGGCCCAAATAATTTGCAGTTTTATGTTGAGAAACACAGTGTTTCACAGAGTGAAATATAAACTGAGCATATATTTTTTCAAAGGCAACGCAATTTCTCAAATTTTCAAATCATTCCATTTTATTTTTATTTATATTTTACACAGTGCCCCAGCTTTTTCAACCCAGCTCATTCATTGCATAAAAAGATATTGATTTAAAGGAGAAGGAAAGGCATGAACTAAGTAAGCTTTATCAGAAAGGTGAATGTACATACACCAGTAAACCCTCAAAAGTAATGCTGCTCTGAGTCCTCTGTCAAAAGAAACACAGCATTTCTTTCCTTCTATTGAGTACACATGGGCTTCTGTACCAGACTTCCTGTTTTCAGCATAAACCTCCAGGGCTAGGGCTTGAGCATGCTCAGTTTGCTCCTCTCCCCCTCCCTTTCCCTCTCCCTTCCCTCCTCCTCTCCCTGCTGTAATCTGAGCTCAGAGCTATGAGTGAGCAGGGAGAGACTCAGGCAGGAAGTGATGTCGCACCAAGCTAATATGGCAGCTGATATATTAAACAGAGAGAGTTTCTAGAGCTGTTTACTCAGGTATGGTAATCCATTCTGCTGAATAAATATAGTGTTATAGCTTGCACTTTTTGGAAATAAACTGCTTCGGTAGCTTTACTTCTCTTTACATAATTTCTGCACTTTATGGCTACCTGGTTTTGCCTCAGTGTGCTACTAAACTATGAGAAAAGGCTATACCATTTGCAGGTGTTTTCTCTGGAGAAAATGTTCTTGCAAGTAAACAAGGTTATTCTTTAAAAATACATTGAAATAACAAAAAACAATGCTGGATATTTTTCCATAGAAAAGCACAAGGGAACAGGATGTAAATGAGTCTTCATGGTAAATGCAGTGAGGTCTTGGAATACCCTGTTAAAAATTGTGATTGCAGAGTCTCTTAATGACTTTAAGGCTGAATTCAATGGCTTCTTGATCATGCACAATATCCAGACCTACAGCAATCTCAAAGTGTACATTACCTTTTTATACCATCCACTGGTGGCTTTAAGGTCATGTATAAGTGGCAATAATGTCAACTAAAAAATCACATGGGCATTAACAAACATGTAACTAGAATATATCAGTTTTCCTGAAAGCTAGTATTACCTGTAGTTTACTTGACCATAATTTTAACTCATACCATAGGGCCTGTTCTGAGTGCTTACTTGTTTGGCCCTGCTCTGTCTGCCCTAACCTTCTTATGTGTGCCATACTCTGCCTGTTCTATGCTTCCTGTGTGTGCCATACTCTGCCTACCCTACACTTCCTGTGTGTGTCATACTCTGCCTGTCCTATGCTTCCTGTGTGTGCCACACTTTGCCTGCCCTATACTACCTGTGAGTGCCATACTCTGCCTATTTACATTATACACCAGCCTTTTCATTTTTCTTTCTTTACAGCAAATGGACAAATTGTCATAATTATTATTCTGATCCAAAACCATGGATCAACAACTCCATTAATTACTTCTGAAGGCAATTCCAAAAGAAGAGATCCAACTGACCTTCCTTTATGTGTTATTAATGTTCTTATAATAAAGCATCAGATAGAGCTTTCCTTTTTTTCTTTAGGGTAGAGTAATTAAAAAGCATCCTCTCTATATAGATGTATATAGTTGTCAGCAATTTACATCAAGTCACACATACAATTATATGCAACGTTGGAGCTTACCCCATTTTATTAGAACATGAATAAAACTTGAGGGTGTGTGACCCTCACCCTTGGTATCAGAAGATAGTAAATTGGTTGAAGAACTTGGGGAAAAAGCAAAGATATTAAGTTATTTCTTTGATTATTTCTTCCATTTACATACATGAGGAACCAAATATTGAAGCTTTATGCTTTAATAGATGCAAACGTAATCATTAAGTACATGTTCAATAGATCTTGCTAGACAAAGATGCTTGCCTTCTGTAAGTAGAATGCTAGGTTTTGCAGAAAAATTTGACTAAACTGAAGAACTGGCAAATGGCATTCAGAGTTGATAAATGTAAACACTAAATAGAAGTGTGTTGGATACAATAGTCAATACAACCATCATTCTAAAAATTTAGAACACAGTTTAAAATATAAATAAAAAAGAATGCAATGATTTGCAAATCATTTAAACCCTATATTTAATTGAAAGTAGTATAAAGGCAATATTTCAAATGTTGCAACTATGAAATGTTATTGTTTGAAAAATATACTTATTTTGAAGTTGATGCCAGCAGCATGTTTTTAAAAAAGTTTGGTAAGGGGCATGTTTCTAGATGTATTGTATCACCTCTTCTTTAAACAACACTCTGTGAACATTTGGGGACCAGTTATTAATTCTGTGTTCCACATCCATGTTATCTGAGGTACAATGCACCTATCATGCAGCTCATGTGCTGGGCTTTCTGCCGCCTGGAGCAGCAACCTATCATTGAAGACCTAACACCTTCCCCAATTTAAATTCATTGTCCCACTTCTGAAGTATCTCTCTCAGGTACCGCTCAGCCAACTTCAAGTTGTATAAGGAGCATTTCTCCCACCCCTATCCTAAAATGATCCAGAAACCCTCAAGAAATCCTAATGCCAAGAGGGCTGCATCCTGGCACCCATTTTATCATCTACAGTTGCATCTTGCTTAAACTCTCTGGTGTCCTACCCTTTGGGAGCCTCCCTTGGTTTTCCACTGCCTTTTTCACTTTTTAAAGCAGCATGCATAGGACTGTGCACTGCTGCATCCAGAACTTTAATGCTTAAACTTGCACAAGGTGCCCTAGTTGCAATGGCCTCTATTAATCTGCCAACAAAACCTAGCTTTATTCTGGACTGAGGCTGTACCTTCCTGAGATCCCCAACCATTCTATAAAAGGGCTTAGCCTTCTACATCATCATGAGCTTTATCCAGAGGATGATATCCATCTGGTCCCATCTCATTTTTCAAGTCGTAATGCCATGTTTTACTTTTCATTCCCCCACCACCTGACAAGCCTCTGATCTCTGCTTCTATTGGGTCTTACAAAATGACCAGCTCCTGGAGGCACAATTGGACTTGCTATCCTGTCACCTGCCTTAAGACCTGTGGTCTGAGCTGTAAGATTTGCTCCTGTGGGAATAAAAGTGTGACCAATCTCAGCTCCTGGAGGGGCTTCTCTGCCCCTATATATTTGAGTCTATTTTAAGGCTGCTGGGTATCGTGAATACATAAGAAGGCACACTAAAAATTTGAAACCTATTATTTTTTATTTCCATTATTATTCACATAAGACATGTTGTAATCTTGATTGTTAAAGTCGTTTCTGATATACGATTACAGTTTTAATTGTATTAAATGACCTCTAGTGATAACTGGTGGTTTAAAAAAGATAATATAGCACTTAGGTATAAATATAAGGCAAAGAATTCCTGCACTTGAAACAAGGATGGCAAATATCTCCACTGCTGCTAAATATTTGCCTTTGGTGCTCACATAGGCCAGGATGAAGGAGATCCACACACTCCAGTACAGTAACATGCTGAAAGTTATGTATTGTGCTTCATTAAATATGTCTGGTAATTTACGGGCAAGATAAGCTACAAAGAAACTCACAAAAGCCAACAAGGCAATGTAGCCAACCATTATGTAAAATGCACTCGATGACCCCTCATTGCACTGCAAAATGATCTTTCCTGTTTCAGAGTGAGAGTCATAGTCAAGGAATGGAGGGGAGAATATGATCCAAAATGCACAGATGAAAACCATTGGAAGTGTACATAGCATAATTATATATTTAGGGACCCTGGTGCCAACATAGTTTCTGAGCCTGCTCCCAGGTCTAGTGGCACTGAAGGCAATAATAACAGTAATGGTTTTCCCCAAAATGGAGGAAATACAAATAACAAAAATGATACTAAATAAAGGCCATCTCAATAAACAGGTCAATCCAGTAGGTCTTCCAATAAACAGTAAGGAACAAAGAAAGGATAGCATAAGGGAAATAAGAAGAATGTAACCAAGCTCCTGATTATTGGCTTTCACAATTGTGCTGTTCTTGTAAATTAAGAAGATGCAAAAAACTGCAGCTGAGCAAAAAGACAGACCTAAAGCAGCAGTGGTTAGAGCCACACCAAGAGGGTCCTTATAAGAAAGGAATTCAATGATTCGCATTATGCATTTATCTCTGCTCTCATTGGACCATTGGTCTTCAGGACATTTAATGCAATTCTCCATATCTGAAACAAGAGAAGAAGGATCATTTGACATATTATTTAGATCATCCATTGTCAGCCCCCCAGCTGTTATATATCTATCATGTGCATTGGTCTTGAGGGGACCTCATGCAATGGTTAATGTCTCAAAGAAGAGAAGAAAGATTGTATTCATCTGTCAGGTCCAAAATATTCATAATAGCAATAGGTTGGTAAACCTGTGACAAGGTTATTTTTACATCAGTAGCAGACCCACAACTGTGGTATGGTAAGTAAATGGCTCCTTAGATGTGCCTAGCATGAATCTGCACATGACAAAGTTAGCCCAGGTTATACCTCGCAACTGCCATTTGCAATGAACTGTTCCCTTATCACACTTACTTGACATGCATGGAATTTTTCTACTATTATGTTATCTCAGCTGACACTTACCCATTGGGCATCAAAAGGATCTTTACAGCTTTAATTTAAAAACACACTTATACCCTAGATATAATAGGGATCACTTACACAGACAGAAAGCAGGAGGAAGTACAAGATCACTAAGGTGCACAAGAGCAAATTTTTTCCTCCAGTCTGACTGCATTCAACCCTTTATGCAGACAAAAAAAATTGGCATAAGGTCAGACCAGAGTGTCAGGGAGCACAGGCCATCAGTGCGTAAATGCAAAAAAGCTCAGGGCTTTTGCATACTGCCATGACCCCTAATAGTTCCACCTGTGTTTTTCCACATGAATAGCGATGGGCGAATCTGACCCGGTTAGCTTTTTCTAAAAATGTGCAAAATGGCGAGAACCTGCCGATATGCATTGAAGTCTGCGGCCGACTAGTAGTGGTCGAATTTATTCACCAGGTGCGAATTTGCGTGATTCGCCGCCGGCGAATAAATTCACGAAACGGGCGCAAAAAATTTCTGGCAAAAATTCACCGGAGTAAAAAAAAATGTCGCCGGCGTCCAAAGAAACGGATGCCGGCGTCAAAAATGGATGCTGGCGTCAAAAACAAGACGCTGGCGCCGTTTTGCGAATTTTTTGGTGCAAATTTGCCCATCACTACAGCTGACAACATTTTTATTTGATACACAACAATTTTTTCTCCTATTGGAGTCTATCGGGATAATTTTCATGGCAAAACTTGGGGAAAAATTTCGCTCATCACTACTAAAAAAGTGTCTCACCTGATACTATACCAGCAGGCAACAGGCATAAGGAACCTTGCAGTCCTCTTTTTTTATAGTGTTAAGCTACTACCTAATATTGAGAACCCCTAAACTGATGAAAATATAGATTGTGTCAACATGTCTGAAGGCATGAATACTTCTGTTAAAAACAACTCCTGTTCAGTACAATAAATCTGTACACAATATACTGTACATATATATCGTTTAAAGGGACTTTGCCTATTTTAAACCAATTTTCCATACAACTTTTAATATTACCTACCTGGCAATGGGGATATTTCTCCTTCCGAGCACTGAACACACTCATAACAGCAAATTTGATTTCCTTTTACAAAAACTTTCCTGTAACCAGGGAGACAGCTGGCACTGCAATTTGAGACAGGGATCTAAACATTAAAACAGGAAAATTATATAAAAAAAAAAAAACGCAGCAATAATTAGGTTCTACCCATCCTTTCAACTCTACTACAGAGTAGTACAAAATAATATTTATTCAATTACATATTCTGTCCAAAGTTTCATTCACACTAACTTGACCTTGCTCAAGGACCTGCGTATCCACAGAAGGATATCTGTTCTTAATAGACCCGTTAAGTGCAGAACTGTATACTTTTTTGTTCTTTTACTTCATTGTATTTGGGCAGTTATATATATACATCGATAGATAGATAAATGATAGATAGATGATAGATAGATAAATGATAGATAGATAGATAGATAGATGATAGATAGATAGATAGATAGATGATAGATAGATAGATAGATAGATAGATAGATAGATAGATAGATAGATCACTAAAAACAAATTTATGTAACTGCCTTGCAATTGCTTTCAAGACCCATATAAATGTATGCCATACCCCATTAAAATGGGATGCCCAAAGGATTGCGTCTTTGTCAATGGTAAGTTCTGGAGACTGCAACGGATTGAAGGTTCCAACATGTCTGGTAGTCTCTGTTTCATTATGGAAAACGTTCCAATTTATTATATCAAAATGCCCCAGAACTTCTCCTTTCTCATTGAAGAAAATGTCATCCCCAGAGTCTGTTCTGAAATGGATTTTCTTGAGGTGGTTGTTTAACTAATAAAAAAAGTGACCTGTTAATAATGACTCTTAAATCTATTTTAAAAAAATTTAACAAAGTATCATTCTGAAATTAATGGAATTATGTTGCATTTCTTTGTCATGTGGTTAAGGGTCAGTTTTGATTCCTGGTGCTCTGTTGTTCTCTGCAGTATTTTGGCAGTTTCTATCATGAAAGTGACATCTTTCAATAGTTCTGCAAAGATATGTATTCCACTTTGAATTGATGAGTGAGTGTGTGTGTGTGTGTGTGTCATATAGAAACCAGCACTAATAGTTTGACAAAAGCAACAACAACAGATCATTACAATCTAACAACCTCTGAAACTGTGGGGAATATTTTAGATTCCCTATACAGTTGTGGGATCCGTTATCTGGAAACTGTTTTCCAGAAATCTCCAAGTTACAGGAAGGCTATCTTCCATAGACTCCATTTTAAGCAAATAATATTTGTAATTTCTGTCTGTTACAGTATAATAATAATAATAAAAATAAACCAGTACCTTGTTCTTGATGGTAGTTAAGCTGCATTTATCTGCATTGGTGGCAAAACAACCTAATTGGGTTTATGTAATGATTTTTATTCAATGATATTTAAATGATCAAAATTACAGAAAGATCCCTTATCCCAAGCATTGTGCATTACAGATGATATACTTGTAGAATGTATAGTTAGGGGCAGTGGTATTGAACTATCCCAAATATAGAAATGGATTCCCCTACTGTAGCTTCATATATTTTTAATTGTTGTCAGCAGATTCCCTGGTGAAGATGGTACTGCACATGCTCAGTCTACTATAGCCAGCTGTATGTATATTTACTTGGTATAATGCATAACTTGGCATAAGTTGCATCATTTGTAACATTTAATTTGATGCATTTAATCAGGCAGTTTACTAAAATGAATCCTGAAATGTATACTTAGGGTTCTATGTTTCAATAACTGACTGATATGTGTATTATAATTAAAGACTCTAAAAAGGAAACTCCTTGGATCTAGAAAAGGTACAGTGAACCTGTATACTTGTATTTTTCCAGCTGGGAATCCCAGTAGGACACCAATCTTAGTAAGGGACTTAAATCCTCTGTGTAGTTAGAGCCCAGCGTCCAGAGATGGCATTTTTATTTAAAAAAAACTGTTCGCCCCCGATCCTGCTCACAACATCTTAAACATCTTATTAGTTCCTACAGTCAGATGTGCTATTAATATAATCTACTAATCTAACCATCTAATCTAACTAATCAAAACCATTCCTCAGGACACTTGTTAAGACTATTGCTCTAGGGTAGTTGGAAAGTGCCAAATAAAAAAATAGCACTTTCTATTCTTTCTTCTTTTACATAACTTTACTCATTTGTTTGAAGGGTTTAAAGAAATGCAAACCTATTCATTAGGAGCTTAATACCTGTGCTAATATCATGTATTTTGAGAACACAAAGTACAAAAGGGCCCTGCATAAAATTACCCATAATTATGTGCTTCTAAATGCTTTTTAATTACACCATTATTTTGAACAATTGTCTGTAGTTATCTATTTATTAGAAATATTATACCTGCATTTGTATATTTGTAGTTTTATCAGAATACAAGATATTCCCACCACTGGATTTATCAGTATACACAGCATGAAGAGCATGGGCGACAGCATATACAGCAATGTACATATAGTATGTTAATCTAAAATAACTTGTGTCAAATCCATATTGCTGTAGTGTATCGTTGGCATTACAGACGCGGTAGATTTGGAATGATGGTTTAGCAAAAGCTGGTTCATAGCAACCAAACAACTTTAACCAAACTGCAGCAGTAAATGGATCTTTTGGAGATCTTGAAGGATTAGCTTTGTAAACAAAATCTCTTAACCCTGGTATGTTTCTTTGATGAAAGAGTATAAAAAGGGATCCATTAAACTCATGAGTATACATTATTTCTGAAGCTGATGACAAAGGAGATAGCATTAGCCACACCACATAAGCTGAGTTCTTTAGAGAGCAAAGAAACATCAGAAACACAACTGTTTTACTATAAACTATGACAACACTGGCATTTGACTGGCGTAAGGTTTGCAAAGCAAAGTAAAAACTGTTAGATTTATTTTCACCAATCTGAACAAAAAAAGCGACACAGATTCCATTCTTCATGATCTCATTCTTCATTTCTTCACTGGCTTTCTGGTGACTCTCATCATCAGAATATATAATCCCAACCCAGTTCCAATTAAAAGTCTTGATGAGCTGGATGATTACTTTGTACTGGGAAGTTTCACTTGTCACTGTTCGATAGAATAATGGAAAGCGGATTTTGTCACTAAATGCAGGATCCACAGCTCCGTAACTAATCTGGATAAAAATATATATTTGTAAAGTTACGGCCAATTTAAATCTGTTCATTACTGCTCTTCCACTCTATCAATTCTAGTAAATGTAAATGTTATTATTATTATTATATGCTGACATATAGGCAAAACAGAATATTTTACATTCTTATAAAATATCCAACTAAAATGGAAATAAAAGAGACTGTGTGTAGAACCTTCACTTCAAGGTAGGGTAAGGCAGGGTATTTATCATGACCATGACGGACCAGAAAAACCTGTTGCCAACATCCATAGTTAATAAAGCTGGGGGGATCTCCTGGAGCAGGGATCCCCAACCTTTTTCACCCATGAGCCACATTCAAATGTAAAAACAGAAGAGGAGCAAATCAAGCAAGAAAAAGTTCCTGGGGTGCGAAATAAGGGCTATGATTGGCTATTTGGCTGTCCTGTATGGACTGGCAGCTTACAGGAGGCTCTGTTTCACCATAAACCTAGTTTTAATACAACAAAAACTTGCATGCCTGTATTCGGGGCTTGTTCTTGGCCTGTGTTTTTCAACAGGCCATTTAGCATTAGCCTAAACTTTCAAACCTGAGGGGGATGAATTTGGCAATCAAAATGGACACCCCTGAGGTGGTAAGATGGGTCCCTTGTAAAAACGCAATAGAGGCAGAGTAGTTCCTGAGAAAATCTAAGACTAATCTAAACTTAATAGGACAGTTAAGACCCCTAACATTCCAGATTGTTACATTACCCAACATCCTTAAATTTAGACATATAACATAATTTATAAGCATATAGAGACAAATGCAGGACATTCACACCATTGAGCAAAACATTTAACTAAAATAGAGCACACATCTTGAGAAAAAGCAATGTAACACCCCCCCTCCACCCTGTGACCAACAGTAGGTAGAATTTGTCCTGTAAGAAAACTTGGAAGTGCTTCATTGGGGGTGGATCATGCCACTCTGTAAAGCTAAAATGGTAGTTAATGGTTTAAGTATAGAGCAGGTGAATCAAAAATATCCAAGGGGAGATAGAGCTTATCCAATGACAAACCCAGTTACCACTTTCACCATTCCTGCATTATGTACTGGCCAGCCTGCCCTGTGGTATGGCAGAGGTGGCAGAAGGTAATTATTGCATTTTTGTGCTCTCAACAAGGGGCATAGACTCTGTGCATTGGGAACTTGAGCAGCAAGGTAAAGTTGTTCATAAATATAGTCCAGGAATGCAGTTGAGTAAATCAGTGACACCAAGATAAATAATGCAGGACTACTAGTGGTGAAATATACACTGTTTGGCTCAAAAAAACTCTGGCACCAGATCTCCAATGACTTTAGGCTTAGACACCTCTTTCATCAAGTATATAGCATGGCACAGGTAATGCCAGCTGCACAGTTTTTACCACTTTGGACTCCTGAATGTTGCTGTTGGACTTCCATGGAGTAGTCCTCACAGCTAGAGATGGCTGCCTTGACTTACAAATGTCCTTGTATTCTGTCTAGAGACAGTATTTTTGCACAGTCCCAGGCTTTGAGAAGCATGGCAAATAGTGGTCTGGGTGGTTCTCCTGAAGGTGACTGCCTGGTAGGAAGCACTCTCTTAATGTCAAACATATTAGAGCATTGAACTAAATTTGCCCCTTAACCAGGTTTAAAATTAAGCTGTCTGAAGAATTACCTTCATATAGTTCTGGGAATCAGACCAATCAGAGGTTGCTGTGATGTAACCTATTTCCAAGGTTGTCAGATTTTCATTGGCATTGTACCACCAGCTGTGGTGCAGTGTGGTATTGCACCAGTAGTCCTCTAGGCTGCTTCCATAGGACTTTACTGCCTCCTCTACTTTCACATTGCTTGTGTACATCATGCTTTATTATAGAGAGGTCTATCTTAATTTGCTGACCTGATTTCAGCCCAACACATCATCAAGAGTAGGCTCAGCAGGACGTGAGGAGGTATCATGTAGCTGTGGAGTGGCTTCTGGAAGAGCCCTCTTGCTGGAGCCTGCAGGTGAGCTAGGGCTGGTCTTGGCCTGTTCTGAGTCATTTTGTGTTGAGTTACGGGCAACTTTTCCAGGTGAGCCACACTCACCTTGTTTCTGCACCTGTCCTGCACCATTAGTATTCTCTGAGGTAAAGGCTGCCAGGAAGGATCTTCCAACTCCAAATGTAATCATTTGAAGCAAGTGGATTCAATTATTAGGCAGGATATTTAGGACTTCTATAGAGCATTTGGAACAACACTATAAGATGCGTGTGCTTACATTGGTGACCATGCTCTACCCCAAAGTTCCCTAGTCAATGTCCCAGTCTAATTTTATTTTGGCTATGTATGCAAAAATAATAGTTTATGTACATATTTTAAACTTGTTTGTGTTTTTTTTAACTCTGTGTTCAGGTCAGCATAAATGCAGTGTGCACCACAATTTATAGTGTGCACTGGCCACAAAATGTATGTGATTGCAAACAAGCACAAAGCTTAGAGGGAACATTGTTCCCAACAATAAACTCAGAGGATCTGTGTAATTACATTGTCAGGTTGAGCTCCCTAAACCTGATGCCTAGAAAAAAAGTATATTTTCAATCTTTATATCAATTGAAATTGCTACCCAGCAGCAGAAAGATATTGGGTTATTTAGGAATATTCCATACCTGTGGAAATCCATATATGCTGGTAATCTGATACATGACATTTGATACTGAAGACAGGAGGTGCCCTATGAATGCACTGGGAATCCTGCTCTGGCCGCACTTGTAGTTAGGTACATAATCACTGCTTCCCGTCAGAATACTAAATATACTGCTACTGGCTTTTCTCTCACTGGCCCAGGAATCATGGATATGATATCCCAAAGTCACATTAGGCAGAATGTTCCGGTTGTTGTTGATTTCCTCAATGGCAAAAATGGCAGCAAGAAAATGCTGGTAATACTGGAATGAGGATCTAGAACAAGAAAAGAGAGCTGGAACTGGTAATGAGTTTTTTTTTAGCATTAAAGAGAGTGAAGGATTAGTTAGAAAGCTAAGAATAGAGTCTATATGAAGCTTGATTATGGATACCAAGCACATTGGGTATTTGCACACGGAAGGAGTGCCCAACCATATTAGCTAAAGATGATAGGCCAAGGAGAATTAGAATGGAGAAGCGACCTTTGGCATTAACAATCTGAAGATGATTTGTAACTCTGGCTGTCTCAGTCGAGTGTGCCAGCTGAAAGCCACATTGCAATGTGTCTAACAGATTATGGATGTGTAGAAAGTTAGTAATATGGGAGTATGACTATGAAGATTTTCATTCATCCAGGTCATAGTATATCTAGTATAGGTCAATCTAAAAACAACTGGACTTGCTGAGTAATCAATGAAGACGTTTCACTACTCATCCGAGCAGCTTCTTCAGTTCAACTGACTGGTGTGGGAAGTTCTCGGCATATAAACTCTTCCACTAAACTCTTCCACCGGGCGGAATGTGTGGCAACTGATACAGAGTCCAAAGACAAAGAGCAAAAACATCTCAGAGGAGCTTTGAAAGCGTGTGGCTACCCAGACTGGGCCTTTGTCAAAACAGCAGCAACCAAGCCCAACAGGAACACCAATAGAAATAACCGCCCGGAAACACATAGTAGGCGAAACATAGTCATCCCATATGTAGCTGGAGTATCAGAGAAACTCAGGAGGATTTTCAACAAACACCATGTCCCTGTGTTTTTCAAACCTAGCAACACACTGAGACAAAAACTGGTACACCCAAAGGATCCAACACCAAAAGAAAAACAAAGCAATGTGGTATACGGAGTCCAGTGTAGTGAGGAGTGCACAGATCTATGCATTGGGGAGACAAAACAACTGCTCTCCAAGCGAATGGCTCAGCACAGGAGGGAGAACTCTACAGGGCAAAACTCAGCTGTCTTTCTACACTTAAAAGACAAGGGACACTCCTTTGAAGACAGCAAGGTCCAAATCTTGGATAAAGAAGACCGCTGGTTTGAACGAGGCGTGAAAGAGGCGATTCATGTCAAGGTGGAGAGACCATCTCTGAACAGAGGTGGAGGCCTTCGACACCACCTGTCTGCTACATACAATGCTGTTCTAACATCTGTACCCCGGCGGATTCAGAACACTTCACACATCCATTCATGCAACTCTCACAAGTAACACCTGTATCTAGGAGTTGCATGACACATTGGATAATCCTATCACAACTACACAGAATCAACACCTCGGTGAGTTTCTTCAGATGTCACCTCTTTGAAGAGTTACAATGTGTCATTGTAAATGGATTAGTGGAAGAGTTTATATGCCGAGAACTTCCCACACCAGTCAGTTGAACTGAAGAAGCTGCTCGGATGAGTAGTGAAACGTCTTCATTGATTACTCAGCAAGTCCAGTTGTTTTTAGATTGACCTATACTAGATATAGTAATATGGGAGATCAAAATAGGATTTTAGAGGTAAGCTGTAGAAGGGAGACAGGATGGTAACTAGACAGACAAGAAGGTTCAAGCTTGGCCTTTTTAAGAATATACATAGGCCCTTTTAAAGGGAGGGGGGAAAGTTTTTCAAGGCAGTGAAGCATTGAAGGTGTGAGTAAGAGCTGACATAAGCTTAGCAGCACAATGCTTAAATAGAGGAGATGCAAAAGCATCAAGAGAACAGGTTGTGAGTGGGAAGGACAAGAGAAATCAAGAGACTTTAGCGGCAGTTACAAGAAGGAAAGCATTAAGGCAGGCAAAAGGGGGCTTAGAAAGGAGGAGCCGGTTTATGTAAGTAGAGGTAGGAATCTGATTGCGGAACAAAATCCCCTCTGATTTGAGTGTAAGTATTGTATTTAAAAACAATTTTCAACTTAATTTTGAAATCACTATTCTTTTTGTATTATTTAACTTTTGTTCAGCTGCTCTCTGATTTCTATGATCCAATTCACCCTAATAACCTAGCATTTGGTTTGAATGGCATGATTAGATGGCCTGATTAGAAAGGTAATGCAATAACAATTTTTAAAAAATGATTAGAGCCACAGTTCAACATTTAGAAATGTAATCTTAAAATGCAGAAGAAGACAGCAAATAATTTAAAAACAATAAAAAGAGCTAAAAGAAAATTAATAATCTTAATTAGGAAATACAGAACAAAAAAAAAGATAAAAACAAATTAAAAAATAGATTTAACAATCTTTGTGGAAGAATGTGGACTAATATTTTTATTTCTAAACAATATAAAAATGCAGCATAGGGTGATACTCACACAGAAAAAACAGTGTATTCTTTCCCAGGATGGACTGTAAAGTCTGCATGTATTGTGTTACATAAAGCGAATATATCTGTTAGGATTCCAAGCATGATGTCCCCTTCCTGCAAGTAGCCTTCCACATGTTGCCCATTTAGCGAACAGACAGGGGAATTGGGGTTCTTTGCACTGCAAGGAAATGCTACTAACACCCAAGTAACAGCAATCAAGGATATAACTGTCATTAATATATTCAGTGTATTCATTATACTCATCTGTCAGGATTGGTCAGTGCATGTCCAGCCTTATACCTCCTATAAAGTAACACAAAAAAGCAATATATTGCATCCTTGAAAAAGATGTAAAATGGATATCATATTGGTCAGAGATCAGTAGCATTTAAGAGCTAGCAACATAGAACCTATGAGTAAGTGCCCATTTGGCACGAAACGCGATAGGCTATACATGTCCTATTAAGATTTCACTTTTACAACTAGTTTTGCTATTGCATTTTTTGTTAGCAGGTCTCTATACTTTAGTGATTTTTCCAGTTCTTGGTAGCCCCTGGACTGGGGCTTATGTAGTGAGACTGCACATTATTATTTTCTAAATTTGTTTCAATACTTCTTTTTTTAGCATATATACAGTACATGCCATTTCTTTTTGTTTATTCAGTCTTACAACATTTTGCTTGTGTAGTTCTTTTTTTTTTTTGTAAAACTGTTTTATTGTTTTTGTCCTCATTTACTTCTGACACTTGCCTTTGTAATAGTGGAAGACGCTAAGCATGCAAACCATGGGATATCTTTAGTAATAAAACATGATTAAACATTAATTAGAAAAGCATATGAATTAAAATGAAACAGTTAAACATTAACATTTTCTAAGTTAATCGGAAATGGACTTCTGACGGGACTTCCACTGAACAGAAGACCTTCTATATGATCTATGCTGACAAAACTGGTCCAGGTCTATGGTCCAGGTAAAATAGTGTTGCATAATGATATTCACTAATAACTAGACAAAACATACCCAAAATGTGTTGGATAAGTAGAAGATATCAACTTCTTTTCTGAGGCGATCACCGTTGATCGATATCAGGCCAGTCAGTAGCAGGTACAGGTATGGTTTAATGAAGATGATCAGTTATTATTTACCAAGCAATGATGTTCCATGGTACAGAAATATGAAATCCAGTCTATGTGTAATGAACTCATCTATATAGTCTGGAAAGGAGCGTGACTTGTCTGAAAATAACCTCCCCTTTCCCCTGTTATTATACGTTATTCTGAAATTCCCCAGAACATGCCTTGGGAACTGAGCCACAAATATCTCTTGCTAATTCTGAAAACAGATGTTATGCTAAGATGTCTTTGAGGTTTTAATGAGTAAAGACAACTTAAAGCGACGATTACACCTAGAATAAAATGCCACCCATTGCCCTCCATTGAAGGCTATAGTAATGGCTTAAATGTGTTGCCAGGTTTTGTTACGAAAAAACGTCTGTAGTCTGATATATTTCTCAAATTTTCTGTGAGACACGACAGATTTGCCCATCACTAAAAGGCAATTCTGACATTACAACCCAGCAGGCCATATTGGACCAAAATTACAGCATGGAGCAGCTTTGGTGAAAGAGGCCAAATTGGATCTTACTGGATCATATACTTGGCATTTCAAATGCCAAGAAGTTAAAAAAAAAGTGAAAAGAAGTTAAAAGTATCGCTATATATTTGACAAGGTCCAACTATGATAGACCAAAGTGCAACTGTAAGCAATCCTACATACATCTACTTCTAATGGAAAACTCACCATAGTAATGGCAATGGCCCAGGTGCTCCTGCCCCAACTATGATATGTGCTGTAAAAAAATACAGGGCAGAATTAAACTTTAATGATAACATTAGCTGCAGCATTTCTGTGTGCATTATTATGTTCCTACAAATATAGTATCCTTTGAGAAAAGAATTCAATTGAAAGCTTGAACATTTCTTGTTCGGGTTTACTATAAGCTGTTTCGGTTTCAAAAGTTTGGGTTTCAGCCATGTGAAAGCTGAACAATAATCTAGCCAATAACTTCCACTCCCAAAGCCCAACACAGCCCCAAATGTCATGACCCCATATGTCACTTCTCTGCCCCCGATATCATCACCTCGCCCTCTTGTCCAGTTTTTACTGAGATCAAAGGTGTCAACCCAACTGCACAGTAAATAAAAAGGCATCATGCAGATGGCACATATTTAAGGGTCAATTCAGTAGCTGTGGTTATCAATATTATTCTTTATATAGTTAGTGCCAACAGCATTTTACATCTTCCATATCAGTATTTTCCCCAAAATCATAAAGGTGTTAATGATAACATATAGATCATTAGTGATTATTATATTCATAATCAACATTGGTAATAATAGTAGGGCCTAACCTATACTGGGAGCTTTACTGCAAAGTCTAAGTGAAGTCCTTAGGGATGGGCGAATTTGACCCGTTTAGTTTCGCCAAAAATTGCCACGGGCGAAATGTCGCCGACGCCCATTAAAGTTTATGGGCGTCAAAAAAAAATTTGTAGCGTGGCGAAATTTTTTGTGATGTTTTTTTTTTTGGTGCATGACGCCATACATGTCTATGGGCGTCATTTTTGCGGTGAAACAAGGTGAAAAAAATTGCCCATCCCTAGTCCTTATCCACAAATCCTCATTTGACCCCAGTGCTGGTCTTCAATGTTTACTAAGTGCACAGTTTCTGTTCTGGTTTTACATACTCTCTTAATCCCTCCTTAGAATGTCACATGTTTTACCCTACCTATTTATAGTAATACCATTATTCTCTGTATATGTAGTTAACTTGGCATGGCAGTCAGAGAGTTAATTAGCTTTGCGCTGGGGGGACAGAGGGGGATTTGCTCCTGTGGCCGGGAGCCCATGTGGGTAGCAGAGGAGGTGCGAGGGGCCAGTCCGACACTGACCCAGGTAATACTCAGAGTCCCCAGTAAACAGGCACACAAGATGCCAGGGCAACAGGCACAACCTGACTTTATTAAACATCTGCAGTTGTATGAAAGGATTGGTTAGAAGAATGATGAACAATAACTGAGTTGACAAGACTGGATGGGCTGCAAAATGGCACAGCAGTCTAAATGAAATTCAAAGGTTAACTCCACCTTCGTTGAACTGGGAAACTGTGTTCTGTCAGCACAGGACAGTGACTTGTCCCATGGTTAGGGTTTCCACCTTTTAGCCTAGAGGAGACCGAGCAGGGGTGGGACTGTGACACAGAAGGGGCGAAACTGCAACGCGGAGAAGGAGGACAGTGATCCCGGGGTGGGGCTTTGACACGACGATCGGTGAGTGGCCGATTGCCGTGTAATAAATAGGGAATCCTGCCCTGTCCAGGCAGTTTTGACCTAGACAGCCCTTCAAAATACTGTGGTGGCAACCCTACCATTGGTGTAGGTATATATGTGCTCCCTCTGGCACAGTTTGATTTGGTAAGCAATGCTGTCAGCATTCCTTATAATTCTTGTAAACTGAGGAGCTAACAATATGTCTCTCCCCCAATGGCTGGTTTTATATCTTCCAGTGTCCCTTAAACTGGCAACAAGGAAGTTAATCAATTACAGTTCAGAAGAAACCCTGCTTCTCCTCACACTGTAATTTTGGGAGAGTGTCACCTAGCAACAGCTAATGGGTTTGGCAGCAGCTTCTAAAAGATACCCTGGAAAAAAATTATTTTACATTCCTCTCCTGACGTGCTTGTGCCTTTAACTTGGGGGGTCAATGGAGGGGGCCAAGTGAAATCCTTTCACATTTGTTGATGCTCTCACCTAAGCAATAGGTGACATGGTTTGCTCTCCCCTCTCGCTTCTTTTAAGATCTAGGTGTCTATTACCCAGACATTCACATATTTTTAATCTATCTATATAAATTATCTTAAACCTAGACCCATTCTTAGGTATATATATTTAGCAGTCTGAGCTATAATGAAGTGTGCCAATTATAATATACCATGTTAACCTGTATTCAATGAATTTATAAACGAGTATTTGGGGATTTGTTTCAATTGTATAGATATGTTTCCAAAAGGTGTGCTCAGGATCAGCAATCGTTTTTGTTGTTGGTCCATACAATTTTGTGTAATAATTTTTCTCTGGTGGAATTATCTTGGTCTCAGCTTCAATTTCGGCACAATTAAAATGACCAAAATATTTAAAAATTACCAGTTTATTTATAGTATTTAGAGGCAAATGCATTTTTGCCTCATAACCTCAAATATGGTTTATATACCATTAGTGATGGGCGAATTGCGGCGAATTCCCGCGATTCACCGCCGGTGAATCAATTCGTGAAACTGCTGTGAAAAATTTGCCAGTGAAAACGCGCCGGCATCCAAAAAAACGGACGCCGGCGCTGTTTCGGCCCAAATTCACCCATCACTATATACCATTAAAAAGATGACTTGACTTCAGGGTCTACATTTACCAGATAATCGTTAACCTCAACTGTTATCCAAAGTTTTGCACAGAAATGTAGAATGAAAACTTTTCTCTTATAAAATACAGTACATATAACAGCCTCTTTGAACTCTTTAAATACCAGCCATTCCAGTTGTTCAAAGGTTAATAGTAAGGCTGTAGCATCCACTTAATGATTTAGGATTCCTTCACCTAATCTTACCCACTTGGCCTCCTCCCTTGGGAATTTACTTTGGCTGTTGGCTACTGAGCAAGCTCCATTCTTCTCAAATCAGGTAACTAAATACACCTCCAGTCTAGTAGCCAATGAAGAGATGGCACTGCTGGTTCCCACAGAAAATCTGCTCCATTTTTTCTCCTAAACTCAGCTTAACCCTTACAGTGCTCCAATCAAGCAGAATGTTTCATCAAAGTAACTTCTTCATGTGTAGGCCTGCATTCTTGTTTACATGAACTTTGCAATGCTGTTTGCAGAAGTAAATCACTGATGATGTGTCAGAGGGAAAATGGCTGCCAGTGAAAGTTGCTATTTGTTTCAGGAATATGTGATGGTGCTGGCAAACAGATGTTATATATGCAATACAAATGATGCAGTTCAGGTGGTGAAGATATGCCCAATTTATATGCATAGTTGGAAAATATAGGCTTTACAAGTCCTTTAAGTTCATTTATCAATTTTTGTTGTGTCTTTCTGAAGCAGCTCTGGGAGGAGGGGTCACTAACTCTGTAAACTGTTCTAAATTGATACATTAGTTAATGCATTTCTTATCTTTGGCCCTGCTGAGCAAGTCAAAGTAAACTTTATTGTCATCTCAGCAGTATACGAATACACAGTGAGACGAGATGACGTGGCTCCAGCTAGTACATATCACAAAAAGGCACTTAGAATACACAATAAATATTTGAAATGTGCAATATACTGGCAGAAATTGGATATATACATGTGTAAACCTTTAGAATCGTGCAAATAAATTAACAGTGCACAGAGTTGAGTTCACAGTTCAGGTGTGTCTGGAATGTAGTGGGAGGGCAGGCCATGAGTTGAAAAAAAAAAATAAAATAAACAGTTTTTCTACTGTATTCGCTGGAGCACAGTTAGCCGCTGCCAGTTGTGGCGCCGCCCGACTAGGCCCACAGTCTCCCCCGGGGTGCCCTACGTCACCAGGCCAGCAATCTCCCTGCAGCTCAGCAGTCTGCCCTGCAGTTCAGGCCCCCAGCTCGGTCCTGGGTACCTCTACAACTCGAGTCCCCAGCTTCTGTTGAGGAGCTAGGCCCCGTTTTGTTCTCCGGCTCTGTATGTGCTAGAGAGCCAGTTTTTCCTCCTTTAAGCAGCGGATGTCCCTTTTAGGCTGCTGGTGTGGGAGATGTTGGCAGAAGGGGACTTGTAAAGCACGGATGGGTGCAGATTTTAACATTGCCCTGTGAGCCCTTGCAGATGTGTCTTCCCTGGGGGAGGGTGGGTGTGGTTTTCATTATATTTCATTATTGACAATGGAAAGCAGTTGAAAATTACCTTTATCTGGTGAACAATCTGAAAACAACGGAACTGCAAAAGGTGAACAACCCCTTTAAGAACAGCAGAAATATTTATTCCATTGCTTATTCAGTTCAAAGTTTTAGTCACTGCATCTTGTCCCTTCTCAAGGACTTGTGTATCCACAGAAGGATATCTGTTCTCAAAATCCCACTGCAGAACAATTCACCTTTTTGTAATTTTACATTTACATCACGTGAGCAATTGTCAAGACATGAATTGGTGTGTATCTCAGAATAGCTATATATACAATGTTAGAACATGTATACTTTTGGAATGCACCCATGCTCTGTTGGTTCTAATGCATACGAGTGGTAGCTTTCAGTGATATGTATGTTTGAGTTTGTCTTTTGTGACATTTCGGTAGCTAAGACTGTACGCCACGACACAGAATAAGCACAGAAATGGAGTCTAACACCAACTTTTACAGTTTAAATGCAGCTTTGCTGGCTTTTATTAGGAACACAATCCACTTCTTAGCATACTAGCTTCACATAACATTAACAGTGCCAGTTCAACAACCACATTGGTAAACACATTAACATAACTTTCCAGCACTTCCATATTTCATCAAACTCTCGAGTCCCAGAATCCACTCTTGTACTCTTGACACTCAGTCTCTTGGGAAGGGTTTCTCTTACTCTCTTACTCTATCCCTCTCTCAAGTCCTTTGGAGCTCTCTCCAAACACTTTAGGTCAGCAGGGAATGACTCTTCATCTCCTTCCCAGCTACACACACAATCACACCTTCTTCCTGTACTTGGAGGTGTCCACAGCCCCTGCCCTCCTCCAGTTCCAGGAGGTCTCTAGGGTGAAGCACTGAGGTGCAGTCCCACACCTCATTTTAACTACAGCTCCCCTGCAGCCTAATTACCTAGCTACCACTAGCTTGGCAGCTGAAAACCCTTAATGGAGCAAGGAAAGGAAGGCCCATCCTGCTCTCTTCCGTTTACTCCAGGGACCCATTAGCCAGCTTTTCCTGAGCTGGCAAAATTACTTATTATTACACTTTTTCTCAAGTTTTAAACCATATGTAAAAGCCAGCTCAAGCAAATAGCTTCAGTATTTTCTCTTGGCATTGCACAATTATTTTGAACTAAACCCTCATGTTTCATGTTTTCCGTATTTCTTATTAACTGAGAAAGTTCCTATTATGTTAATTACTTTTTGCAAAATGATATGTTAGTGATTCCATTGATTGTGAGAATGCTAATCTTGTATACCTTACTACTGAAACCCCATCTTGGCCACTCCCTTGAATCCCCTTTGCTAAATTAAAGGGTATTGGGAATATCCATCATGGCAGTGCCTCCACCAAGTGGGATCTGGGGATACACCTACTGGTTGCCCCACTAGGAACAAATGATTAACCACATCATTGCAGTAAAACAAATAGAAATTTATATAACTGTAAAAGTGCAGAGTAAAATATAATCACATCTCAATACCCTCTACCCTGAGAACCCGTGTGGCATTCCAACCCTGGCACAGTCCCACACTCCACTCCTGGTGGACAAAGAGAGTCACAGTTCCTTTTCCACAAGAGCTCTTATCCTTCCCAAAGTAGTGCTACATGGCCAAAAACCTCTACTGTTGGACAAAGGTAGTTGCTCCCATGTAGCAGGTACACAAACAAAGCCTGTTTTTTCAAACAGGGGACACGCTGGAGCCTTTCACTTC
Source organism: Xenopus laevis (assembly GCF_017654675.1). Classification (NCBI taxonomy): domain Eukaryota; kingdom Metazoa; phylum Chordata; class Amphibia; order Anura; family Pipidae; genus Xenopus; species Xenopus laevis. The sequence goes on along the minus strand of NC_054385.1, from coordinate 114,928,068 downwards.
CCTCCCTCAGGCAGACTTACCTGGGGGCTCTCACAGAGCTGGCACAAGCATCCACAGCAACTCAATCCTCAGACTGACTCCCAAGCTTTCCTAGCCGAGCACACAAAAGGTACTTACATTTTTAGGGCAAGCTTCAACACTATCTACAGTGTGAGCACAACAAACCCTTTTAGTGCATCCATCTCTAGGCATCCCTTATCAGGGTCCCATTATCCCTGAGACTACACAGGGCATCACCACCCATGTGGTTTCTCTATAGTTGAGTGAAATGTAATTATTCCACCTCTAATTCTCTTTAACTGCAATGGTGGTGCTGGTCGTCTGTTGGCCTGGCTGGGTCCCTTAGCAACAGCAATCGTTTGGAAACAGTTCCACACACACAAGATCATGCATTGGGGGGTTGACTCCTTTTATTGCGCCATCAGAAATTCAAAGTTTTGGGGGGAAACCCTCCCTTCATCAGGATACAATGCAGACCCATTTAAACCAAACAAACTCCACCTCCATTTCCCATCATGCAATCAATGAGGTGTTTTACCACCAAATGTATTCAAACAGTCCAATATACCAAATCAATTGTCCAATTAGGTATAGCAACATCCCTGTGCAAATGGGTATCACAAGATAAAGTCCAAATTTGTGCAACATTGTGAGAGGGAAAAAGGTTACATATACTGCAACATTTATAAGAAAAATAGTTATAATAATAATACATTTATGGTGTATGAAAACATAACTCACTGCCCATAGGATTTAATAAGGGATTACGATCTCAGCCTGGTAATTATAGACCAGTAAGTTTGACATCGGTGGTAGGCAAATTGTTTGAAGGCTTTTTAAGGGATCACATTCAAAATGTTGTCTTAGTGGAAGGCATTATGAGCAGCAATCAGTATGGCTTTATGAAGGATGCGTCATGTCAGACAAATTTTATTGCTTTTTATCATGAGGTAAATAAGATGCTGGACAGTGGGAGGGCAGTAGATGTGATCTATTTTGGATTTTGCCAAAGCTTTTGATATCGTGCCCCACAAACCACTGCTTTCTAAACTAAGGTCTGTTGGGCTTAATGAAGTCGTTTGCACATGGATAGGAAACTGGCAACAGGATCGGGTACAGAGGGTGGTTGTTAATGGTACATTCTCTGCTTCAAGTAAGGTTCTTAGTGGGGTTCCCCAGGGCTCAGTATTGGGTCCACTTTTATTTAACTTGTTCATTAATGACTTAGGGGAGGGTATTGTAAGGAATGTATCAGTGTTTGCAGATGACACAAAACTATCCAGCCCAATAAATTTCATCCAGGATGTGTCATCCTTGCAACAGGATCTTGACAAACTGGCAATCTGGGCAGCTAAGTGGCAAATGAGATTCAATGTTGAGATACGTAAAGTCGTGCACCTGGGGTAAAGGAGGAAGGGAAGATTAAAATCTATCTTTGAAAGGAAACACTGAAACTAAAATTCTCATTGAGGCCTTTGGGAGTGAGTGTTTTAAGATGCCAAATCCAAAAAGCCTATTGTCTTAATAAATATCTTTTGTCTACATTACCTTTCTCTCTATTTATACTTCTAGGATTTGTCATCTGACTTGTGAAATGTTCTGTTTAGCTTCGTAAAAATGTTTTGCTAGTAAGGTCTCCTTTTTAAATTTCTCTTTTTCTTTCTCTTTTTTCCGGCCACCAATAGTATCCTCTACTTTAGCTTCAGGTTTAAAATTTCCTATTATGCTTTTATGTTCATTCATTCAGATTTTTAAAAGCTCTGGAAGTCTGGCCGACATAGCAAATACCACAGGGGCATTTGAGCAAATTCACAACACCTTCAGTATCACATGTTGCGAATTGTTTTAATTGAATATCAAAGTATGGTGTTGGCATACTTCTTCTTTAATGACCCCATTGCAATGTCCACAATGGTAATAAGGATAGGTGCCTTTTTTTATTGGATATTGTTAGTCACGCAGACCGTATTTTGGTTTTTATTATTAATATCTCTCTTTTTAGTTTCTAAAGGTGTTTTCTATCTATGTCCAACACCTTGCCTTTTTTAACCTGTAAATTCACCCCTTTCACACCCCCTCTCCTGGAATTGTTGTACAAACTCATCTACCTGGTTTCTATACAGTTCATGAGATGAGGTAATCCTCCTGGCCCTTATAAAGTGGCTTTTAGGTAGTCCTTTGGTGACCCCTACTGGATGAAAACTGTCCTTAATAAATTATTTCTACTGAATTTCTATACATGTCAGTAGTAAACCGCCCATCAGAAAATATCACCTCTACATCTAAGTAGTTGACTGTGAGTGGACCTATTGTCATAGTAAAATTTATGGTGTCGTGTATACCATTAAAGTATGTGAAAAACTCAGATAATAGTTCCCTGGTACCCGTCCATATTAGGAATATATCATTCACGTAGCGTGGCCACATGGCAATATGTTGAAATGACGAATGTTCCAATATGTATGTGTGATCAAAATGGTGCATGTACATATTGGCGTTCACTGGTGCCATATTTGCCACATACTTGTGCCCTGTATCTGCAAGTAATAGTTGGAATCGATTCAAAAGTTGTTATATTTCAGAATAAAATCCAAGCATTCACATAGAAAGTTTACTTCATATATAGGTAATTTTTCATTAAATAAATATTCTCTGCAACACTCGATGCCCTCATCATGTCTGATGTAGGTGTACAGATCTTTCACATCAAGTGTGCATAATATTGGGGATTGGGCCACTAAGCTGACATCATTTAGGACATTGAAAAAATGTGGTATCCTTAAGGTATCCTTAAGGCAGGTGTCTAACTTGGGCAAAATTTCTTGTAAATATATCCACATAAATTGCCAATGGTTGTAACAATGAATCTACACCAGAGACAATGGGTCTTCCCGGGGGATTATTTAATGTTTTATGGACTGTTTTATGGATTCTCTAAAGTTGAGTTTACATGGCTTGGGGCCCTGTACCTCAAACCCCTCAGGCCACTCAAATTCCTTAGGCCTCTTACATCTTAGCTGCAGTCCCGCACTTCTGACTGGGATTAAAACAGGAAGTAGACTGACTGAGCACATGGCTGTTCAGATATATGAAGAAGTTCCGCAACAATCACATCTTCTGGCCAAACCAGGAATTTGCCAGGCCACACTGCATTAGGAACAAAGGACTCACCCCCTCCCTTATCCAATTTAGGTACAGCACTTAGCTGGCCAAGCAGGGGATTTCCCACCATGCAGTACTTTTAAGACCATAGGGGAACTTAAACCTATGGGCCCCTACACTAAGATATAGGACTTTATAATTGCCAATACATGTCAAGCATTGGAAGCAGCAGCTATGTACTTGTTTGGGACATTACCAAAGCAATATGAAAGAGAGGTCTTATTAAGAACAGCCTCATTCAATCATTAGTGAAAGAACTTTTAAGTCTGGTAGAGTTTTGCTAAGAAATTTACAGTTTTTCAAGTGTCTAATTTTCTTCATGAATCTTCTCTAGAATTTTTTCTTGTGGTTGTTTTCTCTCTTGCGCAAGGTAAAAAACTAAAAAACTATTATGTCATTTTTATCCGCCTGCCTCTATGCCATCCCCCTGTCTGTCTACTGAGCTATCTGGCAACATGGGAGTCTTTTTCTACAAAGAACAGTTGTAGTAGAGTGGAAAGCTGACCCTTGAGTGGCATATTGCAGAGAAAGGAAGAATAATATGGCAGGATAATACTAACCATGCAGGGTTAATTTAGTGGGATTAGCTATGCTAATGGAAGGAGTGGAGCCAGGTGAAATTTGAAATGAGAGAAGAAAGGAAGAACATCCACCCTGAGGTTCTTAGCCGGATTGTGTTGTCACAATCTGTGGCCAGGCTTTGTAGGGCACATGTTGAGTTTATAGCGTGTCAATATTAGGTTCAAATTGCTAGTCTGGTTATTAATGTTGCAGTGTAGGGGATGGGTCCATGGCAACGGTATGAACCCTTGGAAAGTACACAGGTTCCTGTTTGCTTTAATGCCCCGTCTAAGATCAAAGGCCTCTGGGATGTGTTGTAGTTTTTATGGATGGTAAGTTTGTAAAACCATGCCTATCCATCATACTGGAGCTGGTATAGTTATTGGTATATATATGCAGGGACTTAGCGTAAGCCATTTAAATGTTAAGATTATTATACATTCCAATCTGTTATTTATTGTAATTTATGCTACTGTTATATAGAATGACTTTGTCAATAAAGTGTTGCAGAAACTTTAATTCAATAAAGCTGTGGCCAAATTATTCCAACTTAATTTTAAAGTGTCTGTAACTTATTATTTCTAGGCCGATCATGGAGTAGCAGGACAGGTATTTGCCTTTGCCATTGTTATGGAACTTCTGTAACAAAGCAGTGCAAGGTTTATGCTATTGCAGAGCTCAAACACCATAAATGAAATGTAATTATTTCTTTACATTTTTTTTTCTGGTGGGCGTCTGTCAAGGCTCATAATAATGTTGTTGTTGCTACTATTGCCGCATTGTTAGCAAATTTATTCAGGTGGGGGTCTGTCAAGGGTCCCACTACTGTTGTTTTTGCTATTACTACTGCTGCATTGTTAGCAAATTTATTCTGGTGGGGTCTGTCAAGGTAATATTCATCAGTTGGGAGTCCACATCTGATTTCCGCCTTAGTTAAGCCTAAGGGACTCGCCCCAGTTCACAGGCAATCATATGCAAAAAATTCCTTTATCCAAAGATAACTGTCCCAAGGCTTTTTTCAGTAAAAAAAAATATTTTTATTTCAGTTAGCGTTAAAACTCAGATACATACTGACCCCACCAGGCCCACCTTACACGTTTCGCACCCTCCGGCTCCTAATAATGTTGCTGCTACTACTGCCGTATTGTCACTAAAATTATTCTGGTTGAGGCTTGTTAAGGCTCCTAATAATGTTGATGCTACTACTGCCACATTGTTGGCAAATTTTTTTCTGGTGGGTGTCTGTCAATTCTTGCTGTCTGTATTATGCAATTTTCATCCTGGTGGGGCCTAGTTGTCACTCAAGTTGGGTCCTACTCTCTATTCTACAGTTTCTAGACAGGCCTAGGGCGGCATAAATTTAGGGGGGGTATGCTGCCCAGCCTCAGGGGTAATAGGCTCGATTCTGGAGCAATAAGTGCTCCAGTAAGAAAGTATGCAGATGCACGTAATCTTGTGGGAGGAAGAGGGGCACCAGAGGAGGCTGGCCTCCGGGTGCCCTCGGAGGAAATCAGCACCTGTTTGTGGAGAATGTAGAGACACCTGCATTCATACCAATAACAGTCTTTTAAAGAAATGCTTATATCTTTCAAAGCTATTGTTGTCACATGCCTAGTGTAATACTAATAAAAGTCCTGTTGCCTCTAAGTACACTTCAGACACCTGCAATCATATTGGCATTCTCTTTAATGTGTGCTTACATTTAAAATCATGTCTCTAAGACTATTGCTGTTAAGTGAGCTTAGCCAAGTGGTACCAGAATCCAAACATATTACACAAGTCCTGCTGCATCTTCATCATATAAATAACACTGTCTTCAAAGTCTTCAACTAATGCTAGAGTTGGGTTATACTTGTATTGAAAGCTTGCATTATGAAAATCTTTCATTGCCAGTTGAATAGCTCCAAGTGGATCCGGCTGCGGATGGTACAGTGGCAGCACCACCACCATCACCTGCAGATGTTCCCAAGCTGGCAGAACCTCCTGAAGAAGCTCTGCAGATGCCAGAACCAGCAGAAGGAGAGCCAGTGACAGCAGCAGCTCCTCGGGATGTTGCTACACAGATTGTGGAGCATACAGCAGGCCAATGTAATGAGGTAGGAGCTATAGGAGATGAGAGAAGACTCTCCAGAGGGACAACCCTTCTCCTCCTCCTCCTCCTTCTGTTTTATAAATTATTTTATTATTATGATCACTGTTAATCTTTATTTATCAGCATTAGCACTGTTGTTCTATTTTTTTATTCTATTTTTTATATTTTGAGATTTTTTTTCAATTAACTACTACTCAGATGGTACTTGAAGTTTGGTTTATATAACTCATGTAATATTATATTACATAGTATTTCAAATGTATCACATTTACACATAAATACATGGTTCATTCATATAAATATATGGTTTATTCATTTTAATGTGGGATACAAAGCATCCAGATAATAATCTGTATGTATTATTAGTTGTGCCTGTGTTTGTAAGCTTGTAGTTTTATATGAACTATAGATGTTACTTTTTGGTTAAACAGCAACATAGTGAGTAGTAGATACCATTACCAGTGGACCAGAGGTAATGTAAAAAAACATTTCTATTAAAAAGCAGTTGTAGCATAGCGGATAGGATGTTCTCAAACAATGTATGGCATGTGTGTAGCACTATACTGAGCGACACATGCATGTAAATTGGTCTTCCAATTGACTTCAAAACATGGCACATTCACTTAAAGGAATAGTCTAGTATAAAAATAAAAACTGGGTAAATAGCTAGGCTGTGCAAAATAAAAAATGTCAGTTACTATAGTTAGTTAGCCAAAAATGTAATCTTTAAAGACTACAGTTCGTCTAACATAATAGCAGAACCAAACTGCTTTTCTGCTCTCTAACTCTGAGTTAGTCAGCTACTTTAAGGGGGGCCACATGGGACATAACTGTTCAGTGCGTTTGCAATTGATCCTTAGCATTCAGCTCAGATTCAATAGCAAACAGTTATGACCCATGTGCCCCCCCCCTCAAGTCTCTGGTTACTGCCTGGTAACCAATCAGTGGAAACCAAGAAAGCTGCAAAGCAGGAAGTAGTGTTCTGGCTATTATGTTACATATCCAGTCACTGTAGCCTTTGTACATTACATTTTTGGCTAACTAACTATATTAGAAACATTTTTTTATGTTGCACAGCCTTTCTATTTACCCAGTTTTTATTTTTATGCTGAACAATTCCTTCAACAACAAAGGCAAAGTTTACGGTAAATCAGTGTCGCAAATTTTTCACCATTTCGTAAATTTTTTTAGTAATTTCATGAATTTTCGGGCTAAGCAAAACAGAAGAGATTTGCTCATCACCTCCAAGAATGTCTTGATGTAAGGTACCCCGGGCAACCAGTGTGCCTCCCTACCTCTTGTCACACTTGCCCCTGGGTCCATCTGCATGTGCACTGGCATGCATTGTGATGTCACCAAATGTCCCACTCGCATGTACTGCACTGTGATGCTGTGACATCACTGGTTGGAGCCAAATTTAAAAATTAAAGCATTCCCAGGCCCCTGTGAGATGTGGTGAAACTTAAAATGTCCACTTGCTTTAGACTTATTTATACTAGATACTGTACAGTATATCATGACCTGAGTGAATGAAATTCTTCAAAGGCTATTGGTCCCAATGTGATTGATGATGACAAAAATATAGGGCTGGATTAGGTTTTAATTATAATTATACCTGCAGCATTCCTGTATGTGTTATAACGTCCCTTCAAACAAATAAAAATCACCCTGCAGATGCTGAAATTGCAATTTAAAGGTCAATAAATATTAACTGGTTATTAAAATTGGCATCTATTCATATTGTGCAGCATTTTATATCTTGCATATCAGTTTCTTCCCCAAATTCACACCTAAACGAGTGTTGAAGATTACATATACATAATTATTGAGTATGATATCCAAAATCACCATTGATTATAACTGCTGGTTCTAACGTAAACTGAGAGGTTTATTGCAAATTCCAGTGATAACTTGCTTAACCATCTGACGTTCAACAGAAGTTTTTACCCATACGTCCTCCAGTGCTAGTCTTGAGTGTTTCTTTAGTGCACAGCTTCCACAACTGCCTTCATAGTAGAGCTTTCTGAAGTGTGTATCCAATATTCATTGCTGGCCTGCTAAGACTATAAATACTACTTTGAACTCTCTCTTCTGGCAGTAACCTAAAAACCCTTATTCATTCCCTAATCCAAAAAGTATAAAAAAAATATATCTGATATCGGTCACGTTTAAATGTAAGGTACTTTTAAGAGATTGTAAAAGTTTCATATTAAACGCATACACAAGTCATATGGCTGTGTTATGAAATCCACCATATCTTTATTATTAAGGACATAGTGGGGCTCATTTATAAACTTCGCGCAAGGCAGATTGGTTCCTAAATTGAATATATTTGCCCTGCGCATGGTTATTTTTATAAAGCTGAATAAGTGTGGTACAAACAGAATTGCGAATTTTTTTTCACAATGTGAATGTCTATAAGAGCTTTTTAAATATGTCAAAAAACACACATTGTGAATATTTATGTGCACACTTAGCAACTGAATTACTCCACAACTTTGGTGGCGGAGAAAATATTCGCAAAACAGTTTTGCAAGTTGCGAATTTAAGTCACTGTCAATGCTATTTTTGCGCACAACAAAATCACGCAAACACCCATCTAATTTGCAAGCCATTGCGAAAATGTATTCTAATGCGAATTCGCAAAAACTGGAAAGACAGGCACAAGAGTGCAATGTTTTAGCTTTCTGGAAAAAACCTGGGCAATATAACCATTTGCGAATAAATATGCCCTGTGCGAACTTTATAAATGACCCCCACTGTATGTGGCTTCTAATTATAGTTTTGCTTTTACTAATTGACCTCTAGTGCTCACTGGGTGTTTAAAAAAGATAATATAGCACTTAGGTATGAATATAAGACAAAGAAGTCCTGCACTAGAAACAAGGATGGCAAATATCTCCACTGCTGCTAAATATTTGCCTTTGGTGCTCACATAGGCCAGGATGAAGGAGATCCACACACTGCAGAACAGTAACATGCTGAAAGTTATATATTGTGCTTCATTATATATGTCTGGTAATTTACGGGCAAGATAAGCAACAAAGAAACTAACAAAAGCCAACAAGGCAATGTAACCAACCATTATGTAAAATGCACAAGATGATCCTTCATTGCACTGCAAAATGATCTTTCCTGTTTCAGAGTGAGTGTCATAGTCAGGGAATGGAGGAGAAATTACAGTCCAAAGGACACAGATGAAAATCACAGGAAGTGTACATAGTAGAAGAATATATTTAGGGACCCTGGTACCAACATAGTTTCTGAGTCTGCTTCCAGGTCTAGTGGCATTGAAGGCAATAATAACAGTAATGGTTTTCCCCAAAATAGAAGAAATACAAATAGCAAATATGATACCAAATGAAATTTGTCTCAACAAACAGGCCCCTTTTGTTGGCCTTCCAATAAATAGTAAAGAACAAAGAAAAGATAGTATGAGGAAAAGAAGAAGAATGTAACTGAGCTCCTGATTATTGGCTTTCACAATGGGACTTTTCTTGTATTTCAGAAAGATGCAAAAAACTGCAGCTGAGCAAAAAGACAGAACCAAAACAGTGGTGGTTAGAGCCACACCAAGGGGTTGAATATAAGAAAGGAAGTCAATGGTTCTCATTATACATTTATCTCTACTCTCATTGGACCATTGGTCTTCAGAACATATCATGCAATTCTCCATATCTGAAACAAGAGAAGAAAGATCAATTGACATATTACATAGATCATCCAGTCTGAGTCTCCCCCAACTCTTTTTTTATCTATGATTTCCTGTAGGACATTGTGTGCAATTGTTAATGTCTTAAGGGAGAGAAAAAAAGATCTTAATTTAAGAAGTTATTGATATGACATGTCCAAAATATTCCTCCTGACATCAATTGATTGGCAAACTTATTTCAAGGTTATTTTCAGGAGACAGGGCAAATATAATGTTTTACTGAACTGGTTTTATACACTTAAAATGTGTGCAATCATGTTTAATGAATGGATTTTTTCGAACACTGACTAATATCCTTAGGATAGGGACATTTATAATGAATGACACACTTATTTGACATTCATTGAATGTTATTAGGAATATGTTACTGCCACTGATACCCATTAGGCACAATAAGGATCTCTGTAGCTTTATTTTGGAAACTCACTTACCCCCATAAAAAGGGATCACTTACAGAGACAGAGTTATAAAGTACAAGATCATTAAAGGAATAGTAACACCAAAAATTAAAGCATTTCAAAGGAATGACACTATTATTTTGTTGCTCTGCACAGGCAAACCTGGTTTAATTTCTTCAGAAACACAACAATAGTTTATATAAACAAGCTGCTGTGTAGCCATGGGGTCAGCCATTCAAGCACAACATATAGGGGCTGATTCACTAAGGGTCGAATATCGAGGGTTAATTAACCCTCGATATTCGACTAGGAATTAAAATCCTTCGACTTCGAATATCGAAGTCGAAGGATTTAGCGCAGATAGTTCGATCGAAGGATAATTCCTTTGATCGAACGATAAAATCCTTTGAATCAAACGATTCAAAGGATTTTAATCCAACGACCTTCCCCATAGGCTAACATTGACTTTGGTAGCTTTTAGATGGCGAACTAGGGGGTCGAAGTTTTTTTTTAAAGAGACAGTACTTCGACTATCGAATGGTCGAATAGTCGAACGATTTTTACTTCGAATCCTTCGATTCTAAGTCGTAGTCGTAGTCGAAGGTCGAAGTTGCCCATTCGATTGTCGAAGTAGCCCAAAAAAACTTCGAAATTCAAAGTTTTTTACCTTCAAATCCTTCACTCGAAGTTAGTGAATCGGCCCCATACAGTAGATAACAGTTCTGAAGAATCCCATTGTATACGACTGAGCTTGTCTATTTTCTTCTGTGTATCCTGTGCCTTTCCTTCTTTTTCCACTTTGAATAACTGCCCCATGGCTAATGAGCAGTTTATTTATATGAACTATAGTAGTGTTTCTGAAGCAAACACACCAGTAGTTCTAATGCAGGGCAACAGGACATTATATTTTCCTTACTTTAAAACACTTTCATTTGTGGGTGTTACTGTTCCTTTAGTGCTCATTCAGACAGAAATTCTTCCCCCAGTCTGACTGCATTCTAGTACATGAAGAAAGAAGAAAAAAGATTTCACTACTTGGAACATTGGGTTTGGGTGCCAAGCCCCAAATCATCAGCCAAATTGAGTGGAACACCTTAATAGCATATGGACTTGAATTCGAACAAAAGCACCAACATATAAGCCAAATGTATAAATGTTAAATAATTCTTTATTTTAAATCATGTGCAATGACAGCCTAGTGTGTTTAGTGTCCATCTGGCACTTAATAATAGGCTATCTTTGCACATGCTATTTAAGTAAAGACCTATATACGTTTGGCTGGTATGTTGGAGCTCTTGTTCAAATTCAAGTCCAAATTCTGTTACCTGGCTGTTTTCTACCCTTTACTCCAGATAAAAAAAAAATTGGTGCTAGGTGCATGCCACTAGTGATGGGCGAATTCCTCCCTTTTTCGCCAAAAAATTGTAAAATGTCCCGCAAAATTTGCTAAACACGAATTTTGACACCAGCGTCAAAATTGGCACTATCTTCTCTCTGTCATCTGATAATTTTTTGTTGGTTGCCAATACAGATCTTCTGAAAGCATGCACAGTAGAAGTCGATTCAGAACATAGATTTATCTGTGAATGCTCCTCCAAGGTTTGTGTCACTGGTCTATCATAAGAGGACCAGAAGACAGGGGAAGATGGACTCCACTGCAGGTCAGCAGACAGGGAGACTTCTGAACAGAGGAATAGATGCTGCAGGGAGGGAGCTTGGAGGGGCAGTAGAGGGGTCTAGGGTTTAGTTCTTCTTTAAGGGGGGCTTTGCTGGTCCATTTCTATTTTTAACCAATTTGCCATACAAGATTCAACATTATCTACCTGGCAATGGGGATATTTCTCCTTCCGAGCACTGAACACACTCATAGCAGCAAATTTGTTTTCCTTTCACAAAAGCTTTCCTGTAACCAGGGAGACAGCTGGCACTGCAATTTGAGACAGGGATCTGTGCATTCAAATAGGAAAGATTTAAAAGAGCACAGAGACCATAATTAAGTTCCACCCCCACGTCCAACTCTTAGTCATAGTCACACACAACAGGTCATTTAAAGGTATTGTTTACCTTTTAATAATTTTTTTTCTGTTCAGTTGCTTTCAGAAATATACTTTTTTCAAATACTTTTTATTTTCTATTGCTGACCATATTTATAATATTAACATTTAATGGACAGGTAATACCCCCCAATAAAAATGTAATTCATGAACAACCTTTAAAGGGATACTGTCATGGGAAAACATGTTTTTTTAAAAAGTCGCAAATTTTTTGGAATTTATTAAACCCAGAGGATGGGAAAAGTCCAAATCTGAAAATCCGGCATCTCAGACCTGTCGAGGTTGCATATGGGAGAAGTCCCAATGATTTTTTGATGTGCGCTGGGTTTTTTGTAATACCCGAAGTTTTTGTAGTTTTCGGGTGAAGAATCCGAATAAATCATGAAAATCAGATGACAAATCCGAAAAAATCATGAAAATCGGATGAAATTTTTTTAAAAAAAACATGAAAATAGGATTTTTTCCAGAGTGGTCAGAGTTTTTTTCAGAAAATATTAGTTAAATTTGGACTTTGATAAATAATGTTTTGTGGGTGACATATTCTTACTATGGGGTTCTGATGAATCAAAATTATGTGAATGTATTCAATACAATAAGCATCCAACTATTAAATTCACTGCTGAATATGATGTAAAAATGGTCCATTATTTGAATGTAAATGTCATCAAGGATGGCAATATCCTGAATACAGACTTATATAGTAAACCCACAGAGCGCAATAATATGTTAAATAGCGAAAGCTACCATACACCTAGCACTCTAAAGGCATACCTAAGGGACAATTGCTTAGGATACGGAGAATTGCCTCGGACGATTTGAAATACCTTAATAGTGCTAATGGGTTAATTGAGAAATTTGCAGCCAGGGGTTATGAAAGAGGTAATCTAGTTAAACTACGTGATGAATTACTGAAAATCAGAAGAGAATCTTTATTATATAAGACTACAACAAAAAAGAAAAAAGAACAGCTCCCCTTTGTATCCACTTATGGCCCCAGCAGTAAAACAATACAAAAGTTAATTTCCACCATTGGCCCATAGTACACAAAGGACCACTTTCCCCCTCTTCTCCTATAGAAGTGGTAGGAATATAGCGGATAGATTGGCAAAGTCGGACCTAATACATATATAGTAGTGATGTGCGAATTTGGGGCGCGAAACAAAATTTTTTTATTTTTTGGATGCCGGCGCACATTCGTCGGCGAAAAAGCGCCTGCTTGAAAAAAATGACGGCATCCATTTTTTTTGATGCTGGCGAATCTTTGCTGGGGAATTTTCACATCCGTTTTGCGAATTTAATCGCAGGCGGCGAATCGCGGGAATTTAATGATGCACAAAGTTATAAATGCTTTTTGTAAATCTGATGAAATTCCTTATCATTTCAGCATATATGGACTTATGAACAAATTGCGTGGACATTTTACTCAGCAGGTAGGAGACTACCAATTGTTGTGACATATGATGTATAAACATTCTGAATGTCATTACTGGAGCAGGCCAGTAGGTGGCAGTGTTCTGTAAGAAATTTTGTAACAATGTATACCAATGTGTCTAGCCACATGGGGGAATGGACACATTTGTTTGTATTTTGTTGGCTTTAAAAGGTGACTTTTTGTTTTTGCATTTAGTTTTTAAATCTGACATGGGGCTGGACATATTGTCAGTCATGTGAGTCATGTGCTCTGATAAAATTCAGTCACTCTTCACTGCTGCACTGCAAATTTAAATATCACCCCCTCCCTGCCCTCAAGCCCCCTTCAGCATTTTATCAGCAGAACAATGGGAAGGTAGCAAGATAACTGCTCCCTGGTATATAGAAGAACAGAATTCAATAGTAAAAATCCAGGTCCCACTGCGACTCCTTCAATTACATTGAGTAGGAGAAACTATAGCCTGTCAGAAAACAGTTCAATAGCGAAGCACTGGCTCTTTCTGAAAGCACATGACTAGGCAAAATGGCCTGAGATGGCTGCCTACACACCAATATTACAACTAAAAAAATACACTTGTTGGGTTAGGAATGACATTTTACATGGTAGAGTGAAATATTTGCAGTGTAAACTGTGCAATTTAGAAATAAAGATGATGACAGAATCCCTTTAAATATCTTTTTATATATCTGCCACTCCAGTTAAGAAGTTAATAGTCAGGCTGTAGAACCCACTTAATCACTTAGGATTTCTTCTCCTCTTCCTACTCACTCAGCCTCTTCCCTTGGGAATTTACTTTGGCTATTAGTCACTGAGCATGCTCAGTTCTTCTAAACTCAGCTTACTAAACACATCCTTAAAGGGTCAGTAACATCAAAAAATGTAATTGTTTTAAAGTAATAAATATATAATGCAGTGTTGCCCTGCACTAGTAAAACTGCTGTGTTTGTTTCAGAAACACTACTATTGTTTATATAAATAAGCTGCTGTGTAGCCATGGGGGAAGCTATTCAAAGGAGAAAAGGATCAATTACACAGCAGATAGCAAATAAGCTCTGTAGAACAGTTATATGTTATCCACTATTCATCCTGTGCCATATAGCCTTTTTTTCAGTTTCCACCATTGCTACCCAGCAGCTTGTTTAAGAACTATAGTCGTGTTTCTGCAGCAAACAGATCAGTTTTACCAGTACAGGGCAACACTACATGATATGTTCATTACTTTAAAACACTCATTTTTTGGTGTTACTGTTCCTTTAAGTCTAGCAGCCAATGTAGAGATGACATTGCTGGTTCCCACAGAAGCCCTGCTCTAGCTGTCTCCTCCACTCCTGAGCTCAGCTTAAATGGAATGTCAACCCCCAACATTCTTTTGCCTAATAAAAGAAAACATGAATGACTGAATGAATATTTGCAATATACATTTATTATCAAATCCGCTCGGGTTTTGTACGCTTATTTATTATCACATTTTCCCGAAAATTTGCTTTGCGGGAAAAAACAAGACTTTCACACATAATATTCATAATTTTCACACCGAAAACTTCGGGGTATTGCCCGAAACCCAGCGCACATCAAAAAATCATTGGAACTTCTCCCATTGACTTATATGCAACCTCGACAGGTCTGAGATGCCAGATTTTCAGATTCAGACTTTTCCATCCTCGGGGTTTGATAAATTCCAAAAAATTTGTTATTTTTTTAAAAGTCAGATTTTATGGGAAAAAAAATCACGAATTTTTCGTGATTTTTGCATTCGGAGTTTAGTAAATAACCCCCTTTGTCTTTTTAAAGCTCGGGGGGGGGGGTCGCTAACTCTATAAACTCTATGAACTCTATAAATTGATGCCTTAGTTGAACAACACCTTTAAGAGCAACAGTAATAATTGTTCAATTGCTTATTCAGTGCAACATTTTGGTTACTGCATCTTGACCTTTCAAACGGACCTGTGTAGCCCGAGAAGGATATCTGTTCTCTAAACTCCCATGGCAGAACTATTCACTTTTTTGTACTTTCCCTTTCAGAACACACGGGCAATTGTCAAGACATGAATTGGTGTGCACCTCCCAATAGCTATATATATATATTCAATGTTGGCACATGTATACTTATGGAGTGCACCCATGCTCTGTTTGTTCTATTACACTAGTGCCAGCATTCAGTGACATATATATATATATATATATATATATATATATATATATATATATATATATATATATATATATATATAAAAAAAAATCTGCCTCTGACAAAGTGGAACTAATGAATCTAATGTGATAACTATTGACTGTGCTAAAATGCAAAAATATAACAGTGCGCAATTTGTAAAACTGTAATCAATGAACACACATTTTTTTAGAAAAATCGATATAAATGCCTTGCAAGGGCTTTCTCATCCCTTATAAATGCATGCCGTACCCCATTAAAATTAGGTGCCCAAAGGATGGTCTCTTTGTCAATGGTAAGTCCTGGAGACTGAGATGAATTGAAGGTCCCGACATGTCTTGTAGTCACTGTTCCATTACAGAAAACATTCACGTTTATTATATCAAAATGCACCAGACCTTCTCCTTTGTCATTAAAGAAAATGTCATCCCCAGACTCTGTTCTGAAATGGATTTTCTTGAGGTGGTTGTTTAACTGCAATAAAAATATTTTTCAAATCTATTCAAAGAACAAGGATATTTGTTCAACAAAGCCCAACAAAGGGGTTATTATAGAAATTTTCAGAAGAAGGTGTATTTCATTGTCACATGCTTAAGGGTCCATTCTAATCATTGGGGCCCTATGGTTCTTTGTAGCATTTTGACAGTTTGTCAAGTTCACCAGTTGAACTTCTTGGGCACTTGAACCCAATGTATCATGAAACTTCAGATCTGCTGATAAACTGTATCTAACCATCTTCTTAAGAGGTGAAAATACTTCTGAATGTGGGTGAAATGTACAAGTCAGCAGCATCTGCTTGACAAAAAAAAGATATAGGTACTCTTTACCTGAAACTGTGGGGAGTATTGTTTATTCCCTTTACAATGTTTTGTGGGGACAGTAGTATTGTACTATCCCATACGTGTATAGACTTATTCCCCTGCTGGAACTTCATATCTTTCTAACTGTTGACAGCACATTCCCTGGTGAAGATGGCACAGTACATGTGTACTGTAGCATCCTATAGACAGCTACATATTTTTCTGGGCATTCTCCTTGAGGTTATATAGCTTGAAGGACCAACTTGAGATTCATATGTCTTATCATAGTTATTCTGCCTGTTGCCTACCTAGCAAGTTGCATAATTTGTAGCCTAATTAAATATTTCATTCAAGTGATGAGGTCATTTATTAGAATGCATTATGAGATAAAGCAAAATGGCAGCATTTAGATGGCAATATTTTGTTTTTCATGGTTTTAACACTTAGGGGCAAATTTACTAAGCTCTAGTGAAGGATTAGAATGAGAAAAACTTTGAATTTCAAAGTATTTTTTTTTTGGCTACTTCGACCATCGAATTGGCTACTTCGACCTTCGACTTCGAATCGAACACTAAAAATCGTTCGACCATTCGATAGTCGAAGTACTGTCTCTTTAAAAAAAACTTCCACTACCTACTTCGCCAACTAAAACCTACCGAGCACCAATGTTAGCCTATGGGGACCTTCCACAATGTTTCTAAGTAATTTCTGATCAAAGGAAAATCATTCGATCTATGGATTAAAATCCTTCAAATCGTTCGGTTTGAAGGATTTAATCATTCGATCGAACAATTTTGCCTTCGATCGTTCGATCAAAGTAAATGCGGTAAATCCTCCGACTTCGATATTCGAAGTCGAAGGATTTTACTTAGATGGTCGAATATCGAGGGTTAATTAACCCTCGATTTTCGACCCTTAGTAAATGTGCCCCATAATTACAAAAATTGTGGATTACAGTATTTACAGAAATACACACTAAAAACTGTGATTCATATTAATGAGCATTTATAAATTGGGTAAATTGGAACGGGGTTCTGTTCTGTATTATTTTCCCCTTTTGCTCTATGTTTGGTTGTATTTGGAATTCAAATTCAGTTCAGTTTTGGCTTGCATTGGGATGTTGGGAGGTGCTAATGTAACTCCATAGTATTTACCTAAATTACCTATAATAATCGATAAGATATGCTTATAGTAATATATTATATTAACTGACTTCAGCCTGTATGATTTCTGCATTGTGTATTTAAAGAAAATGCTTTCCAATACAGTATACTAAAGAACGATTAAAGACATATTTTGCATTCTCAGCCAGGCTTTCTTTTTTCTTAATCCCCAAGATAAAAAGTGTATTGATTTTTACAGCCAAAACTGCTACTACTTAAATTAAACCTTTATAATAAAAGACCATTACGCAAGAGTGAGAATATTGCTCTAAGGGGGTTTTTTTATCAAAAATTGGAGGCTACGTTTTTGCTCAATAAAACACACAGCAAAAAATGCTAATGTGAATACTTTCACATACACATTAAGGGGCAGATTTACTAAGCTTGAGTGAATTTTCAAAGTTAAAAAAGTTCAAATTTCGAAGTAATTTTTTGGGTACTTTGACCATCGAATAGGATACTACGACTTTGAATTTACTTCGAGTCGAAGTAAAAATCGTTCGAATACTCGACCATTGGATAATCGAAGTATTGTCTCTTTAAAAAAAACTTCAACTTCATACATGTTTTTTTTGATTGAATAGAAATCCTTCGATCAATCGCTAAAAATCGTTTGAATCATTCTTTTATTCTTTCGCAGGATTGCCAAATTTGTTGAACAAACTTCGAATTCGAAGTTTTTTAATTCGATGGTCGAATTTCGAAGTTTTTTATACTTCGAAATTCGATCCTTAGTAAATCTGCCCCTAATAGTTGTGATTTTTAAAAAAATAAAACATGAAAGTCTTCAGGAAAAATTTGAGAAGTTAAAGCTGGTGAGCATTTATAGAAGTGAATGGGAATAGTCTCAAACAATTTTATTTACTTTACAATTTCATTAAAACATTTGAGATTTTTAGCCTCAATGAAAGTACCTGTACATTGAATAATGTCATTCAAAATGGTGTGCAACTTTATATCTGGGGAATCTGAAAAATTATTTAGTGCGTCAAAAGAGAAAGTAAAGCTTTCTAAAATAACTTTGCTTTACAACTTCATGTGTTGGTTTTAGGGGTTCAAATAAATACACAGCAATTTATAAGCAACTTCATACCTGTACTAGCCTGATGTTTTATAAGAACTCAAATTACAAAGGGACCCTGTTTTGAATATTTTTACCCATATCTATATGCTTCTAAATGCTTTTTATTTTAATTATTTTTACATCCTTGAAATAAATGTCAATGAATATATATTTATAAGAAATATTATACCTGTGTTTGCATATGGTAGTTTGCAGTTTTATCAGAATGCAAGATATTTCCACCACTGGTTTTATCAGTATACATAGCATGAAGTGCATGGGCCACAGCATATACAGCAATGTACATATAGTATGTTGATCTAAAATAGCCTTCATAAAATCCATATTGCTCTAGTGTATCATTAGCATTGCATACACGATAGGATTCGAATGATGGCTTAAGAGCTGGCTCATAGCAACCAAACACCTTTAACCATACTGCAGTAGTAAATGGATCTTTAGGAAATCTTGAAGGATTCGTCTTGTAAAGAAAATCTCTCAGACCTGGTATGTTTCCTTGATGAAAGGGTACAACAAAGGATCCATTATGCTCATAATTAAATAGTTTCTCTGACGTTGTTGACAAAGGAGAGAGCATCAGCCACACCACATTCGTTGAGTTTTTAAAAAATAAAACAAACATCAGAAACACAACTGTTCTGCTATAAACTATGACAACACTGGCATTTGACTGCCTTAAGGTTTCCAAAGCAAAACCATAACTTTTAGGGTCAGTTTCACCAATCCGAACAAAAAACTCAACACAGATTCCATTATTAATGATCTCATTTTTCATGTCTTCACTGGCTTTCTGGTGACTCTCATCATCAGAGAATATCATCCCAACCCAGTTCCAATTAAAAGCCTTGATGAGCTGGATGATTACTTTGTACTGGGCAGTTTCACTTGTCACTGTTCGATAGAATAATGGAAAGCGGATTCTGTCACTGAATGCAGGATCCAAAGCTCCGTAACTTACCTGGGTAAAAATATGTATTTGTAATTTATAGGCAATTTAAATGTTTTTATATGGTGACATACTGTATAGATTAAACAGAATTGGTTTACAACATTCTAAAGAAAATATCTAACTAAATGAATTGAGATGGAAAAAAACCCACTGTAGAACTTTCACTTTCAGGTAGGATAAAGTTTCATTATTTATTGCAATTCAATATTACAAAACGCATTATGGGGCAGATTTACGTAGGGTCCAATATCGAGGGTTAATTAACCATAGGCTAACATTGACTTCGGTAGCTTTTAGATGGTGAACTAGGGGGTTGAAGTTTTTTCTTAAAGGGATACTGTCATGGGAAAAAATTTTTTTTTCAAAAAGAACCAGTTAATAGGGCTGCTCCAGCAGAATTCTGCACTGAAATCCATTTCTCAAAAGAGCAAACAGATTTTTTTATATTCAATTTTGAAATCTGACATGGGGCTAGACATTTTGTCAATTTCTCAGCTGCCCCAAGTCATGTGACTTGTGCCTGCACTTTAGGAGAGAAATGCTTTCTGGCAGGCTGCTGTTTTTCCTTCTCAATGTAACTGAATCTGTCTCAGTGGGACATGGGTTTTTACTATTGACTGTTGTTCTTAGATCTACCAGGCAGCTGTTATCTTGTGTTAGGGAGCTGCTATCTGGTTACCTTCCCATTGTTCTTTTGTTTGGCTGCTGGGGGGAAAAGGGAGGGGGTGATATCACTCCAACTTGCAGTACAGCAGTAAAGAGTGATTGAAGTTTATCAGAGCACAAGTCACATGACTTGGGGCAGCTGGGAAATTGACAATATGTCTAGCCCCATGTCAGATTTCAAAATTGAATATAACAAAATCTGTTTGCTCTTTTGAGAAATGGATTTCAGTGCAGAATTCTGCTGGAGCAGCACTATTAACTGATTCATTTTGGAAAAAAAATTTTTTCCCATGACAGTATCCCTTTAAAGAGACAGTACTTCGACTATCGAATGGTTGAATAGTCGAACGATTTTTTGTTCGAATCGTTCGATTCGAAGTCAAAGGTCGAAGTCGAAGTAGCCCATTCGATGGTCGAAGTAGCCAAAAAAAACATTCGAAATTCGAAGTTTTTTTCCTCTATTCCTTCACTCCAGCTAAGTAAATGGGTGCCTATATTTACTGCAACATAATTCAGATGTTTAAGTCCTTGTTGATATGCCAATTAAATTCAATTGAGATATCAATATTTTGGAAGTGGTGAGACAACATCAACTAAATAATCAATAGGGTTAGATCTAAGTTGATACTCAGATACAGTATGTTGTTTAATATTCATGCAATCTTTAACATATTTTATTGCTTTCGAAGTTTTGCACACATTTCGTAACTGTCCGATTTAATAAATCATGAATACACTATTTTGCAGTGCTGTATCAGCTAAATCTCTTGTTAACCTACATATTTAAATTCAAGATAATGGAAGAACTTCTCTGCTATCTAATATAAGTAATGTAGCTGTTAGATGGAATAACATCAGTGCTAACTAGTATATAAAATATAAAAGTTTCACTACTCATCTGCGCAGCTTCTTCATTTCAACTGAAATGAACTGACTGGTAGGGGAGATTCTAACAGCTACATTACTAGGTTGGGGGGGGTTGCAACAAATGCATTTAAGTCAAAGAGCATTTCTTCTTGCCTTTTTTTCTTCTTGCAAAAAAATTTTTTTTTCCTTTGGTGAAACAAAATGTATGGCAGATTCACAAGCATTTTTGCAACTGCCTAAAACAATTTCACAACAAATCTGTAGCAGGTGAAAATATTGTTAGTTAATACATAATCCAATGAGTTTTGTTGATTCCACTGTACATTAGAATCTTAATTCTTCTTTAAACTAAACTAGGCTTGGGCAAATGACCCGCTTCATTTCGCCAAAAATTTGCCTCCACGTCAAATTTTTCCTATCTCTAATCTAAACTCCTACATTCTCTTCTATCCACTAAAATGTATTTTTATTTGTATATTCTGTTTTTTACTACATTCCACTTTTATACCATATCTAAAAGCCATCTCAAGCAAGTAGCCTCAGTATTTACTCTCAGGGTTAGTATATTAACAACAAACAATAATTATTTATTTTAATTTTAATGAACTAAAATATCATATTCTCCGTGTTCCTTATTTTTACTAACTGATACAATTCCTGTTATGTTAATTCAGTTTTGCAAAATGATATTTTAGTCATTCCATTCCAGTGAGAATGCTAATCTGTTGCACCTTACTAAGGTACAGAACTTTATTCTTGCTAATACATGTCAAGCATTGGAAACAGCAGCAGCTATGTACTTGTTTGGAACATTACCAAAGCAATTTGAAATTAAGAACAACCTCATTACAGTATATTGTCAATCATTAGTGAGGAAAGAATGTTCTACTCTGGTACAATCTTGCTAAAATTTAGCAATTTTTCGGTGGCAGCATTTTTCATGAATGTAGTCTAGAATTTTCGCTTGTGGTATTTTTCCCTTTTGTACCAGGAAAAAAAATGTAAAATGTAAAAGATTGCCTTCCACATCAAATAATGTGACGGTAGCCCTCTGCATCCATCCCCTGTCTGTCTACTGAGCTATCTGGGCACTGTGCTGCACTGTGCTATGCTAGTGGAAGGAGTGGAGCATGTGGGAAGTTGAAATGAGAAAGGAAGGACATCCATTTTGCTAAGATGAGTTCTACCCTTTCCTAACCTCTCAGCTGGATTGTGATGTCAAAATTTGTGGCCAGGCTTGGGGGGCACAAGTTAAATTTATAGTGGGTATATATTATGTCCAGATTGGGAATTGCCAGTTGGAGTTTTAATGTTGCAGTGCAGGGGGCAAGTCCACAGTAATAGCATGAGGCTTTCGAAAGCCAGGAAGTACATGGGTGGTGGGTTCCTCCTTTAAGCTCCTATGCAAGAATAAAGGGCCTTTGGGAGTCAAAAATATATATCCCAACACCAATTCTGAGATTCTAAATTGATATAAATTATTTCTGTCCGCTTGACCCTCTATAGCATTAAGATTTACAGCGGTTAAAATCCGCTCACCGTTGGTGGTAATTGGCCCGGGTGCACCTGCCCCTAGCCCTGCGTTTATTACACAATCCTTCCCACGTTCTTTCCAACAGCCCGCCGCGCTGTCCCAGCGCCCACCTCACCTCCCCTTCACAGCACGCCGGCGCAGCTGCTGTAATTGAATGGGGACGCACACGTCCCCATAATGCGACTGGGCGGCATGCCGCCCCTATTTTTTTGCCACCCTAGGCCCGGGCCTATGCGGCCTTGCCGCAAATCCGGGCCTGCTGTCGAATTTTCGCAATGGACGTAACTACGCAAATTCACTAATGCGCGCATTGTACTGAACGCTACCTTCTACGCTAGACTTCCTTCGCCACCTCAGACCAGGCGAAGCGCAATAGAATAGATAGGGATTGCTTCAAAAAAAGTTCAATTTTTTTTTCTATATTATGGGTAATAGGCTGAAAAAGATCGAAAACATTTTTGGGGCTCCCCTCCTTCCCCCCTACATTTCCTAACTCATGGCAACTTAACTATACAGTGGGCACATTTGTAGGGCAAAACATTTTTTTTTATTTGATGTTTCGAAGGTTTCCCAGGCATTTGTAGTGATTGTAGGTATTCCTCAATTGAAATTTGAATTTGGCGCCGTATGCAAATTAACCATCGCTAGCGTAACTTAGCTTTGCTTAGCGAATCAACGCTAGCGCAACTTCCCAACCTTACGCTACCCCTGAGCGCAACTTCAGGTTTTAGTGAATTTGCGGAGCGCTGAGGAAACTACGCCTGGCAAAGTGCGGCAAAGTGTGGCGAAGTTACGCCTGGCACAACTACAAATCTTAGTGAATTTGCCCCTAGATGTGATATGCAATAAATTTTTTCACCCATTGTAGTCTATGTGCATCATTTTCACAGTGAAACTTGGCGAAAAAATTTTCTTCATTACTAATAGACAATTTATCGTTATTAATGCTATTGTTATATAATATAACTTTGTTCATAAAATGATATAGAGATCTCCTAAAATTAACTGTGACCAAATAATTATAAAACATCTGTAACTTGCTATTTCTATAATGATATATTCTATATTTGTCCTTGCCAATGTCATGGAGCTTCTCTAACAAGATAGGCCAAGCTATATTCTATAGCAGAACTAAAAACATCATAAACAACATAATCTCGGTTGATTTGTGTAATTAGGCTGTTCGTTTGAAT
This sequence comes from Xenopus laevis, assembly GCF_017654675.1. Lineage (NCBI taxonomy): Eukaryota > Metazoa > Chordata > Amphibia > Anura > Pipidae > Xenopus > Xenopus laevis. Next base: position 114,904,234 of record NC_054385.1, on the reverse strand, counting down.
CCCCTAAATCGGATGGTCTAGAAAAAAAAAATGTTTAATTTAGACGGTCCATACCTGGGGAAATCCATAGATGCTGGTAATCTGATACATGACATTTGATACTGAAGACAATAGATGCCCTATGAATGCACTGGGAATCCTGTTCTGGGTGCACTTGTAGTTAGGTACATAATCACTGCTCCCTGTCAGAATACTAAATATACTGCTAATGGCTTTTCTCTCATTGGCCCAGGAATCATGGATATGAAATCCCAAGGTCACATTAGGCAGAATGTTCAGGTTTCTGTTGATTTCCTCAATAGCAAAAATTGCAGCAAGAAAGTGACGATAATACTGAAGGGATGATCTAGAGCAAGAAAAGGAAAAGAAAAAATAATAATAAAAAAATAATTTTATATATATATATATATATATACAGGTATATATATATATATATATATATATATATATATATATATATATATATATATATATATATATATATATATATATATATATATATATATATATATATATATATATATATATATATATATACTCATTCTAGCAGCTGGAGCACTCTCAATCCATTAGGCAATTGCCCGGGTGCAGGTTATAGTCAATCATACATAGAACAAAGAAAAAAAACCGCACACACAGGACTTATGAAGTGCAAAAAAATAAAAAATTTATTGCAACGTTTCGGCTCCTGTACTCGAGCCTTCTTTACCACCTGAAGAAGGCTCGAGTACAGGAGCCGAAACGTTACAATAAATTTTTTATTTTTTTGCACTTCATAAGCCCTGTGTGTGCGGTTTTTTTTTTTTTTTTCTTTGTTCTATATATATATATATATATATATATATATATATATATATATATATATACATATATATATATATATACATATATATATATTGAACAGCAATGGCCGCACTCGCAAGTCTTAGAAAGTGAAAAACTTTCATTGTTAGCATAACATGTCAACAGCACATTAATTACATAAGAACATAGAAAGAAAGCGTGAAAAAATAAAAGTAACTTGTGAAATGAAATGGACTTATGTAGGGAGAACAATTACAACTTTTAGGGATCGAATAGCAAATCTTAGAAGCTTCCAAAGAATCCTAAAGATACTTAAGAGGCAGTTACAGGAAGGAAAGAATTAAAGCAATCAGAGGGGGCTGAGAAATGAGGAGACTGTATTTTTTTAGCAGAGTTGGAAATCTGCGTATGGAGTCTTTATTTGTTTTTTTCCCCTATGTTTTGATTTTTAAAATACTATTCCTGAGTAGAGTGTAACTAGGGGATGATATTTGAAAGCAATTTTCAGCCTTTTTTTTGTAATTACTTTTTGGATGATTTTGTTTTTTAAAAGTTCCAAAGACTGCTACGATCATACCTTAGAAAAAAAGGAAAAATTTAGAAAAAACAAGAAAAATATATAGTGTAGCGTTCTTAAATAAGACTGCCCTCAAACTGATTACTTTCACACACTAAGGGGCTGATTCACTAAGCTCGAGTGAAGGATTCGAATGAAAAATACTTCGAATTTCGAAGTATTTTTTGGGTACTTCGACCATCGAATTGGTTAAATTCGTTCGAATTCGAACGAAATCGAACGAATCGAACGAAAAATCGTTCGACTATTCGACCATTCGATAGTCGAAGTACTTCCCCTTTAAAAAAAACTTCGACCCCCTACTTCGGCAGCTAAAAGCTACCGAAGTCAATGTTAGCCTATGGGGAAGGTCCCCATAGGCTTGCCTGTGATTTTTTGATCGAAGGATTTTCCTTCGATCGTTGGATTAAAATCCTTCGAATCGTTCGATTCGAAGGATTTAATCGTTCGATCGAACGGAAAATCCTTCGATCGATCGATCGCAGGATTAGCGCTAAATCCTTCGACTTCGATATTCGAAGTCGAAGGATTTCAATCAGAGGGTCGAATTTCGAAGTATTTTTAACTTCGAAATTCGACCCTTAGTGAATCGGCCCCTAACAGTGTATTAACCCAACCTCAAAATTGGTGCAAGTGAAATTACTCTCATGTGTACTTAAAACACCATCAGATTAAAGTGCGCTTGTGCTAACTGGTGAAGAAAAGTTTTTTTTAGAAAATAGGTGGTTGATTATATTCACAGACGGGCAGAATATGATTCACATATCAAAAATGATCAGTTTCTCCCCAGGTCCTTCCTTTTGGACAACAAAAGAGTGGCATGTGCGGATAGCATTTTAAGATACTTTAATAAAAATATATTGCACTTACAAACCACCAGAAAGGGGGGTTCCAATCTGTGTGGGTACCCACCTATTTTCTAAAAAAAACCTTTTCTTCACCAATAAGCACAAGCGCACTTTAATCTGATGGTGTTTTAAGTATACATGAGAGTAATTCACTTTTGAGGTTGGGTTAATACACTGATAGGGGACCATTTACTTAGCCCGAGTGAAAGATTAGAAGAAAAAAACTTTGAATTTTGAATGTTTTTTTTGGCTACTTCGACCATTGAATGGGCTACTTCAACCTTCGACTTTGAATCGAACATTTCGAACTAAAAATCGTTCGACTATTCGACCATTCGATAGTTGAAGTACTGTCTCTTTAAGAAAAAACTTCGACCCCCTAGTTCGCCACCTAAAAGCTACCAAAGTCAATGTTAGCCTATGGGGAAGGTCCCCATAGGCTTTGGTAGCTTTTTTTGGGCAAAGAAAAATCGTTCGATCGATGGATTAAAATACTTTGAATCGAACGGTTAGAACGATTTTTCGAACTATTTGCACTAAATCCTTTGACTTTGACAATCGAAGTCGAAGGATTTAACTTCGATGGTTGAATATCGAGGGTTAATTAACCCTCGATATTCAACCCTATGTAAATCTGCCCCATAGTGTGTGAATGTAATCAGTTTGAGGCGCAATCTTATTTAAGAATGCTTCACTATATATTTTTCTTGTTTTTTCTCCTTTTTCCTGAGGTATGATCAGTAGCATTCTTTGGAACTTTTGATATATATTGGAGGTTGGAGAGAAGCTTCATTGCTACTGAACTGGAGAACACACTCCTTTTGGGACTTTAACTTCTAATAAGTATTTGATTTTTTTTTTTTTTTCAGATTCCCTCAAGTTTGAAATTTTAGCAGCTGTCTGGTTGCCAGGATCCAATTTACCCTAGTAACCTGGCATTTGGTTTGAATAACAGATTGGAAAATAGATAGCAGATCAAAAAGTTTAGTAATAAAAATCAAAACAGTTTAACGTCAAAATTGCAATCGAGAATGAAACAAAAAAAGGAAGGCAAATCATCCAAAACCTATAAAAATAATGTAAAAAAGAAACAAGAATAATCTTAATCTCAAAATCAAATGTACCATTCTTTGTGGAAGCATGTGGAAATTTCATTTCTAAATTATGTAAAAATGCAGCAGAGACAGATACCTACATAGAAAAGATTGCATATTTTGTTTCAGGAGGGGCCGTAAAGGTTTCTGGAATTGTGAATCTTAAAGCAAATATATCTGTTAGGATTCCAAGCATAATGTCCCCTTCCTGCAGGTAGCCTTCCTCATTTTGCCCATTGAGTGAGCAGGCAGGGGAATTGGGATTCTTTATCGCCCTGCAAGTTAATGCTACTAACATCCAAGTGACAGCAAGTCTGGCTGTAGCTTTCATTAATATATTCAGTATAGTCATTATACCCCCTAAACTGCCAGGACTGGTCAGTGCATCCTTATACCTCCTATAAAAGAAAACATAAGCAGCCTTTAAAAATGTCAAATGCATTTTATAATATAAGTCAGAGATCATTATTATCAACAAATCAGATGTAAATTATAGGCTTTAAGTACAAGAGATAGAAAATGCTATTTTTCTCATTTAAAATGAGAGTCACTTTCCTTTGTAATAGTGGAAGATGCTAAGCATGCAGCCCAAAGGATATATTTAGTAATAAAAACCTATTAAACATGAATTAAAAGAGCATACAGATTAAACTGAAACATTAAAACATTAAAACTGAGCCAAAGAGTAAACCGTTGGCTGTGTCTGTGGCTTTTCTATTTTCTAGGATAATTGAATATTGACTTCTTTTTGGACTGAAGAGCCCAGTCAAGGCCCTTCATTACTGAAGTAACCACTGAAGCTCATTTACCTACACTGGACAGTAACCCATGCCAACCAATCAATATTTTGTTTAATTTTTCTACTCGTTCTTGGCTGAAAACGGTTGATCCATGGTTGGTTGCTCAAGGTGTTCAAGGTGTATCTGTATTTTATAAAAAATAAGATTCCAGGTAACTGGAATTTCTATGGGGTGTGTCAAATAGCGGGATATCATGATGTTCATTAAACAAACCATACCCCAAAATGTGTTGGAACTGGAGAGATCTGAATAGGATTTTATAAACACCATGCAGTGCGTACTTTTTTAGCCATAAACTGCCATGTTATTTCCCTAGATTCTCAGCATAATTGTGACCAACCATAGATTTACATCTGCCACAAATGTGAACCATACATGGAAATGAACAAAATTTCACATGTGCATATCAGGTGAAATGAAATGAAACTATAGAAATAAAAGTATTTGAGGAATATTGGGGAGCAGCAGCCTAGAGAACATTTAGGGTAAAACAAGGGGCCAATGCTGATTTGTTGTGCTGAATAATACTCTAGAGTGATGTATTAACAGATTTTAGTAACCTTACTATGAGCATAAAGAGCTAAAGAATTTGGACTTCAAACAAGGTTGGAACCCCCCAAAAAACTCTGTTCTAGACTGTCTTTTAAAATGTGATTCCCCTATTGTATAAATACTGTAACTAAAGCCATCCGCACAAGGTAAGAGAGCATGTTAAGTGTGCTGCCTAGTACTTACAGTTCAGTGCGAAAGTTTGTAAGACTATGCATAGAAGATATCAACTGTTTTACAGAGTTGGGCTTGCTATTTCAATATCCTTCCAGTAAGTACTATGTTGTAGTATGGTTTAATGAAAAAGTTCAGTTGTTTTTTATCAAGCAATAAGGCTCCATGATAAAGTAAATGAAATCCAGTCTGTGACAGTCTAAGTTCAGTGAACTCCTTTATATACAGTAGTCTGAAAAGCAGAGGATTGTGGCTGCTCTGAAAATAACCTCTCCTTTTAATTGTTGTTATGTCTTATTCTGAAATTCTACAAGACATTGGGAACTGGGCTGCAAATATCTATTGATATTTCTGAACATAGCTGTTATTCTAAAATGTGTTTGGGATTTGAACATGCAAAGGCAAATTTGATTTTGCATTTTGGATTGATTCTTGATTTTTTTCATAACTTGAATAAACTTGAAATTGGACTAAACCTAAATTTATTAAAAAAAAAATTGAATCCAAGAAATTCAATCAAATAAAACCGTAAAAAAAAACTTAAATGCTTATCAATGTTTTAAAGGTAAATTTTATTAGTTTTAACAAGCAAAATAAACCAAAACAATTTGACAAACATCTGTTGAATGGGTGCCAGTTCAGCTACAACATTCTATAGATGGCAGCTTATTTTCATGAACAGTTATTAAGATTGAATATACTAACTGGGCCTCAAAGTCAGGCTAGTAAAGGGTTAAGCTTAAAGTCCTTGCTTGCTAGTGTACAAAATGTTATCGGAATTGAAAATTTTTTTGCTTGGCACATGGAAAGCCCCTAGAATTCAGTCAATAAATCATATAAGAAAATGGAGAAGTTATGCAAAAAAAAATGCATAAAAATCTGCTTCGTAAGAAATGATGCTTGATAATAAAATCCAATGACTAATAAGATTGATTCAAGTAAAATACGTAATCTAAAATGTCAGTGATGTTTTGATCTGAGTATAAAATTGTATAGCAAAATGTGAAGGGCAGAATTCTCTGTCCGGACCTGTATGATTTGCTGTATTGCTAAATCTGTTGCACCTGCCAAATAAATCTACCTACTGAGTTTGAGCATTATGAGTGTGTCCAGGTGGGATTGCCTGAGAGATAAACTCAGGTGCGAAGTTTGAAAGATTAGGGGGCAAATTCACTAAAGCACAAAGCGCCTAACGCTGGCGCAAATTCGCCAGCATGACGTCGTTTCGTTACTTCGCCGATTTACTAACGGGTGCTGGCGTAAATTTGCTAGCGAACTGGACCTACTCTAGCGCTGCTTCGCCCCCTTATACCAGACGAAGTTGCGCTATGGCGAAGGGACATAACTACGCTAATTCACTAATTTGTGCATTTTACTGAACGTTACCTCTTGCGCCAGACTTGCCTTCACCACCTCAGACCAGGCGAAGTGCAATAGAGTAGATAGGGCTTGCTTCAAAAAAAGTTGAAATTTTTCTTACTACCCAAAAAATGCTGGCGTCTTTTCCTTTTTTAAGGGTGATAGGCTGAAAAAGATCGTAAATTCCCCCCTACATTTCCTAACATATGGCACCTAAACTATACAGTGGGCACATGTGTAGGGCATTATAACAACTCTATTTTATTTTATGAAGCTTTCCCAGGCTTGTGTAGTGTAATGTATTTGCTGCTACATATACGTCCATTGTTCTTTAACTTGGCGCCGTGTAAAAATTAGGCATCGCTAGCGTAACTTCACTTTCGTTGATGAATTAACACTAGCGCAACCTTTCGCCTCCCTGAGCGCAACTTCGGATTTTAGTGAATTAGCGACAACCTGGTGAAGTGCGGCGAACTGTGGCGAAGCCCGCGCTAGCGCAACTCCGCAGGTTAGTAAATTTGCCCCTTGGCATTCCCATGCCCCTCCTTCATTGCTCAAGCTGGCTCTGTTGTTACAGTCCCAAAAATGACAATTTGCATCTTATTTGACAATTGACTAAAAGGCGAAGAAGACAATTCACAAGCTAAATAGCTCAGAGCTTGTGAACTTTTGCGAATGACCATTAATCCACAAATTTAGTGTGATATGTTACACTTTTTCACCAAATCATCTATTTCGCTAGATTCTACCTGGTGAATTGATACAATGAAACTACATCCTCAACATTATTATGTCAGTGACATCATATCCTGTATTCCATAAAAGTCATAAAAAAGACAAAGCACTGGAGTTTTTTCATATTTTAATGTGGGAATATGTTTATATATTGTAACTGTTAAATATGTTATTTAAACTTTTTTAACCATTTGAAAACCATGCCACATTTGTTTTAGGGTGGGCTCATGTCTAGGGCATTAAAGGATCTCTTCTGTCTTTATTTTGCTTCCTTGGACATTTTTAATAATAAGTTGCCACTTCCAACAATTTCACTAACAATAACTAATAAAGACATACATCTGTCCTGCATGTACCCACCATATTTAAATTGCCATAAGCGTAAGTAGTTTCACTAGGAAAAAAGTTATGCTAGAGAAAATTCCCTTAGAAACCTTTGCGCTGATGAATTTTTGCTATCGACATAACACCAGAGTTCATTTGCTGAGACTAATTCTTGCATTTTGAATATTTAATGGTAGTTAATTAATGTCTGACATAGTTGAGAGATGTATGGTGAAGATTTTCAAAGTAAAAATTCGGACCTAATAAATGTGCCCCTAAGTCTATCAAGAGATTCCTGTTCAATCATCTTGGCGCCCTCTGCTGGGGTGATTCTGAAGTTAAGATTCCTGCTCCGCTTTAATATGCAAGTGACCAGAGAACTTTTGTGGGTTCTTGAATCAGTGCAATATTTAGATTGAACTTACTCCACAGTGCTTCCCTTCCGAGAAGTCTAAAATTGCCTACAGTATTACTCTGCTTTTCAGAAAGGTACTTGCTAAGGCTTCTACTATGTGGGTGTTGATGATCCCCTTGTGAATGATGCTGCTGGTTTCTTTGATACTGTACCTTCCAATAGATCTTTGATAGAATAAATAGATAGGCTATGCAAAATAAAAAACATTTTTTAGTAAAGTTACTAAAACAAAAATGTAAACTATAATTTGTAATCTGGTTACTGCCTGGTAACCAGTCAGTGGAAACCAAGAGAGCTGTAAAGCAGGAAGTAGTGTTCTGGCTATTATGTTAGACATACAGTCACACCAGCCTTTATACATTACATTTTTTGGCTAACTAACTATATTATTATATTTTTATTTTACACAAATTATCTATTTACTCAGTTTTTATTTTTACACTGAAAAATCTTTTTAAAGTCAATATAAAGGTGAATACACCCTTTAAATATCACTGAATGCCATAAAATATCACATAATATCCTAATTGATGCCATAAAAAATCTTGATTTCTGCTATAAATTTTTTCCCTCTTAACATTTTTTCATACCTTGTGCTAGATCTCTTTTTCTCAATAAATCAAATACTTGACAGGTTTCCCATTCTGCACAATCTTTTAACAATGGCTCTTTTTCTGCCAGCCGCAGATCTAGAGCTCAAATAGGTTGATGATAACAAATTAAAATATTAGACAGGCACTCACATATGCCAGGATAATAATTTGTTTTACAAAAGTGTGTCTGATAAATATTAATATTTTTTTAAGGCTACTAATTATTGGGTTGTTTGTGACACTGGCCTTATGCATCATACTCATCCATTGACAGGCCCAGGGTCAGACTGTTAGCACACACAAACTAACATTCTCTTGACGTGTTGTTTACCAACAACTGAATTTTTTTTTTGCAAAAGTAAGAAACACAACAAATTCTTTACTGAACATACAGATTTTAATTTGATTGGAGCCTGGAAGCCCAGAGTCAGGGGAAGAGTTGATGAAACAAAGTGAAAGATATACAGTATCTTATATTGATTATGTTTAAATGCGAGGTATTTCTAAGACATTGTAAAAAGTTTCATATTGTACAAGTACACTTTCAGTATTGGTAAATGTTATCAAATCTTATCTTAATTATTAAGGAAATATGTGATTTATAATTACAGTTTTGATTCTACTAAATGACTTCTAGTGCTCACTAGTGGTTTAAAAAAGATAATATAGCACTTAGGTATAAATATAAGACAAAGAATTCCTGCACTGGAAAAGAGAATTGCAAATATCTCCACTGCTGCTAAATATTTGCCTTTGGTGCTCACATAGGCCAGGATGAAGGAGATCCACACACTGCAGAACAGTAACATACTGAAGGTTATATATTGTGCTTCATTAAATATGTCTGGTAATTTACGGGCAAGATAAGCAACAAAGAAACTCACAAAAGCCAACAAGGCAATGTAGCCAACCATTATGTAAAATGCACAAGATGATCCTTCATTGCACTGCAAAATGATCTTTCCTGTTTCAGAGTGAGTGTCATGGTCAGGGAATGGAGGAGAGATTATCATCCAAAGGACACAGATGCAAACCATAGGGAGTGTACATAGTAGAAGAATATATTTAGGGACCCTGGTACCAACATAGTTTCTGAGCCTGCTCCCAGGTCTAGTGGCATTGAAGGCAATAATAACAGTAATGGTTTTCCCCAAAATGGAAGAAATACAAATAACAAAGATGATACCAAATGAAGTTTGTCTCAACAAACAGGTCACTATTGTTGGCCTTCCAATAAATAGTAAAGAACAAAGAAAAGATAGTATGAGGGAAAGAAGAAGAATGTAACTGAGCTCCTGATTATTGGCTTTCACAATGGGACTATGCAAAAAAACTGCAGCTGAGCAAAAAGACAGAACTAAAGCACTGGTTAGAGCCACACCAAGAAGTTCAATATAAGAAAGGAAGTCAATTGCTCTCATTATACATTTATCTCTACTCTCATTGGACCATTGGTCTTCAGAACATATCATGCAATTCTCCATATCTGAAACAAGAGAAGAAAGATCAATTGAGATATTACATAGATCATCCATTGGGAGTCTCCCCCAAATCTTTTTTTTTATCTATGATGTCCTCTAGGACATTTTGTGCAATTTTCAGTGTCTCAAGGGAGATTCATTTAAGAGGTTATAGAGCTGACATCCAAAACTTTCCTCCTGACATCAATTGATTGGCAAAGCTATTACAAGTTTGTTTTCAGGAGACAGGGCAAATATACAGTTTTATCGACTCGTTTTATACACTTAGGGGCAGATTTATCAATGGCCGAATTGAAAAGTCAAATTTTCAAAAAATGTTATGGGCAAACCTGTCAAATTCGACTAGGAAGTTATCCAAATTCAATTAGAGTTTCTTAAAAAAATTCAAATAAAATTCATACTATTTTAATAATTTGATTCTTCGCCACCTTAAACCTGTAAAATTGCTGTTTAAGTCAATGGGAGAGGTCTATGGATCAATTTGGAGATGTTTCAACTTACCTGACATTCAAGTGCTTTTTGGAGAAAAAACTTGAATCAAGTTTGATTGAATTCGATTTGTATTTTCGATTCATTTCAATTTAATCTGAGTTTTAAAAATTCTATTTAATAATAATTTTTGATTGGTTGAATTTTGAATTTAAGAGAGTTTAGAGGAATTTTGAAAAACTCACATGAATTTGAAATTCGACCTTTCATAAATGTGCCTCCTCAAGATACATTTATCAAGGGTCAAATTTTGAATTCATGTGAGTTTTTTTAAAACTCTACTACATTTAAATATACTCGGAATTCGACTGGGGGTTATTTAAAAAAAAAATCAAAACTCAAATAGAATTTGATACAAATTCGACCAAACTGGATTCGAGTTTTTTCTCAGAAAAAAACTTAAATGTCAGGAAGGCAACAAGCAACTCCAAATTGGTCAATGCACCTCACCCATTGGCTTATACAGTAATTCAGCAGGTTTTAGGTGGTGAATAGTCAAATTCAAATTCTTAAAGGGTCAGAGTATGATAAATGTCGAAAATCTAATTCAAATTTGTTTTAAGAAATAAAATCCAGTTTGGAATTTTCCTTTGTTGAATTTGACAGTTTTGAACATCAAAAAATTTGAAAATTAAAATTTTCAATTCAACCCTTAATAAATCTGCCCCTTAAAAAGGAGTGCAATCATGTTTAATGAATCGAATTTTTTTAAAAACTGACTTTAATGTCCTTACGCTAGGGTTACAAATGGCTAAATCAGAACTATCCATCCCTCAAAGCTGCCATTTGTAATGAATTGTTCTGACACACTTATGTGACATTCATTGAATGTTATTAGGGATATGTTACTTCTGTTTACACCCATTAGACATCAATGTCCAATTCTAACAACACTGGTCCAATTAGAAAATGTTCCATTTACCACCACTCTTTGTATATTTTAGCCAATTCTCTATCCAAGTACAAATACTATGTTCCAGGCCAACTGTTGACCAAGGATATATTTATGTAAATGTGTATATTTATTCTTATATACACATGTACATAAGTATTCCTGTTTATAAGGGTTCTTTAACGAAAGTTCAATCAAAATATATATTTATTTACAAAAGCTATTGACACAAATCTACAGAAATAATACACTAAAACAAGTTACACTACATAGAATGTATAACAATTACAAATATGGACCTAAATCCACTGCCTCCCTGGTCAGTGTTCATTAAATTAATCTTGGTAGGGCATGGATTCCTGAGGCAGTTCATTCAAGAATCAGGACAATGGAAGGGGAAAGGCAGTGTATAGCCAGGAAGGTTTGCTTTTTCAGCTGCTCCTGGTCAAAGGGGAGGGTATTTAACAACTGTGTGCTAAATATGGTGTCTTTGAAGCTTGGCTCTGTTATGTCCTGATACTATCTAATATGTAAATGACACAACATTCTTAGATACTAATCACAATGTATACAAATATTGCATATAATAAACATATAACACAATCAAGTCTTCTTAAGTCAACACCAACATCCCTTAATTTAACCAGTAACCTTCTGTGTGGCACTGTATCAAATGCTTTAGCAAAGTAAATCACATCCACTGCCATCCCAGAATCGAGGTCCCTGCTCACCTTCTCATAAAATGAAATTAAGTTAGTCCAGCAAGATCTATGACGCATAAAACCATGCTGGCACAAACTCATAGGGGCAGATTTACTAAAGGGCGAAGTGACTAATGCTGGCGATGATTCACCAGCGTTACCGCTTTCAGGCACTTCGACAATTTAACAGGCACAGGCGTAACTTCACTAGAGAAAGAGACAGACGCTAGAGGTCAATCGCACTCTATCGGCAGGCAAATTTTTGCTCTGGCGAATGAACGTTACTCCAAATTAAACTAAGATGCAGATTTTACTGAATGTTACCTCTTTCGCCAGACTTGCCTTCTCCAGCTCAGACCAGGCAAAGTGCATTGGAGTGCACAGATCTTCCTCAATCTTCTGTTACTTACATCATATTTTTAGTGGAAAAAGTTTCCAAAAAATGCTGGCGTCTTCTTCTTTTTTCAGATAGCCTGCAAAAGTCCTTAAATGTTTTTTTGGGTAACCAGGTTCCCCCATACATTTTCTAACATATGGAACATAAACTATACAGTGGGCTCATGTGTAGGGCATTATAACAACTCTATTTTCTTTATTAAGGTTCCCTGGGCTTGTGTAATGTAATGTATTTGCTGCAACATATACGTCCATTCAACTTTATAATTTCCCACCGTATGCAAATTAGCCTGAGAGAAGACCTCTAACAAAGTTGCACTAGGCATAATTGAACACTAGCATATCTTCGCTTTGATTGCCAAAGTAACGCTATCGAAAATTCAAAAAAAGTGTTGCAATGGCTCCGAGGTCGTCGCTGGTGATTTTTCGCTGCTTAGTAAATTTACCCCCATAGTAGTATGATTTGCTATGAAGTCCAGAATCTTATACTTTATTAACCCTTTGTATAGCTTTCCTACCATGGATGTCAGACTAACTGGCCTATAGTTTTGAGGCTGAGGCTCAGGATCCGTTTTTGAATAGCAGCACCACATAAGCAATTCAGAGTATTTTGGCACCATGCCAGACCTCAATGAATACTAAAAAATTAAGTAAAGAGGTTTGGCAATCACAGAGCTAAGCTGGTCCCTGACCATTCATCATTAGTTGTATTATTAGAATTGGGACTATTAAGAAGGAAACCTTCATTTGTGTAGACAGATGAAAAATATGAGTTCAGATATCTTTAACAATATTTTATATGTAAAACTTCACCTAAAAATATTGTTTCTGGTGAGACAGGACCCTGCTATTTAAGGCTTGGTTGCTGGAAATAGAGGTTGCAATTGTGCATCAGGCACTCTCTTTCCTTATGTTCCTTTGAAAAAGTTTGATTTGTCTGGATGAAATATATGGCAAGAACCTAATCTTTCCTTTTGATTGCTTCCAGACCTAGGCTCTTTGGGGGGGAAGGGTGACATATATTTTACTATTTCTTACATATCTTATGCTGCTTAGCATAGAGATTCAGCTGAAGGACAGAAAGGATACTGGTGTGTAGGTACCCTACCCTCCATGTACATTTCACTAAAGCGGGCAAATTCCCTAAGCGACAAGAATTTGCCAGCGACAGCTTCGCAGTCATCGCAGCACTTCACTAGGCGTAAATTCCCTAAAGTGCAAAGTTGCATCCAGGGCGTGGAGTGCTGACTAAATTGACCCATTAATAATCTACCCATAGCATCAGGGTTTTGTTTTTATATACTTGCTATATAACAGATTCTCATTTAAAGGACAGTGTACCCCCTTCTTTCAAACTATTTTTTGCCAAGTGTTTTACTTGTAGAAGTACCGTATATACTCGAGTATAAGCCGAGTTTTTCAGCCCCCAAAATATGCTGAAAAACTCTACCTCGGTTTATACTCGGGTCAAGCACAAAAACGGTGGCCGGCGTCTAAAAATAGTTGCCGGCGTCCAAGAATAGTCGCCAGCGTCCAAGAATGGTCACCGGCATCCAAAAACGAGACGCCGGGACCTCCAATGGGAGCAGAAACCCTAAATTTTTTTATTTAAACGTACCAGAAGCCGCTGCATTTCTCACCCTAGGCTTATACTCGAGTCAATAAGCTTTCCCAGTTTTTGGAGGTAAAAATAAGTACCTCGGCTTATACTCGGGACGGCTTATAGGTATATACGGTAGATTTCCAGAGAACAGATAATTGTATAATGGACATCAAACACACTTTTAACTGAACTTGTGTTGAACAAGGGGGTTTACCACCTCTTTAATACCCTTGAAGGTATACACTTAATGAAGTTTGTTGTAACTGTGCTAAAACATTAATTTCTATTTAACTGTGGTAACTGTGAAGGTTTTTTTAGTTTTGGTTATTGTAGCTTCACAATGCCAGTAATTATTCCATGAAATAGTGAACAGTTCATCAATTGCAAATGTATTCCTTATAAGAAGAAAAACACAGCTTAGGAATGTTACTGGCTAGCTTTATATGCAGGGTATCGCAAATTACTTTTGATAATAGCAAATAATGATGTGCGGGTTGACTCGCCACTTCAGTGGGTTCTGGTTGAAATTTGGCCAGCCATTAAGGATTAGGGTTGGGTCAGATTTGGGAAGTACACTCCTGTTCTGCTCCTAAGAGTCCCTGTTTTGGAACAAGAAGTGAGACGACATGATGGGTACAGATTGAACACGTGTCCTAAAATGACAGCATTTTGCTGGCTAAGGTCGGATGAGGGTTAACGTTTTGTAGATTAGGTTTAAGTGTGGGTTGAATTTTTCCTGACCCACACATCACTAATAGCAACTATGTAGAGATAAAAGAAAATAGTTCAACAATTACAGATTGATGAGATGAATTGCAGAGTTCATTATTATAGAATTGGAAAAGAAAACAGCAGTCCAACGTTCCCAATGGTTATTTTAAGTAAGGATTAATATAGTTAAGCAATGCAAATGGCTGAAATTTGAATGTCTGATAAACAGCAAAACACAATTAATAATTTAAAATTTACACCATTAGACTAAGCCAGATAAGTCAGTCATATATTTGGTTAAACAAGGAATCAACCCTCAACACTTAATCAAGACTTTACTCAAAGTACTCAAGAAGTAAAGCAGTTCTTATCTGTGCTCAAGTAAGTGGGAATGAATTACACACCAAAATAAATACTAATTACTAATTACAGATCTCCTTAGATTGCATTCATATTCATTCCTTTATAAATTTGAGTTTTTCTCTTTAAAAACTCAACCATAACAAATTTGAGGTTTAATAAATGGGCCCCTTGCAGTGATGCTTTATGCTGTAGCCTAAATTATGCACATGTAGCTAATTACTATGAACTAATAAATGAAAACACAGGCCTCATTTACTGTATGTATAAACCTCTAGGCTAAGATGGTCCTGAACAATAGGGACAAAAAATGTGAGGGGAAGCCTTAAAACTTAAAATCAGGATTAAATTATACTTTTTGCCCGTAGCATGAACACATCAGTGTTTCCTGACTCTCAGACTGGAGTGCTCTAGCTCTCAATGTGGAGTTGCACTCTGGCTGTTGAGTACTAACACCCCATGGAAAATGAATGTGTTCAACTGTTCAAAACCGTCAACATAGATTCTGAAGAACTGACACATTTGTGTTTGATTTGCTACCACTATGTGAAAGTTCAAGAAATCCAATTTTTAAAAAGGTTAGAATTGTTTGTATAATGTAAATCATCAGCTCACTATACATTCTGCAAGATCTCCCCTATCTCCACTGCAGTTCTAGCTGAGGCAGGCATCTTGGATTTCACTGGCTCCTCCTACCTATATCTTCCCAGCCAACTGCAGCTCTGAAATCTCCCACATGCTCATTTGAAATTCCTTGGTTGCTTATCAACCCTTCTAAGCTATTTTTAAATCAGCCAAACCTGTGTGTTAGCTGCTGTTCAGCAGTGCTGGCAACTTCTGGAAGTTAGTGTGTGCCCTTCATTTGCATAATGACATCACCAGCAGGGGACAAGATAGGGAAATCTCCTGATACTTCTAGTGGAGGAGTTTACTAAAACAAGGCATTCTGGGTAGAATACTCAAAGCAGTGTTATAATCTGAGCATGCTCCTGAAATTTGCATATTATAGTCTCTGTTATAGTCTCAGTATGGCCTCCCTCAGTGAAAGAACCCATTTGACAAAGTAAGGGATTTTTTAAAACCTGCAGTTTTTTCAAAAAACTATATATGTAGTTTGATTAAATGTGTTTAGGTTGTACTGTTAATATATGTTTGATTTTGGCTGTGATAGGTGCCCTTTAATTCACTTTGGTGTTTTTTCAACATAAATTAACTACGTAATTCATAGACTTTTATTGCAATAATTTGTCACACAAACACATTTCTTTACTTCTCTTACTTCTTAATGATTAATATAGCTTCTGATATGCAATTATAGTTTGGACTATATTAAATGACCTCTAGTGCTCACTGGTGGTTTAAAAAAGATAATACAACACTTTGGGATAAATATAAAGAAAAGAATTCCTGCACTGGAAACAAGGATGGCAAATATCTCCACCACTGCTAAGTATTTGCTTGTGGTGCTCACATATACCAGGATGAAGGAGATCCACACACTGCAGAACAGTAACATGCTGAAGGTTATATATTGTGCTTCATTATATATGTCTGGTAATTTACGGACAAGATAAGCAACAAAGAAACTAACAAAAGCCAACAAGGCAATGTAACCAACCATTATGTAAAATGCACAAGATGACCCCTCATTGCACTGCAAAATGATCTTTCCTGTTTCAGAGTGGGAGTCATAGTCAGGGAATGGAGGCAGGGTCGGACTGGGAGGCATGGGGCCCACCGGGGCTACTGCCCCAGGGCCCCCTCCAGCCGCCACTGCCGCTCCGGAGTGCTGCAGGGGGGCTAGTGCGCATGCGCAGAAACGCGGTGTCGCGTTTGTGCGCATGCGCGCGGCGCCGCGTTTGTGCGCATGCGCGCGGCGCCGCGTTTGTGCGCATGCGCAGCCATTGTATTCTACCGCGACCCCAAACAAAGTGGGGTCGCACCGCCCCACTAAGTAGCGGATCTGGGCCGGCGGGGCCCACAAGAGCCCGGGGCCCACCGGGTTTTTTCCCGGTGTCCCGCCGGCCCAGTCCGACACTGAATGGAGGAGAGATTATCATCCAAAATGCACAGATGAAAATCATAGGGAGTGTACATAGTAGAAGAATATATTTAGGGACCCTGGTACCAACATAGTTTCTGAGCCTGCTTCCAGGTCTTTTAGCATTGAATGCAATGATAACAGTAATGGTTTTCCCCAAAATGGAAGAAATACAAATAACAAAGTTGATACCAAATGAAGTTTGTCTCAACAAACAGGTCACTTTTGTAGGTCTTCCAATAAACAGTAAGGAACAAAGAAAAGATAGCATGAGGGAAAAAAGAAGAATGTAACTGAGCTCCTGATTATTGGCTTTCACAATGGGACTTTTCTTGTATTTTAAGAAGATGCAAAACACTGCAGCTGAGCAAAAAGATAGAACTAAAGCAGTGGTGGTTAGAGCCACACCAAGAGGCTCCTTATAAGAAAGGAAGTCAACAGTTCTCATGATGCATTTATCTCTACTCTCATTGGACCACTGGTCTTCAGGACATCTTAAACAATTTTCCATGTCTGAAAGAAAACAAAAATGATCATACTGATGAGTTAGCAGATGTCCAATGAGTCATAAGTTAGAGTACTTGTTATGTAATACAGGGTCAGACTGGGCTGGTGAGACACCGGGAAAAAACGCTGGCCTAGTCCCACTATTGACACTGCCCCTCCAACCTCCTTCTCGGCTCCTGGCTGTGGGTGTGAATAGGAAAAAAGGTATGCACGGGGGGCAGGAGGGAGGTGTAGCTGTGGAGGGGGGCAGGCTTACACTTCTTCACAGCTGAGGCAAGGGGGTGGTGTGGGGGCCCTAAAGCAGTAGCCCTGGTGGGCCCCCCAGTCCAAAACTAATGTTATATTTTCACTACCAATAAAAAGATAAATAATTGTATTTAAGGATTAATTTATTTTATCAACATTAATGCAATCTTTCAAATCATTATGATCAGTTACAAATCCATATGCAAACAGTGACTTAATATTACACAGTTTACATCATAAACAACATTACTACCTGGAAATTCTTGTCTACTCCATTGGAGTGAACGGGCCCCCCTGCAACGCAGGCTACCCAACTGCACTGCACTAAGGTGAGCAAGTGAAGGCTTAATAAGGCCACACTCTGAACTCCTAGCACCCAGGACCATGACCCAAGGAAGTTAAACCACACACTATAAATGCCAGGGGTACTAGCACCTTCCCACTCTGGCAAGCATTCCCCTGCCAAACCCCTATGCTGTGATAAATGAAATCCCACCAGGAGAAGCCAAAACTTCCAAACACCACCAAATCCCTTTCCCTCTCGTCAAACCATTTTAGGATGGGTAGACTGTATGCTGCTTTCCACTGACAACATGCTCTGCCTTGATCCTGCAGTCTCCAGTTAACCTAAGGAACTCCTTCTTTCCTTTCTCCCTGTGATCTTAGCTTGACCATTCCACCTCCCTGCCTTCCTAGCCCTGTCAAGGCTCCCCTCCTTTAACCCTTCAGGTCCAGGTAGCTCCAATACTCCCCAAAGTAAGCTTAATAGTTTGTTTTTTTTAACTTATTTTTTATTGGCATTTTTCAAAGTATTACAAACAATGTTCAAAACACCTCTCCAGTCATAGCATATGTATCTATAAAGTGTAACAAAAGTGGCTCAAATTAGAGCTAGGGCCTTTATGGTCTGTGCTCTGGTGTTTGTCAGCATTTAATTGTGTGTATTAATCAAATGTACAGTACATATGTAGCTGGGACTGACACTTAAATTCGGGTATAGATAGGTTGCTGTGTTACTCAAAATAAATACATCATTGTAATTCAGGTTTAGGATCTGGTCTCAGTGGGTCAGGGTGGATCCCAAACCTCGTAACTCCCATTTAGACCAAATGTTAAGATAATGTTCTGTATTGTGACATTTACAAATTTGCCAGACAGTATGCAGCATTACCTACCTGGTGATGGGGATATTTCTCCTTCTGAGCACTGAACACAGTCATAACAGCAAACTTGTTTTCCTTCAACAAAAGCTTTTCTATAGCCTGATGGGCAGCTGGCACTGCAACTTGAGACAGGGATCTAAGTATTTAATTAACAAATTCAGTTGAAATTTTGGCTTTCTTTTTTTATGTTTTAAAGCCACAAACCTTAATAGTAGACAGATTAACATAGCACCCCCTTAATTAAGAAAAATCTAATGGCTTTGTTGTTCTTTATTCCTGTTGTTTTTCCCAAAACCAATTTGGGCAATGGCATACAGTTCAATTTTGTGCCCCCGGTAAACCTGCTCTACCGTTGGAAAAAATCTCCAGAAATTGCCTTGGCATTGTCTAACATTTGGATCACCACAAGAAGACAATTTCCTGTGATTAAGATGTAATATGTTTTACTTGCAGCAATCCAAATGTTAGGAAAATGCCATGGCATTTTTGGAAGGTTTGTTGCCTGTAGTAGCACAGATTTACCATAAGCAACAAATCTTACCATGTGCCTTTGCCCTTAATAGGCAACACCTTGACTTAAGTTATACTCAATGGGGCTCATTTATAAACACTGGGCAAATTTGCACCTGGGCAGTAACCCATGGCAACCAATCAGATGATTGCTTTAACTGTTCAATCTGCAGCTGGATGAAAAAAGCTAATCACGGATTGTTTGCTGCCCAGGTGCAAATTTGCCCAGTCTTTATAAATGAGCCCCAATGTGTTTAAACTGTGTCATTATGAAGGATCCTTAATATTGTCCTTCTACTTCTGCATATCATTGAACTCCCAACATTCCCTGTACTGCATATACAGTGTATTAGATTGCCAATACAGGTACAACTGCCTCTACTTTAAATCAAACATTTAGCAATGCTTATGTTGCCAATATTTTCCAAAGTCTGTGATTTTGTTCGATAAGCAGGATTTTAAAAAAACAGGTTATTTAAATGCCTTTCAAATCCCATATAAATGTATATAGTACCCCATTAAATGGAGGAGCCCAAAGAATGGCCTTTTTGTCAATGAAGAGTCCTGGAGATTGAGATGAAATGAAGGTCCCAACGTATCTTGCAGTTTTTGTTCCATTATGGAAAATGTTGCAGTTTATTATATCAAAATTCCCCAGAACTTCCCCTTCCTCATTGAAGAAAATCTCATTCCCAGAGTCTGTTCTGAAATTGATTTCCTTTAGGTGCTGGTTTAACTACAATACAAAACAATAATGCTCAAAGAATAGCTCAAAGTCTATTTAAAAAACAACAAAAAATGGTTAAAGATGGCCATTGGTGCTTTGTGGCATATTGACAATATATTCAGTACTGCCCTCCAACTGAAGTGCACCAGCTGAACGGTCAGTGGACTCATATCCCAATGTGTGAGAAAAGTGATGCCTTGCAAAAGATTTTAAATCTTCTTAGACCATTTCTAAAATATTCTCTGTACATGGCGGGGATAGGTAATGCAGTCATGACAACCAGACAAAACACATATTGATACAGCATTATTTTGGGCACAATGAACTATTATGAGGATTGCATTGACATCAATGTACTTTGGACTTTGCTGCCTTAGCTTCTGTTCATTCTATACTGTGAGGTTTGGGGGGGATCACCTATCGGGATTTGCACCATAAATGCATGCCACTCCATAGTGGAGAAATATGTTGAAGAGTATGTTTCTTTAAGTTAAGTCCAACACAACAGATTTTGCTTACTTTAGTAGAAATGTCTCCAACATTCTGTCAGACCCAAACAAATTGGTCTCTATATATTCAGCAGGTGAAGTGCACAGCAGCTCCCACTTGTATCTCCTACTCTCACCACCTCCTCCAACACAAGAAGTGTCCAGTGTCTCACACCCTTCACCAATACAAAGAGGGATCCAAGGAGCCTCACACCCTCCTCCAGCACAAGAAGGTGTCCACTAACCCTGATGTGTAACCCTACACTTCTATTAACTACAGCTCACCAGCAGCCTACAGGCAGTGACCTATGGCTGAGCAGCTGAAAACCCCTAAATGGAGTATGTAATGGAGGGCCCACCCTGCTCTCCTCCATTTACTCCAGAGACCAGTTTATCCAGCTTTTCCTAAGCCGGTAAAATACAGCCTTACTTGCTGCAGCACTATTTATTTTCCCTGGAGTTGAACTGTTTACCAGTCTACCACTGGTGAAAAATACACAAAATTGTGACATTTTCAAGAACACCTCTTACAATATTATTAATATAGTAACTTGGCTGTAGAATGGGCAAAAACATTAGCAATAAAACAAAAAACCCGAATAGAGCTATGCCAAATGATGCAGGAGGCACGAATGTCCCCAACAGGAGCCTCCAACTAGAGCAAGGTCAAAAAGGTGGGCTGCTGAATCTCACTCAGCTTAATGCAACATGTTTAATGCAATTTCACTCTAGGCTGTGCTCAACTCCATCAAATAAATAAAACTGCGAAAAACAAAAAAGCTAAAAAAACTCAACACATTAATTCAACACATTAATTCACAAAGAAAGCAAGAACATTTTGGGTGGGAGGGAGAAAATTTGAATCTAAACTCCACCACCAGAAAAAATTATGGGATGGTGATAGTTTCTAAAAACTCTTGTCTCCACCCACTTAAATAACCGTAGCCCTGGAGCCCAACCTCCCCTTCATGTTGCCAGTTTTGGAAGGTAGCTTTCCATAACTCCCTACTTTGTACAGTTTTACATATTGTCTTTAAAATCCTCATCAATTTTATTTAAATAACAAAATCACAATGAATTCAAAAGCTACTCCATACCTGTTTTAGCAACAAGCCACCTGTTACTTTATTAGTGTCATTGGCTTTACCAGTAAACATGGCATGTAGGGCATGCGCCACAGAATATATAGCAATGTACATAGTGTATGTTAATCTGAAGTTATTCACATCATATCCATAGCTCTCATATTGCTTTAGTGTATTGTTGGCATTACATATATGGTAGAACTTGAATGATTTCTCAGGAGAAGAGTGGCAGTGAAACAGCCGTAACCAGACTGCATTGGTAAATGGATCTTTGGGAAACTCTAAAGGATTAGCCTTGTACAGAAAGTCTTTAAGACCTGGTATGTTTTCATGATGAAAGAGTACAACAAGGGATCCATTAAATGCATAAGTAAAAAAGTTTCCTGAAACTAATGACAAAGGAGATAGCATTATCCACACCACATTAACTGATGAGGTGTCAATAGCCACAGTGACAAGAAAT
The DNA here is from genome assembly GCF_017654675.1 of Xenopus laevis. NCBI lineage: Eukaryota > Metazoa > Chordata > Amphibia > Anura > Pipidae > Xenopus > Xenopus laevis. Next base: position 114,882,099 of record NC_054385.1, on the reverse strand, counting down.
TCCATAAAAATGTTCACTCTGCTATAAACTATGACAACACTGGCATTTGACTGACGTATGGTTTGCAAAGCAAAGTCATAGTTTCTAGGGTTCTTTTCACCAATCTGAACCAGGTAATCTACACAGATTCCATTCTTTTTTATTTCATTCTTCATGTCTTCACTGGCTTTCTGGTGGCTCTCATCATCAGAGAATATCATCCCTACCCAGTTCCATCTGAAGAGTTTGAAAAGCTGGATGATTACTTTGTACTGGGCAGTTTCACTTGTTACTGTTCGATAGAATAATGGAAAGTGGACTCTGTCACCAAATGCAGAATCTATAGCTCCATAACTCACCTGGGTAAAATTATAAAAATGTGAATTACAGAATAATGCGACCTCCTTCTTACTGCCCTTCCACACTAACTGCCTGTTACCACAATATTTGATCTCACCTTGATGTCAGTTATGTATGTTATTCTGCCTTTCAGTTGCTAAAATGTTAACACTGATCAGGCCCATGTTATTAGTAAACCGATATTTAGGGGGTTATTTACTAAACTCCAGTCAGGCTTTTTGGGGCAAAACTCGAATGTTTCATTTTTTTTTTAAACTCAAAATTTTAAAAATTTAAGCTTGATGCAGCAAAAAGCCTGAATCTGCAAATCCACCATCTCAGACCTGTCAAGGTTGTGTATAAGTCAATGACAGAGGTCCCTATCCTATTTTAAAGTTTCTGTGGTCTGCACTGGAATTAGCCCTAAAATCTGATAATTTCAGGCAAAAATCAGCTTGAATCATGCAAATTTTTGATTTTAGGCCTGAAAAAACAAGGCAAGGTGAGAAACCTCTTCAAATTGTAAAAGGGACATCTGCCATTAACTTTTACATGTCTTCGACAGGTTTTAGCTGGAGTATTTTTGGTTTCCGATTTTAAGAAGTTTTGGACTATAACAAATCTCGAAAAACTTGTTTTTTTCCTCTAAACATTTTAGTTTTCCCCTAAAAAACTATACCAGAAAAATGGAGGCTTCATAAATAGACCCCTTAGATATATATATATCTTCTAAAACTCATGTCTTCGCTAGTGAAGAATAAAAGCCTGGTTAAAATCTTGTCTAACTGCCAATCCCCTCTGGAACTACACCACTGGGGAGTGGCACAGTGAATATGTCAGACATCATCTAGCTCTGCTTCAGGTCCCCTTCTGCAATAGCCAACTCAGCGCATGTGCTGTTGAAGGGAGGTCTGTATCAGCTTTAAATTCAAATATTGCTGTCATGATATGACTTTGAGGAGGACACAACGGGGGCATTTACTTAAATGCAAATTTATCAAACATTTTTAGTAAAACAAAGTTGACCTAACTCCAATCCACAAAATGAACTAATTGATCAATTAATCATCTTGAAAATGTTGTTGTGGAAAAGTCTCAATAAAATTGTATGAAAATTCGGATCATGTGACTTTTTCGAAATTTGACGCCCAAATTGTACACTTTTTCAAGTTGTCATCCAAAAACCCCAACTTTATCTAGTGCAGATCATGATGTCAAGAACCATCTTTAGGGACATCTGCCATTAACTGCCATTTTCGGATGCAGCTTTTCAGCAGCTTTGGTGTATAATAAATCTCTAAAATAAAGTTGTTTCCTCTAAAAATTTGAGTTTTCCCCTTTAAAAACTCAATTAGAAAAAAATTGAGGTTTAATAAATAGACCCCAAAATGTGCACAAGATGTCATCCGCCAATACTTTACTTTTTATAATCAGGTACAACAAATGGGGGCGTTTTGGGGGTCCCCAGTGGTGCACATCAGTAGGGATTTAGCCAGGCTTTCTTTTTTAATACACATCAAAATTCAATTGTTAACAGGGCTTTTAATCCACTTTATATGGATATGAATATGCCTCTTTGAATTGAACAAATGAACAGTACAGAACAGTACTGTATCGGCTCTAACTACTCCCTTTTTTTTTAATTTTTTTACAGACTTCTCGTAAATTCTGTAAATAAAACCAATCATATTTAGCATACTGTATATCATGACTTTCCAACCTACAAATCTCAATGTACACTATACGTCAATAATTTCAGTAAATCTGGATGCCAATGCTGTGGGTTTTAATTTACTATACCTGTATTAGTAAATTTCAGTATAATCATTTCTATACATAAATATGAATTAACATAAATATGAATTAACATTTCAGCTTAAAATCTGAAAGGTGGAACATTAAGGAACATTCCATACCTGGGGAAATCCATATATGCTGGTAATCTGATACATGACATTTGATACTGAAGACAGTAGATGCCCTATGAATGCACTGGGAATCCTGTTCTGGGTGCACCTGTAGTTAGGTACATAATCACTGCTCCCTGTCAGCATACTAAATATACTGCTAATGGCTTTTCTCTCATTGGCCCAGGAATCATGGATATGGAATCCCAAGGTCACATTAGGCAGAATGCTCAAGTTGTTGTTGATTTCCTCAATAGCAAAAATGGCAGCAAGAAAGTGGATATAATATTGCAAGGAGGAGCTAGATAAAAAAAACACGTAAGAAAGCTTTATTAGCTATTTTTACATATTTAATATGTTTTTTTTTTTATTTCCATAATTTATCTTTGCCATTCTCTTTATGTGTGCAGCTACAAATTATATTTGCTTATAATATGCAAGAGTATGACTATCCTGTAAACTATTTCCTGTGGCCTTGCTCTTTTATATATTCATTGATCTGATATGTTTATATTTAAGATTCTATGGTACATTATTCCCTATATATTCTATAGCTTTGTGATTTCCAATAGTCCTAACGGTAAATATCCTTAGAAAACTGTTTGTTCTGATGCCAAACCAAAATGCTTGTATATCTTCAAGAGACAGCAACAAGTCAATGGTAAGCTGGTACATCTGATGCAGGCACTATATTGCCATTTTAAAATATCACACTATATTTAAATAATAATATAAATATTAATGCATAGGTTAATGAATTGAAAAATAAATCAAAGTTGGAAAATAAATCAAATTGGAAGTATACCAAGGACTTGGACTTGTCTACTTTTATTTGGAGAATTCCAGCATCACTCTCTCTATACCAAGTCTTTTTTGTGTTACTGTGCTACAGCATTAATTTCCTTTTAACTGTCTTAACAGTAAAGAAGTTTCCATTTCAGTTAGGGCAAGGTCACATGTGGCTATTTTATGTTGAATTTTTAAAAACGCGTGGTTCAGCGTAAATACGTCAAAGAAACCACACATGCATAATACTGTAAATATGAGTTTTTTCATCCAAGATATATTTAATAAACTTTTGTGAAAAAGTGGGAAAGCAATTTACATGCAAAATGTAGCCGTATTGATCGTCAATATGCAAAGTAATTACGTCAACAGCATTAAAAATTATTGCACGCGTCAAAATTGATGCATGTTAAAACTATTTTGACGCCCATTGACTTCAATTAGTTTCACAAATTTTTTCGCCATTTTGAATTATTCTGTGAATCGAAACGGAACAGATTCGTCCGTCACTAGAGTTTGATACTATGGAAGTCCAAAAATTCCAATGGCTATTATCATGAGAACAATGGAACAGTTTAATCATTTAAGGATACCAGGCAATGCAAATGGCTGACATAAGGTTTATAATAAACAAAATAGTTATCAATCATTTAAAACATTTACAATTAGCGTAAGCCAGATAGTTTACTCTTGTAACTTTGTTAAAACAGGGGGCCAAACAACAAAATTTCAAAGCAAGGCAGTTCTCATTTACTTTCAACTAAGTGGGAATCATTAAAGAGATCCTGTCATCGGAAAACATGTTTTTTTCAAAATGCATCAGTTAATAGTGCTACTCCAGCAGAATTCTGCACTGAAATCCATTTCTCAAAAGAGCAAACAGATTTTTTTTACATTCAATCTGACATGGGGCTAGACATTTTATCAATTTCCCAGCTGCCCCTAGTCATGTGACTTGTGCCTGCACTTTAGGAGAGAAATGCTTTCTGGCAGGCTGCTGTTTTTCCTTCTCAATGTAACTGAAGGAGTCTCAGTGAGACATGGGTTTTTACTATTAAGTGTTGTTCTTAGATCTACCAGGCAGTTGTTATCTTGTGTTAGGGAGCTGTTATCTGGTTACCTGCTGGGGGGGAAAAGGGAGGGGGGGTGATATCACTCCAACTTGCAGTACAGCAGTAAAGAGTGATTGAAGTTCATCAGAGCACAAGTCACATGACTCGGGGGAGCTGGGAAACTGACAATATGTCTAGCCCCATGTCAGATTTCAAAATTGAATATAAAAAAAATCTGTTTGCTCTTTTGAGAAATGGATTTCAGTGCAGAATTCTGCTGGAGCAGCACTATTAACTTATATATTTTGAAAAATGTTTTTTTCCCATGACAGGATCCCTTTAATCAGTTAGGAAATCCTATGCCTAAACAAAAAGAAATACGAAGAACAGAATTCTTTGGATTGCATCCAACTGCAGCATAACAAGAAGGTTATTTATTTAAATCCAAATTTATCTCTATCTCTAAACACTACCAAACTCCTATACCCAATTTAACCTTATTTATTATTAAAAAAACCTTGATTTAATTGGTTCATACAAAATCAAGCAGAAACTTGAATAATACTATTTTCTCAAAGATTTTTTTTTGTGTTTGATTTTTCGAGGCCTTTCCCAATAAGCCTGATTTTTTTTGGATTTTTGCCTGAAAAGTCCAAAATGGTCAGATTTTTGGGCAAATTCTAGCACAGACCACAGAAACTCCAAAATAGGATAGGGATCTCTGCCATTGACTTCATACACAACCTCGGCAGGTCTGAGATGGCGGATTTTCAGATTTGGGCTTTTTGCTGCATTTGGCTTTAATTAATCTCGAAAAATTAGAGTATTGCCCCAAAAAGCTTTACAGGAGTTTAGTAAATAACCCCGTAAATGTTAATGTAAATTTTAATGTCTCAATTAATCCTCCATTTCTACAAACTGTAAATGCACCTGTATGAAGAGAAAAGCTAACTATGAAAATATTTGGTGCAATCCAGAAACTTGTAAACTCTTCTGTAAGAATGAAGGCTGAGAATACATAATTCTACAGGATATAAAATGACCTGAAACTGGTGATACTCACCTCGATAAGACAAAAAAAAGTCCCAGAGGCTGCTCTTTAAAGGTTTCCTGTCGATCATTCATTAAAACAAATATATCTAGGAGGATTCCAAGCATGATGTCCCCTTCCTGCAGGTAGCCTTCCTCATACCCCCTATTTAGAGAGCAGGCAGAAGAGTTGGAGATCTTCATTGCAGTGGAAGTCATTGCACCTAACATCCAAGTAACAGCAAGCCAAGCTGTAGCTTTCATTGACATATTCAATACATTCATTGACTGCTCCTACAGTAAATTTTTAAAAAAAAAATTATATATACTTGAACTATGCATAATTGAAACATCTTTTATATAGGCTTAGACATTCTCAAATAATAGGGACAAAAATATTGGAATGTGAAGTGTATTCTTGACCATTTCTAGGATATGCTTAGAGGTGAATGTTGATTTACTGTTCTGGTTACTCTTAAAACACTATAGCTGAGTCATTTATGAACATAATTTATGTATCTGAAATCTCATTATAAACTTAAATTAATGCTTGACCACAAAGGCTAACCCCCACCCAAAAAAAAAATCTAGGCTTTCTATAAAAATATTAAAGAAAATACTCTTAAGATATATATACCTGAACTGAAGCCTTCTGTACAAGCGTATATAAGTATTACACAAAATGTAAGTAAGTATATACTGTATAATATATCCTGATCATTCTTCCTGTGAAGCCTGGTACTTACAGTTCATTGTAAAAGACAGGTTACACTCACCAGGCATCAACTGTTTTATTGCATTATCCACCTTTATTTCATATCTTTCCATTCATCGGACGCACCAGAATCTCTTAATAAAGAAGATCAAATATTGCCAATCATGAACTACAGCTCCGAGGAATGTGAAATCAAGACTGATATTTCTCAGTCATTTTAAACGGTCAGTGAACTCATTTATACAGTCTGGAAAGGAGAGGAGTGTGATACTCTGAAAATAACCTCTCCTTTTAATTAGTATATGTTATTCTGAAATTCCCCATGAATAAGACATGAGGTTAAGGGATCAGGCTAATAAATATCTGTTGCTAATTCTGTATGTATGAACATAGTTGTTACAAGTTGAAGCTATAAAATACAAATATAACTTAAAGTGATGCTGACACCTTGCATTGGCAAGTTTTTAGATATAGTGCTTGGCTACAAGTCTGCTTAACAAGAAACTTTGAAGACATTGAGCCCCCTGTAATTCACTGAAATCAGATTCACTGAGGGGTAATGGCAGAGAAGGGTGTTTTGTAGCTTTTATATAGTTAAAAAGAATTCTCTCATGATTTTTATGATGTATTTTTCATTTCTAAATTACACTGTTTACACTGCGTATAATTCACTCTACAAATTAAATTCCTAAACCAGCAAGTGTATTTTTTGAAGTTGTAATATTGGAGTGTAGGCAGCCATCTTATGTCATTTTGCCTGGTCATGTGCTTTCAGAGCCAGCACTTTAGGATGGAACTACTTTCTGAAAGGTTGTTGTTTCTCCTACTCAATGTAAACAAATGTGATGCAGTGGGACCTGGCTTTTTCTAGTAAATGCTGTTCTTATTTCAACCAGGCAGCTGTTATATTGTGTTCTGGAGCTGCTATCTGGTTACCTTCCCATTGTTCTGTTGTTAGGCTGCTGGGGGGGGGGTGAAGGGAGGGGGATGATATCACTCCAACTTGCAGTACAGCAGTAAAGAGTGACTGAAGTTTATCAGAGCACAAGTCACATGACTTGGGGCAGCTAGGAAACTGACAATATGTCTAGCCCCATGTCAGATTTCAAAATTAAATATAAAAAAATGTGTTTGCTCTTTTGAGAAATGGATTTCAGTGCAGAATTCTGCTGGAGCAGCACTATTAACTGATACTGTTTGAACTAATTATTTTTTTCCCATGACAGTATCCCTTTCAACATCCCCAGTAATAGTCTTTTCTTTATGTTATCTCAAGCTAGGAATGCTGGGGAAGCTAATGTAATTTTAAGCAAATGTGCTACCCAGCACACCAATACTTCCTATTACTCCAATATTTTCAGTATTTAGAGCTCTGTGAATCCACCCCCCAATGAGAGTGCATATAACTGCCTGTTGAGGGCTATTCTTTTAATGCACTTAAATTGCTTTTCTGAACCTTTACTGTGTAGCACACCCATAGGTGGGCTTGAGAAATGTGTTTCTAGTGTGACCTGCTGCCAGTGTACTTAGTCATCCCTGTATTATGGGCAACTCATTATCATTCATAATTCATTATAATTGCAAGGATGCTGTCCCCAACGAATCTCCTTGTTGGAGTCCATAGTTGCTCACTAAATTAACTGCTCCTAGAGTGACTATAACAAAAATTACTATCACTAGCTAAACTTTCCATAACTGGATCTGACACCAGCTCAGACCCAATCCTCTACCCCCTTCCCATCAGGTGGGATCCAAGAATGCATCCAAAGCATATGTGCTCTTCCTTTATGTAAAATTACACTGCCTACTGGGCAAACATTGAATTACCATTACATCAAACTTTACCCTGGAAAGGAAAATAGTCACACAGGGCTTACTGAAGACAACTTTAGGTGTCCAATTTAAATTGTACTACATGGGAGATATGTCTATACCTCATGGCCTCTACACTTGTGTGTAGTGCAGTCTTGTGTTGATCCCGTCAGGTCTGATTTTTCCAGCATTTTTTTCCAATAACAGATAAAGTATTCTGATTGGGGATAGAACAGATGTAAGTAACAGGTAATTATTAGCGGTAAGTTAACAGCCCCACAGATTACAAGTACAGGCACTTTAACATGTTTGCTATGCTGTTTATACTCCATTATGTTATTGAATGACTGGTCTGATGCTTTCCCAATTATAACCACAAATATAGAGTAGATGAGCTATATTATAAGTAGAGACCTCGATTCTGGGATGGCAGTGGATGTGATTTACTTAGACTTTGCTAAAGCATTTGATACAGTGCCACACAAAAGGTTACTGGTTAAATTAAGGAATGTTGGCCTTGAACATAGTATTTGTACCTGGATAGAGAACTGGCTAAAAGATAGACTACAAAGAGTGGTGGTAAATGGAACATTTTCTAATTGGACCAGTGTTGTTAGTGGAGTACCGCAGGGCTCTGTACTAGGTCCCTTGCTTTTCAACTTGTTTATTAATGACCTGGAGGTGGGCATTGAAAGTACTGTTTCTATTTTTGCAGTTGATACTAAATTGTGCAAAACTATAGGTTCCATGCAGGATGCTGCCACTTTGCAGAGTGATTTGTCTAAGTTCGAAAACTGGGCAGCAAACTGAAAAATGAGGTTCAATGTTGATAAATGCAAGGTTATGCACTTTGGCAAAATAATATAAATGCAAGTTATACACTAAATGGCAGTGTGTTGGGACTTTCCTTAAATGAGAAGGATCTAGGGGTCTTTGTAGATAACACGTTGTCAATTCTGGGCAGTGTCATTCTGTGGCTACTAAAGCAAATAAAGTTCTGTCTTGCATAAAAAGGGCATCAAGTCAAGGGATGAAAACATAATTATGCCTCTTTATAGGTCCCTGGTGAGGCCTCATCTGGAGTATGCAGTGCAGTTTTGGACTCCAGTCCTTAAGAGGGATATAAATGAGCTGGAGAGAGTGCAGAGACTAAGTGCAACTAAATTGGTTAGAGGGACGGAAGACTTAAATTATGAGGGTAGACTGTTAAGGTTGGGGTTGTTTTCTCGAGAAAAAAGGCACTTGCGAGGGGACATGATTACCCTTTACAAGTACATTAGAGGACATTATAGACAAATAGCAGGGGACCTTTTTACCCATAAAGAGTATCACCGTACCAGAGGCCACCCCTTTAGACTAGAAGAAAAGAACTTTCATTTGAAGCAACGTAGGGGGTTCTTCACAGTCAGGACAGTGAGGTTGTGGAATGCACTGCCGGGTGATGTTGTGATGCTGATTCAGTTAATGACTTTAAGAATGGCTTGGATGATTTTTTGGACAGACATAATATCAAAGGCTATCGTGATACTAAGCTCTATAGTTAGTATAGCTATTGGAATATATAATTTATGTAAAAGTAGCGAGGGGTGTGTGTGTATAGATGCTGGGTTTTCATTTGGAGGGGTTTAACTTGATGGACTTTGTCTTTTTTCAACCCAATTTAACTATGTAACTACGTATCCTGTTAATTATTTTCTGTGGCCTTATGCCTATACAATCCACAGTATGGTTATTTTCCAGTAGTCCAAACTGTAAATTATATCCTTATAAACAATTTGTTCTGTCAGACTGCACTGTTTATATCTAAAACAGGCAGCACTGGTTGGAGATACTTGTTAAGCTGGTAAATGTGATACAGTTACTATATTCCAATTACGAAATCTTGAAAATATTTTACTGGATAATGTACCCAATTCAAAATAAACAAAGATATGAGAGGTCACCAGAGTAAGGTGACTTCTAAAGAAGATAGTTGGCATTAATCTACATGATTCCATTCAGAATATAATTGCTGCCCTTGATCCTAAATGCAATATCAATGGGAAGATATAGACACTGCTTAAAGGAGTAATTCCCCTTTGAGTTAACAGAATGTTCTAGGCAACTTTTCAAATGGTCTTTATTTTTTATTTTTTGTAGTTTTGGCATTCATCTTCTGCCTTCTTTTTCTAGCAGTCAAATACCTGCAAGGCTACAATTTTATTGTTACTGTATGTCTGTATCACTTATCTTGATGTTCAAGCCCCTCCTATTCATCTTCCAGTCTCTTATTCAGACCACTACCTAGTAGTTTTGGTAACTTGGTCCTTAGCAACTAGAATACCAGATTATTAATGTCTACATCATACTCAACATTAATTAAAATGTAAACTACCCCTTAAACATTTTATAGTAACTCTGCCATGACAATATGTCTAATATTGTGCAAGATAATATGTCTTTGCTAGTGATGTGCAGGCTGGCCTGAAACCCACAGGTCCAGGCTGAAATTTACCATCTGCCCTCCCCATCCATGGCCTCACTGTGGCCCGCTTCCACCTCCTAGTGGCTGCATTCTCAACCCTGTCTGTGCTGTCAGAGATAGGTCAGGTGTGGGTATTTACTTTGGGTATTTTGACATGGAGGAGGAGGAGGAGGGATGGAAGCTCACAGTCTTTGAAAAAAAACCCCAAGTGCATGTTTTGTCCTTTGCCACAATGTGCTGCTTAGTAGTTTTAGGGTACTATGAAATGGCATAATGATTATGCCATTTCATAGTACTGTAGAACTACTCACCAGTGACATACCTTCCCATGTAACCAACATACCTTCCAATCTAACCATATGCCATAATCTGATTGGTTATATGGGAAGGTATGTTGATTCAGGGTCAACATATATTATGCTTAACTCAAAGTCTTTGAAGAAAAGTCAGGTGCATGTTTTGTCTTTTGCCACAATGCACTGGTAAGTAGTTCTACACTATTATGGAATTGCACATTCTGAACAGGTGACTTTTGAAGGTCTTCCAATTAACAGTAAACAAAGAAAGAAACGCATAAGACAGAGAAGAAAAATGTAACTGATGGTCTTCTTGCATATTATGATGATGCATAAAACTGCAGATCTTAAAAAATCAGAACTAAAGCAATGGTGGCTAAAGTCATTTCAAAAGGGTTACTTATCAGACCAGAAGCACTTGGTTTGCATTATGCATCTATCTCTTCTTGTATTGGACCAATGGTCTTCAAGACATTTCAAGCAATTTTCCATTAAATGTGAACAATTTAATGATTTAACACTTCGGGGCAGATTTACCAAAATGTTTAAAAAGGTTTAGTGCTTAACAAATAAAAACTCACGAACGTTCTATTAATTCCAATGGAGTTTCAAAACTCAAACATTTTTGTTTGCCTTGGCACAATTAAACAGAAGGTAAATCCCACATAAGAATTCTACCCAGTTGCTACAGTTTTGCATTATATTATATGTATGGTGGAGGTCCTGTCCTCCTAAACTCTCCGGCACCAGGGCCAATTACAAAGGAGAGGTCAGATATACTGATGTTATCTTTAAATGATTACTGTATTTATTAAAGGTCAGATTGTAGTGGTTTTAGAGGTTTTTGAAACCACAACTAAACTCACAAACAATAAAAACCCCAACTATTGAATCTATTAAAAGTTCCAATTTAAAAAAGTACAAAAGAAAAAAAAAATGAATACCTGTACCACAAAAATCCTCTAAAAATGTTTGGACAATTTGTATAAAAAATCCAAAAACCTCTAACATTCTGAAATGGTCCTAAAGGATCAACTTTCCTGAAAGTGAGAAAACCACAAATTTTGTGGACAAAAAGCAACATTTTATTGTTAATGAGTGAAAAGGTAAATTTTTATTTATGAAGCTCTAAACTCATATTTTGATAAATATGTCCCATAGTATAGGCTTTTTCCCCACAAATTTTATTTTTACAAAAAATAAAAAGCTAGCTACCTAAAAAGTGAGCATTTTATTTTTTGAAACAGCCAGTTTAGAGAAAATAAACACTTGTGAGGTAATTCAGGTAATAACTTGATCATTCTAGCACCCATTTCAATGGTCCCAGTGCTTAGTGTCAAGAAATGTCGAAGGCCAGAATCTGTTTGATAAAAAAATTGATATTTTAAATAATTTTTATAATTTATCACATGAACACTTATGGGTTCGATTCAAATTGAGGAGAGAAAAAAAAAATCTCCTAATTTAGTTCCAGTTTTAATAGAGTTTTCATGTGAGATCATGAATTTGAATCATCAAATTGAATTTGGCCCTTATTGAGAAGATAAAAGTGTATCCCTAAATTCAGTTCAAGATTTCCAAGTACTGTACTATATTTAATTGAATGAGAAAAATGTATCTCCTAATTCAGTTACAACTTCCCCCATAGAATTACACTTAGTTTTCATAAGATAAACTATGATTAGTGATGGGTGAATTTATTCGCCAGGCGCGAATTCGCAGCGAATTTGCGCGATTCGCCGCCAGCGAATAAATTCACAAAAAGCCCGCGAAAATGCGCGGAAAAAAATTTGCCGACGTCAAAAACTATGATTTCGCCCATCACTAACTATGATTTTTATCTCATGGAACTGAATCTGGCCCTTTGACTAAGTTTTCATGTGATTTACATTCACCATAAGAAAGGTTTATCAGTAAATTAATTCAGGCAATAAATTATATTTCCAATATTTTGGTTTTTGGTGAATTTTGGTTCTTAAGGGCAATTTTTAAAAACAGATAATGAAAGAAAAGTGTGGGAATACAAGTTAATGAAAACTTTCAATTCTCTGAAGAATGGACTAAACCTGGGCCTTGGATTTATGGCTAATTATGTGGACTAAGAAAGGACTGCACCAGGTCAGAAATAGCAACATGTCTGGATATGGACTAAGAGATCATATGGAATTCCTTTGATTCTACACTCCAATAATTCAGCCCTAATTTATACTCAGCCTCTTTGACCCACATTATCTTGTACCTTATCTGTTTGTCTCTTGCAGATCCCCTTGTAAATTACTTTGACACCTTACACATAGATTGATATTCCTTTTTTTGGTCATTTTACCTATGAGCTGAATGTTGTATATATACCAGAGAACACCACAGCATCATTGTAATCAGCTTGAAAATGAGCTAAAATGTTCTGAATGCTTGCTATCATTATATTAGTTAGCCAATAAAGGTATTACCTTTATACCACTTTTGTTATTTTTTTTATTTCAAAAGGGTTGCCCTGTACCATATTTCCAATATTTGTAATACTGTCATTGACTAGACAACACCCTATGATGATTTTGTCCATGTGCCCAGTTTATCACCAAAGGATTCATTTCTCAGACCATATTTCCCTCAGTGTTTATATTTACTAAAATTGTATCCATTCTTCTTGATCATTATATTGCAGTTTTCAACCACTGTAATCTTGGAATTGCCCACAAAGCTTTCTTAACATCCTTGTTCCTTAAACTGTAGATTAGAGGACACCACAGCATCATTGTAATCAGCTTGAAAATGAGCTAAAATGTTCTGAATGCTTGCTATCATTATATTAGTTAGTCAATAAAGGTATTACCTTTATACCACTTTTGTTATTTTTTTTATTTCAAAAGGGTTGCCCTGTACCATATTTCCAATATTTGTAATACTGTCATTGACTAGACAACACCCTATGATGATTTTGTCCATGTGCCCAGTTTATAACCAAAGGATTCATTTCTCAGACCATATTTCCCTCAGTGTTTATATTTACTAAAATTGTATCCATTCTTCTTGATCATTATATTGCAGTTTTCAACCACTGTAATCTTGGAATTGCCCACAAAGCTTTCTTAACATCCTTGTTCCTTAAACTGTAGATTAGAGGATTTAACATTGGGATGATTGTTGTATATAAAACAGAAAGTGGCTTGTCTTGGGGAAGCAAATAGTCGGATGAAGGTCTCATGTGCATGGCAAGAACTGTTCCATAGAACAAAATGACTACAGTGAGATGGGATGCACAAGTAGAGAAGGCTTTTTGTCTTCCATCAGTAGAATGGATTTTAAGAATACTAGATATTATTAAAACATAAGAAGTGAGAGTAAGCATGAAGGCTGGTAGTGCCACCACTGAGCCTACCACATAAGTCATGATTTCAATAAATACCTTATCGACACAAGACAAGTTTAGTAACACTAATAGGTCACAAAAAAAATGATTGATAACTGGTGGCTTGCAAAAGGGCAATTGTGATATAACCATAGTGTGTGCTAATGGATCCACAAATCCAACAATCCAACATATGGCAACCAACAACATACAGATTCTCGTATTAATTAAAACAGCATAGTGTAAGGGCTTACATATTGCCAGGTAGCGGTCGTATGACATGGCTGTTAAGGAGACAAATTCTGTGCATGCCAATGACATGAAAACATAAAGCTGTTCTATGCAGCCAGGAAAGGAAACAACACTGGGACCTGCTAGGAGAGTTGAAAGGAGCTTTGGCTGAATGACAGAAGAGTAAGAGATGTCCAAAAAGGAAAGGTTGCAGATGAAGAAGTACATTGGGTTGTGGAGTATGGGGTTACTGATTACAACTGTTATGATAAGAAGATTGGCTGCCAAAGTAAGTAGGTATATAATGAGGAAAATACTAAACAGTGGGGTCTGTAGAACTTGAATGTCTGTAATTCCAAGAATAATAACTTCTGTGACTTTGGTTTGGTTCTGGAAATCTTTGAAGCCTAATGTGGCTGCCAGTTTCTTAAAGATATTATATAAAAACACAGAGAATGTTTTACTCATTATTTATTGTTACTAATGATACATGATAATAACTTATATTGAAATATTTTCAAATCAATGTTCGGTCACATATTACTGACTGCTTTGTGCCAACCTGTCTCTGAATATACATGCACTGGAAGTATCATCACTATTTTACTTTTGTTTAAAAAGAAAAAAATAACAAAGCCATGTAGGGATGGGTGAATTTGACCCGTTACGTTTCGACACAAATTTGCTGCCGGCGAAATGTCGCGTAAAAAAATTTTTGTCGTGCGGCGAATTTTTTTTTACGCACGTCATTTTTTTTACGCACAACACCATACAAGCCTATGGGCATCATTTCCGCAGCAAAACAAGGTGAAAAACTTCACCCATCCCTATCTACTTCATTATAGTCATATGATTCTTGGTATCTGTATAGCAGAAATTAAATAGTAAGAAATTTTGATTTTTATTGGCTCAAAAACAAGTAGTCTACTTATTTTTGAGCCAATAAAAATCACATTTTTGCACAGCTGATTCACTTCCACAATGTACTGCAGTTTTCATCATGCCGTCCAACAAAATATAGGCCACACTATAATTGCTGTAAACTATGAGCTCCTAATAATGAGAATATACGGGTAGACAATCTTTCTGATTTCTTTTTGCTAAAACATCCAATTAAAATAAAAACTTTTGTCCAAAGTAGATATGGTTATCTTGCAGCACTTTCCCCTTGACTCTTCCCTGACAATTTCTTTCATCCTATTCCTTTAAACCATTTTAATCCCAGAAGCCAATGTTGCTTTTATTGAGGCATAAAACATCTTGAAGAAAATCTAGGAGAAATAAACCACTGTTTTCATTGGCTGGATATACTTTTGCAATATTGGTGAGGTTTACAGTTTACTGTGCTTCTTCATAAACTGGTATCAGAAGGCCACGCTTTCTCATCTTTGGAAGACAAGAAAGGAATTTAAATAGTAAAATATAATTGTAAATTGCATAAAGGTGTCTCAAATAAATGAGGTCTGTCTGTTCACTGTTTAGCATGCAAGGTCTTTGTATAAAAATATTTAGAATAATGATATTGAGAAAAATATGTCCTCTTGTATAAAAAAGAAAAAGTGTAGCATTTATAGCAAATATACTGTAGCTTACCCTTATTTGACATTGCATAGAATGCAAAAACAAGTTATATGCCTTAAAGTATGATTATTTGTGCATGTATTGTATAAATACTCACCATAGCCATATGCACTATGTGGTGCATATGCCTTGCACAGCCTACACTGTGATTAAAAGTGATGTTTATTTATAATTCTGGATTCATTTTTCCCCTAGTCAGTGACTCCCAGATGATTACGTCTTAAGGTATTATGGTCTATTCCACTGGGATCTTATTGTAGTATTTTGAGTTCTCCACTAGGGATCTGAGAACTTTATTTTAACACACAATTACAATATTAACTGATTTGTTTAATACTTTCATCAGTATATTTAAACCCTTTTAAATATATTGCAAATTATCCATTTAGAATTTGGATTTTTTTTGTGTGTAAATGTTTTGACTTTTAAAGGTCTTAATTGACAACTTTATTATAATATCCTACTTGCCTTCTTTATATAGCGATACTATCATCCAAAAAAAAACAAAAAACGTTTTCATTGCAATTTGCATGTGGTAATTAGTATTGAGCAATTCTTATAAAATTCCATGAAGGCATGTGCTAAATAGGATATCTACTAGATCACGTCCCATCTTAAAAAGTGCTCTTGTAAATCCTGCAATTATAGTGATTAAAAATGAATAACTTCAATTCCTACCAAGCCTATTTAAAAGCACAGTATTGATGTGCTGCCCTAAAAATGGCAAGGGCTTACCTAATTCAGATAATAGGATGCATTTGTAAAATATTTTGGACAAGACTAGATATACAGTCATGTGAAAAAAAGATGAAAGCCTGTGAAAGCCTGTGTGTTTTTGTAACATTCTTGGACATATGGATATTTAATCTCAATATTAACAATACTGGGAGATTCAAGAATTATAACTTAAAAAGTAAAACTGAAGAAAATACTTTTCAAAATCTTCTGTAAAATGTAATTCTACAAAAATGCAATTTCTGGTGAGAAATAAATCAGGACACCCACATTTATTCCCACTTAAAATGGCTCAAATCACACACAGGTGTATCACATCATTTACACATGATTAGAACATTGTTACTCAACATTTTGATGGAGGTTTTACCTATTTAAACCTCAGACATTTAGTTGTGTGGCCTCCTGACTGTTGAGGTGAGAGTGAACACCATGGTGAGATTAAAAAAGCTGTCTGAGGCCTTCAGGAAGAAGATTGTAGCATCTTATCAGTCTGCTAAGGGATTTAAAAAGATCTCAAAAGAATTTGAAATCAGACATTCCACTCTGTCCACATAGTCTACAAGTGGAGGACATATTTGGTGTAAACCAAATACAGCATTTCAGGACAAGAACCTCATACCAACTGTGAAGCATAGAGGTGGAAGTGTCATGGTTTGGGGATGCTTTGCTGCAGTAGGACCTGTCCAGCTCACCATCATAGAATCCACCAAGAATTCTACTGTGAGGGTGCTTAAGGAACATGTCAGACCATCTGTAAGAAAAAAGTTGAAGTGGAACTGTAAACTGACAGAAAACTAAAAAATAGAGAGTCCTGGAGTGGCCAGGTCAAAGCCCAGATATTAATCCCATTGAGATGCTGTGGGGTGACTTGAAACGGGCTGTACATGCAAAAAAAAAACGTCTCACAGCTCAAAGAATTATACATTGAGAAGAAGGGCAAATTTTCCTCAGACCGATGTCATAGACTGGTAGATGGCTACAAGAAGCATCTCACTGCACTTATTTAAGCTAAAGGGGATAACACTAGCTATTAGGGGGTAGGGTGTCCTAACTTTTTCCTCAGTTAGAATACACATTTTTGTTGATATCTTTTGTTTAATGAGTAAATCAAGGTTAATAGTTATTGCTCACTAGTGATGGGCGAATTTATTCACTAGACGCGAATTTGCGTGATTTGCCGCCAGCGGAAAAATTCACGAAACGTCCGCGAAAATTCGCTGCTGAAAATTTGCCGGCGTCATTTCGCAAATTTTTCGCCATATCGTGAATTTTTCGGCGAACCGAAACGGCGCAAATTCAACCATCACTATTGCCCACCTGCAATTAAATCACTTTATTTTCCAGAGATAAATAAAAACAAGATTAGACATCGATATGTCAACATTTTTTAATAAAGAACTGAATATTTAATGGGGTGTCCTAATTTTTCACATGACTGCAAGTAGACATGAGCAATCATTGACAATGACTACAATGTCCTGGTTTTTCAACTGAGAATGGACATATAGAAGAATCAAAGAGTCTCAAATAACTTTTGATAAGGGAATAGCATTATAGAAATACAGGAGTGGTTACTTATTGAGCCAGGAACTACTCAAATGCTGAACCCAGATCCTTTCATTTTAACTTTGGACTTTGTTTTAATGTATTTTGCATATATGATTACTGTTTCATGTGATTATAGAAAAGAACCACACACCACCACAGAGGTACCCAAAAAAATTACTAGTAAGTAACATCTGTATGACCAAAGTATGAAGTATCATAATCAGGCAGTGTCATACCTTTCAACCTTTCCCATAAAAATAGTAATAGATAAAACTAAAGCACTAAGCTAAAATAAGCACTAAAAAACTAAGCACTGAGTCTGATGTGGTAAAATATCTGCAGTCATACTCTAAGGGGCAGATGTTTTTCAAAATTGAACATTTTCCACAATTCAAGAAACACCCCAAAAAAGTTTTACAGCAATGTAACTATTATATGAAAGTTTCATTGTAACTAGTGTTAATAAAAAAAAAAATATTATATCCACCACCTCCCAGGAATGATGCTAGAATGATATTTCAAACAGGCTTTGTATAATACATTAAGGCTCATAAACCCTGAATAAAGCTTGCATGGTCATGAGAAGACATACCAAGCTACAGCTGCCATGCTCTCTATTTTCTCTGGATACAAATTTAAGGATAAGAGGATCATTGACTCTTGTAGGAATTAGGTAAATACCCCTTTAGAACCAATCTATATTAAATGATAAAATACAGAATATAAATTACATTTGTTTTCTTTGTGTAATTAAGTGTTCTTTGAAGAAAACCAAGTGACTGCACATATCAGCTTTCTAAAAGCAGCTTTAACATCTCTGTTTCTCAGACTATATATTATAGGATTAGTAATTGGAATAAAAGTTGTATAGAAAACTGCATAGAGCTTATCTTGAGCAGGTGAATACTTAGAGATAGGTCAAATATACATGAAAATAATTGTTCCATAAAAAAGTGTAATGACTGTGAGATGTGAAGAACAAGTTGAGAAGGCTTTTCTCCTTCCTTCAATAGAGGGTATCTTCATTATGCTGCAAATAATGCAGACGTAGGAAGCCACTATGAGAAAAAAAGGCAAGAAACTACACAAAACTCCTTCAGCAAAAGTGAGGTGTTCAATAGCAGAAGTGTCACTACAGGATAGTTTTAAGAGAGCTGTAAGGTCACAAAAGAAATGGTTGATCACATGAGATAAACAGTATATCTGCTGAGAAATCAAGATTCTGTAGGATAAAGTGTTAATAAATCCAAGAGCCCATGGGGCAAATTCACTAAAGGACAAAGCGCCTAACGCTAGCGTTAATTCGCTAGCGTAGCGCATTTTTGTTAATTTGCCGATTCACGGACGCTGGAGTAAATTCGCTAGTGTTACTTCGCACCCTTATGCCTGGCAAATTTTTCTGAAGTCGAAGGATTTAACTTTGAGGGTGGAATATCGAGGGTTAATTAACCCTCGATATTCGACCATTAGTAAATGTGCCCTGCCTTAACATTGAAGGATACTAAAAAATGGATTATTCCCAAGATGTAATATACATATCCTTTAACACTCATGTCTGTAATTTCTGACTGGGGTCCTAACATTTACTGTCTTATGTTATGCCAGGGATTTTTCTAATCCACCACCCTGAGTCTGTTTTCTCAGTGGAACATTGTTCCTTTGTAATGCTAACAACCCTAACTAGGATTGTTACCAAAACATATTCCAGATATGGGAGCCTGTCATATTTTATAAATTAAAGTATATTATTTTATCAACTAAATGGGCAACTAAAATGAATAAAGCATACCCTGTATTAAATAAGCAAGGTTACCATAGTGCTCACATTTAAGAGTATGTTTTATATGAAACTAAGTTGACAAAGTTGTAAACTTTGAAGGAGATTTATTAATATTCCCATTTGTAAATGTTACCACTTGTACAGCAATTTTTCAAGAACCATCCATATAACATGATCATAATGTGATAAACAATAAAGAAAATCATTTAATGTATTTAATGCGTGAAAATTTATGTGTGAAAAAATGAATTGTGCATTAAATACAATAAAATTCATTTGCATCAATCATGTGTGTTCCAATCATGTAATCAGGATTTGATATTGATTCATTAAGTAATTACATATAAAGTGCTTACAGTGAATAAAGTGCCTTGTATTAATTAATTTCAATAACCCCTTAGATAATTCTTGTAAACACAAGGGGGCAAATTTACTAAAGGGCGAAGTGACTAATGCAGGAGAAAATTCGGTACTTCGCCGATTTACTAATGGTCGATGGCGTAACTTCGCTAGCGAAGGAGCTAGTCTGTAGCAGTACTTTGCTCCCTAACACCTGCCGAATTTGTGCTATGGCGAATGCTAGCGTTCGGCACCCTGGTTCCAACTTTGGATTTTAGTGAATTAGCGTTGTCCTGGCAAATCTATGCCTGGTGAAGTGTTGCGATGTGAGCGAAGCCGTCACTGGCGAATTTTAGGGGGTTAGTGAATTTGCCCCAAGGTCCACAGTTCAACTTCAGGCAGGCCACCACACTCACTCAAACACAATTGATTTAACTTGTGTAAATATGCACACCATTTTCCAGATTATATAGAACTCTATTATTTGGCAATGTGTCTGTCACGGAAACACAGGACCGCCATCAGAAATCACAGGGCCCCGTACTACAAAATTTCCTGGGCCCCCTGGGCTGCGCCCACCGCAAGCCCCACTTACAGGTCCGCCCTCCCCACCATACAGTAGAAAAACAAAAAAAATATTGGTGGCTAGGGTTCCCACATGTTAATAAAAAATAAATAGATATTGGTGGTCAGGGCCCCCCCATAAAAACATTTGTGGCCAGGGCCCCCCCATTAAAAAATATTGGTGGCTAGGACCCCACATGAGAAAAAAATGGTGGCCAAAATTGGTGGCCAGCCCCCCCCCCCACATTATAAGAAAATTGGTGGCCAGGGCCCCTTAAACGTCCATGCCTTCCCAAAGTCAGCAGCTCTCAGAAAGATAGGGGGACGGCTAATCAAGTAAGTGTGGTGTGGCCGGGGTACCCCTTACCCTCGGGCCCCCTACAACTCTCCCCCCTGTCCCCCCCTGATGGCTGCCCTGTGGAAACATGTGTGGTTTGTAGCTTCCCTTAATATTCAAAAAGTCTTCCATAAAAGGAAAAATATATTAATTTGAGGTTTTTTCATGAACAATACGACCAACCCACTGTTTCCTGGATCGTGGGAATAATAGATTGGTACACTTTTCATCAACTTCTGCTACTCCCATTGTTTTGCCATTTTACTACAGCTTGTTGGTGTTGAAGTTGTAATAAAGGGCTACAAGACTTGTTCTTGCACCATAGCGTCCTTTGTAAAATGGATGCTTTTGGTTCTTTATTTAAGCATCTTTGAATGGTAGCACTCCAAGGGGGGAATTCACAAAAGTGTCGGTAAAAAAAGTAACCCAGAAGTGGCGGTCGACAAATTTGTAAAATGTCGTACAAACGGCAAATTCACAAAGGCAGATGTTACCATCTCTGAATGTCTCGTAAGTCCGACAATTTTCTAAAATGTCGTATATCTTTTCATCGTACAAACGACATTTACCATGACTTTTCAAAAGACAATTTGACCGACATTTTCGTTTTGGAGAGCCTAAAGTGTCTGAAAAATTGTCAGTAAAAAAAATGAGTTTACGAGTAATTCATAAAAATGTCGGGAAAAGTGGCGCCGAAAAAACCACGCCCACTTTTAACGACACTAATTTAAAAGTGTCGTACATGTCGGAAAATTTGCGGAGAAATGCTCTGTGAATTTGTCGGCTGTTGCTACGACACTTTCTACGACATTTTAATGACATTTTTTCGTTCCCGACACTTTTGTGAATTCCCCCCCAAGAGTCCTGTGTGGCAGTTGTTCACCAAATGTTTGAGGTCTGCAATAAGGACAGGATTAGTAACAATCTCTATAAACTTCAGATAAGCAGCACTGCCTTTTACAAGCCACTCTTTTGATTGGTATTGTTCTTTTGTTAATCTAGCATGAGTGTATTTGGGGTACTTTTTACAGCCTTGCCATGTCTGTTTGTTGACAATGTGGTGAAGGAGAGACAGCCACATTTCTCTCAAAATCTTGATCTCCCTGACAGTTACGGATACACCACCAGAAGTGCTTTATTATTGACTTGACCCAAAAACCTAATACCTTACATTGTTTTCGTTGACTCACAGGAATCATTTTTTTTATGTTCTTGGCCTAGTGCCACACATCAAGTTAATGACTGATTTTGTATTCATCACTCTCTTTGGTTTTTTTTGATATATACATGAATTCCCTCTTTGCGGACTCTGTCAAGGCATCTTGTAAAAGCAAGGTTTTTCATGGCAGTAGAAGATGATGTTTCACTGTATTGAACTAGTTGAAACTCCACAACTTTATTACTGGCAAGATCAATGAAGCTTTAAGTGCAATATTTGGCAGAAAAAAACAGAGCTATCACACTGCCCTTCCCCGGCAAGTGCAATATGCTGGTTCCCAATCTCACCAAAACCCATGATATATTAAATATTTCTTCTGAAAGAATAAACGGAAATGCCATGTAATTGTGGTAGTACTATTGAGCGACTAATTTCCTTCTTAACAACTGGTGTTTTTATAAGATATTCCCTTATCTCATTAATACGATAAATATGATTTTATTCCCATGACTTCAAAAAAAAAATCCCCTGTAGTCATTATCCAGTCACAGCTATATTATAAGCCCCCCTACATTATTCCCTTTATTCTGTGGAGGAGACACTGACACAGGCCCATCAGCACTAAGAACTGAATAATAACAACTTTGTGACTTATCTCACACACAAATAATGATCTACCATGTGTTTACATATTTATTTTCCAGAAGGGAGACTAAACTAGATAAATCATATAACTTCGATGTAACAACAAGTTGTATGAATTAATGTTTGTTATTTTTCAGCAGGGGTAAGTACAGTATTTCTGCTTTATTGTTTTTTACTTTAAAAAATTTTTTATTTAGCCTTAAACCTGCTAAAGTCTTTTTTTCACCAACACCTGATATCCAGAAAGCTCCGAATTACGGAATGGCTGTCTCCCATAGACTCCATTTTATCCAAATAATCCAAATTTTTTAAAATATTTTCCTTTTTCTCTGTAATAATAAAACAGTAGCTTGTACTTGATGCAAACTAAGATATTATTAATCCTTATTGGAATCAAAACCAGCCTATTGGGTTTTTTTAATGTTAAAATGAATTTCTAGTAGATTTAAGGCATGAAGACCCAAATTACGGAAAGATCCGTTATCCAGAAAACCCCAGGTCCCGAGCATTATGGTCCCATACCTGTATATGCTATAATTCACCAAAGTGAAATTATATATATAATTATGTGAGCAATGCAAACTGTTATAGGGAGGCTCATTTATCAAATTCTGAATTTATCTCATTATTTTCTGAAAACTTCTCTGACCAAAACCGCACAGGTTTTTTTCTCCTTATTTATCAATACATTTTCCCAAAAAATCTCCTGTGTGGGAAAAAACACAAAAAACTAGTGAAATATTCAGATTGTATGAATTTTTCGGATTTTCTGCACGAAAATTCAGACTTTTTGGATTTTTGCCGGAAAACCACAAAATCTTTGGATTATTGCACGAAATCCAGTGCAGATCAAGATATTTTCAGGACTTCTGCCACTGACTTATATGCAACTTTGACAGGTCTGAGATGCCTGGTTTTCGATTCAGACTTTTTCCATCCTTGGAGTTAGTGACTGTGTGCACTTTTTGAAACTGTACCAGATTTTAGTCAGAAGTAAAAAAAATATGAAATATGTAGCAAGAAATACATACTGTAGATGTAGAAACAACACCTGTAAATAGCAGCTTGAATTAGTACAAGGTATACCTAGGAGTGTGGACATTCTACAAAATATGAGATTACTCAAGGTGGCTTCACTAAACAGTGAGTTGTTTTATTTACCACTAACAAACTGATTCAACCCCCAAATGTTTAATTCTTCTTCTCCTTTAGGGTCAGGCCACACTGGGGGTTTTGGGGAGATTTGGTCACCTGGTGACTAATCGCCTTGTTTTGCGGCGACAATTCGGCAGGTTTAAGGTGGCAAAGTTTAAGTTTTTTAAATAGACAGTACTTTGATTTTCGAATGGTCGAATCTGTGAAGTTTTTTCAATTCAAATAGAATTTTGGCTTATTCGATGGTCGAAGTACCCAAAAATTACTTCGAAATTTGAAGGTTTTAAATTTGAAAATTCCCTTCGACCCTTATAAAATGGGCCCCGAAATGTAGTAAATTCAGTTGGTTGAAAATACACTTTTTGTATCTGTCATTGTAACTATGTTTACCTCTTTATTAATAATCCCATTATTTCCTATACAGATTCCAGATACCACATGGTCCCAGGAAACAAAACATCAGTAACTGACTTTGTCCTGCTTGGGCTGACAGATCATACAAGACTTCAAATAATCCTCTTTGTTTGTGTTTTAATCATCTATTCATTAAACTTGACAGGCAATTTTTTGATTATGTTAATCATCATTTCTGACTCCAGCCTCCATATTCCCATGTACTCTTTCCTGTGGAATTTAGCCTTTATTGACATCTGCTACTCTTCTGTTGTTGCTCCCAAGATGCTCTCTGATTTGTTTTCAACAAAAAAGACAATTTCATTTACTGGCTGCATCCTACAAATACATTTTCTTCATTTCCTGGGAAGTTCTGAAGCCATACTTTTTTCAGCGATGTCTTATGACCGCTATGTGGCCATTCAGAACCCTTTGCGGTATTCATCCATCATGAACGTACGACTTTGTCTACAACTTTCTCTTGGATGTTTGATGCTTGGATTTTTGCATTCTCTCTTGCATACTCTGTTAACAGCAAAGCTTCCATTTTGTGGCCCAGATGTGATAAACCACTTCTTTTGTGACATTAAGCCATTGCTGAAGTTGGCTTGTACAGATACTTCTCTTAATTTACACCTCCTCAATGGTGTCACTGGAACCCTGATAACAGCCACCCTCTTCCTCACCATTCTTTCTTATATTTTTATAAGCAGATGCCTTATGAAAACTTCAAATACAGAAGGCAGGAAGCGTGCTTTTGCTATTTGTAGTGCCCACCTCACTGCTGTTCTACTTTTAACTGGAACAGCTATATTCACTTATATACGACCTTCTTCACAAAGCTCATTAGACCAAGACCGAGCTGCTGCAGTTTTGTACACAGTGCTGCCCCCTGCCCTAAACCCTATTATATATTCATTGAGAAACAAACAAATAAAGATAGCTATGAAGACATTGACCAGGAATTGGCTGTTCTAATAACCAACAAGATCTGTTAGAGCTATGGTACACGGGGAAAATCTGCTCTTCCACTGGCAACTAATCTCCTGAAAATGCTTTCCCACTGGCAATAATGTAAATTATCAGTGCAAAAACATAAGCATCTCTTTTTCTGAAGTTTTCTTGGCAATATCAGTTGACTAATGTCCACGTGTGCCATCAGACTTAGGGGTAGATTCCCTAAAGGGCGAAGTGACTAAGGCTATCGAAAATTCACCAGTGTGACGTCATTTTGGAGCTTCACAGATTTCCTAACGGGTGCAGGCATCACTTCGCACTCTAACGCCAGTTGAATTTTCGCTCTGGCGAACGGATCTAATTCTGCAAATTCAATAAGATGCGGATTTTACTGAACGTTACTTCATTCGCTAGAGTAGATAGGACTTCCTCAAAATTTAGTTGAAAAGTCCCAAAAAACGCTGGCGTCTTTTCCTTTTTTCAGGATGATAGGCTACAAAAGAGCGTAAATTTTTTTGGGGGTAATGGCTTCCCCCCTACATTTACTAACATATGGCACATAAACTATACACTGTGCTCATGAGAAGGGCAATATAACAACTCTATTTTATTTTATTAACGTTTCCCGGGCTTGTGTAATGTAATATATTTGCTGCAACATATACGTGTAAATCCATTGAACTTTAACTTCCCGCCATTTGCAAATTAGGCAACGCTAGCACAACTTCGCTTTGCTTGCGCAGTAATGCTAGTGCAACTTCACCAGCGTTCGGCGCCCTGGACGCAACTTTGGATTTTAGTGAATTAGCGTTGTCTTGGTGAATCAATAAAAAACTCAATAAAATCGAGCAATAACCCGAATCATAAGTTTGTTTCAGACTTTTCTCCAGAATCGCTTGATTCTTTTGGATTTTGCCTGAAAAACAAACCATGATATCTTCAAATCAGGATAGGGACATCTCCCATTGACTTTCACATGGCCTTGACAGGTCTGAGGGGGCGGATTTCTGGATTTTGGCTATTTGCAGCATCGGGGTATAATAAATCTCGGAAAAAAAAAAAGTTTTTGACCCAAAAGGCCCGACCAGAAAAATTTGAGGTTTAGTTAATAACCCCCATTATGTTCCAGCTTCGGTATGGCAATAGAATATGTAAAAACAGTGCTGTATTTCTGCTCCACATTTTTTACATCTGTACAAATATAGCTGTTACAGTTAAAAACCTTCTCTGAACTAATACTATCCAATAGATACAAGGCAGATGATGGGGCTGACTTAACTTTAACTCTTTAACTGCCAGTAATGCAGATTTTACATTGCTGGCAAAAAAGTAACAGATACAAAGAGAAATCGTGGCTGCTCAGTCTAACCCACAATGTAGTGTTGTCTAGCTGCCATTTTTCCAGCGCTTGGACTAGCCTACACTCTGGAGTACCACCTGCTACAAATGATGAAATGAAATGAATGGCCATTATTTGCACACACAAAAGAGAAAAAAATTGCCATCTCTCAAATTGTGTCCACCTTTAAATATGTTATGTACTGTTCACTGACTACTGTGTCCTAAATATAGAAGTTCTGTTAGCATTTTTAGTTGTTGTTACCTATAAATGAAAAAAGAAAATTATAAAAAAAAAACCATAGAAATGCCATTAAAAACATTGAATACAGTTAAAAATAGATATTGGCTTTCAGCATTTTTTTTTAAAATGGATAGCAGTCAAAGACAAAAACGTTGGAATGGTCATCATAGGATTTATACCCTCCATATAAACAGGGTGTTGAAATGAGTTGTTTTAAGTTGACTTTGGCATAGAATGGCCTATTTTCCTGTATTTAAATTATTTGCTTTCCAATTTGGCTTCAGGGTCACTGAACCTGTCAGACAAGAAAACAGTTGCTCTGTGAGGCTACAGCTTTATTGTTATTGTTAATTTACACTACAGACACTTATATTTCTATTTAGGCCCTCTGTTATCATTTTCTGCTTGGCTGTTGCTTCACCAGGACTCCATGGGAACCAGATGACAGCTAAAAAGCCAATTGGAGAGATGCTGAAAAAGTTAAATTATTAAAAAATGGAAAGGATGATTTCTCTCTTGCTTAAAACTGTACATTAAACAGTTCTGAGGGCTGACACATTTTTAATATACATCATCTTAAGGCATTATCCCATTTCCCATATTGGACACACACTCTTCTATAAATACCTATTGTATAGTTTTATTCCGTACACCTTCCATGGCAATAAAACACAGACAAGCAATTGATTGTATACACATTATTATTAAATATTTTTGATCTCCAAAATGGACGAATAAGGTGAAAAATTTAAATTAAGTAAAAATAAGAGAGATGTTGTTGATGTTCCCAGACATTTTAGCAACATCAATTTAACATTTTCACGTCAATGCTTCCCAAGGCATATGCGTGCAGGAAGAATCCAGAGTCTGTCTACTCTTTTGCTTATAAATGCCTCTTCCCCCATTAACAAATTTAGCTTCTTCCAGGACTTCATTATGCAAGTTTTTTGGTGTGCCCCTCTGGCAACATTCATTGTAATTGATAAATGAGTCTACTGTTTTATTTACATATAAAGGTTGCACAAACATGACAAAAAATATAGCATAACAAACTATTAAACAACATATTTAAATTAAATTGGCCCTTAAGGCTTAGTTAGTGTGGTTGATCTGCTGTCTGAAAGAGGAGGAGAGCTTCTCATGTTCAACTGCTACAGACAAATGAGACACATTACATGGATGTTATCAAATTGATCCACAGCCAATTAAAAATACTTTAGATACTTTAATTGATTTTAAAAATTACAGGCAAATGTTTTGGTCTCCATCTAAGACCTTTATAAATAAATACGTACCCAACTGTGTACACAATCACCAAATCATTACTCAAATTATTTTCAGTACATACAATATATCATTGATTTTTAATATTGATTGATCTTTGCTTATCCATTTAGTATATAACCAGTAAACCCCCGATTCTCTAAAGAATCGTTAATGAAAGAATGGTAACAACAGTGAGGCAGCAAAATGCGATGGGTGCTGATTCACTCGGCATCCCCAGGCAGCAACTGGCGACGCTAATTTGTGGGGATGTAGAGTGAATCTGTGCCTATTGCTTGTTATTACCTATCTGCTATTAGAATTCTTAAATTTTGAGTTTATTGGTAGTAAAGTGTTACTGAAAAATTTCTTTATAAACAACATTTTTTGTGAAAATGTTCTCCTGTCCTTGAATGAGTTCTCCCTGGTGAGCTGTACTTAAAATCTTGACTTTAACATCAGATGAACGCTGCACTCTTGAAAATGCAACATAAAGTTGACCATGACCAAACACAGGCTCAGATAGGTAAATGCCGACTTTATCCAATGTTTGTCCTTGTGATTTGTTGATTGTCATGGCAAATGCAGCCTTAATGGGGAATTGTCGTCGTTTAAGTTTAAAAGGTAATTCCTGGTCAGAACTGGTAAGGTCAATTCTGGGAATCAAAACAGTATCACCGCTATGGGATCCTGTAAGCACTTCTGCCTTGATAACATTTTGTCTCATGCTCTTCACAACCAACCGTGTACCGTTACATAAACCTTGCTTAGTGTTAGGGTAGGGGCACACGGCGCGATTTCGCCGCGATTCTGCGCTGGGCGAGTTGTCGCTGCGTTTTTTAAGCCGAAATAGCTTTGCTAACTTTGGCGCTGGCGTCAATGCAAATCGCGGCGAAATCGCTGCGCTAATTCACACGCGGCGATTCTTTTTCTACTGTCGCCCGGAAACGCTCAGCGAGGCAACTTCGGACGACAATAGAAAACGAATCGCCGCGTGTGAATTAGCGCAGCGATTTCGCCGCGATTTGCATTGACGCCAGCGCCAAAGTTAGCAAAGCTATTTCGGCTTAAAAAACGCAGCGACAAATCGCTTAGCGCAGAATCGCGGCGAAATCGCGCCGTGTGCCCCTACCCTTAAGGTTTCTTAACAGCATGACTATTGTTCCTACTTTGAGTATAAGATTGTGTTGTGGTAATCCAGCATTGTTGATAGTGTTTAAATATTCTAATGGGAAGTTAAGTTTCTCACTTTCGTCTTCAGAATCAATACAGTCAGTACTCAGAAAGACACAGCTTTGTCCAGGAAGTAATGCAATCACTTGGTTGTTTATCATGTCAACATCAATATTTTTTGGAGATAATATAGCCCGTTTTGCTAAAAATGGCCACCCACGCAGGTACGCAACCGGTTCCCCTCCTAGAGTGACGCTAGCGCCGCCATTAGACAAACTTGCAAAGGAGTAGCAAGATGGCCGACGCTTATACAGACTTTAGTGGGCGGATGACAAACTCGCAGAGGAGTAGCAAGATGGCCGACGCTTATACAGACTTTAGTGGGCGGATTTGGCAGTGGGCGGATGACAAAGTCGCAGAGGAGTAGCAAGATGGCCGACGCTTATACAGACTTTCGTGCAGGTACGCAACCGGTTCCCCTCCTAGAGTGACGCTAGCGCCGCCATTAGACAAACTTGCAAAGGAGTAGCAAGATGGCCGATGCTTATACAGACTTTAGTGGGCGGATGACAAACTCGCAGAGGAGTAGCAAGATGGCCGACGCTTATACAGACTTTAGTGGGCGGATTTGGCAGTGGGCGGATGACAAAGTCGCAGAGGAGTAGCAAGATGGCCGACGCTTATACAGACTTTCGTGCAGGTACGCAACCGGTTCCCCTAGTGTGACGGTGAGCGCATCTGCCTCCCTAGATCCTAACCTTCCAGCGGTCGCCGCCTGAGTGAGCAGGAAAGAAGAGGCGGCGGGAGGCAGAAGGAGACGGTGAGCGCATCTGCCTCCCTAGATCCTAACCTTCCAGCGCATCTGCCTCCCCGATCCTAACCTGTTCTGATCCTAACCTTCCAGCACATCTGCTAATCGAAGGCCGCATCTATGTCTTTCGGCTGAAGTTGCGCGCGCATCTCATAGATCCTAACCGAAGTTGCGTGCGCATCTGCCTCCCCTCCACTCGGGACATAGATAGGCCTTCGGTTAGTATATAGGATATCCATTCAGTTCTTTCCTACTGTCATTCTGCCATTGTGCTTTAGGCACTTGACATGAAGGTTACTGCTACAGATAACGATCATATTCAACAATTAAAAATATATGTTATTCAGTTTCTTTGAGAAGAAAAAGCAACTCAAAAAGCACATTAGTTAATTTTAGGAGCTTACACTGGGGTGTTAGCGGCTATTGCAATTGATGTTCCATCTGTATGTCTCAACTTTTAAGTGGTCAAGGCTAGAAACAATCTATAGCCATCAGAATTTTCACAAGTCAACAATCTTCTCAACAATATGTGTAACTTTATCTCAGTGCTCATTCAGAAAGCAGTTGCACCCAGGGCATGCCTGTACATGAAAGGAACTGTTTATATGCCTCCCCTGCCATCTCACATAATTACAGTATTGCTTAATTCATTACTGCTGGTTATCTGAATCATATAGAGAAAACCAATGAATACAAAAAGTGCACATGTGCTTCAGTGACAACAGCATAACCTTCAATTCAGTTGACCATGTAAAATTATAGAATATCCCCAAGGAAAATGAATGTACTTGAGCATTTCATTGTTCTTATGAGAAAAAAATCTCTCATAAAGATTCACTTCAATTGGTAAACCAAAATTATCTTTTGACTTTTCAGATAAAATACTTGCTTTTTGATTTGTGTAAATGGCTGCCACTCAAAAAATAATTTTCATTCATTGGATTAAGTAGAAGGCTTCCACATTAGGGGGCCCATTCATTAAGTTCGAGTGAAGGAATAGAAGAAAAAATGCTTCGAATTTCGAAATGTTTTTTTGGCTACTTCGACCATCGAATGGGCTACTTCGACCTTCCACTACGACTTCGACTTTGAATCAAGGGATCCAAACTAAAAATCGTTCGACTATTCGACCATTCAATAGTCGAAGTACTGTCTCTTTAAGAAAAAACTTCGACCCCCTAGTTCACCAACTAAAAGCTACCGAACTCAATTTTAGCCTATGGGGAAGGTCCCCATAGGCTTGGCTAACTTTTTTTGGTCGAAGGATAATCCTTCGATCGTTGGATTAAAATTCTTCGAAACGTTAGATTCTAAGGATTTAATCGTTCGACCAAACGATTATTCCTTCGATCATTCGACCAAAGTATTTGCGCAAAATCCTTTGACTTCGATATTCGAATTCGAAGGATTTTCATTCCCCAGTTGAATATCGAGGGTTAATTAACCCTCGATATTCGACCCTTGATGAATTTGCCCCTAGATGATGTACTCTTGTATCTACATAATTAATGCCTAGAAGAAGCTATAAGATATATGGTTGGGGATCTATCTTTGAGAAAACAGATTTTGAAAAAATTGTCAATTTATTTAGGAGTGCTGGATGACAACAAAAAGCAATTCATCCATAAATTCATGGGAAATGTTGACTGAAAACTTACTAACACTGACTGAAATTATTATTATTGATTTACCTACTATTTGATGTTAGTTGAAATACTCTGATGAGTAATGAGATGATAAACGAGAAACAGGTCAAAACATTCATCATTATTAGTTTGTTTATTTAGAATTTGTGTAGAACTGCATATTTATCTACATGCTGTCAAACAGTCTGTATGTTTATTGTAAACTTCAATAAAAATTATTTGAAAAGAAATATCTGCTGAAGAAACATAAACAATCTTTCATATGCGGATGACATTACACTTAGGGGCATATTTATCAAGGGTTGAACTTCGAATTGAAAAAACTTCGAAATTCGAATTCAAAAAGACCAACCGAAATTAAATTATAGTTTTTTTGTTGGTCGAATAGGTCCATTGTCGATCGAATAGTTCCTTATTCAGCCGAATTCGAATTGTACGAATCAAAGGAATATGCAGTCAATCGAATTCGATTTGAAGTTTTTCCCAAAAAAACTTTGATTTTTCAAAGTCCACCAATTCTCAACAATGTTCAATTTATTCCTATGGGATTTTTAGAACCATATTTATCAAATGGTGAGTTCCAAATCATTAGATAAATACAATTCTAAAAATCCTAAAGGAATTAATAAAATGTGTGTGAGTTTTTATTTGATTAAGCTCTAAAATCTGCCCCTTAGAATAAAAATATGGGACCACAGCTATGTAAACAAAAAACAAAGGTTTTGACAACAGGAACAACATTGATTTTAGAATTTATGGTGAAGATGAAGACGTTATAGATAATTTTGGCAATTATTGACAATAAACCTCCAACAGTCAAAAAATACAATGTTGACTTGTACTTGGTAATATTCCTAGAAATGATTTTTGGATGCAATAATGTGCATGTTCTGTCCTCAGTATGCGTTACTTTGGGGTATTGAGTAGTTTGACATGTAGATACACCTTGTTACACTACAAAAAATATACTGACAATTGAAGTCTATAAGTTACTGGTATATTAGGATAATAATATTTATTGCAATATTAGGATGAGGTGAAACTGACAATAACAGAATGAAAGAACATGCAATGAATACAAATTATAATATTTGCATTAAACAAAAAAAAACAGGTGGCATTACAGTAAACTAACACGATAACAATAACATGGAAAACCTGGTTGCATGGAGTAAATAGCTACAACATAAGAATACACAAAAATGCTAACATGGAATTAGAAGATTGAGAACATGGCAATCTGGAGAAACACTATCAATGAGAAGTGATGGGCGAATCTGACCAGTTTCTCTTCACCAACAATTTGCGAAATGGCAAAAATTTGCTGAAATGCCTTGAGGTCTATGGGCAACAAAACATTTTTGAAGCAACAAATTGTGCAACAAAGTTTTGAGTCTTTGCGCATCATTTTCACAGCGAAACTTGGAGAATTACTATTAATGAGTCATAAGTATAATCAGAAGTTGTGGTTTTACACTGAACTGATAATAAAATAATGATGCATTTGAAATAGTTTTTTTGTATGTATAGATCCTAAATGACAATTATGGACCAATGTAAGGCCATTGGCTATGTGTTATCTCCAAAGAGACCCTTGTATGGATATAATTGTATTACCACCCCATAGAACCAAGAAAGGCATCATTTACACCAACTGGGATAAGATAATTTAATTTTGAAATCTATTTGGCTTCTTGTTGCAACACCTTTTGTTTAAAGTTACCACCTCTGTGTTATGGCCTGGCACTATCTGAGGTACATTGGTTACTATTGAGTGGGTACACAACACATCATCTGAATTTGAAATGTACTGGGGTTTGTCTAAAAGAAACTGGACTGTAATCATGCATTTTTGACTTTGACTGGACTATTACATTGATTGGACACTTGCAAGGGGCAAATTCAGTAAGTGCTGAAGCGCCTAACGCTAGCGTGAATTCGCCAGCGTTGGGCATTTTCGTTACTTCGCAGATTCGAACGGATGCTGGAGTAACTTCGCTAGTGTTACTTCGCACCCTTACGCCTGGCGAATTTGCGCAACGGACATAACTACGCAAATTCACTAACGCGCGCATTTTTCTGAATGCTACCTTTTACGCTAGACTTCCTTCCCCACCTCAGACCAGGTGAAGCGCAATTGAGTAGATAGGGATTGCTTCAAAAAAAGTAAAAAAAAATTCTAAGTCCCAAAAAACGCTGGTGTTTTTTCTTTATTATGGGTGATAGGCTGAAAAAGATCGAAAAATTTTTTGGGGCTCCCCTCCTTCCCCCCTACATTTTCTAACTCATGGCAACTTAACTATACAGTGGGCACATGTGTAGGGCAAAATAAAAATTGTATTTGATGTTTTGAAAGTTTCCCAGGCTTGTGTAGTGATGCTACGAATACTTCCATTGAAATTTGAATTTGGCGCCGTATGCAAATTAACCATCGCTTTGCTTGGCGAATCAATGCTAGCGCAACTTTGCAACCTTACGGTACCCCTGAGCACAACTTCGGATTTTAGTGAATTTGCGGAGCGCTGGCGAAAATACGCCTGGCGAAGTGCGGCAAAGCGGACGCAAGCGCAACTACGATACTTAGTGAATGTCCCACTTGGTGGGAGGAGGATCACTGTGTGGGAATGGGTTTAAAAGCTGTACACTAAGCAGTGGTTATTTACACTTGAGAAAGGGTCCAAGTGACCCAAAACATGTTGTCTTCTAATTGATGTATCTGTGGTACTGTAGTATGTTTCAGCTATAAATGTCTTACTTAATGTAATTGGTCTAGTGTTTTTGTAAAACTATTCCCTGATGGTTCTCATTAATGAGATAAATATGATTATTTAAAATTCAAGTAATTCCCAGTAGTGATTATCCAGTGATAGCTACATTATAAAGCCCCTGCAGTATTCTAACCCTTTATGCTCTATACAAGGTACTGACACAAACCCATCCAGCAGTGAGAAAGGCATATAAGTATTCCAGCTTACATAGAAGATGTTCTGCTTAGTTACTTATATATTTGACAGCATGAAAACCGAACCAGATAAATGATATCATGAGAGTCTGTTCAGAACCAAAATTGGTGATTAGGGATCGATACAATCAAGAATCATTAGGCTGCATGTATATTTTTGTGTTTCTCAGAATGGGTAAGTATTTTTTTGTT
This sequence comes from Xenopus laevis, assembly GCF_017654675.1. Classification (NCBI taxonomy): domain Eukaryota; kingdom Metazoa; phylum Chordata; class Amphibia; order Anura; family Pipidae; genus Xenopus; species Xenopus laevis. Next base: position 114,847,315 of record NC_054385.1, on the reverse strand, counting down.
ATTGTTTTCTTCGTTACCAGAGTTCATGACTGTGTGTGCACTCACTGTACCACTATTTTGTCAGAAGTCAAAAATATTTTTGTACTGATATGTAAAAAAAAAGTACCTGTAGTTGTAAAAATAATCTGTAACATTTCACTGTGACTGATACAGAATTTCCCATATGTTTCCAGTTTGCCTCTGAGTTGGAAAACTTCTTCCTTACTTTAAAAGGGCACTCCTTCGATCAACATTTTTACTAAGAGTATTAACATCAGTAGCATTTATAGTCTCATTTTCTAAAAGCACTTCCAACCCATGCTTAAAATATCGAATGTATCTGCCATCTACAAATGTTTCAGGAAAAAAATCCACATCTTTACAGTTCTCACTTTAAAAACCTTTTAGCAGTTAAGATCATACCTCTAATCTTCTAATCTGATGAGAAATCAAATACATTTTTGTACGGTTCCTTTATATAGTTTTAAATGGTTATCATACCATTTAAGTGTGTCTTTTTCAGTATAAATAATCTGTACCAGCCTAACATCATAACATCACAATCATCCACATGTTTAGTTGCTCTTTTGTGGACTCCCTGTATTTCAGTTTGGAGACCAAACCTGCACATTTTCCAAGGAGTCCAAAAATGCTATGTACAGGAAAAGATTTACACTATCCTCCTGTGAACAGTTCAATATTTTAATGACCTTTGCCATTACTTGTCAATGTTTTCTACAACCACAAATGTTTTATCCATTAGTACTCTTAGGTCCTTCTTCACAATATGTTCCATTAAAGGAGAACAAAATTTAAAAACACTGGATGTACAAACTTGGCACTGCTCAGTGACTAAAATTGTGCACCTCTTAACCCAGACCAGCTCACCTCTTCTGAAAAAAAAAAAACAAATTGGCCCAGCAGCTTTTCTGCCATTTTGTTTCATTTTTTTTACTGTACACTTTTTACTTTACTTTTACTGGGACAATGCCATTTAGTTTATTTTAAATAAGAGGCAAGCTGATCTGATGTAAAGATAAGTCACAGGATTGGTTTACAAACTGCTTCCCCTTAGGGGCTGATTTACAGGTATCAAATGACTTATTTTTTTTTACCATGCTTTAAATTTTTGTTTTTCCGTTAAAAAACATATATTTTAAACACGTTTCGAAATACTCAAAATTTAATAAAGATTTTTTTTTAAAAAACTCCAAATTTTGTTATATTTTAAGAGCAGAAATCATGAAAAACTCAAATATAACATTTTGGCACCTAAAAGCTTGCGTCAATGGGAGCTATCCTATACAAAATTCAAACTGTTAATTTAATTAGAGTTTTTAGAATCAGCATGAAAACTCACTAAAATGAAAAAAATACAAATTTGATGTAGGCAAACACTTTTATTTATATAGTGTATATGTATTGTATGTATTTTTTAATAAATAAGTAAAGTTTTGCATTTTTTTAATTGTGATTTTAATTGAAATAGAAAAAAATTCCAAAATTACACAAATTCAGATTTTAATAAATAGGTCTCCCCATGTTATTGACTTAATTTACTGTATATTAACTTTGTTGTACTTTAATGGTAGAAGTAGCATGCATAATCATACATTTATTGACAGTCAATTTACTGTTACTTAGTCGCCAAGATCACCAGTTTGTCAAGATCCCCCTGCAGATGACACATCCTGACTGGATTTCACGTGTTCCGCATCATTTTGTGTCATTACCCAATATAGATACATTGATTTCTTTGATCTCCTGCAAGTAATTAATAAACACATTAATAATAAAGGTGAACCCAATATAATATAATGTCTCTGCACAGAACTTACTAGATTTAATTATTAACAAACCATACGCATGCACCCATGTATAAAATCAGTGTAGCTTACCACACACTGGCATATTGTACATACAAGTAAGTTTTTTGAATTAATGTCCTTCTTGTACAACTATTTTTAACACTTTCCTGTAATTAAAACTTCAAATGTGTCAGCTACTATTTTTAATAGATAGTTCTAAATGTCTGTGCTATTTCTGCTGTTGTGCGGCAACTGCCATGTTCCTTTACATATAGATCTTTTTATAAATAGATTTGTTTTTCTTATATATTTTGAGAAAATGAACTGTAAGTGAACACAATTAGATCTAATTAATAATGATGGGTGAATTTATTCGCCAGGCGCGAATTTCCACGTTTCACTGCCGACGGTTCCGACACAGGCATTAATTTAAATTCCAGCGACAATTAAACAGACACCCATTGACTTCAATGCAAGTCAAATGTCACCAGCGTCGAAATTGTCCCTGGCTTCAATTTTGACACCAGCGAAACGGGACAAATTTGCCCATCACTACTAATTAACTCAACAACATTGCAAAGTAATAATAAATGCCAAATTGATGCTGATTGATAAAGTAACAGCATAGGATGCTATGGTGGACAACAACCACTGTGATAAAATAGCAACAATAGACTGCAATACTACAGTTTATACATAACAAGGATTTGTGTGAAGTATAATCTCTCTCTCTCTCTCTCTCTCTCTCTCCCTCTCTCTCTCTCTCTCTCTATATATTTTCTTTAAGGATCGCACTCACAGGACTTATATGAAAATAGAGTTGCTTTATTAAAAATGTCTAACGTTTTGGCTGTAACGCCGCAAAAATGCAATACAATACCTGTTTAAAAACATTGTTTGGCGCAAACCCACCGTGACGAGTGTCAGACCCATAACCAATGAGCCTAGTTTATCTCTCCAAGTGCACACACCCCCAATCCATCCATTCCTAATTAATGAAAACTGAACTGGTTTCATCATTATGGTCTTTCTCCCTCCAAAGATGATAATCTCTTTTTTTTCACTTAGTTAGGATTGATGCATGGGCATTGCCAAGATGGGGCGCATTAGCTTATGCATACTTTGTAAAACTTTGTAACTAAAAGTGTCTCTTTTTTACTGGGGGGCCCATTTACTTAGCTCGAGTGAAGGAATAGAAGAAAAAAAACTTTGAATTTCGAATGATTTTTTAGGCTACTTCGACCATCGAATTGGCTACTTTGACTATGACTTCGAATCGAACAATTCAAACTAAAAATCGCTTGAATATTCGACCATTCGATAATCAAAGTACTGTCTCTTTAAAAAAAAACTTCGACCCCCTACTTCGCCACCTAAAACCTACCGAGGTGCAATGGAAGGTCCCCATAGGCTTTCACAGGTTTTTTTGGTCGTAGAAAAATCGTTCAATCAATTGATTAAAATCCTTCGAATCGTTCGATTTGAAGGATTTAATCGTTCGATCGGACGATTTTTCGTTTGATCGAACTAATTGCAGTAAATCCTTCGACTTCGATATTTGAAGTCTAAGGATTTACATTCGGCAGTCGAATATTAATTAACCCTCGATATTCAACCCTATGTAAAGCTGCCCCTAAATGTTAACTTTAAGTTGTGCAAAAATACGTTTTCCCTGGGGGCTATATATTGGAGTGCTGGGGTTAAGTTATATATATATTGGGAGTCCAATATATTAAGATACAAAATAGAAATGCATTCAGCATTATTCAGGTTATTATTATTACATGCTAGTAATTTTAACAGTAGTAGTGGCAGAAGAAGCCTTTTACCTTTCCTTGTATATGCATGTATCAGTGTCATGATTCAGGCACTAAAGGTAGTAGCAATTTGGAAGCTGATTAAAGGCAACCATCCACCCACAAACTCACATAATTGGTATCTGTCAATATATGTGCATTTATATGTGTTTATATATGATGCCATTGTTTCCTATACAGATTCCATATATAACATGGTTCCAGGAAACAAAACGTCTGTCACTGACTTCGTCCTACTTGGGCTAACGGACCATACAAGACTTCAGATAACCCTCTTTGTTTGTATTTTAATCATCTATTTATTGAACTTGACCGGTAATTTTCTGATTATGCTAAGCATCATTACTGACTCCGCTCTCCATACTCCCATGTACTACTTCCTGTGGAATTTAGCCTTTATTGACATCTGCTACTCTTCTGTGGTGGTTCCTAAGATGCTCTATGATTTGATTTCAACAAGAAAGACGATTAGTTTTTTTGGATGCATCTCACAAATACACTTTTTCCATTTCCTGGGAAGTTCTGAAGTCATGCTTTTTTCAGCAATGTCTTATGACCGCTATGTGGCCATTCAGAACCCTTTGCGTTACTCATCCATCATGAATGTAAGGTTTTGTCTACAACTGACTCTTGGATGTTTGATGCTTGGATATTTCCATTCTCTTTTGCATACCCTATTAATAGTAAAGCTTCCATTTTGTGGCCCAGATGTGATAAACCACTTCTTTTGTGACATTAAACCCTTGTTGAAGTTGGCTTGTACAGATACTTCTATCAATTTGCACCTCCTCAACGGCATCACTGGAACCCTAACAATGATCACCCTCTTTCTCACCATTCTTTCTTATATTTTGATTAGCAGATGCCTCATGAAGATAACAAATACAGAAGGCAGAAAGCGTGCATTTGCTATTTGTAGTGCCCACCTCACTGCTGTTCTACTTTTAAATGGAACAGCTATATTCACTTATATACGACCTTCATCACAAAGTTCATTAGACCAAGACCGAGCTGCTGCAGTTTTGTACACAGTGCTGCCCCCTGCCTTAAACCCAATTATATATTCCTTGCGAAACAAAGAGATAAAAAAGGCTATGGGGGCACTGACCAGGAAATTGTTGTTCTCATGAACTACAAGATCTGTAAGGGTTTTAATAATATTTAGGGTCATGTTTATAATTGTTGGTTTTAAATTTAAACCAAAAAAGTTGACCTAAAAAGTTTAACATTAAATACCTATGTAGGAATCTGAAGCGTTTGGACTAAAACCAAAGTTCCTATTTCTATATTTTAAGGCACTCCTCTCACTGTTTCATAGGGGTTGAGAAATGGAAGGAGATGGAAGCTGCAATGCAGGAATGGTCAGCAAAGAGTAGTAAGGTAATGAGTTCTGCCCCACTCAGAAGTACTAGTAGGTATCCTGGACAGAACACAGGATGTTTAAGAACAGAAAACAAGCTCATTGTAGGGTAATCACTGCATAAAGATTCAGCAAAAATGTATCTGCATTTTTTAAAATATTAGATTTTGACAGGTAGATATTTATCATGAAACGTGACATTGTATACATACTGACTGAAGAGCAATTGGCAAGCTTGATTTCTAAATTATACAGGTATGGGATGTTTCCAGATAATTTCTATAGCTTAGTTAACTAAGTTAATTGAAAAACAAATTAGAACATCTAAAACTTGAGTGAATTTTGTTGACTCGAAAACTTGAATCGAATTCTATTCGAATTTAATTAAACTTGAATCGAGTTTTTTCTCCAAAAAAAACTTGAATGTCAGAAAGGCTATTAACATCTTCATATGAGTCACTGGACCTCTCCCATTGACTTATACATGAGCTCAGCAGCTTTTGGGCGGCAAGTAGTCAAATTTGAATTATTCCCAGGGTAAAGGTTTGGTAAATCTTGAATTTCGAATTCAAATTGAATTTGGATTACTGAGTTTTGACCAAAAAAACAATTCAAAAATTCAAATTAGAATTTCCTATTCAACCCTTGATAAATCTGCCCTCTAGTAACATAATAATAATTAGCTTGAACAGCATTTTGTGGGATATGCAATTTATAATCTGATACAATTACATGTTTATGCAATTACCACTCACATGAGACACTTGATAGTGCTTACCTTCTGCCTTCAAGCAACCTAGAGGCCGAACTCCCCTTTACTTTTACACAGGTATTTCAAGATGGCCTGGAAAAAAAATGTTTTATTGTTCTGTTGTCTGTTGAAACTTTGTTTTAATTAAGCCCCCATACAGAGAAATGGCTCAATAGTCTCAATAGTCTGAAAATTACTGCATTGACCCAGTATATAATTCCACATATAGCTAGTTTTTGGGGTACTCCTAGACTATGGAATTAGCGTGGAACATTGAGCGTGCAATGACGTATTCTGAAAGGTACTTGCATCCATATAGGCCTATTTACAACTGTCAGGGAGAGCCATTGACCAGAGGGACCCTGGAAACACCACCAATTTAGACCTGTCCATAATTTAAGGGTTACCTTAGAGTGTTGCTCCAATAGCGCCAAATGACTAAGCAAAAACTTACTGTGAGTAACATTCCATTTGTTAAATACATATGCAGCTGGAAAATCAAGAATGCCTAAGAGGGATCAAGCATGAGTGGCTTCTTTTACATGTCTGGTGAACATATTATTGAGCTGTTTTGCCATTTGCTGTATATGAACTACCTAATCCCTCTCATTAAGTTAATTAACAAACTGCTTAAAAACCTTGCCTTTGCTAATAAAACAGATAAATTATCCACATAAACTTTTCATCGTCAATCACAACTATTCCATCTATTATGGACATATGAACGTTTTATGCTTTTCAACAGCCAAATAATGCACAGGAATTGTTGTAACTGAAATTGCCAGATGAATGCACTGCTTCACCAAAAATATCTGTTTCCATAAACTCGTATTGTTCTCATAAGTCATCCATTTCTACAAACTGACATTTATTTCTCTTAGCCACCACCTTTTAGCCACATCACTTATTAACTTTAGTATCTGTATATGGATTAATTAATGTTTAAATATTCTTGGTTAAGGGATATATGTATGACTGTAAATTGAAGAATGTCAAGTTTTAATTAAGGAACTGTTTTTATATATTCAAACTATCACTAGTAGTTGTACATACTGTATAACTGATTTCAGGCTAGAAACAAACATTTATTTATACTGTATATATTTTTCGTTGGGTGACAATAAAGTTTTACTTATGTTTCACCACAACCAAATTGTCTGATCTGAGCTACAATACCACCAAGCCCTCGATCACGCAAGATACACACAGAGCCCAACAAGGTCAGACTGGAGCACTAGGGGCCCACTGGGTTCCAAACTTCTTGGGCCCCGCGGGCATGCGTGAACAACAGCCAGTGTCGGACTGGCCCGGCGGGACACCGGGAAAATACCCGGTGGGCCCCGACCCTAGTGGGCCCCCGCCGGGCCAGACCCCCTCCCCTCGCTGTTTGCGCATGCGTGCCAAGTGATGCAGAGTGGCGATTCACTTCAAATAGGTAGCGGGGGCCCCTGCACAGGAGTCCCGGTGGGCCCCGGGCCCCCCAGTCCGCCCCTGACAACAGCACCCCTTTTTTTTGGAGGGCCAGCAGATCAGGGGTGTTGGTCTGGGCCAGTGGGGGCCTGTGATGGCTGGGCCCACTGGGTTTTTTCCCAGTGTCCCGCCAGCCCAGTCCAACCTGAAGCCCAAAAACGTAAGATGCTTGGGAACAGATATTTTAATTTGTTCTCCATGTTTTTCTAAAAAAATTTGTAACACAGCAAAAAAAATGATCAAATAAAGTTCTGTCTTGCATAAAAAAGGGCATTAACTCAAGGGATGAAAACATAATTATGCCTCTTTATAGGTCCCTGGTAAGGCCTCATCTGGAGTATGCAGTTCAGTTTTGGACTCCAGTCCTTAAGAGGGATATAAATGAGCTGGAGAGAGTGCAGAGACGTGCAACTAAATTGGTTAGAGGGACGGAAGACTTAAATTATGAGGGTAGACTGTCAAGGTTGGGGTTGTTTTCTCTGGAAAAAAGGCGCTTGCGAGGGGACATGATTACACTTTACAAGTACATTAGAGGACATTATAGACAAATGGCAGGGGACCTTTTTACCCATAAAGTGGATCACCGTACCAGAGGCCACCCCTTTAGACTAGAAGAAAAGAACTTTCATTTGAAGCAACGTAGAGGGTTCTTCACAGTCAGGACAGTGAGGTTGTGGAATGCACTGCCGGGTGATGTTGTGATGGCTGATTCAGTTAATGCCTTTAAGAATGGCTTGGATGATTTTTTGGACAGACATAATATTAAAGGCTATTGTGATACTAAACTCTATAGTTAATATAGGTATGGGTATATAGAATTTTAATTAAAAGTAGGGAGGGGTGTGTGTATGGATGCTGGGTTTTCATTTGGAGGGGTTGAACTTGATGGACTTTGTCTTTTTTCAACCCAATTTAACTATGTAACTATGTAACTATGTAACATCTCTATCTATTCTATGTTTTTGGGGATTGCATTATTTTAATAAAACTCTTACCACCTAATACCTGCCAAAACTTAGGCTAGATTTTTTTAGTCTAGATTGCACTGTAAAAGGTAACATAGTAACATAGTTAGTCAGTCTCAAACATGATTAAATTCTGTTTACAGACAGAACAAGTCAGCTCAGGAACCAAATTGATCTGGCAATGTTTGCACATGAGCTGCAACTTAAAAAAAACCTATGTTGAAAGCTGATAGGCTCTGCTGAAATTTTAAAGTCCTAGTGAGCTCTGATTTGCTAGAGTACAATGCCCCCCTAACTCAAACAGGCCATGATCTCCTACTGTCCTGGCCTTAATCAACTTGCAGCCCTGACAACTCATCATTTTCAATGAGTTTAGAAACTTTTAAAAAGTTTAAAAGCTTCAAAACCTCAAACTGTTAAATTGTCCCATTAAATTCTACATGAACTTGGCAGCTTTTAGATGGCATTTGAGTTTTGTGCACTTAATAAATCTCCAAAATTTGCTTTTCAGTACACCTTATTCAAATCTGTCAACTTTAGTGCAAAAAAAGAAAAACTCGAATTATTAAAAAAAAGTCACATTCAAACTTTGACAACTTGAACTGTGAGAACTTAATCCTAAATAATATATGGATATACATAATAGTATGTATATTGTATTATGTACAGTTAAGATCGCACGCCCCATAATACCTGGTTATCAAACCAAAGCGGCAATGACAAAAATTGACACAAACTTCAAGCAAAAATAGTGAGGTTTATTAAAGCCAAAGTTTTGGTTCCATGCAGGAACCTTCATCAGGGACAAAGGATAACTCTCTTCATGCCCAGCGGCAATCGGCAAAGTGTAGGATTCCAATTGCACACTGAACACCAGAAATTACGTCACGGCACAACTGCTTCCAATTTGCAAAAAAGTGCATGAGCAGTCACATCCATTTTTGCCAAATCAGATGCAATTGCAGTAGACACATCACAATTACATCAAGAGAATCACTGTTTTCATCCACAATGTCACTGTAATGCTGGGGAAAAACCATGCATTGTGAGAAAAAAACATGGCGATTGCATTTGAAAATGCACTTTGTGCGAAGAGCAATAAAAACATACGTTAGCTATCGCCATGGAACGTCCATTTACCAGGGTTCCCAAAACCATGTTCATTCAGGTAAATGCTGGATAATATTCCATTGACTATAATGCAATTTATTACTGTACGGTTTGTGTTTAACGTGAGATATAGTAATGGATGTGACTTTTACAATATTTTGCAATAGTTATTTTGGCAGCAAGGTAAATACGAGTTTCCAGTTTGGGATTTTTAGTTTTTAATAATTCAATCTGCAGATATGCTTTAGATTTATCTAGGTGAATTAATATTAGTGCAGTTATATAATATCTCATTTAGATACCCGCAATCCAGAAAGCACCAAATTATAGGAAGGCCATCTCCCATAGACTCCATATGAAGCAAATAATGTTTTTGATGTTTTTATTTTCTCTATAATAATAAATAATAATACATTTTTGGTGTGCTACAGTGAATATTGTCTCTAATATACAGTGTGACCTGTAGCAGTTTGGATCTACTCACTGTCTAGGACCTGACCCACAAAAGTTATTTCAATGGTTGAGCACTCCTTACTTTGGTGGAAATATTGAAATTGAAACATTTTATTGTTTTATAAAAAAATATATATGCTTATTTTGAATTTGATGCCAGCAACACATCTCAAAGGTGTCCATCATTTTCAAAATTAAAATTTTGAAATTTTACTTCTGAACCAGACTCTGTGGGATTCACTCTTTTTATACTCATGTTGCTGACTTGGTGCCAATAGGAGTCGGTGAGATGTTCCACGAAGTTTTTTTTAACATTACATAGCTTTTCCAGTCTTTTGTTTCCAATCACAACTTTTTCTTAAATGTGTTGTTGACATCAAATTCAAACAGATCATATATTTTTCAGAAACCAATAACATTTATTTTCCTCAATAAGTTTTTATTAAAGGTAAGTGAGTACTTATCAAAACTGTATAAATGTTTATATATGAAAATATCAGTAAAGTACTGATGAGTTGTAACAACTTCCATGCAGTATATCTCATTATGTGGGGCCAGGACAAAAAAAAAAGGAAAAAAGAGAAGCTGGGAACAGAAGGGAAAATAAATAATGGATGCTGGGGGGAATGGTATAGGTCAAAGTCTGTCTCTTACAGATGCCTGATATACAGTATATATGGTACCATTTACATTTTAACATGGTTTATACTGTAGTTTAATAGGATGCAGTACACTCAAATAACCTATATATAGTATTGGTGAAAATTAAGAAGTTGAAGGTCAACATTTTAAACATTATAAATGGTCAACACAACTGAAAGAATAAGAATCAAAATGGAAACTCCTTCAGCTCCTCTCTGGGTCTCAGGATTTGCATCAACTACTGTTTACACTTAGTATGGATAAAATGCCATACCCATCCTGAAAATGTCAGTCTAAAATTGCACATGGTGTACAAAAACTTTAGTGGTTCCAGAGGAAAAAATATATTTGTGAAATGGGTACTTTTTTACAGCCTCATCATGTGTGTTTGTTGACAATGTGGTGAAGGAGAGACAGCCACATTTCTCTCAATATATCTTGATCTCCCAGACAGTTACGGATATACCAATAGAAGTACTTTATTATTGACTCGACCCACAAACCTAATAACTTACATTGTTTTTGTCAAGTCACAGGAATAATTAAATTAAATTTTCTTTATGTTTTTGGCATAGTGCCACACATCATTTGATGATTAATTTTGTATTCATCACTCTCTAAGGTTTTTTTGATACATGAATTATCTCTTTGAGGATTCTGTGAAGGCATCTTGTAAAAGCAAGGTTTTCCATGGCAGTAGAGGATGACGTTTCACTGTGCTGAACTAGTTGAAAGTCCACAACTTTATAACTAGGCAGATCAAAGAAGCTGTGGGTTCAATATTTGGCAGAGAAACCAGGGCTATCACACTGCCGTCCCCGGCAAGTGCAATAGTCTGGTGTCCAATCTGCTGTCTTATTTCCTTATGTAATTTTTACCAGAAATGGAGGACTGCTTCGAATAAAATTTTTTGTTGATAGTGAAAAAGGTTCTCTGGGAAATCAGTTTTAGCACATCCAAAAATTCATGAATTTAGTTAATGTTGCACCTGGTGAAAAGAATAGCTGAAGATAGTAAAATGTTTCAAGTACAGGAAGTATTTAGTTTTGGCTGACTTTCAAAAAGTTTGAAACGGGGGCCAACCTCACAATATCCAACAACAGTCAGATATGACCCTTCAGTTCTAAAAATGGCAGTGACTGATGCCTGGCATTTTACTTTGTAAAGGAGTGAGTCTAAGCATGATTCGAAAACAATATATTTACATTCCTCAATTATGGATTGCTCGATATTGGGGGACATTGATTCGAGAGTAGAATTAATTTCCTCTACAGAAATGTGCTCAAGTATATCTTTGCCAACAATAAAGTCAAAATCGTTTGGGACATTTACAGTTGATATGTTAGTCTGATCTGTATACATAGGGGCACATTTATTAAGGGTCGAATATCGAGGGTTAATAAACCCTCAAATTCGACCCTCGAATTTAAATCCTTTGAATTCAATATCGAATTCAAAGGATTTAGTGCAAATCCTACGATCAATTGATCAAAGTATAAATCGTTCGATCGAACGATAAAATCCATGGAATCAAACGATTTAAGCAATTTTAAGCGATTGATCAAAGGATTTTTCTTCGATCAAAAAAAGGTTAGAAAAGTGATGGGGAAGGTCCCCATAGGCTAACATTGTACCTCGGTAGGTTTAAAGTGGCGAAGTATGTAGTCTAAGTTTTTCTAAAAAGACAGTACTTCGACTATCGAATGGTCGAATAGTCAAAGATTTTTAGTTCGAATCATTCGAATTGAAGTCGAAGTCAAAGGTCGTAGTAGCCTATTCGATGGTCGAAGTACCCAAAAAAATATTTCGAAAAAATTTCTCAAGCTTAGTAAATGTGCCCCATAGACTCCGTTTGAGTGGATGCATCAATAAAGCATTTTAAACAATCTGCTGATTTAGATTCATTCTTATTTTTCCTTTTGTGCCTGATACAGGAAAATGATTTTCAATTCCTGATGACTCATCCACCAGAGCCAGTTAATCTAAAACATTTTGGATACATCAGGTTCAAATAATGTTGGTACAGCTGTAGGATAAAGAACATTTTTATCACCTTTGGTGATATAACTGTCGTTCCAAAAGTGTAAGCAAATCCTGTATCTATCATTTATTTTGTACGTTTTTTTTGGAGGATAACATCCCCTTTCATTTTTTTCTGCCTATCCAACTATGGCAATTTTTGACCAAGCAAGAAGGCATTTTTAATGAAGAGTCCTGGATTATGCAAAGCAATAATTTTAATAGGATCCATGAAGTGGAGCCCAGGGGTATCAGTCCTAAAATGCCTGCTTTCGCATCATCAGCCGCGAGTGGAGGTGGAAGATGTACTTTCAATTTTAGGGTAGTGGCACACAGTCAAATTATTCTCCCACAATAAATCTTCACTACCGCAGGTGACTAATTTCCCCAAAATTTGTTTTGCAGACAGGCAATAAAGTGAGAAGACAATTTGGGGAGATCAGTCGTCCTCGCTAATGGAGATTTATTTCAGGTGACTAATATCTCCGTGTGCAACTGCAATTACTAGGTATACTAGGTTTGATCGAACGATTAAATCCTTCGAATCGAACGATTCGAAGGATTTTAATACAACGATCGAAGGAATATCCTTCGATCAAAAAAACGCAGGCAAGCCTATGGGGACCTTCCCCATAGGCTAACATTGACTTCGGTAGCTTTTAGCTGCCGAAGTAGAGGGTCGAAGTTTTTCTTAAAGAGAGAGTACTTCGATTATCGAATGGTCGAATAGTCAAACGATTTTTAGTTCGAATCGTTCGATTCGAAGTCGAAGTAGTAGTCGAAGGTCGAAGTAGCCCATTCAATGGTCGAAGTAGCCAAAAAAACCTTCGAAATTCGAAGTTTTTTAACTTCGAATCCTTCACTCGAATTTAGTGAATCGGCCCCTTAATGTTAAATTGATTATCATTCACATATGTGTGAAATTCACCAATCAAATCCAGTGTATCCCCCATATGAATAGGAGGTTAATCAATTTAACAACCTTAACAGATAATGTGCTCTCCAAAGGGTTGTCACATCCTCAAACGTGGGACTGCACCCACAAACCCATATAGAGGATGGCGTGAAGCAGGGTCAATGTCAACAGTTGCACCTTTCACCTTCTGGGTCTCTAGAAGCTTGGCAGGAAATAGAATGGGCTCTCTCTTTACTTCTAGGGCTGCAGGACTCTCAACCAAAACTGCACAGAATGAAATAGCAGCCTATGGCTGGATGCTGCAGCAGGGGCTCTTTTATAAGCTCTCCCTGCCAGCTTCTTAGATTTAACTCCAAACCCAGGCTCTTCCTTGATCCTCCTTTTTTCCCAGACGTCCTCTGGGGCTTTCAGCCAATCGGTCACTTCCCTGCCTGTAACTGGGCTCTTTGGTGTCACAGGCAGAGCAGGGGGAAGGGCTGTCTGATCCCCTACAGAAATAGAGGTACATACAGGGTGGGTGGAGGGGGGTTGTGGCTGGGAGGGGGGGTGTGGGGGCCCATGACTCAGCAATCTGGTGGCCCCCTGGACCCCCAGTCTGACACTTTAAACCACTGCTTTATAGGCATTCAGCAACATATAAGCAGTTCCCACACAATAGCACCACAAGTGAGATCTTTCATACAGCACCTACAAATATACATTGAATAAATTCTTAAATGTGATTGAATGACATTTGCCCCTGTGAGACCTAAAGCAACTGTATTCTACACAACTCATCTGTTATGGGCTATGTACTCTAGCCCAATTTAACTTAAATGCAAGCCCCTATGGTCGCAGAACAGCTTATTTACATAATATATATTTGAGCTTCTACAATTAATACAAGTAGCATACAATTGTTACCACTACAGGCTAATGGTACATTAAACTTAAATATATTTACTTTTGTTCTATGCTTCCATAATGCAGAATATACAACATGAATGAAGAACCACACACAAAGTTGTAGTCATAAATCACGTGACCCATTTTTTTGTAGCTGTTTAAATGTACTCTATAGCATAAAAGGAAATGGCATAAGACACCCTGATAAATGTCTTTTACATTTACAATAAAAAAATACAAAGGGCCAGATTCAATTCAGTGAGAAAAAGTTATCTCATGATATTTCATGAGAAAACTCATGGACGAGATTCAATTCAAAAAGAAAAAAACTTTTCTCCAAATTTAGTTTTTTCCCATAGACTTTAATAGACTTTTCACGTGATAAACAGTGAGATAAGTTTTTCTAACCTGAATTGTATCTCAAATTGAATCTCGTCCATGACTTTTCTTTTGATAAACCTTTTTCTCACTGAATTGAATCTGGCCCAATGAATATAGGAAGAAGCATGGCAAAAGAGGAATCGTTTTCCTGGAGATCCCCAATATCAAATGGAAATTCAGTTACATACGAAAAAACAATTGTGCTGGAGGAAGAAGCCTTTAGAAGCAACTGCAGAAGCGTTAAAGTGATGACCTAACAAGTGTTAAAGTGTTTCCTCTAACAGCTTTGAAGTAAATGTTGCATCCCTTAATACTCTTGCAATTGCACCCAGGGCTTTGGTAAATGACATCTAAAATATGTTAATTATTATTTGATAGTTACCCTATTACTTTTCCTTATTTCTCAGCGCTTTACAGATATTGCACATATCTTCCTAAGCATGAATACAGCTGTTTTAGATACTCAGTCACATCTTTACCATAAGGCCACCATGCCTCAGCAAGCTGGGCTACAAACAATGCAGGAGAGGAAAACTTGCTCTTTTTGAATGTAGAACATTCTTTCTTTTCAGCCCATAGGCCAATCACAGGTTGAATGGGTGTCCAGGCAATTAGGCAATGGGGCAACATAGGAAGGCATATTCTCATATGTTATGAGTAGCATACCTGCCATTATTACAAAAGGTAGAAAACTCTACCATTTACTTAGCTCGAGTGAAGGAATAGAGGAAAACAACTTTGAATTTTGAATGGTTTTTTTTGGCTACTTCGACCATCGAATGGGCTACTTCAACCTTCCACTTCGAATCGAACGATTCAAACTAAAAATCGTTTGACCATTCGACCATTCGATAGTCGAAGTACTGTCTCTTTAAGAAAAAACTTCGACCCCCTAGTTCGCCACCTAAAAGCTACCAAAGTCAATGTTAGCCTATGGGGAAGGTCCCCATAGGCTTTGCTAGCATTTTTGGTTGAAAAAAAATTGTTCGATCGATGGATTAAAATCCTTCGAATTGAAAGATTCGTGGGATGTAATCGTCAATTGAACGAATATCGCTAAATCATTCGACTTCGATATTCGAAGTATTTAACTTCGACAGTCGAATATCGAGGGTTAATTAACCCTCGATATTCGACCTTAAGTAAATTCGCCCCTTTGTGTGATGTCTATATGCATGGGTTTCTCTTCTTTTCCACATAGGCCTGCTCTCAAAAATCCTGCACAACTAAAAGAGTTTAACATTTATCATTGCTTATGTAAACCCATGGTATATTCACTGAAATGCTATGTCTCTGTGGTACTACTGTTCAGCGACTCATTTCTTTCTTAACAACAGGTGTTTTTATCAAGATATTCCCTTATCTCTTAAATGAAATAAATATGATTTTATTCCCATTGCTTCAAGAAATCCCCATAGTCATTATCCAGTGACAGCTATATTATAAAGCCCTTTTATAATAGGGGCATTATTCCCTTTATATTGTGGACAGGACACTGACAGAGACCCATCAGCTCTGAGAACTGCATAATAACCACTTTGTAACTCATCTTACACGGTAAATAATGATCTAGCATTTGTTTACATATTTATTTTGCAGAAGGGAGGTTGAACTAGATAAATCATATAACTTGGTTGTAACCACAAGTTGTATGTATTAATGCTTGTGTTTTACAGCAGGGGTAAGTATTTCTGCTTTATTGGTTCTTCTGCTTTATTGTATTGTTTATGTTTTCTACTTTATAATTTAGATTTATACCTGTTTAGGTCTTTTTTCAACAAAGGTCCTTTTCCTTTTCTCTGTACCTATTATAAAGCATATCAGATTTTAAAAAAGGGTTAAATTTATAGAATATAAATTATAGCATATAATTATAGCATATATAATATATATATATATATATATATATATATATATATATATATATATATATATATATAAATTCAAAAAAGAACCGCACTCTCAGGACTTGCTCAAAATGTAGAAAATACTGTAAGTTTATTTCAACTTTCACATAAACTTACACTATTTTCTACATTTTGAGCAAGTCCTGAGAGTGTGGTTCTTTTTTGAATTTCTGCATTATTTATTTAATCAGCATCCAGGCAGTGACCACCTGAGGTTTTTTGAGTGCACTGGTATGTAGTTGAATATATATATATATATATACCAAGCAAGTTAGTCCCAGCACTCTCAATATATAACACTCTGAAAAAATCTTCTTGCACAACTGAACTGTTACTTTATTAAAAAAAGACACTTTTAGTTACAAAGTTTGTACAAAGTATGCATAAGCGCCCCGTCAAGGCAGTGTCCATACATCAGTCCTATTAAGTGAAAAAAAAAAAAATATATATATATATATATATATATATATATATATATCATTATATGAGCCATGCAAACAGTTATTTAGAGTTAGTGACTGTGTGTACACTTTGACGCCGGCAAATTTTCACCAGTGAGTTTTTGCGGCAAGTTCATGAATTTGCCCCTGGCGATTAAATTCGCCCATCACTATTTAAATTTATCACCTTGGGGCATATTTATCAAGGGTCGAATTTCGAATTGAAAAAAAATCGAAATTCGAATTCAAAAAGACTAACCGAAATGAAGTTGTAGGTTTTTTTGGGTCGAATAGGTCAGTTTTAGATCGAATTGGTTCGTATTCGGCCGAATACAAATTGTTCGAAATCGAAGGAATATCGCATTCGATCGAATTCGATTCAAAGTTTTCCCCCCTTGATTTTTCCAAGTCCACCAATTGACTCCAAATAGGTTCTAGAAGGTCCCCCATAGACTAAAACAGCAATTCGGCAGGTTTTAGATGGTGAATGGTCGAAGTCGAAAGACAGTACATGATAAATTTCGATATTTGAATTTTCAAAATTTTTGCAAATTCAAATCGAATTTGGACTATTCCCTAGTCAAAGTACACAAAAAAATAGCTTGAAATTATTTTTTTTCATTCCAAAATTCACCTCGACCTTTGATAAATCTGGCCCCTAATGTGCTACTTTACAATTACACATTGATATGACCAGTGCAATAAATGTAGTACATTCAGTTGGTTGATGATACATCTTTTTGTATCTGTCAATATAAATATAAATAATTTTTCCTTTATGTATAATCCCATTATTTCCTATACAGTTTCCAGATACAACATGGTCCCAGGAAACAAAACATCAGTAACTGACTTTGTCCTTCTTGGGCTGACAGATCATACAAGACTTCAAATAATCCTCTTTGTTTGTGTTTTAATCATCTATTCATTAAACTTGACAGGCAATTTTCTGATTATGTTAATCATCATTTCTGACTCCAGCCTCCATATTCCCATGTACTCTTTCCTGTGGAATTTAGCCTTTATTGACATCTGCTACTCTTCTGTTGTTGCTCCCAAGATGCTCTCTGATTTGTTTTCAACAAAAAAGACGATTTCATTTACTGGCTGCATCCTACAAATACATTTTCTTCATTTCCTGGGAGGTTCTGAAGCCATACTTTTTTCAGCGATGTCTTATGACCGCTATGTGGCCATTCAGAACCCTTTGCGGTATTCATCCATCATGAACGTACGACTTTGTCTACAACTGTCTCTTGGATGTTTGATGCTTGGATTTTTGCATTCTCTCTTGCATACTCTGTTAACAGCAAAGCTTCCATTTTGTGGCCCAAATGTGATAAACCACTTATTTTGTGACATTAAGCCATTGCTGAAGTTGGCTTGTACAGATACTTCTCTTAATTTGCACCTCCTCAATGGTGTCACTGGAATCCTGATAACAGCCACCCTCTTCCTCACCATTCTTTCTTATGTTTATATTAGCAGATGCCTTATGAAAACTTCAAATACAGAAGGCAGGAAGCATGCATTTGCTATTTGTAGTGCCCACCTCACTGCTGTTCTACTTTTAATTGGAACAGCTTTATTTACTTATATAAGACCTTCTTCACAAAGCTCATTAGACCAAGACCGAGCTGCTGCAGTTTTGTACACAGTGCTGCCCCCTGCCCTAAACCCAATTATATATTCATTGAGAAACAAACAAATAAAGATAGCTATGAAGACAATGACCAGGAAATGGCTGTTCTAATAACCTACAAGATCTGTTAGAGCTCTACCACAGGCAAATAATCTCCTGAAAATGCTTTCCCACTGGCAATAATGTAAATCACCAGTGGGAAAACATAAGCATCACTTTTCAGAAGTATCCTTAGCAGTATCAGTTGACTAATCTCCACCTGTAGAATGAGAAAAACTCTGGCACTCAAGGCAAGTGAAATGCAGGGTTTCCACCTGTGCCATCAGCCTTAGTAAGACCTGTGTGGTACTTACTAGGGGGGAAGTAGAGTTTAGGCAAGCAGATATAGTTCAATTTGCAGTATCAAATGTCTAAAGGGTTTCACAGTTGAATTTCAGAATTTTCAAATGATGACATAATGCGCCATGATCATGACATTGGCGCCCCATCCCATGTGATGGCCATTAGGGATGCCATCTTGAATGTGGTGGAATGGAATGCAGTGCTTTTGAGTGCTTCTCACATTTAGGGGAGAATGTAATTAAAAGTCATAAGCGTTATTTAAAATGGCGTCTTTGTGAATGTCTAGTAAAGTCAATCGCTAGCGAATATTACATTGCGCATTTTTCGCTAAGCAAAGGTTTACGTTAACACCTTTAATACATCCACTGCGCATGTTCACAAAAACTGTTTGTTCACAAACATTGTCGTTGAGGTCTTTAATCAGTCAAAAAAAAATGGCTGCTAGCATTCAAAAGCGTCTATATGGAGGGGTTTTTTGCACTAGCGAAACATATTATTTTCCTTTCTTAGTAAAAATGTTTTCATGTTTATGCAAGTATGTAGTAAATTTCTATAACAAAAACATGCTAACATTTTCTGTTTTTGTAGCTAAACTGGTTTCAAGGTAAGTTTCCCACATCTTTTTACACAATTGTATAGCCACTTTGCAGCCACTTGAATGGATATCCCATATTCCAGCTTTGGTATGGCAATAGGATATGTAAAGCATTTCTGTTCCACTTTTTTAACATCTGTACAAATACACAGCTGTTACAGTTAAAAACTAATAGTAGATACAAATAAAACAGTTAATAAAACTAATAGTAGATACAAAGGCAGATGATTGGGGTTAACTTCACTTTAACTCTTAAATGCAGATTCTACAGAGTGCTTTGACCAACCTACACTCTGGAGTTGACCACCTCTACAAATAAAGAAATGAAATGAATGGCCATTATTTGCACACACAAAAGAGAAATTGCCTTTGCTTAAATTTTCATGTGTGAGCAACTTTATATATATTTTATACTTTACACTAACTACTGTGTACTAAATACAGAAGTGCAGTTAGCATTTTTAGTTGTAATTACCTATATACAAAAATATATATAGAAGTGCTGTTAACAATGAATGCCGTTAAATACTGTAGATCAGTGATCCCCAACCAGTAGCTCATTAGTAACATGTTGCTCTCCAACCCCTTGAAGGTTGCTCCCAGTGGCCTCAAAGCAGGTGCTTTTTTTTTTCCTGGCTTGGAAGCAAGTTTTAGTTGAATAAAAACAGATGTACTGCCAGACAGAGCCTTAATGTAGGTTGACAATCCACATAGGGGCTACCAAATGGCCAATCACAGTGATTATTTGGCAACCCAAGAACATTTTTCATGCATGTGTTGCTCCCCAATTCCTTTTACTTCTGAATGTTGCTCACCAGTTCAAAAGATTGGGGATCCCTGCTGAAGATATTACCTTTCGGCATTTTTTAAATAGACAGCAGGGAAAGGGTTAACAGCCAGCTTTTGGACTCTTATGTGAGGAGAGCCCTGCTAAGATCTCTTACCACATCTGGTATAGAATGGTCAAGTGGTGGAAATAGACCGAAAGTTTTAACGTAGCAATGGTCCTCATAGGATTTATCCCCTCCTTGACAGAATACAGGTTGTTGAAAGGAGTTATTCCTCTTTAAGTTAATTTTTGCATAGAATGGAATATTTTTACTGTATTTAAATGATTTGTATTCCAATTCTGCTTTGGGGTCACTCACCCTGGCAGACAAAAAAAAACAGTTGCTCTGTGAGGCTACAGCTTTATTGTTATTGGTACGTTATATTAATGTACTTATATTTGTATTTAGGCCCTCCGTTATCATTTTCTGCTTGGATGTTGGCTCAATATGACCCAATGGAAATCAGATGACAGCTAAAAAGCCAATTGAAGAGATGCTGAAAAAAGTTAAATAATTAAAAAATGGACCTACTACAACAGGGTGGTATCTGGCTTAATACATTAAACAGTTCTGGGAGCTGACACATTTTTAATAAACTCCGTCTGAAGGCATTATCCCACCTACCATATTGGACACATGTTCTTCTATAAATACCGATTGTATAGTTTTCTTCCTCACACCTCGGCAATAAAACACAGACAAGAAATTGATTGTATATACATCTTTACTAAATATTTTCGATCTCCAAAATGGATGAATAAAATTAAAATTAAGTAAAAAATGAGAGAGATGTTGTTGATGTTCTCAGATATTTTTACAACATAACTTTAACATTTTCACGTCAATGCTTTCCAAGACCTAAGGTGCAGGAGGAATCCATATTCTATCCACTCTTTTGCTTACAAATGCCTCTTTCCACATTAACAAATTTAGCTTCTGCCAGGACTTCATTATGCAAGTTTCCTGGTGTGCCCCTCTGGCAAGACGAGGGCAACATTCATTGTAATTAATAAATTAACAAAAAATGTGACAAAAAAAATAGCATAACAAACTATTATACAACATATTTAAATTAAATTGGCCCTTAAAGGAGAAGGAAACCTAGTCGGCGCAAAAACCCTCCCCCCTTCCGTGTGTTGCCCATCCTCCCTCCTCCCCCCTGGCCTACCCGTCCCGCTGGGCAAATGCCCCTAACTTGTTACTTACCCTTCTGCGCAGGTCCAGTCCAGGGAGTTCACAGACGACATCTTCTTCCAATCGATCTTCTTCCTTCTTTGACCGGCGCATGCGCAGTAGGAGCATTTCGCCGGTACGATCTACTGTGCATGCGCCAAAAGTCACAAAATGAAATCGTTAAAACTTTGTGACTTTTAGCGCATGCGCAGTAGATCCGTACGGCAAAATGCTCCTACTGCGCATGCGCCAAAACGCCGGTCAAAGCAGGAAGATCGCGTGGAAGAAGATGTCGTCTGTGAACTCCCTGGACTGGACCTGCGCAGAAGGGTAAGTAACAAGTTAGGGGCATTTGCCCAGCGGGACGGGTAGGCCAGGGGGGAGGAGGGAGGGGAAGCAACACACGGGAGGGTGGGGGGTTTTTGCGCCAACAAGGTTTCCTTCTCCTTTAAGGCTCCGTTAGTTTGGTTGATCTGCTGTCTGAAAGAGAAAGAGGAGGAGAACTTCTCATGTTCAACTGCTACAGACAAATGAGACACATTACATGGATGTTATCAAATTGATCCACAGCCAACCATTCCAAAAAACAACAGGTCCAATTAAAAATACTTTAGATAATTTAATTGATTTTAAAAATTACAGGCAAACGTTTTAGTCTCCATCTAAGAACTTTATAAATAAATACGTGTACACACTCACCAAATCATTACTCAAATCATTATCAGCACATACAGTATATCATTGATCTTTAATAGCTTTGCTCATCGATTCAGTACATTCATTGGGGCAGATTCACTAAAGGGAGAAGTGGCCATCGCTAGTGACAATTTGCCATGTATCTCATCCGCAAGGACATCGCCAATTCATGAACAGGAGTAGAGGACAATTTGCTAGCGAATGAGACCGCCGCTAGTGTTTGTTTGCACCCTATCGCCAGGCGATTTTTCGCAAAAAACCTAAGCGCAAAAGTGCTACTGAAGTTTCGATAGGCAGAAATGAACACTAGCAAAAATTCACTATGAAATGCTCTCCCAGTCAAAGTAATGCTAGTGAAAATTTGCCAGCGTTCGGCTGCTGATACGCAACTTTGCATTTTAGTTAATTCGATTTTGATAAATAGGCCTCCCCATGTTATTGACTTCTTTTATATTAACTTAGTTCTCCTTTAAGGGTAAAAGTAGCATGCATAGCCTTACATTTATTGACAATCAGTTTCATTTGTTACTTAGGCGCCAAGATCACAAGTTTGTCAAGATTTTTTTTTATATAGAAAAGGAAAATCCAAATTTCTGTAGTTCACCCCCTTTTTGCTGGTTCCGATAATCCGTTCTCCTTCAGATAGGCAATAATTATATTTGTGTGAATGAACCAGCGCTAGAAGCTAAGGGTAGACAAAAATAAAAAATAGTAGTATATTGTATAGTATTTCTTAATTCAACAATTGCACACTTTTGTGCAGTTAACTTATATTTCTTAAGCAGCGTGCCTATTATCCATCACCTGCAGGACTAGCTTGCCCTTTAACCAGTTACATAGTTACATAGTTACATAGTTAAATTGGGTTGAAAAAAGACAAAGTCCATCAAGTTCAACCCCTCCAAATGAAAACCCAGCATCCATACACACCTCTCCCTACTTTTAATTAAAATTCTATATACCCATACCTATACTAACGATAGAGCTTAGTATCACAATAGCCTTTGATATTATGTCTGTCCAAAAAATCATCCAAGCCCCTCTTATAGTCATTAACTGAATCAGCATCACAACATCACCCGGCAGTGCATTCCACAACCTCACTGTCCTGACTGTGAAGAACCCCCTACGTTTTTTTCAGAGACAGTGGCACCTTCTGTGTGTACAGTTTTATACTCACAGACGTTTAGGAGTAGTAATTGGCATTGAAAAGAATAGCTGTTCCCTCTCTATAGATGTTATGGACTTCCGTTGGTTCTAAAAAGAGTGCTCAACATCGTGTAAAAACCTTTAATAAAAAAATTGCACTCACACGTGTACACTTACACTTACCACAGTGTTTCCAAACACTTCAAAGAGTTCCATAAAATGAATCCCACAGGTTTGACATACTGGGGTAAGAAATATAAGTTAACTGCACAAAAGGGTGCAATTGTCGAATTAAGAAATACTATACTATATACTACTATTCTTGTCTACCCTGAGCTTCTAGTGCTGGTCCATTCACACAAATATAATTATCCCCCTGCAGATGACACATCCTGGCTGGATTTCACTTGTTCTGCTTAATTTCGTTTCAATACCATATATAGATACATTACTTTTTTTGCTCTCCTGCAAGTAATTAATAAACACATTAATAATAAGGGTGAACTCAATATGATATAATGTTTCTGTACAGAACTTACTAGACTTAGTTATTAGCCAAACAAACTCTTACTCATGCACCCATGTATAAAATCAGTGTAGTTAACACACTGGCATACACACAAGTACGTTTTGTGGGAGGCAAATTTGAATTTGTGAGCAAAAAGACTCACCAAACTTATTCATCAAAAACTCACTCACATGTACAATGGACTTGTAGGAAGAACATAAGAAAGGTCAGACAGGCCGGCCATAAACCAAAAGTCACAAGAACAGTCTCAAACATGATTCTGCTTACACAAAGAACAAGCTAGCTCAGGAACCAAACGGATCTGGCAATGGTTGCACATACGTAAGCTGCAACTTAAAAAACTATTTTGAAAGCTGATCTGCTGTAATTTGAAAGTCCTAGTGAGCTCTGATATGCTGAGTGCAAAGCCCCCTTAACTCAAACAGGCCATGACTTCCTGCTGTGCAGGCCTTAATAATCTTGACACCTGACAACTAATCATAAAAAGTTTAAAAGTTTGAAACCCTCAAACTGAAAAAATTGTTTACATTTTGCCCAGGCAACTCACATTAACTTCTACATGAATTTGGCAGCATTTAGATTTGCTTTTCATTATATCTGTCAGGGAGCCGGGAGCTCCCTCCAGGGAGGTTGTCAGGATCAAGGAGGAAGCCCTCTTGAGGGAACAAGGTCGCGGTGTCCAAAGGGTTAAACGAAGAATAGTCAGGATCAGGCAAGAGTTCACAGGCAGGCAGAATACAAACAAGGTCCAAAGTCCAGGCAAAGGGGTCAGGAAACAGATCAGGAACAAGATTAGGCAATAAGGTACACAGGAAACCCAGGATACTCTTTAGGGAAAGTATTCCTATACTTGGGCGCCATTCTGGCGTCCAAACAGGCTTTTTATTTGAATTTGGCGCCTTAGTGACGTCATTGACGTCCTTGCGCCGACGTCGGCGCACTGACGTCATCGCGCCGGCGCCGCTTACCCACGTGGCGGCCATGGGCGCCGCCATCTTGGGAGCGACGCCGGCAGGAGAGGACGCGCCGCCCGGAGCTCTTGGACCTGCTCCGGGCGGCGCTCGTGACAGTACCCCCCCCCTCACGGGGGGCCTCCGGACCACCAGGATTTGGCTTCTGGGGAAATTTGGAGTGGAACTCCCTCACCAGACGAGGAGCGTGAACATCACGGTGACCTTCCCAGGAGCATTCTTCAGGGCCAAAGCCCCTCCACTGAATGAGGTACTGAAGGGACCCTCTGGAGATCCTGGAGTCTAGGATTCTCTCCACCTCGTACTCGAGTTGACCCTCCACAGAGATGGCAGGAGGAGGAGATTGACCGCCAGAGAACCGGTTGGTGATGGCGGGTTTCACCAGAGACACGTGGAACACGTTGGGGATTCTCATCTCTGGTGGCAGCTGGAGTCTGACAGCCACAGGGTTGATTATCTCCAAGATGGGAAATGGACCCAAGAATTTTGGACCCAACTTGGGAGATGGTATCTTCAACCGGATATTCCTGGAAGAGAGCCAGACATTATCACCCACCTTGTAGGGAGGAGAGGATCTTCGACGACGATCCGCGAAAGTCTTATGAACAAGAGCGCTCTTCTCTAGGTTCAACTTGGTAGCAGCCCAAATAGCAGACATATGGGCTGCGGAGTCGTCAGCAGCCGGGACATCAGATAGCACAAAGTCTTGGGGAAAAGCTTGAGGATGCAGACCATACACCGACATGAACGGAGACCTCCCTGTAGAGGAATGACAAGCATTATTATGAGCGAATTCCGCCCATGGGAGGAGATCAGACCAGTCATCCTGGCAGAGGGATACGTGGTTCCTCAGGAACTGTTCCAGGGCTTGGTTGACACGTTCAGCTGCCCCATTCGTCTGCGGATGGTATGCAGAAGAAAACTGAAGAACAATTCCCAGGTCTTTGCATAGGGAACGCCAGAATTTGGCAGTAAACTGGGTGCCTCTATCGGAGACGATCTCCACCGGGAAACCATGCAGGCGGAAGATGTACTGGATAAATAGCTGGGACAACTCCACCGCAGAGGGCAACTTCTTCAGAGGGATGAAATGGGCCATTTTGGAGAAGCGGTCAATAACAACCCAGATCACAGTATTCCCACCAGAGGGAGGAAGTTCGACAATAAAGTCCATAGAGAGGTGCGTCCATGGACGAGAGGGTACCGGCAAAGGCTGTAACAACCCACTGGGGCGGGAATGGCTAGGCTTAGAAGTGGCGCAGACATTACAAGCAGCCACAAAGTCCTTTACATCCTTGCGGATATCAGGCCACCAGACTAGGCGCCTCAAAAGTTCAAGAGTCTTGGCCGGACCAGGATGTCCAGCTTGCCTGGAGCAGTGGGTTTGTTGCAGGATGGCCAGGCGAAGTTCTGGAGGGACGAAGGCCATGCCAATCGGAGTATCTTGAGGAGCCGAGGACTGCCCAGCCAGAATCTGGTCGGCAAATTGGGGATACAGAGAGGCAATGATCTTGACTGGTGGAATGATTGGTTCCTGTCTCTCAGGGTCACGGTCCACCGGAGTGAAGCTACGAGACAAGGCGTCGGCCTTCAGATTTTTGGAACCTGGGCGATAAGTCAAAACAAAGTTAAATCGGGAAAAGAAAAGGGCCCACCTGGCTTGTCTGGGATTTAGCCTCTTGAGGGACTGTATGAACTCCAGATTCTTGTGATCAGTGAAAATCTGGACAGGAATTTCAGAACCCTCCAGGAGGTGACGCCATTCTTCAAGGGCAAGCTTGACTGCCAGGAGTTCTCGATTTCCGACATCATAGTTCTGCTCTGCGGATGAGAACTTCTTGGAGAAAAACGCACAGGGGTGCAATTTTCCATCAGAGGAGTGTCTCTGAGACAGGATAGCTCCGGCTCCGACTTCAGAAGCATCAACTTCGATGCAGAAGGGTAGTGCAGAATTGGGATGTCGAAGAACAGGAGCAGACGTGAAGGCCTCTTTCAAGGACTGAAAGGCTTCTATGGCAGATGGAGGCCACAAGCTGGGTTTACCCCCTTTTCGGATGAGGGCCAGGATAGGTGCAATGCGGGAAGAGAACCCCCGGATGAACTGTCGATAATAATTAGCAAATCCGATGAATCTCTGGATTGCTTTGGTACTCAGTGGGAGAGGCCACTCCTGGATGGCCGACACTTTCACGGGGTCCATCTCAAATCCCTCTGGAGAGATAATGTATCCTAGGAAGGGGATCTTGGATACCTCGAAAACACACTTCTCCAACTTGGCGAAGAGAGAGTTCTTCCTCAGACGAGAGAGTACCTCCTTCACCTGGGAGCGATGACTTTCAAGGTCCTTGGAAAAGATCAGGATGTCGTCCAAGTATACGACTACGAACCTTCCTAGGAGATCTCGGAACACATCATTCACAAACTCCTGGAAGACGGCAGGGGCATTGCATAGGCCGAAGGGCATAACGAGATATTCATAGTGCCCATCCCGAGTGTTGAATGCCGTCTTCCATTCGTCACCCTCCCGGATGCGAATGAGGTTGTAGGCCCCCCGGAGATCCAACTTGGAGAAAATCTTTGCCCCTTTCAGCTGGTCAAAAAGCTCGGCAATCAGGGGCAGAGGGTATCTGTTTTTCACAGTGATCTTATTCAGACCTCGATAGTCTATACAAGGCCGAAGGCCTCCGTCCTTCTTCTCCACGAAGAAGAACCCAGCCCCTGCAGGAGAGGTAGAAGGGCGGATAAACCCCCGCTGGAGATTTTCTTGGATGTACTCCTTCATAGCGGTAGTCTCTGCAGGGGAGAGAGGGTAGGTGCGCCCTCTGGGGGGCATAGCTCCAGGCAGGAGTTCAACCGGACAGTCGTAGGAGCGATGTGGGGGAAGGAACTCTGCAGACTTTTTACAAAACACATCGGAAAATCCTTTGTAAGTGGAGGGCAAAGTCTTTAATTCCGCAGAGGAAACATTCACCTTCTCGAGGGGTTTTGGCGGAAGGCAATGTTGCAGGCAAAATGAACTCCAGCGAGAGATCTGCCCAGTGGACCAGTCTATGGTGGGGTTATGCAGACGTAACCATGGAAGACCCAATATCACTGGAGTAGAAGGACAGGGAATGATGAAGAATGAAAGTTTTTCTTGATGCAGCGCCCCAACTTGTACAGATAGTTCCGCCGTGAACTTTGTGACGAATTCAAACTCCAGGGGTTTATCATCTATGGCAGTAATTCGCAGGGGAGAAGACAATGGAAGCAGAGGAATCTTCATGCGTTCGGCAAAAATGGCATCCATGAAATTGCCATCCGCTCCGGAGTCGAGGAAGGCCCTTTCGAAGATAGACTTACTTGCCAGGTGAATCTGCAAAGGAAGGAGAAGCCTGCGTGAATTTTCTTGATACTTCTCCAGAGAACCTCGAGTGATGCCCCCTACATGAGAAATCTGAGACATACCTCGGGGTACAAAACTCTTGGCTTTGGCAGGACAGGCGTTGGCAAAATGGGAATGCCCACCACAGTATAAACAGAGACCTGCCATACGTCTTCGGAGTCTTTCCTGCTCGGAGAGGCGAGTCTTTCCTACTTGCATAGGTTCCTCCAAGGGAGACGTCGACACATGGGTCACAGGAACAGCGGGTGTTTGCAGAATCGGCCTTTGAAAGCGAGGGGCCAACATGGGAGAAAATCGTCTGCTGCGCTCTCTCTCCACCTGGTGCTCTCTGAGACGAGTGTCCACCTTAATGGATAGAGCGATCAACCCTTCCAGGGTGTCAGGAGTCTCTCTGGAGACGAGATCATCTTTGATGCGGATGGATAGGCCTTGGTAGTATACAGCCTTGTAAGCGTCATCACACCAGGAAGTCTCCGCCATCAGTGTTCGGAAGTCTATAGCATACTCATTGACACTGCGGCTTCCCTGCCGGAGCTGCAAGAGACGGGCAGGGGCGTTCGTAACCCGACCTGGAGCATCAAAGACTATACGAAAAGCTTGGAGAAAGTCTTTAACATCAAAAGTCAGCGGGGAATTCTTCTCCCAAAGAGACGTTGCCCACTCCAGTGGCTTGCCTTCCAATCGAGACATCACATACCCCACCTTGGAACGCTCGCTTGGAAACTGTGTGGGTTGGAACTCAAATTGAATTTGGCATTGCGTGGCAAATCCCCTGCAGGCTTGTGGGTCCCCACAGAAACGAGGGGGAGGTGGAATGCGAGGCTCACCTGTCGGGTAGCTTGTGTTCGTAGGGGCTGCCGCCATGGGGGGATCCCCAGTAGATGGAGCAGTGGAGGACGCAGAAGGCACTTGAGCCAGCAGGACATCGAGTGCTTGTCCAATGCGAACCTGCTGGTTTTCGTAGTCCTCCATGCGGGATGCCAGTCCGCGGAGCGCTCGTCCGACATGAGGTGTGGCTTCCTCAGAAGGATCCATGGCCCAAGTATAATGTCAGGGAGCCGGGAGCTCCCTCCAGGGAGGTTGTCAGGATCAAGGAGGAAGCCCTCTTGAGGGAACAAGGTCGCGGTGTCCAAAGGGTTAAACGAAGAATAGTCAGGATCAGGCAAGAGTTCACAGGCAGGCAGAATACAAACAAGGTCCAAAGTCCAGGCAAAGGGGTCAGGAAACAGATCAGGAACAAGATTAGGCAATAAGGTACACAGGAAACCCAGGATACTCTTTAGGGAAAGTATTCCTATACTTGGGCGCCATTCTGGCGTCTAAACAGGCTTTTTATTTGAATTTGGCGCCTTAGTGACGTCATTGACGTCCTTGCGCCGACGTCGGCGCACTGACGTCATCGCGCCGGCGCCGCTTACCCACGTGGCGGCCATGGGCGCCGCCATCTTGGGAGCGACGCCGGCAGGAGAGGACGCGCCGCCCGGAGCTCTTGGACCTGCTCCGGGCGGCGCTCGTGACAATATCTAATTCAAATTACACGCCATATCATACTCGGTTGCCAGTGCAATATCAAATGTATCAAACCAAAGCGACACTGAAAAAAATTGACACAATGATCAAGCAACGTTATTAAAGCCAACGTTTTGGTTCCATGCAGGAAACTTCATTTGGGTCACAGAAAAAAATCCCTTTGTGTCCAGTGACAATAGGCAAAATGTACCTAGGGTGCAAATGTCAATTGCAAACTGATCACCAGAAATTACGCCACACAGACATAGAATATATTTAGCACAACTGCATCTGATTTGCAAAGAAGTGCATGTGCAGTCATGTTCATTTTGCCAATGCAATTGCAGTAGGCACATCACAATTGTGTCCAGAGAATCACTGTTTGAATCTACAATAACACTGTACTTCTGCGGGAAAACAGTAGAAACTGCATTTTGCTCAAAGAGCAATAAAAACATAGGTGTATCAAGGCAGACGACGTGGAATGCCCATATACCAGGATTCCCAAACCTTTAGGAATTGATAGTGTTTATTTAGGAAAATGCAGTGGATAATAATCTATTGACTATAATTCAACTGTACTGTATATGTTTAAAGTGAGATATATTAATGGCTGGGGCTTTTTCAATATCTTGAAATAGTTGTTTTGGCAGCAAGGTAAATATGAGTTTCCTGTTTGAGATGTTTATTTTTATAATACAATCTGCAGATATTTTACAGAAAGCCCCAAATTATGGGAAGGCAATCTCCCATACACTCCATAGGAAGCAAATAATGTTTTAAAAAATTATTTTCTTTTTCTTCATAATAATGAAACAGTACTTTATACTTGATTCTAATTAACATATCATTTTCCCATATTGGTGGCAAAACAATCTTACTGGGTTTAATAAATGTTTAATGTTTGATAAAGTGACCATAACATTGCCTTTATTTGTGTCTACAACTTATTACTAAATAACTTTTTTGGTGTGCTACAGTGAATATTGTCTCTAATATACAGTGTGACCTGTAGCAGGTTGGATCTACTCGCTGTCTAGCACCTGACCCACAAAAGTTATTTCACAGGTTGAGCACTCCTTACTTTAGTGGAAATGTTGAAACTGCAATATTTTATTGCCAGCAACACATCTCAAAAAAGTTGGGATGGGACATGTTTACTACTGTGTTGCATCCTCTTCTATTAACAGCACTCTGTAAATGTTTGAGAATTGAGGAGACCAATAGTTGTACTTTTGAAAGGGAAAAGTTGTCCCATTTTTCCCTGATATGGACTTTCATCTGCTCAGTCGTTCAGAGTCTCCTATATTTCATTTCATTTTTTCCATGTATATTATTGCAGCATACTGTATGTTGCTCTAAAACCTGTATATATACTAAATGGTAGTGATGGGCGAATTTGCGCCGTTTCGATTCGCCGAAAAATTTGCGAATTTCACGCGAAATTTGCGCAACGGCGTCTAGTTTTTTTTTGACGGCGGCACCCGTTTTTGACGCCGGTGTCCATTTTTTCGGAAAAAAAATTTTTTTGACGCCGGAGAATTTTTGCCGCGAATTTTCGCAGGCGTTTCGCGAATTTATTTGCTGGCGGCGAATCGCGCAAATTCACCGGGAATTCGGGCCTGGCAAATAAATTCGCCCATCACTACTTAATGGTGCTCCCAGATGTGCAAGTTACCCATACAATGTGCACTAATGCATCCCCATCACAGATGCTGGCTTTTGAACTGTGCCCTGATAACAAGCTGGATGTCCTTCTCCTTTTTAGCTTGGAGGACAAGGCGTCCATAATTTCCAAAAAGAATTTCAAATTATGAAAATTTTAAACTGAATCTGAATTTTATACTGAATTATACTGGAGCCAGACTCTCTGGGATTCGCTGTTTTATACTTAGTCACGTTACTGACCTGTTGCCAATTGGTGAGTCGGTGAAATGTACCACCAGGTTTTTTTAACATTACTTAACTTTTCCACTCTTTTGTCTCCCGTGACGTCCCAACTTTTTTGAAATGTGTTGCTGGCATCAAAAAGAGCAAATATTTTTTAGAAACCAATAATGTGTGTCAGAGTACTAAACAAAACAGTATAAACGTTTATATATGAAAATATCAGTAAAGCATTGATCAGTTCTAACATCTTCCATGCATTATGTCTCATTATATGGGGCCGGGGAGAAGGACAAGAGGGAAAGGAAAACAGAGAAACTGGGAACAGAAGGGAAAATGGATAATGGATGCAGGTGGGGGAGGGATGTTGCAGGTCAAAGTCTGTCTCTTACAGATGGCTGACATACAATATATGTGGTACCATTTACATTTTAACATGGTTTCTAATTTAATAGGATGCAGTACGATCAAATAACAAATATAGGTTGGGTCAGAATTAAGGAGTTGAAGCTCAGCGTCTTAAAAATTCTAAATGGTCAACACAACATAAAAAATCTGAATTGAAATGGTACCCCCTTCAGCTCCTCTCCAAGTCTCAGGGTTTGCATCAACTAGTGTTTACACTTTTTTATTACTTTTATAATTATTTCTATTGAATCATGTATCTTTTAGCTAATACCCATATTTACCAATTTTGTGCAGATTAGGACCTTAAATGATATTCTCAAAAGGTTTTGTACTTTCTCACGTGCTCATAGGGGTCTCTCTTACCCAGTTGTTCAATTAGACAGGGCACGGCTTACAGCAGACAGAGTATCCATGGCTCCCATACTTTTTGGAGTTGTGTTTATTTATCATTTAAAATGCTAGTCAATTTTTCATTGACTAGGATCCAGTTCAATGTATTTTTGAGTTGCTGTATGTGCAATAGTGGTGACTTCCATGCAAAGCTCTAATCAATTTAGCCGCAGTGAACTTTGTTTGCATTTAAATAATCTGCAAATCAACATATGTTCTTTGTCTATACATTTTACACAGCATCCAAACTTTTTTTGGAAATGGGCTTTGGACAGACCCCTTATCCAGAAAGCCACATAAACTTAAAAAAGCTGAATATAAAATATTTGATGGAAAAAAATTGTGGAAAATGAAATGTGAATAGCTTGTATTTGTACTCTGTTCATTTTTTTCAATGGATTGAAAAATTAAAAAACTTGCTTTGAAAAAATGCATCAAAGTTACCATATACAGCTCCTATTGACTTCTACATAAACACATTTTTGCAAGTAAGAAATAAACTGTTATCTAGAACCCCGTTATCCAGAAAGCTCCATATCACAGGATAGTCGTCTTCCATAGACTCCATTTTACACAAATAATTCCTATTTTAAAAAATTATTTCCTTTTTCTCTGTAATAACAAGACAGTACCTGGTACTTGATCCCAACTACGTGGTAATAAATCCTTATTGCAAGCAGAAGAATCCTATTGGGTTTATTGAATGTTTCGAAAACCCCAGCTCCCAAACATCCTGGATAATGGGTCACATACCTATTCATTTGCGTTTTTTTAAGCATAATTCAAATTCACAAGTTTTAGTGCAAAAAAATTTGATTTGTAGAAAAAAATCCAAATTCGAACATTGATAAATCTCCCCCTTAAAGTTTATGTATTTTCTACAAATAATTTTAAAGACCCCTTATCTGGAAAACCCCAGCTCCCAAAAATCCTGGATAATGGGTCACATACCTGTACATTTGTGTTTTTCTAAGCATAATTCAAATTCACAAGTTTTAGTACAAAACAATTTCATTTGTAGAAAAAAATCCAAATTCGAACATTGATAAATCTCCCCCTTAAAGTTTATGCATTTTCTACAAATAAAAATATGTTCTTGTATATTCTTTTAATTGCCTCTCTCATTTCCTTGTTACGCAGGGTGTAAATAATAGGATTAAGTGCTGGTGTTACTACTGTAAATAGAACTGCCACTACTCTATCATGGTCTAAAGACTGTTGAGCTAAAGGTCTCATATATGTAAAAATTGCTGTGCCATAAAGCATAAAAACAACTGTAAGGTGAGCGCTACAGGTAGAAAATGCATTTTTCCTTCCCCTTTTTGTCTGAATTTGCATGACAAATTTAATAATAAAAAGATAGGAGAGAAATGTTAAAGTAAATGTTATTGATGACACAGACCCAGCAACTCTAGTAAGAAGCTTAAGAGTGAATGAAGTATCAGTACAGGCAAGCTTCAACACTGGCTTAACATCACAAAAGAAGTGGTTGACCAGGTTTGCCTGGCAATATGGGAGTTTTGCAGTCAGCACAGTGTGCAAAAGAGAATGGAAAAATCCAGATATCCAACAACTTAGGGCAAAGGAAAGGCAAACTTTGCTGTTCATGATGAGGATATAACGCAACGGATTACCGATGGCCACAAATCGATCATAAGACATAACAGCAAGGAGCATGACTTCAGTGGTTCCAAAGAGATGGAAAAAATATATCTGTGAAATGCAGCCCCCAAATGAAATGAGTTTTCTTGTTGCAAAGAAGTCCGTGAGCATTTTTGGAACAGAAACAGAAGAGAAACCTATGTCAACCAAAGACAAATTCCACAAGAAGAAATACATTGGGGTGTGAAGATTTGAATCCTTTATAGTTGTTATCATGATAGAAAGGTTTCCCAAAAGTGTTAAGCAATAAAATAATAGAAATACCCCATAAATAGTAAATTGAATTTCCACCAAGTCTGTGAGACCAATCAGGACAAACTCATTTATCATTGTTTGATTTTTGTAATTGATGTATTCACTAAGATCCATGTTCATTTAGGTAAACTTGAATTAATAGATACAATAAGCACTATCAATAAGCAATAAAAATATGGCCGATTTCACTACTCTGTGTAATGCAGAAACACTGATCATTTATTACTGCATTTTATCACTTTCTGTTCTGTAAAATGTTTGTATTTTATGTAATGCTCCTCACATCATACATACTGAATCTGTACTTGAAATATTAAAATAAACATATAGTATTTGACATGTTTTAAGCAATTTAGCACCTATGCTAGTAAACCAGCCCCAAGGAAATTCACTTTTCCTTTTTCCTTAGACTATATTCCTTAGGTAAAGTCATCTCTAGTTCATCTCTAGCACCTATGCTAAATAGTAGTAAGGGATTCAGATTATTGTGAGGCATAAGTCATTGTAATAAAGGTCAAAATAATGAGAAGCTTCCAGAAGAGTTTTTTAAAGGACACTGCATCTCTGCTGTCATCTTCTGGTTGCCAGCTGAAGATCTACAAGTAGCTCACATTCAACATTTTGGGTACCACTGCTTTGTGATCTTCGTCCACTAAAAGTAGGTCATTGCAAAGAACAAAACAAAACAAACAATATTACTAATATATAACATATCACCATACATGATCTGTTGATCAATATTCTCTAAAACACATTTAATAGAGGACTGAAGATCTGATTGTGTTGCCTATATACTGTTTTAATTTCCCAGTAGGGCATCTATTTTAAAATCTGAAAATAATTACATCTACATTACATAATCTCATGTGGCATTTAACCAGGAATGTGTCAATGGCAATCTCAGATTAGTCAGTGGCGGCGCAGAAACAAAAGCAATATGAAAAAGACGCCAATACCTTTGAATGCTGCAACAGGGGTGATCCCAAATGTATTCCATAGTGATATCAGACCTACATAATGGGTAAACTTTAAATAAAGTTTTTAATAACTGCATGTTTGAGTTTAATTTTTTTATAAAAAATATTTTTTTTTCATAAGTAAGCCTCCAAAGGGCAAATTTACCAACATTTGTGTTTGCATTTTTTCTTGATTTGAGAAAAAAACTCAAACAAAATGCACTCACAAGTATTTTTTTTTTTAAACTTCGAAAAGTCAGGATTTATCAATAAAATACAAAAAAAACTGGCAAGTAAAAGCTAGTGAGGTCCCATAGGAGTCAGCAGCTGTCCCCTACTTACCACTACCAAACAAACGGGCCACAGCCACTCCTCTTCCTTTTAGGAAGTGTCCTCCCACCTTGGCAGACAAATTGACAAGCACTAGGCAAGTGTCAAATATAAAGGGACTAAAATAAAGTTTTAAAAGTGTCACTTTTAGGGTTGAGCAAACATTTTCTGATGCTGTTTTGTAAAATTTGTGTCGAAATGTGTTTTCACAGGCAGAGAAATTTTTTGCTAATGCACATTAGAATTTGGTTATGTGGTTTGTTCCACTGAATAGATGGCTCCATGTATTTTTGGGTAAGAACACATTTTTGTACCAGAAAAGCCCTGTCATTATCAGAATTTCTCCATGCATTTTGTTTTACCAGGTTCATAAGGTTTTACATACCTTGTTTTGTTTTGTAATATACAGTGCAATAAGCAAAATAAAAACTTTGACAGAACTACAGTGATAAGCATTACTTTATAGGTGCTCAATAAAAGCTCTCCAAAAAAAACTATTTCTATATAAAAATCTTAATATGTTCATCGATTGCATAATGAAGTGGTAATGTAACAAATTCCTTTGGCCACCAGTTGTCAATTTGCCTGCAAAGGTGGGAGGACACTTCCTAAAAGGAAGTGGAGTAGCAGTGGCCAGTTTGTTTGGTAGTGGTAAGTGGGGGACGGCTGCTGACTCCTAAAGGACCTCACTAGCTTTTGAATGCTGCAACAGGGGTCATCCCAAATTTATTCCATAGTGCTATCAGACACTGCAACCATGGTCAAACATTTCAGGACAACATGTCCCTTCCTCAGCGATTAATTTTCCTTATAGAAATATGGATTGGTAACACTAGGTAGATATAGGATGGTATTTATAAGGATATATATAGTATAATATATAGAGTAAAACAAGGGGAACGTTTTGGAAAAGGTAGTGATTCCTATAAAACTACCTACAGAATGGGACTGGTAGCACTAGTAAAGTGTAAAATATAAAGGGACCAAAACAAAGTTTTAAAAGTGTCACTTTTAGGGTTGAGCAAACATTTTTGCCTGATGCAGTTTTGTAAAATTTGTTTCGAGATGTGTTTTCACAGGCAGAGAAAATTTTTGCTAATCCACTTAAGAATTTGGTTTGTTCCACTGAATAGATGTCTCCGCGTATTTTTGGCTAAAAACACATTTTTGTACCAGAAAGGCCCTGTCATTATCAGAATCTCTCCATGCATTTTGTTTTACCAGTTTTTTTTTACCAGGTTTATAAGGTTTTACATACCTTATAAAGTTTTGTAATATACAGTGCAATAAGTATAATAAAAACTTTGACAGAACTACAGTGATAAGCATTACTTTATAGGTGCTCAATAAAAGCTCTCCAAAAAAAACTATTTCTATATAAAAAATCTTAATATGTTCATCTATTGCATAATGAATTGGTAATGTAATAAATTCATTTGGCCACCAGTTGTCAATTTGTCTGCAAAGGTGGGAGGACACTTCCTAAAAGGAAGAGGAGTAGCTGTGGCCAGTTTGTTTGGTAGTGGTAAGTGGGGGCGGCTGCTGACTACTATAGGACCTCACTAGCTTTTACTTGCCAAGTTTTTCTGTATTTTATTGATAAATCCTGACTTTTCGAAGTTTAAAAAAAAAAAACTTGTGAGTGCATTTTGTTTTGAGTTTTTTTCTCAAATCAAGAAAAAATGCAAACACAAATTTTGGTAAATTTGCCCCTTGGAGGCATATTTATGAGATAAAAATATTTTTTATAAGAGAAATTAAACTCAAACATGCAGTTATTAAAAACTTTGAAATCTTAATCCTTTAGAAACATGAAAAAAAATCTCAAAGGCAGCACAATCACATTTTACTTATCATTTGTGATGAGTCTGCCCACTTTCATAAAAATTCTAAATCTTTAAGCAGACACAATATGACCCCTAAACCTACATAAGGCATATTGCAAAGATATTACCCACCTAGTTTTAAATATGTGTAATGCTAATAAAGATTATCATTTTATTTGACTTCACTTGTGCTGCTGTCCAAATTTTGAGAGATATCAAAAAATGTAATTTCCAATTTGCAAGTTTTTATTTTAAAAAACTCAAACGTGCTTATTTATTAAAAATCTTGAAACTCTAGGAACCTGAAAAAAACTTGGAGGCAGCACAATCCCACAATAACAAAGGGGCACATTTACAAAGCTCGAGTGAAGGATTCGAATTAAAAAAACTTCGAATTTCGAAGTGTTTTTTTGGCTACTTCGACCATCGAATGGGCTACTTCGACCTTCGACTACGACTTCGACTACGAATCGAACGATTCGAACTAAAAATCGTTCGACTATTCGACCATTCGATAGTCGAAGTACTGTTTCTTTAAGAAAAACTTCGACCCCCTACTTCGGCAGCTAAAAGCTATCGAAGTCAATGTTAGCCTATGGGGAAGGTCCCCATAGGCTTGCCTGTGATTTTTTGATAGAAGGATATTCCTTCGATCGTTGTATTAAAATCCTTCGAATCGTTCGATCGCAGGATTTGCGCTAAATCGTTCGACTTCGATATTCGAAGTCGAACGATTTTAGTTCCTAGTCGAATATCGAGGGTTAATTAACCCTCGATATTCGACCCATAGTAAATCTGCCCCAAAGTCTGCCAACTTTCATAAGAACTTGAAAAACTTGAGGAGACACAATATGACCCTTAAATCTCCAAAAGCCATACTACCTATTCATTTTAAAATAATTCTTTATGGACTAAAAGCACAACACGGGATATTACCCCCTTTGTTTAAAATTTATTTAATTTTTTTTTTCGAGGGGGGATGGAAAGAGGACTGGAATGCGGAGAAAGGAAGTGAGTGTTTGTGGGGTTAGAAGGAGACCAAGACTGGTAGTGGAGGTTTGATGAAGAACTTGGGGATCCTGCAAATAGAGGGCAGATGTGCCCAAAAGATGGCTAGACAGGAGAAGATTTTTGTAGTTAGTATCATATGGGGGTTCAAAAGCCACCAAATTTGGCAGGGGGAAAAAAGAGGGCTCAAACCATATATACTGAGAGTAAAACTATGAAAAGCAGGAGTGTAGTAGCAGTGAGACATTATATGAAAGCTTATGCAAGGCTGGGAGTTGGCTATAAAGAATACAGATTCTAATTATCCATATAGATAAATATTCAAAACATAGTGTTCATATCTGCAAACTAGTTTCATAACAGCAGGATTTTTATGCAGTGCACATTCATAAGTACAAGCATGCCAACAACATAGACCTTGTTTTATTCTACTCATTAGCAAAAACACCTGCCAATACATGGGGCAGATTTATCAAAGGTCGAATATCGAAGTGAAATATACTTTGAAATTCGATCATCGAATGGCTATACTTCGAATATCGAAGTCAAAGTTTTTTTTTACTGAATTTGACCATTTTGCGGTCAAAGTAAAATCGTTCGATCGAACGATTTCAGCGATCGATCGAACGATTTTACTTCGACTACAAAAAACTTGCAAAAAAAAAAATGCATTAGAAGGTCCCCATAGGCTAACATAGCACTTCAGCAGGTTTAATTTGGCGAATTATTGAAGTCGAAGTTTTTTTAAAGAGACAGTACTTAGATTATCGAATGATCGAATATTCAAACGATTTTTACTTAGAATCGAAGTTGAAGTAAATTCGAAGTCGTAGTATCATATTCGATGGTCGAAGTATCCAAAAAATTACTTATAATTTCAAAATTTTTTCTTTCGAAAATGACCTCGAATTCACTTCAACCCTTGATAAATCTGGCCCATGGTGTCAGTCATGAAAACTATTCAGTAATAAGAAGTGCATTTGTGTTGCTTCTGACTTTGGTGAGCTTGTGTGCACTTGTAATTTTGATGTGAGCGCGTTTTAATACACGCGACTATTTGGTCCAAATACATTAAAGTCAATGGGCGTCAGAATAATTTTGATGCACGACAATTTTTATGCAAACGGCAATTTTTTTTTTTGACGCGTCGGATTTTATGTTGGCGAATTGTCACCGCAGTTTCGCAAATTAATTCCCTGCAGCAAAACGCAGAAATTTGACTCAAATTCGTGTCTGGCCCAACACTAGTGTTATTTAATTCTTTATAATGACAATTTCTTAATAACTCTACTTATAGCTTTCTTCATGTCCTTGTTACGTAAGGTATATATAATCGGATTCAGAGCTGGAGTTACAACAGTAAACAAAACTGCAGCACCCCTGTCCTGATCTAAGATGTCTTGTGTTGCAGGTCTTATATAGGTAAAGAGAGCAGTTCCATACAGGAGAATAACAACTGTAAGGTGTCCACTACAGGTTGAGATTGCACGCTTTCTTCCTTCTACTGTTTTCATTTTTAGAACAATTCTGCCTATTAGAACATAGGAAATAAGTGTCAGCAGAAAAGCCATGCACGTCAGATATCCAGTTATTATATTAAGAATTTTCTGGTTAAGTGTTGTGTCTGTACAAGCCAACTTCAATAATGGCTTAATGTCACAGAAAAAGTGCTCCACCAGATTAGGTCCACAATAGGGAAGTATTGCTGTAAGAACTGTATGCAAGAGGGAATGCAAAAATCCAAACATCCAAGACCCAAATATTAGAATGACACAAAATGTAGGGCTTATGATGCTAAAATAATGTAGAGGATCTCCTATTGCTATTAAACGGTCATAAGACATTACAGTGAGGAGTATAACTTCAGAGCCCCCCATAAAATGAAAGAAATGCAGCTGTGAAATGCAGCCATTAAAAGAAATAGTCTTCTGTGTCGAAAAAAAGTCTGCAAGCATCTTGGGCACAGTCACAGAAGAAAAGAATATGTCAAAGAAGGCTACGTTTCCCAAAAAGTAATACATTGGAGTATGAAGAGCTTTTTCCAAAATAGTTATCACCAGAATGAAGAAATTTCCAGTAACATTTAGTAGATAAAAGGCCAAAAACACACCAAAAAGGGTTATGCGAAATTCAAGTATATCAGTCAAACTTAGTAAGACAAATTCTGTCACTGATGTTTGGTTTTCTGTGTGGCATGAATTCTTGTAATCTGTGGCACAAAATACAGCTTTATTACTCATTCCTCAGTCATGTTAATTCTCAGCAAGTGCACAGTTATTTCATCTTTGATATCTTTCAAAGCAGGGCTATCAAACTACAGGAACACAGGCTGAATGTTGCCCTCTAAGATATTTTTATGGCCCCTCTGCCAACTCAGTCTCCATAGATTTCTTTGTATGACATTGTCTTTATAATATAATCCTGCCTCCATACATCTCTATACATTTATAAAACATCATCATCTTTAAAACAGTTAAAACCAGTGTTGAGCACCATTGCTTTAATTTAATTTAATTATTTGATCTATTGATTGTCTAGAGTGGTGTAAAATAGTGGATTATCTTGTTGGTCATGATGCATAATTCAGCTATAAAGACTATACTATAGCTTTATAAGTATGCCATGAATTTTACACAAAAGGGGTCATTGATAATGCCCAATGCAGTGTGCAAAGTGCAAAAAAAGAGCTGCAAATAGCCCAAAGACAGGCAGTAAATACAGGGCTAGCTGTACCTCCTGATGCTGCTCTCTTCACTGAAACCTACATTTTTTTATTCGGTGTTTAGTGCCAAGAGCAGTAGGTAGGGGAGCAAAAGTGTTTTGCAAATGAGCTCTAAGAGGCATGCTTTTGAACACCTTAGTGATTTTTCACTAGCACCCT
This sequence comes from Xenopus laevis, assembly GCF_017654675.1. Classification (NCBI taxonomy): domain Eukaryota; kingdom Metazoa; phylum Chordata; class Amphibia; order Anura; family Pipidae; genus Xenopus; species Xenopus laevis. The sequence goes on along the minus strand of NC_054385.1, from coordinate 114,805,988 downwards.
CATAAATGACCCCTAAAATGTTTAGTCATTGAAAATTATTATAAAACTATGTCCCCATTTACACTATCTACTATACAGAAATCACCCAGATATTCTTATAAGAATGAGCAAATAAAAAAAGCTATTACTACAAGGGGCGCAAAGGAAATTAACAAAGGGGCTAAAAAACAATAATTTCAGCATACTGGATATGAACCAATTGTTGAGTTTCTACAGATCTAATTTTGAATAAGACAAATTAGGAAAAAGGGATTCATTTGTTAAGTACTAAACATTCATCTCTTGTACTGACCTGTAATTGTAGAAGCATCAGGTAAGTTGTTACACATTTTGTTTGCTTCAAATACATTCACACAAGGGAAGAAATCTGAATTTATTTGATGGTTTTGAAGCTACTGTTCCCAAACCAACATCAAATACTGACAGTTGTGGTCAGATGCTGAAGAAATAAAGCCGTGTGAAGGTGTTCTGTCTCCCAGCAGTAGCTGTTTAATTTTTCTAAAAACAATGAGACCATACTACTTTTTCATTCAGTTGATATTTACTGTAAATCTATATACATTTTAGATATGAACAATTGACCTTACTGTGATGTTATTAACCACATCTTCACATTATAATTATAGCTTTATTGGTTATTGGACAGAAGGGTCTTGATAAAGTGCCTACTCAGTCAAAGAATGCTGTGACCAACATTTTGCATTTTGGATAAAAGCATGGTGAACATAAATAATAATTTGAATGTAAAAAAAAGTTATACAAAATTATTATTAATAATAATAATAGGACGTGTTGCAATAATACCCAAAGGCTGATTTACCTTTTTGCAGCTGATTTTAGTTGACTGGTTCACAATTGTCTGACATTTATTGTCTTGTGAACATGAAGCAGACACAGCTTGATTAGACCAGTAGTGCACTGACTCTAAGAAAGGTGGCACAAAAGGTTCAGCTATAAATAATGTTCTGAGCTAGGCCATGATTTCCCAAAGGGTTATAAAAACATAGGTGTCATATTTTTTTTCAATTATCTACACTAATAAAAGTAGTTGAGGCCTACTAAAACCAACTCAGTATAACATAAATTAGAATAGGGGTTCTCATTGGGATAACTTACAAAAACAATGTCAATTGCTATTTTGCACACAAATTCCCCCAAAAAATGCAGAATTGAGACTTCGAGAACTTTTAACAAAGATCTTCAGGAACAAAAAAGGTTCATTCTTAAACACAAATCAATACAAGGAATGATTATGTAGAAAAGAAGAAGAAACTTTAATTAAATTATTCAGAATTTAAGTCAGCAGCATACATCTTGGAGAGGGAATCTGCTTAAACATTCTTGAATCTTGGGTGACCTCATAAACCCTATAAAAAAACATGGCCCACCAAGTCTGTCTCGGTCTAAGTCTTTTAGAAGAGTGAAGATATTCAATATTCTGATGGTCCGTAAGAATAACAATTGGATGTTTAGCACCTTTTAATAAATACCCCTTTTAATAAATAGCCAATTTTAAATCCAGAAGTTGTGTATCCGAAACGTCATAGCTTTGTTAGCAATTATTTAATTTTTAAGGAAAAAAAAGCTACAGGATGAGTTTCCATTGGGAAAGAAATGTCCCAGCAGCAACATTACATCAAAGGAAGAGAAATATCCCGGTGTTGAAGAATGGGAGCTGAAGTAAAAAGTCCATTTAACAGGTGAAATGCAACTTGCACAAAAGTCCATGCACATTTTTGATGTATGTATGGTATGGGTTAATTTAGTTATTGGAGTTAATAACTTATCTTGAAAAAGTTCCTGATGAATTTTCCAAAACATTTGCCAACCTTATAAATTACTGAAATGTTTTTGAGAGTAAGGAACAGGCCAATTAAAAATAACTGCCATTTTCTCGGGGTCTATCTGAAACCCCTTTGGTGAAATGAACCCCTTTGGTGGTCAGATGGGACAGAATTTTTTGCATGTGCAATCTATGCTTTTGTAGAGAGTTTAAAAAAACAAGAATATTCAAGCAGATGATTACAAAAAAACAAGGAAATCTCACATAATTGTATTAAGAAAATGCTGAAAGGTAGCTGGGACATTGTATAGACCAAATAACATTACTAGATATTGAAAGTGACCAAACCTAGTGTGAAGAGCCATTTTCCGTTCATAACAAACAAGGGAAAGTTGTGCTCACCACTATTTTTTAAAACCATTAGGCGGGGGTGCAATGAGGCTGTGACCACAAAATACATATAGTCAAATACAAGAGTCCTCTGCACTCAACCCATTATCAATATATTTAAGACAGCGACATTTTGTGCATACTGCTACTAAAAAATGCCTTACCCTATAATGGGTTGAGTGCAGAGGACTCTTGTATTTGACCATTTTCCGTTCATCCCAGTCTCTAATTCTGAAATGGTCATAGTCTGCCCTGAGGTCAAGTATTGAGAAAATCTTTGTCTCATTTAACTGTTGAAAATTATTGGGAATCAATAATCAGTTAAATCAGTTAATAAAAGGTCTAAGAGTGTGGTCTTTCTTCTCAACAAAAATATTCCTGCCCCTGCAAAGTGATAATACAGCCAAAAGGAATCTTAGCCCCAGGTAGCAATGTGTAAGGAAGACTTACCTGGCGTCCCAAGATGGCAGCATCTCCCATGCAGCTCCTCATGGGCGCAGCTCAGACGTGTCGCCGGCATCGGATTGGTCTCAAGCGCCAAAGCGCTAGCGTCGGATTGGACGCCAGCGAGAGGACGCCAGCATCATGACGTCACTGCGTCCGTTTTTTGGAGCTAAAGGAGGCCTATAAAAGACGCTGGAGCACTGCTGACTTTGCCCTACAATAAGTTCCACATAGTGAGTTCCTGGGTGTGCTATATTACTTCTGCTATTGATCCTGATCTTGACCTTGCCTGTATAACCGTGTATTGAACCTGTGCCGCCTGTACCAACCTTTTTGCCTGGACCTGACTTTGCCTTCTCTTCGCCCCTTGGATACCTCAATCTGGTTGGACTGTGCTTCTTCCTTGGTCCACTACCTCTGGCTGAGCCTTCGGGCCCCTTACACAATGCAATAGGACAATCATTAATTCTGAGGGGAGGCAAAATCTTAGATCCTTTCTTGTCAACAATGCCTGTAAGATCAAAGTAGGCCTCACGTGGCAGGATCTCCTATGTCAGGGAGAACAAAGGCAACGTTGAGGGAAACAAACAGTCCCAGGACTGAGACAGCAGAAATAAGAGTTCCAGTCACATACTGGTGTAGCAATATAGTAAATTGAGTGCACCATTCTCTAACTATGAGCTCCACTCCCAATACTGTGCTCTGGATGAGACCTTAAATCTTAGATCTTAACCAGCCCTCGCACACGGTGTGGAGGCAGGGTGTAGTGTAACTGTAACTTGGTTCAAGGAGCAATAATTGGGCATCAGTGGTTTCATAACCACTCACAGCACCTTTGGTCAGTAGCTGTCCCCCACAGAGATGGGGACAATGTACACAACAGCAGCTCATGGTACACCCAGCTTTCAGCCTTTTCCCTAAGTGGAACCTGAGGGGAATCTCTACATCCTTAGGTCTGTACACTTAGTCCCTACTTCTGGGCAATTAGTACCCGGGATCATAATCCCTTTTACAATCCTCGGAGGAGCCTCAAGCTGCTCAGCTAAATAGCCTGTCTATCTGTCACTCCTAGAGTGACCTCTTAAGGTGAGTAGCCTATCCTTACTAGACCTGACCTGTCTAGGTTTCACTCGAGCTCAGCCTGCCTGCTCAGGCCAGAGCCAGCACAAGGTGGACCCTGAGCGCATGGCTACCAGGGGTTTTATGCTTTGGCACGGTGCCATCTATTGGTCACTATTGTGAACACACAGGGGCACAGCTTAAGGCAGAATAATGAAATAGGTCCCCTGTTAGGACCCATGTAGGCATGTATACCACTGGGGATTTGCCTGCCAATATTATTAGGGGTGGCTAATTTACCAAACCCCTACACTGGATTGTGCCAAGACAATCCAAGCATGACGGGAAAAAGGGGGCAAGAAAAATTATCAAAGCACAACTTTTGTTTAGGCACTTTATTGAGGTAAAATCAAAATATCAAGGAAGCAACCATTAACTAGGGATGTAGCGAACGTCGGAAAAAAAGTTCGCGAACATATCCGCGAACTTGCGCAAAAATGCGAGCGGTTCGCGAACGGTTTGCGAACCCCATAGACTTCAATGGGAAGGCGAACTTTAACATCTAAAAAAGACATTTCTGGCCAGAAAAATGATTTTAAAGTTGTTTAAAGGGTGCAACGACCTGGACAGTGGCATGCCAGAGGGGGATCAAGGGCAAAAATGTATCTGAAAAATCTGCCTGTGTGTGCTTGGAAGAGATAGTGTAGGGGGAGAGCTGTTAGTGATTTCAGGGACAGATGATAGTAAGTTTGCTGGCTAGTAATCTGCTTGATACTGCTCTGTATTGGAGGGACAGAAGTCTGCAGGGATTTGAGGGACATTTTAGCTTAGGTAGCTTTGCTGGCTAGTAATCTACTGTTCTCTTTAAACAACTGCCATACGTTGACCTTGTAGGCATTGTTTGCCCAGTTTTTTTGGACGCAGCCACTGAAGCACAGTTGCCAGAAAAAATATGCCATATAAATGCTGAAAATAGTAATTTTTCGCCATACGTTGACCTTGTAGACATTGTTTGCCCAGTTTTTTTGGTTGCAGCCACTGAAGCACAGTTGCCAGAAAAAATATGCCATATAAATGCTGAAAATAGTCATTTTTTGCCATACGTTGACCTTGTAGGCATTGTTTGCCCAGTTTTTTTGGTCGCAGCCACTGAAGCACAGTTGCCAGAAAAAATATGCCATATAAATGCTGAAAATAGTAATTTTTTGCCATATACGTTGAGTCAACGTATGGCAAAAAATGACTATTTTCAGCATTTATATGGCATATTTTTTCTGGCGTCTGTGCTTCAGTGGCTGCGGCCAAAAATACTGGGCAAATAATGCCTAAAAGGTCAATTTATACACTAATACAGCGATGGATACGGATTACGTAAAATATATTATGGCTGCTTGAAAAAAGTCACTCCGGTGTTTTTTCTGGAGACGGTAATATTATGGATATTTAGACAGAATGTGAACAAGGTCACACAGCTAGATGGCAGTTGGTTGAATAACACACTGGGCAAAAAATGCCTACAGGGCAAATAATGCCTAAAAGGTCAACTTATACACTACTACAGCGATGGATACGGATTACGTAAAATATATTATGGCTGCTTGAAAAAAGTCACTCCGGTGTTTTTTCTGGAGACGGTAATATTATGGATATTTAGACAGAATGTGAACAAGGTCACACAGCTAGATGGCAGTTGGTTGAATAACACACTGGGCAAAAAATGCCTACAGGGCAAATAATGCCTAAAAGGTCAACTTATACACTACTACAGCGGTAGTAAAATAAAAAAAAGTAAAATAAAAAAAAAATGAATATTAAAAAAAAAAAATTAAAGTTGGTGCTGCTGAACTACTAGGAGCAGCAGATTAGCACACCAGTCCCACTCCCCAACACTGCTAGACTAATAGCACTGGGCTCTTATAGTAGTAGTAGTAGTAGTAGTAAAACAACAAAAAAATAAATAAAAGCAGTCCTTACAAGGACTACTGTTATTGCAGCAGTCAGCAGATGAGATCAGAAGCAGGACAGCTGCCCACTGCAGCTACATACAGAGCACTGCAGTAGAAGGTAGATTACTAGCCAGCAAAGCTACCTAAGCTTAAATGTCCCTCAAACCCCTGCAGACTTCTGTCCCTCCAATAACAGAGCAGTATCAAAACGATTACTAGCCAGCAAACTTTCAACTGTCCCTGAAATCACTAACAGGCAGCAGCTCTCTCCCTACACTATCTCTTCAGTACACACAGGCAGAGTGAAAAAACGCTGCAGGGCTTCGGTTTTTATAGGGAAGGGGAGTGGTCCAGGGGAGAGCTTCCTGATTGGCTGCCATGTACCTGCTGGTCTGGGTTGAGAGGGCAAAAAAAAGCGCCAACAATGGCGAACCCAAAATGGCGAACGTCGCGCGACGTTCGCGAACTTCCGGCGAGCGCGAACACCTGATGTTCGCGCGAACAAGTTCGCCGGCGAACAGTTCGCGCCATCTCTACCATTAACACCCAAATCTGAAACAACTAGAAGCTCTAGAATCCAGTCTTCCCAACAGGAAGGTAATAAATAATTTAATAGGTATAGCATAACCCAGCAGAGGTATAGGTTTACTCTTCTACATCAAAGACCTTCCTCAAAAGTAAGAGAAGATCTGATAGAGCCTAACTGCACAAGTTCAGGATCAGATAGAATTAAAGGTCCAGTAACACTGCAGATGGAAGGAGGTGTGTGAGGGTTAAACCAAGTTGGAGATGTTTGAATTGATCTCTCAGCTCATCTCTCTCAAACTGATTTAGAAGAATCAGTTCATCTCATGTATCTGATACACCAGATACATAGGTACATTTTGAACACTGTCGTTGCTGGTATCCTGGTTCCTGGTATATATAGTGATGATCTTTTTCCTTCACTATGGCTGAGAATCAAGGAGTTACTGTAGTACCAGAAGGCAAACCTTATGGACAGGAATGCTCAACTTCTTTATGGTAAATAGTGGAATGGTTCTCTTTTTGAACCTGGTCAGATCCTTAGTGGCCACTTCTACTTGGGTTGCTCACAATTAGGCTTGGGGGTGACTGCCCCCCCTTGTTTCCTGCAAACACCCTCTGTTTACTGTTAACTATCTCTTACAGTTCCATTAACTTTTAGCTTTAGCCTTCCTTTTCATGCTTCTGGGCTTGGAAGACTTTGGAGCAAAAGGCTAAAGTAAAACTGCATGGAATGAATTGGGTGTTCAGCTTTCTATTTTGAAGTATTGATTGTATGATCTGAAAATAATTCACTGAGCCACAGTCTTCACGGAAGGCCCTGCAGGTTTTGGTCTAAATATAACTTGGATAAGCTACCTCCGATGTATCCAGCTAAATTTTTGTTACTGCCAACTGTGTGAAATCATTCAATTAAGAGGCCTATATAATTGTCTCTTCCTTAAATTTGTGGGTTTGCCATTAGGCCCTTTGGCAAAAACTTGTTCATGAGATTATGCCCCTCCATTGTTGTTAATATGGTTCTGACCATGACTAGTTCTACAGGATCTACCTGTCCTCAACTGTGTCCTTAATTTATTTCCTGACACCTGCCCCTGGACTCCCTATATAAAATAGTTTACATTTTGCCCAGGACAATTCCCATATACTTCTACATGGCTTTGCAAAGTTTTAGATGTCAAAGTTTTACATTAGAGTTGTTTGCATTATTTTAGATTAATAAATACAACTTGTGAGTTGCAGCAGAAAAAAAAACTTGAATAGTGGTAAAAAATAGTGATGGGCGAATCTGTGCCATTTCGCTTCGCCGAAAAATTCACGAATTTCGCGCGAAATTCGTGAAACGATGAAAAATTCACGAAACGGCGGGCGGCGAATTTTTGACGCCGGCGAATTTTTGCCGCAAATTTTCGTGGGCGTTTCGCGAATTTATTCACTGGCGGCGAATCGCGCCTGGCGAATAAATTTGCCCATCACTAGTAAAAAACTAAATTCAAATATTGATAAGTCAGCCACAAAATGTCACACACATGACTTTACTAGATACAGTATATGTATTAAAAAATATAAATTAAAGTTATTGTGACCCACACATATGCAATGAATTCATCTTGTAAAAATATTTTTAAGAAAACAGATAAAACTAAAAAAGATAAAAAATGAAATATTTTAAAACGTATTACTACTAAAGCAGACACAGAAGAAACAGTTTCTAAATGCTATGCAAAAAGGAAAAAAAAAACACTTTACAAGAAAGTCACCATGAACCACACATGCAATGGATTCATTTTATAAAAATACATTATAAAAGACATCATAAAAAATACTTGCAAAATAAGTAGATATATTTAATAAATTAAAAGAATAAAAATTAAAAAATTAAAAGAACGCTACAAAGAAATATTAAATATTTTAAAACTGTCTAAACACAATATGGGGCACATTTACCTAGGGTCGAATATTGTGGGTTAATTAACCCTCGATATTCGACTCTCGAAGTAAAATCCTTCGACTTCGAATATCGAAGTCGAAGGATTTACCTCTATTCTTACGATCAAACGATCAAAGGAGTAATCGTTTGATCGAACGATTAAATCCTTCGAATCGAACGATTCAAAGGATTTTAATCCATCGATCAAAGGATATTCCTTCAATTTGGAAATAGTTAGGAAGCCTATGGGGACCTTCCCCATAGGCTAACATTGGACTTGGTAGGTTTTAGGTGGCGAACTAGGGGGTCGAAGATTTTTTTAAAGAGACAGTACTTCGACTATCCAATGGTCGAATAGTCGAACGATTTTTAGTTCAAATCGTTCAATTCGAAGTCGAAGGTCGTAGTCGAAGTAGCCCATTCGATGGTCGAAGTAGCCATATTCGACTACGACCTTATTCGACCATTCGAAATTCAAACTTTTTTTCCTCTATTCCTTCACTCAAACTAAGTAAATGGGCCCCTATATGTTTAATACAATTCATTTAAAGAATATGTGAACTTAAAATAGTTAAATAAATAGATCAATTTAAAAATATAACAAAACGTTTAACAACTTAAAAGTTAAAAACACTCTTTATGCAAATTTTTTTTTACTTACTTGTTACAATAAAATCAAATCAAGAAAAAAATGTGTTATTTGTTTTAGATACATAATAATGTAGAAGGAATATTACATTTTGATCAATGCAATACAGGTATGGGATTGGTTATCTGGAAACCTGTTATTCAGAATGTTCAGAATTAAGGAATGGCTGTCTCCCATAGACTCCATTTTATCTAAATAAACCAATTTTTTTTAAAAAATGATAATAATAAAACAGTACCTTGTACTAGATCCCAGCTAAGATATAATAAATCCTTATTGGAAGAAACAACAGTCAATTTGTTATTTTTAATGTTTACATGGCCTTGTTGTTTTATTTTTACTAACACATCATATTTCATTTTTGAAGATTCTCAAATCCAAGCTTTTGTAGTATATTTATTTGCACCTAGACTGGGGTGAATTGTGAGTTCTTCTCTTTTTTCATTTACTATTTTTAAGTTTACTGTCTTACTACAATTTGGCAGTGCTTATATAATTTGTTTTGGCATCCTGCACCACTGTGTATAACTGGGTTGTAGGAAAACAAAGATGTTTTTCTTCTTTTAGTCTTATGACATTTCTAGTCTTTCTAGTCTTGATGATAGCCATTGACCCACTGCCCAGTGTTTTTCAATACACAGTCATATTTATCTTATTTTTTTGGATCTATCTGATGAAAGACTGAAGGCAAGTCCAGGAAAGTGGGAAAGCTCATTGTGTTACAATGCTTTATTATTTTATTATCTTCACAAAATGACAGTGGCATTTACATTAAAACGATGCCAATAGCTGCATTGGACAGCCCAATCCAACCAATACAGCACATAATTCAGGTCAGTGTTGATGACATAGATGGAAATAAATTGACATTCATTGCATTAGCTGACAGAGACCCAGTTAGAGAATACTTTCACAATTATTTCAATCTCTCTAGAAATGAAAAGATAATTCTCTGCCAAACTAATGCCCCCGAATAAACCTTAGCGGCACTGTTAGACAAAGCTTTCCCCAGCAGGATTAATAAACAAGTCACACTAATTAGTGTAGTGTTTGTGTCTCCATAGATTATTGCTTTGTCTTTAGGAGCCCAGCTCATTATAACTGTTTAGATACTGTTTAATCATTATGGCTTTGTTTAGCCAACATCCCTATAGAATTAATTAAACAAAGATGTTATTGTAGAATTGACATTAACATTTAACATTATAGTTACAATACAAAAGTTAGAATCCATTTTAGATACAAAACTATGGTTAATACAGAACAATAATAAAATATGTTATAAGTTTATACAAAGTCCAATGACTATTATAGTGTAGAAATGAAAATCTAAGATATAAATATTGTTATATGGAAATATAAATAATATAAATGGACCTAAGAGCTAATGCATACTGGGCAGTGATAAATGCACCCGGAATCTGTTTGCTGCCTACTGGCTACAATAGACACTGGGAGCTCTTCCACTGACAATTAATGGGACGTGCAATAACTCCCCTAGTGTTGGGTTTGTGCCATAGACCTAATAGTTAGGTCAGTTCTACCTAGACACATAAGGGTTTAAAAAAATGGATGCGAAATGCCGTATTTGTGCACAGTTCAGCCACCCATGAGTATTCACAGACACAACTCTTTGTATTACCTCAATGGACCGATCCATATATTAACCTTATATAAAAGGATACTGTCTTTGTGCAGAACACTACGAATAACACGGAGGTCAGTTGGCACTATAATATAGCATTGTAGTAAACTAAGATAGGGAAATGCTGATCAAACTAAAAGTATGAAGCAAACATTTCCATATAGTGTTCCAGTTATGCAAAATACCACAACCAGTGCCTCAGTATAATGAAATTAAGATTTTATGCAAAATAAGACTACAAAGCCAATGAACATGCTGGAGGTTGTAGAATCTATTGGAGGGCCACATTATAGTTAAGGCATTAGTATTTATTTTTGATAATATCCACGATGAAATGTGAAAGTGCATTGTGAGTCACAAACTAACATGGCCCAATGTGACATGCATTACAATTTACATACAAGTATAATTTGACCTTCCAACCTGCACGTAAACCTGTTTATAAATAGGTGTTGTGTTTGTAGTTTCTGGACTACTGTATATGCTAGGATTCCAAAGCCCAAGGTGGTATCACTATAATATTTTTAGAAATTACAGAGAGAAAAGGGCGCAACAACATTCTGCTTGTTTGTAGCACACATGGTACAATTCCTGCCCCAATCCAGTGTATGAAACTATAAGACACTCTTATTCAATTCCATTCAGGGTCAGACTGGAGCATGGGGGGACCACCAAGGGCCCTCCTAGTAGTCCTAGGGGGCCCCCTCCTGACTTCCAAACTTGGGGGTCAACTGGGTTTTTACATCGTGTCACTCTGACCCAGTCCGACCCTGATTCCATTCTATTAAAGGCCACCCTGCACAGCTCTCTGATAGATGTTCAATTGCAGTTGCTATAAATGTATCATGTTAGAAATAAGTCACTAATAAACATGGTGGTCCAAATGTCCCAGCATGTTAGTAGCCAAATCAGGCATATAATATATCCACTCATCTGGCAATCTCACCAAACAAGTGGATCTCTTGTGTGGAAAATATATAATTTTCTAATCCATGAAGCATATTCACACATCACACAATTTAAAGTGGCCATACACGGGCAGATTAAAGCTGCTGATATTGGTCGTTTAGGCCAATTCGGCATCTTATCTGCCCAAGTGTTGGGTCTACCGATGGGTCTGCCTGATCAATATCAGGGCAAAAATCAGGCTGATATAGATCGGGGAGGTTTGATATTTTATGTGATCGAGGACTGCATCGGATGGTTGATGCGGTCCTAGGACCCGTCGGCACCCATTTCCTTCATTGTAATCCGATTGTAATCCTAAAACTGAACGATTGTATTAACCCAATATCGCCCTGCCTTTGGTGGGCATATTGGGTAAAGATCCACTCATTTGGCAACCTTGCCAAATGAGTGGATCTTATAGTGTATGGCCACCTTTAGAAACACAAAGAGAACTTTATTACAAGCAACAGAGGTTCAACTAGAACCTAGATAACCTTTCTTGGTGTGCATGTAGTATGGATTTCTCCTGTTTGGATAACCTAAATACAACTTGAATATTTACATTTTTTTAAAAAAGTAGGATTTGTATTTTCACGTTTTTTTAATTAAACAGTTTTTGTCCAATAAAATGTGGTCCAATTTTATTAAAGATGATGCAAGTTGTCACTTCCTAAATAAGTTTACTGGAAAGCTACTTATCTTAGTTCTAATGCTTTTCATCAATGGTCTCCCTGTGTATCTTGAACTGGATGTCCTAGGCCAGGAGTGCCCATGCTTTACTATTGCAAGGTCTACTTTTAGAGATGTTGCCCTATTATAATCTACATCCAATACATCCATACAATTGTTCTTTCTTTCGTAAAGCCTCAAAAATGTTGCACCTTTACTAATTTTAGAAATAGCGCATGTGTAGTCACTGACCACTTGTGTTGGGAAGCAGCTCTTTTACTGTTACAGTTAGATTTTTAGTACCCTATACTAGTGATCCTGAGAATGATAAAAATGTAAGCTTCAACATTTCTTTAACCAGCAAAAGGTAAAGTTGAAGTCTTTGAAGAGACATATTTATACAGGTATTAGACCTGTTATCATTAATTCTTGGGACCTGGTGGTTTACAGATAAGGGATCTGTTGGATCTCCATACTATATAAGTCTACTTAAAAATATTTTAAATAAATCCAAAAGCATTGTTTTGCCTCCAATAAAGATTAATGATATCGTAGTTGGGATCAAGTACAAGGTACTACTTTATTATTACAGAGAAAACAAAATAATTTGTATAAATTAAAATTATTTGCTTATTATGAAGTCTATGGGAGATGGCCTTCCTTTAATGTGGAGCTTTCTGGAAAAAAATAGGTTTCTAGATAATGGATCTCATAGCTGTAATATTTCAGCAGCATTTTGTTATTGTGTAGTTAAATGCACATTAATCTGCTGCCACAGTCCAATGATGTATTATGTGGAAGGCCACTTCATAGGTTGAAACAGCAATTTGACTTAACAGGTCTGGCTGTGTACTACTCCTTGCGTGTGGTTACAAATCCAGTGCAAAGTACAGATACAGAACAAGGCAGCCCCGTTCTTGAAACCTTATATAGGCCTCAACCAACGTCTAGTAGTGGGAAGCCTACATGCCTCCCCCACCACGCACCATGAATACAGCATTGAAGAACACAGGCAGTGCTGTATTCATAGAGTCAACACAGGCAGAAACGGAACTAGAGGGGGGCGGGCCCTGGCGCAGGACACGCAGCCGGGCCCCCGCCCCCTCTGTACACCCGGAACTGGCCCGGGAATATGCACCGCAAAGCCGGGGGGCCCTGAGGTGGTGCGGGCCCTGGCCCGCTCGCACCCCCGGTAGTTCCGCCCCTGTTAACTGCTACAAATGGGTTAATATATCAAGCTACTGCCATGTAGATGTTAACTTCTATTATTTGCTTTTTATTAAGACCGCCTGATTGGCTCCGATCTGTCATTTTCGTCTGACAGTTAGAAGCTGACCTTAATATTATGCTGTGGCTAACAGACTTTACAAACGATGGGCCAGATTCAATTTAATGAGCAAAGCATCTCAGTTCCAGATTTTCCCATGGACTTCAATGGAGTTTTATAAGTTTTTTGGAACTGTACATTTTACCTTTGTCACATATTAAAAAAAAGCAAGAGTTTTAATTTTGTGTTTTAGAAACTGAATTACATCATATATTTTAATGTATGTCAATTGATTACATATTTGTATGGCACAATAGTATAGTCCATCGCTAGTGATACAGGCTGAAATACATTGGCTGAAATACATTGGCTGAAATACATTGGCTGAAATACATTGGCTGAAATACATTGGCTGAAATACATTGGCATACATTGCATTGCAAGTGGCAATATGCCAAATAAAACAGGACTTTCATAATTGTTACGTTCTATTACAAGCTGCATTGTAATTTTGTACTCCCAAGCTAACACTTCTAAATGAACCTCAGGTGTATTTTCTGCCATTGCCTTCACCAACGGGAATAATAAACCATTTGTGCTTATTTGTGTTACTCCAGTGTCTCAGTAGATTTCAGTTCTGCTCTCTGGGATGCCAGCTGGCTATGAGTTTCAGCAGTTGGTTAATAACTATGAGTTTGTTCAACATAGATCCCTGTAGAATTAATTACAGGTTGACAATGTTATTCTAGAAATGCGTTTGCTGTTTAACACTGTAGGTGCAATTCAAAACTTGGTTCCCACAGAAAAGAGTAGAGATCTAAAGTGAATGTAACTAAAGTAATGGAGAATTAAAAAATAAAACACTGGAATTAACCATTTTGGAGAAAAGAGGGTTATGATCAGATGACCTCATAGCCTGCAATTAATATTTCAATAGTTATGTTCCAATAAAGTAATGGAATCAAGCATGTACAGGAAATTCATGAATTAGGGCCTTTGCCTGTCTTTATGTCACTCTTTAATAAATTAAACCACTCCCTGAATCAGTGGGACAGGCTGATACATTAGATAGCTTTAAGAAGGGATTGGATGACTTTTTAGCAAGTGAGGGAATACAGGGTTATGGGAAATAGCTCATAGTACAAGTTGATCCAGTGACCAGTTCAATTGCCATTTTGGAGTGAAGAAGAATGTTTTCCCCCTCTGAGGCAAATTGGAGAGGCTTCAGATGGATTTTTTGCCTTCCTCTGTATCAACTGGCAGTTAGGCAGGTTAAAATAGAGTTCAAAGGCTGAACATGATGGACGTTTTGTCTTTTTTCAACCTAACTTACTATGTTACTGTGTATTTACTGGCATTTTTGCACTTTGCACCCTGACCCCATGCCATCTAAATTGGGCATGGAGACCTATGGTTTCCCCATGAATAGAGAGCTTTGCCTATATTTGAAAGTGATGTATTCATGAGAGCTTGAGGGTAAACCATGTAGGTGTCCCCTCTCCTACCCTGTATCCTTCACCTCATTCAGAAATGCAAGTTAGGGAGTGGCAGTGGACACAACAGAGCTCTTAACTTACTGCCTTTACTGGTAGCTAGTGAATTTGCGTGAATTTGCGCGATTCGCCGCCAGCGAATAAATTCGCGAAACGCCCGCGAAAATTCGCGGCAAAAATTTCGGCAAAAACGGACGCCGGCGTCAAAAACGGGACGCCGGCTCCGTTTCGCGAATTTGCGCAAATTCGCCCATCACTACTGGTAGCTGGTAAGGACAGGATAGGTCAGCACTTGACAATGCTGCACTTTGAGCCTCGTACAGGCATCTTGTATTGACTGCAAGGGGCAGAGTGGAGCCAGACCCTGGGCAGAAGTGCTCTGTGCATGTGTGTTCTTTAGTGCTCTTGTATTTCTGCCCAGGGTCTACTTAAATGACCCAAATACAATTTGCAAGACAGCTAGTCAAAAGGCATGACATTTTGAGTTAATGAGATGATTTGACAGATAGCTTTTCAAGGTCTGGAGTGGGGAAACCATTGCTCATATATATAAATATATATAATACACAAAAGCCAATAATATCTTGTAAATTATATCCTTATAAACGGTGACTAGTGATGTCATCAGTTATAAACGGTAAGTAGTGATGTCATTTTTGTCACATGACTTGTGTATTATAATAAATAAAGTACCCCTTATTGGAAAATATGAGGATATTAGAAGTAAGAGATCCATGTTCGCCCTTGTGCTTTTATGTGGTAATGGAACTCCTCAGTGACTTATAATATCCTTATATTTTACAATAGAGGGTACTTAATTCACTATATAAAGTTAATAAGGACCCGCACTCCATAGTCAGTGAACCATCATTATTTATTGTTCAAACTTGTGCATCCAACGTTTCGGCCCACATTAGGGTCATGTGACATGCATAGTGTTATGCATTTGTTAATCAGTGCTGGCTTGAGAATTAGGGGCCAATACCTCTAAAACATTAATGTTGCCGGACTGATATTTTTTACTGAAAATTTTTCTTATGAGATTCTTTCTGCTACTGGACTCATTCCAATGAGTTAGAGACAGTAAATTATGTTTTCAGTTTGGCCCCAGTGATTTGAGCATTTCTTTTGTTATGGAAACGAGACCTTGCGGATATTGTCTAGAACTTTGTATATAGTTGGATTCATAAGACTGAGGCTACTGAGCACCCACCACAACTCTTCTACCTCTATCTACTCAATTGAGTAGGACTTAAACTTCCTATACCTACTACTTTCCAAGTTTCTGAATGAGGCTTAGCCAGAGACAAATTAACCCTTTTTTAGTATGCTTTAGGAGGGTAAGATACAGTAGGTTAAATAGCATGAGCAGCCTGTGCTCCAACAAGTATTGTAGTAGGGAGTAGCACTCCTCTAGGCTCTGAGTCTGCCTATAGTGAAGGGACCGCAGTTGGATAGGGTGTCAGGCTTTAGATTTATTCTAAACCAGAAACTTGTAGGGAAACTTGTAGGGCAGGCACGACAAACTTCTGGTTTGGACCACTCCCCTTGCTGAAGGCTCAGGACGGTGCACCTGGGCCTTTTCCTTGATCTGGACTTCATTGGACTACTATCTGTGTTCATTTTAGATTTATTCTCCCTGATTGTTCCACTGTATGGAATCTGGACCACGCATTCCATCCTAGAAGTGTACCATGACTACCCTACTTATGTCAGGCTCATTTATTAACGCAGCGCAGCGCTAAAAAGAGCGCAGTGGCCAGACATTTGCCCAGCGCATGCGAGTATTT
This sequence comes from Xenopus laevis, assembly GCF_017654675.1. Taxonomy (NCBI): domain Eukaryota; kingdom Metazoa; phylum Chordata; class Amphibia; order Anura; family Pipidae; genus Xenopus; species Xenopus laevis. Next base: position 114,789,450 of record NC_054385.1, on the reverse strand, counting down.
AATAATGTAGCGCACGATACCTTAACAGTGCGATTTGTGCGCTAATGTAGACACAAGACAGGTGCGACGTGTGAAACTGCGTATCAGCTGTCGCAGTGCTTATAATAAATTGTGCGCACAGGAAGATACCGCAAAGGTAAGGATTAGTTGTGCTCATGTATGAATGCGCTGCTTTAATTAGTTGCGTCACATATTGCGCATATTGCGTTCACTTAGACGCATCTGCATTTGTTTCTGTGCTAATATTTGTTTGGTTGCAAAGGTGTTTAGCCTACCTGATACCCTTAAAGGAACCTTGGTCAATATAAACATGTTGGGTGGAAGGCGTGGTTAATATGCACTTTACAAGGGTTGTTCGTCTTGAATATACTAGCGCAGCTGGGCAGGAATGCGCATTTTGAAGAGCGTTACTATTACGCCACGAAGAGGCAGGCGTAAAAATTGTGGTGCTGTTGCCCGGGTGCAGTTTTGCACATATACAGACGCAAATCTGCGACGGCCGCAGTGCAAGCGCATTGTAGCCACGCCCACAGCCACGCCCCTAACAACCACGGCATCATTTGCGACATAAATGCCCAATCTTTTGCGCAATGCGCATAAACAAAACCATCGCAAAAGCTCTGTGTTATGCGCAATATCACGCAAATATATTAGCGATCACGCTTGTGATGGCGCAGACAACCTTTTGCGTCCACTTATGCGCTGCGCTGCTTTAATAAATGAGCCCCACTGTGTTGGCTCGGCCAAACTGTCCTGGTATTCTATCATCTTATCTGCAATTGCCTCTTTGGAGTATAACCTGTGGATCATTGGTCTCTGATAAATAAAAGTTAATTTGTTGTTTTCTGCAAGAACCTCCTTGCGTCCTTTATTTTAATTTTATGCACAGTAGCCTAAGGGAGTTGTAGTTCCACTACACCCTACCTTCGTACTTCCACTTAGCGAAGGCCCTGCTTAAGTGTTAGAGTCAAATGCTTTAGCGAGTCAGGGAACAGGGCCCCCGTGAACGAGGTTAGCTCGTGTGTAGTAGTGTCACTGGTATAGCACTCTCTAGGAGAGTGAATCAGCGAGCATAAGATAGCAAGAACAGCTTTAAGCTTCATCAAGGAGCTGTGAGTAGATCTCTCCCAGGCCCTGCTTGCCTGTAGTGAAAGGACTGCAGTACTGACGGTCCCTGTTCCACATCTATTGTAGGGATCTGGACACATGAGGTACTGACAACTTGAAAGGTGTATACTTCAACTCCCCCCTGCTATTCCTTCAGTGGTGCAATTTATGCTTTGTCTGCTACATCCTTGTAACTGGCATTATTCAACAACCTCATGTATTGTGAGTATTCTCAACCCTGTGGCGCTTTATATTGAATAAAGCCTGTTCATTATTGTTTTACAAAGAACCCCTGGCGTTCATTTTCCAACATTTTCCACTATTTGCAGTATAGAGGTGTAGCTCAACAACACCCTCACATGCTCTTGCCACCTAGCGAAAGCCTATCTGTAACGATAAGTTACCCTGGTGGTCTAGTGGCTTACCCTGTGGCCCTGGACGCCCGCCGCATGCGTCCTTTTAAAACATATTTCACTACCATATTTTTTTAATTCTGTAATACAGGATTTTCCTGAAAATTGTGACTTTAATACATTTTCTCATTTAGCTGATGTTTTTTATTGAAAAAAATATTAAACCTAAAAGCTGCCAAGATCTATTCAAACCAATGAGTAAAGGTACGGGACCTGTTATCCAGAATGCTCAGGAACTGGGGTTTTCAGGATAATGGATCTTTCTGTCTTAAGTCTACTAGAAAATCTAAAACATTAAAAAAAAACAATAGGCTGGTTTTGCTTTCAAAAAGGATTACCGGTAATTATATCTTAGTTTGGATCAAGTTCAAGGTACAGATAAAACAGAAATCATTTTTAAAAATGTGGATTATTTGGATAAAATGGATTCTATGGCAAACGACCATCCCGTAATTCAGAGCTTTCAGGATAATAGGTTTCCGGATAACAGATTCCATATCTGTTCATCTGCATGTGTTTGGTTGTAAATCTTTCATATCACTCCATTTACCATGTTCTTTACCATTTCAGTCTTGCACAACATCATTTTCTCAGACTTTGTAACTTTGTGACAAATGATAATTACCAAAGAACTTAAGTGTGAGAAGTTTTAATATAAATGTAGAGCATTTTTCAAATGTTGATAAATCTTCCCCCAAAGAAGCAAATGGAAATGAAAAGCGAAATTGGAACATTATTCCCTTAAATTCACCTTGGCTAATTTACCTTTTTTTTAGCTGCAATGTTTGATTACATTTTTTTATTTATTCCTGTGTGCAACAAAATAAAGCCAACCTTCAGTCAGCCTAAGCATTCGATGGTTTAAATGACCAAACCATTCAAAGTCACCTCCTAAATGAAAAAAAAAGCAATCACTAACTAACTAATATTTTGCACAAAAATAATAGGATAGCTTGTGAATAGTTTCATGCGAAAATGAGGCCCATAGACTCCCATGGGTGGAAAAAATGTCACATTTAAGTTAACTGTTAGTTAACTTACTGACTGTCCTATTGGCCTTCATTTTTTTATTTTGTATAGTTTTTGAATTATTTGCCATCTTCTTCTGACTCTTTCCAGCTTCCAAATCGGGGTCACTGGCCCCGGAAGCCAAAAAACTATTGATATTTTTACTAGTCAATACTTATCTTTCTAATCAGACCCTATTCATATGCCAGTCTCTTATTCAAACTACTGCCTGGTTGCTATGGTAAATTATCACCTAGCAACCAGATTACTGGAGAGCTGAACACAAAGCTAAATAATTCAAAAACCAAAATTAATAAAAACACCATACTAATAGTCAACACCATTAGAAAAACAGAAGGGTAGTAGAGGTATAGGACTTGTTATTCAGAATGCTCAGGTCCTGTGGTTTTCTGGATAATAGATCTTAACATAATTTGGATCTTCATTCTTTAAGTCCAAAATCATTTAACCATTAAATAAACCCAATAGGCTGGTTTGCTTCCAATAATGATAATTAGTATGTGCATGTTGCACCCAAATATTGCTGCCACCAAAACACCCCAAACCTCAGCGCAATAATCTTCTGCAGCCCCTGGTGCGTACATCTGCCCTGATTGCGATCCTCTATAGTACAAATGATTTCTTTGCAATGATCCTTAGGATTTTACATTATTTTTGATAATTTCTTTCTTATCAGCTCTCTAATTTCTTGGTTCCGTAAGCTATAAATGATTGGATTGCACATGGGTGTTAAAACTGAATATATAACAGCCATGCTTCGATCATAGTTTGCAGGATAGCTTTTGGTTAGCCTGATATACATAAAAGCAACACTTCCAAAGAATAAAGTAACCACAGTAAGGTGCGCCCCACAAGTAGAAAATGCCTTTTTTCGCCCTTCTTTGGTGCTTATCTTTAACACGGCTGAAAGTATCTTTGCATAGGAACATATGATGCACGTGAAGGCAACACAGATAATTATTGCATTAATAGTAAAATCCACAGCAAAATTAAGAGAAGTGTCTGAGCACGATAAGTTTATTAGTGGAGCAAAATCGCAAAATATGTGCTCAACTTTGTTTAAACCACAAAAATATAGTCTAGAAAGAAGGATTATCTGGGCTAAAGGACCAATAAGCCCTATAAACCAGCAGAGACCAGCAAGCTGGAAGCAACATGATGGGGTCATGATGGATGGATATCGTAGAGGATTGCATATGGCCAGGTAGCGGTCATAGGCCATAGCTGTTAGGAGATAAGTCTCAGTGATACCTAAACAGTGTAAGAAATATATTTGTAGCAGACAACCATGATATGATATGGTCTTGTTATTTAATAGATTGGCAAGCATTTTAGGAATTGTGACGGCCGTGTACCATATTTCCAGGAAGGAAAGTATAGCCACAAAGATGTAAAGAGGAACATGGAGATGGCAATGGGTGCATATCAAAGTAATTATTGTGATGTTGCCACTGATGGTGAAAATGTAGATGATGAGTAGCAGGGGAAAGAGTAAAGTTTGAAGTCCTTTGAAGTCGGGAAATCCCACAATAATAAACTCGGAAACCTGAGTCTGGTTTGTGACGTCCATATATCTAGAAAACAGAGCACAATATCAAATCGTTTAAACATATTGGTTTACAAGGACTGGAAAAAAAAATAATGTTCTATGAATTGTAACCTTTCCTGAAAAACCAGTAAAAGGTCCTGAAACAAAGCAGAATCTGTATCTCAGTTTCATTTCTTAACTTGTGGTTAGAAGATTTTTGAGCTACACAATGACTCTCTCCTGCAGAGTGTTTCCTACGGTAAATGTGGATGTTCAGCATTTAGTATTACACAAAGTAAGAGCAAAGCGAAGGTTTTAATCTGTAAACTAAGAAGTCAAACGTGGTCCAGTTTTTCATGAGATTTTAACAGAATTATTTTATTGAATTTGTTCCTTACAGAAATATTGTTTTTTGTGATCCAGTTGTCTCTTTGGTATTTAAAAAAACATATATAACACATATAATGTCAGTGCTCTCACATCAACAATGTTTAAAATCAACTATCATTTATACCTACCGCAAGTAACTTGCCATTCCCATTAGAGGATTACAAAATATCTCAGCTAATTTATTTAATTATTTCGATTTTACTGGTAATTAAATCCTGGTGGAATTTGCAGCATATTCAGCAGCCTTTATGTCTAATGTATTTGGACTTTCATACACAAGCCAAAAAAAGAATCTAATAAAACATTATGGATTATGTGATCAGTATTGATCATCTCAATGAAAAGTCAGTTATTTCAGAAACTGTTTTACCCCCCAGTAGCCACATGGTGACTTGGCTAAGTCCACCACACTTGACCACAGGGTAGTATCAATATTGAGAAAAGGCCAAGGGATGACATACTAAGGGACACCTTTTTTTTTGCGGTCAGTAGTGGCAAGAATGGATTTGTTGACAAAAATCCTATTTCTGAGAATTTGATTACAAATTGGTATCAAGTGGTGATGATTACATTTCATTTGATTAAAAGTGGCATCAAATGACACTTGACCTTATATGCCGAAGTCAAGATGAGACAAAATGAGAGTAGTATAGCAAATTAGTAAATCTAAAAAAGAAGGTATGTAAATGTCTCCAAGCTTAGCAACGTATTACTGTTTGTATTACCTGCCTAACTGCTAGTTGATCCAGAGGAAGGCAAAAAAAAAAAAAAACATTTGCAGCCTCTCCAATTTGACTCAGAGGGGGAAAAAATACCTTCCTGACTCCAAGGGCCAAATTTACTAAAGATCGAAGTGGCTAACGCTAGCAAAAATTCACCAGCGTGACTTCATTTCGTTACTTCACCGATTTACTAACGGGCGCTGGCGTACATTCGCTAGCGAAGAGGACCAACTCTAGTGCTACTTTGCACCTTTACGCCAGGCTAAGTTGCGCTATGGCGAAGGGACGTAACTACGCTAATTCACTAATTTGCGCATTTTACTGTACGTTACCTCTTGCACCAGAATTGCCTTCGCCACCTCAGACCAGGCGAAGTGCAATAGAGTAGATAGGGATTGCTTCAAAAAAAGTTGAAATTTTTTTCTAAGTCCCAAAAAACGCTGGCGTCTTTTACTTTTTTAGGGGTAATAGGCTGAAAAAGATCGTAAATTTTTTTTGGGTTACCCTCCTTCCCCCCTACACATCCTAACATATGGCCACTAAACTATACAGTGGGCACATGTATAGGGTAAAATAACAGCTATATTTTATTTTATGAAGCTTTCCCAGGCTTGTGTAGTGTAATGTATTTGCTGCTACATATACGTCCATTGTACTTTAACTTGGTGCCGTATGCAAATTAGGCATCGCTAGCGTAACTTCGCTACCTTTCGCCTCCCTGAGCACAACTTTGGATTTTAGTGAATTAGCGAAGCCCTGGCGAAATTTCGCTTGGCGAAGTGCGGAGAAGCCAATGCTGGCGCAACTTCAAAGGTAAATAAATTTGCCCCCAAGATGGTAATCAGACCAGTCCCTGGATAATAGGCATGTTCGTAATGCAATCATTTTTATATGCATTTTTAAAGCATCTGTAATAATCTGTTATAATGCACTTTTCATAGTTTGAGGTGTCTTCACCCCACATATTTTGCATAATCATGTGTTATCAAGCCTTTCTGCCCTGGTGCATTGACAACAATGATGCTGCAAAAATGGCAATGTTAAGCCAACTTTTGCAGTGTCATATTTTTGAATACAAATACATTTTTACCCATTTCCAGTTCTTGGCAGTTAGCGTTTCTCTCTGCCCTGGTAGCTTTGGGCACAGAAAACCCCCCTCGACAACATGCCATGGCGCTGTCATGTCCGTCCTTTGAAACATAGAGACATATTTACCTTACCCATTCTGAATTCAGGAGAATGGGTAATTTCCAAAAATAAAAAAAAATGGGTGAACTTATTTTTTATGGCTTTACCCCACATAAAATAAAGTTGATTTTGCAGAAGCTAAGTTGACAAAAATGATAGATTGTGTGCACTACTATGATAGATATGCATAATGATTCATTTTTTTTAAACTGATTCTATATATATTGAGCTTAGCGGGGTTATAAAATACAGACAATTGCAATTCTGTAATGATCAATATTTATTTTATTAATCGTAAAAAAAATAAAAAACTCGAATAAAGAACTTCGGCATCTAAAAGCTTGCATGTTCATGTAGAAGTTATTGGCAGTTGTCCAAGGAAAAATTCATATTTGCCCTATCCCATTGGCTCATTGATGTAGTTTTTGCCTTGGACAGCCAGCATTTACTGTCATTGCGATCTGATCATTTAGCCCAATGTCCAAATGCATCATCAGCCTAATATCGCCTACCTCAAGGTGGGCATGTTGGTAAAAGATCTGCTCCTTTGGTGACCTTGCCAAGTGGATCTTTAAAATGATGTCCAGTTTTATTATTTATGCACTTTTTTCTGTGCACTTTCTTGATTCAGTTAACACTAGGGTTCTGTAAATATCTCAGAAACTGCTTAATAAATGTGTGAATTACAAAAGTACTCAGAGAAGCTCCCTGAGCAAGTTTTAAAAAATCATTTTTTTAGGTTTAGATCCCTTTTAATTGGGTTGAGCAGATCTTAAAACCTGTTGTAAGGGGCACAACAAGCTATTTACAAGATACAACTGATCTGTTAAACAAACTTGCAGGCATAGGACCACTTCCAGAGGGCACAATTTTGGCAACAATGGATGTGGAATCATTATATACAAAAATTCCACATAAGGATGGTATAGATGCCTGCAAAACATTTCTGGAAAAACATGATTTACTATCCCAAGCAGTTGTACAACTGATTGAGTTTACCTTAACACACAACTGCTTCTTTTTCGGCCAGGACGTATTTCTGCAAAGGATGGGAACCAGTATGGGTACACGCTTTGCACCCCAGTATGCCAACCTCTTCATGGCAAAAATAGAAGAGGACTTCTTCTCCACCTGCAATACCAAGCCTTTGACATACCTCCGCTATATAGAAGACATATTCATAATCTGGACTGATACTGAACAAGAACTTATTCAGTTTCACAAACAGTTTCAAGACTTTCATCCAACTATCAATTTGAAAATTAGCTACTCTCCCACTTACATCCACTTTTTGGACACAACCATTCACATCAGGGAAAATACTATTCAAACCAAGATATATCGAAAGCCAATGGACAAACCATCATATCTAATGTATTACAGCTTTTACCCTGACCACACTAAACAGTCAATAAGCTACAGACAGGCTTTACGATACAATCGTATATGTTCAGACACAGCTGAAAGGAACCACCTCCTCAAAGCAGACTTCATCAACAGGGGCTACAACCCCATGATTGTAGATCAATACATTCATGCAGCCACCAGGATTCCCAGAAGTCACCTTCTACAATATAAACAAAAACCTGAAATAAATCGGGTTCCTCTAGTGGTCACATACAATCCACAACTAAGGACCCTCAGAAAAATAGCCAGATATCTACAAGATACACTTCATAAGGACGAGAGGCTCAAAAGCATATTCCCAGACCCACCACTTCTAGCATTCAGACAGCCTCCCAACCTAAAGTCACTAATAACAAGAAGTGACTTAATGCACCCCACCAAAAATGGAACATATATCTGTGGCAAAAAACAATGCAAAACCTGCCCACACAGCCTGACTTCAGACAAAATACCAATTCCTTTGATTCTACACTCCAATAATTCAGCCCTAATTTATACTCAGCCTCTTTGACCCACATTATCTTGTACTTTATCTGCTTGTCTCTTGCAGAGATTTACTGTTATTGTGTTTGGCTCAGTAAACTACTGCAACACAATGTTCAAAACATTTACGCTTATTGCAAAATGTTTTTTTTTCATACTTAAAGGAACAGTAACACCAAAAAATCCAAGTGTTTAAAGGAATGACAATATAATGTACTGCTGCCTTGCACTGGTAAAACTGGTGTGTTTACTTCAGAAACACAACTATAGTTTATATAAACAAGCTGCTGTGTAGCCATGGAGGCAGCCATTCACGCACAGGATACACAGTAGATAATCTAGCCAGAAAAATAGCCAGATATCTACAAGATACACTTCGAGAGGCTCAAAAGCATATTCCCAGACACACCACTTCTAGCATTCAGACAGCCTCCCAACCTAAAGTCACTAATAACAAGAAGTGACTTAATGCACCCCACCAAAAATGGAACATATATCTGTGGCAAAAAACAATGCAAAACCTGCCCACACAGCCTGACTTCAGACAAAATACCAGTTCCGGACACATTAGAGGAATACAGAATCCATGGTCACTACAACTGTTCTTCTTCTAATGTGGTGTACTTAATACAATGCACTAAATGCATAACAGGGGGACTATATATAAGAGAGACTGGGTAAAGTGTGAGAAAGAGAAATACACACCACTGATTCACTATAACCAATAAAAAACTGGACACACCAATAGGAAATCATTTCAATGGCCCTCATCACTCCATAAAGGATTTAAGAATTTTGGTTCTTAAGGGGAATTTTAAAACAGATAATGAAAGAAAAGTGTGGGAATATAAATTAATGGAAACTTTTAATTCTCTGAAGAAGGGGCTAAACCTGGGCCTTGGATTTATTGCTAATTATGTGGACTAAGAAATACCAACATGTCTGGATATGGACTAAGAGATCATATGGAATTCCTTTGATTCTACACTCCAATAATTCAGCCCTAATTTATACTCAGCCTCTTTGACCCACATTATCTTGTACTTTATCTGCTTGTCTCTTGCAGATCCCCTTGTAAATGACTTTGACACCTTACACACAGATTGATATTTCTTTTTGTTGGTATGAGCTGAATGTTGTTTATATACCAGAGAACACCACAGCTTTATTTTAATCAGCTTGAGAAAGAAACTAAAATCTTCTGAAAGCTTGCTATGATTATATTAGTTAGCCAATACAGGTATCACCTTTATACCACTTTTGTTATTTTATTATTTCAAAAGGGTTGCCCTGTAACATGATCCCTTTTAAACATACCACCTGTCATAACTCAGGGCAGGGCATGCCACAGTCTAAAACCCTGACAGTGAAGAGCCATTTGCATTGCTTGGACACTTTTAGCATTTAGTGTGGACCAAACAGAAGACTGAGCATCTGTAAATAACATAGTGGCACAAGTGTAGACAAGAGATAGTGGGGCTCATTTATAAACTTCGCACAGTGCAGGATGATTCGCACAGTGAAAATATGTTCCTTGCGTATGGTTATATATATTTCACAAATTGCAATTTTATATTAATGTCAACACTACTTTCAAGCACAATGACTGCACAGTCGCAAACACCCACATATAATTTGCGAGCCGTTTTTGCGCAATGCGAATCCACCAAAAAAAGAAAGACGGGCATACTGTAGCAGTGCAATATTTCAGCATTCAGGAAAAAAACATATACAACCATTTGCGAATAAATATGCACTGGGCAAACTTTATAAATGACCCCCAGTTTTGATGCCTTTTTATTGGCTTTGTTGTTACTGGGCCTTGGGTCAGTGAATAAGCCATATTGTGTTTTGTTTGTTGTGTTTGGTCAATCTAAGGGACCTTTGATGGGCCTGTACAATTGATATCTGGCGGAAAATTGGCCAGATATTGATTGGGCAGGTTCAAATATTCCATTGGAATGAGGATCATATCGGCTAGTTGATGCAGTTGTTGCCCCCTATGGCCTGTATTTACTGTTATTGTGTTTGGCTCAGTAAACTACTGCAACACAATGTTCAAAACATTTACGCTTATTGCAAAATGTTTTTTTTTTCATACTTAAAGGAACAGTAACACCAAAAAATCCAAGTGTTTTAAGGAATGGCAATATAATGTACTGCTGCCTTGCACTGTTAAAACTGGTGTGTTTACTTCAGAAACACAACTATAGTTTATATAAACAAGCTGCTGTGTAGCCATGGAGGCAGCCATTCACGCACAGGATATTATATTTTCAATACTTTCATTTTTTGCTGCTACTGTTCCTTTAATATGCAGCCAACCAAAACAGAAGCTTCCTATTTGAGACAGACTAAAGATCTTATAGAAACAAAACAACACTGAAATAGAACATTAGACCAATCTGCTCTTAGGATGTTTCCCAAAATGTTTTTATTTTTTTCTTCAACAGTTCCCTTATTTCTCTATTTCTCAGGCTATAAACAACTGGATTACACATGGGGGTTAAAACTGAGTAAATAACAGCCATACTATAGTTATAGTTTAAAGGGTAATTTTTTGTTAGTCTGATATAGGTGAATGTCACACTACCAAAAAACAGACTAACAACAATGAGGTGGGCACTACAAGTGGAAAATGTCCTTTTCCGTCCATTTGTTGTGCTTATCTTTAACACAGCAGAAATGATCTTCACGTATGACAAGATAATACAGGCGAAGGCAAGAAAAAGAAGGAATGCATTGATGTAGAAATCCACTGTGACGTTGAGAGTTGTGTCAGAACATGCCAGGCTTATCAATGGATTAAAGTCGCAGAATATGTGTTCGATTTTGTTGGAATTACAAAAGTGTAATCTGGAAAGAAGGGTCAGCTGTGTTACAGGGCCAACCAGCCCTATAACCCAGCAACAAGCAGACAGTTGTAGACAACATCTGCTAGTCATTATAGATGAATATCTTAGAGGGTTGCATATGGCGAGGTAACGGTCATAGGCCATAGCCGTAAGCAGGTAAGTCTCAGTGATACCTAGGCAATGTAGGAAATATACCTGTACTAGGCAACTTTTGTATGAAATACTCTTCTGGTCCAATAAACTGGCAAGCATTTTTGGAATGGTGACCGTTGTGTACCAGATTTCCAAAAAAGAAAGTACGGCAACAAAAAAATAGAGAGGAACTTGTAGAGATGAATGTGAAAAGATAAGGGCAATTATTGTAATGTTACCACAAATTATAAAGAGGTAAATTAAAAAGAGAAAGGGAAACAACAAAAGCTGGAGACCATTATTATTGGGAAAACCCACAATGATGAATTCTCTAACAAAAGACTGGTTTGTAAGGTCCATCTCTCAATGCTGACCGTGAAACCAGGAAACAGATTATCTCCAGTACGCATATCAGTGTGCCTGCATTTTACATGTAATAAAGAAAGATCAGTGTTATTAACAGGTGAAGTCCATCATGCAGGTTTCATCTACATAGTTAAAGAACAAAAGTAAAGCATAGAAGTGGTAAGTTAAAGATAATGGTCATTTCTCTCAACCAACAAAAGTTTGATGCCAATGTTCCATTGTTTCATGAATCATTCTGCTGTTGCCTTTTTGCTGATATTCACCACATTAACTCCATGTCATATTGAAGGAATAAACATTAAATATACAATTGGCTGCACATCTTGCTTTTGATCAAAGTTCTACTTAAATAGAAACATAACATTAATGCTCAAAGTCCAGCTGACTGCTGAGAGGGTTAGTTTGTTATGTGTTCCAGCATTACTTTTCTTCTTCATCTTAAATAAGAAATGTCAACATCTATAATGTAAGTGAGTGGGAGAGTAGATAAGTGGGAAAATGTTGGATAAAGTAGGCAGGGAGATTAAAGGTAAAAAAAGGATAGGGAAGAGAGGAGAAAATAATTGCAGAGGAGAGGGTAACAATAAATTAAATAAGCTTCAGATCAATTTCCTTATTATACCAAACACCCCTTTACTGTCAGGAAAATTATTTTTAATCCATTTAAGTTGTAGATCATACTATTTGTGGCATTGAGCGCTAAAGGACCAGAGCGCCAGTGCTATAGACTCTATATTTATACATTATCATTTAACATTTAAAGTGGCTGCTTTTCTAGCTAAAATAACTTACAATATACTGTAAGCTTCTGCATTTTTCTAAGATTTTTAAAAATAATACATTAGGGATAGTAGGTTTAAGGGGAGGTATCAGTCTCCCTTCATCAGGTGTAGCTTGTGGTCCTTTAATTTGTAATGAAAAAATCTCGTGAAAGTTTAAGGGCAGAGACACATACTCCGATTCGGGGAGATTAGTTGCCCAGCGACAAATCTCCTCTTCTTTGGGGCGACTAATCTCCCCTAACTGCCTCCCGCCGACAAGAATGTAAATCGCTGGGGAAGGGCAATCGGTGCTCTTCATTTTCCGAAGTCGCCCCACGAGGAAACTTTGGACGACTTCAGAAACTAAGTGCTCCGAGTTCCATCCCGCCGGAGATTCAGATTGCCGGCCGACTAAATCTCCTCGAATCTGAATCTGAGCGTGTGTCTCTGCCCTAAGTTATAAATTTGTCCCTTAACTTATAGAACTGGATTTTTTTCTGAAGGTGTGAGCTCATTATAATAGCAATAACCAACTGAAAATTATTCTATAATGAAAAATTAAAAAAAAACAAAAAAAACAATTTGCCATAACATTTTCTAACATTACTTACCAAAATCTCAAGTTATATGATTACATCATTTCAGGATCAAGTTAAAGCATCATCATTTTACATGGTTCTTTAAAAACACAATCTAATTCTCAATAAAACAATCTAATTCTCAATAAATCTGCCGTTTCTCATGCCACAATAAATTGTTTATCATTACTTCTGTTAACGAAAAAAATAGCAAGCGCAGAGCCATTATATATTCGCCGTAGTTAATGAGAAAGTCATTACCACAGCTTTAATTGCCCATGACATATAACATAAGCATGTACAAATGGGAATTAAGAACAATTTGGTTTTACTGAATAATAAAGACCTAAGGATAAATAAAATAATAAATTGTAATTCACTGAAATACAATTGTCACCTGTGTGTTCTACAGTAAAAATAAATAGGGGTATTACTATTATTAATTTATAAGGTGCAATACCATCAGATAATTTAGGAAAAATGATAGCAGTGTTTATTAAATGACTAAGGGACATTGTAAATGTTATATTAAGTTTATAAGTATATCTAGTTTGACATGTCTATTGAGGTATCATATGTTCATGTTGTATATTTCCATACATCATTGGTTACTAAACTGTGGGGCCAAAGACAGATTTGAGTAGAATGCATAGTTTATCTCCTAACCTCCTGGAAGCTCAGCTTAGGCTTTAGCTAGAGAAATGTTTGGAGTTAACACTTTTGCTAGTTTTGGTATTCTTAAAACTATGGCTGATACATACATTTTTTTTTTTGACATGGCAGAACCGTTCTTGTAAATCAATGGAGGTTTCAATGAAACATGTCTGCAAACCACAACCATGCACTATTATAAATATCTTAAGTTCCCAGGTTTAAAAGTCTAAATCGATATTCTAATAAACATTACTTTGCTTCCCCTTTTTTTTACAGCACTTGTAACTGATTTCATGTCGGGGCAGGTCTGTGAAACAACACAAGAAAAACAACAGGAAGGATGTAGTAAATGTTTAGTGAGAAGAAAATCTATTTCATTGCATTATATTGTACTATAATTTATTTATATGTTTATATTTTAAAAACCACATAGGACAGCAGTGTTTTACAAAGCAAAAAAAAAAAACAGGGGTCGCAGTTATAAACAATACATAATATATACATAAAACATGAGGAAGAGGAGAGAGTGTTGTATTTGAGGATGAATATTGAAATGTTTCCTCTAGAAAGAGCTTTTTATGTAAAACTTTCTTGGTCCTCAACAGTCCTTAAAGGAGAAACCTTAAAAATTAATGTGGCTAAAAATGCCATATCTTATATAATGAACTTATTGCACCAGCCTGAAGTTTCAGCTCGTCAATAGCATCAATGATCCAGAACTTCAAACTTGTCACAGGGGGTCACCACCGCAAGCCCAACCTACAGGTCCCCCGTCCCCACCCCACAGGTCCGCCCCCACCACACAGTAAAAAAACAAAAAAAAATTGGTGGCTAGGGTTCCCACATGTTAATAAAAAATAAAAAGATATTGGTGGTCAGGGCCCCCCATAAAAAAAACATTTGTGGCCAGGGCCCCCCCATTAAAAAATATTGGTGGCTAGGACCCCACATGAGAAAAAGAAATTGGTGGCCAGGGCCCCTTAAACGTCCATGCCTTCCCGAAGTCAGCAGAAAGATTTGATTCCCAGCAGCGGCACTTCAGAGGCTGCAACCCCGATGCCGCCCCACCTCACGTCAGAGTGGGTCCAGGAGGGGCCGCATTGCTAGTGTAGTGATCGATATTGCGGTTGCTGCACTAGCAGAACCACATTTCTGTGTGAAAAAAACGGAAATTCGGCTCTTAAATTACCAGAGACAGCTTTTTGCCACCCCTGGTAACTGCCCGCTCCATGCCGCCTGAGGCAAGGGGGCAGATTCACTAAAGGGCAGTGGCTAACGCCGACTTTTTGGCAGAAATGCAATCCGCAAGGACATCGCCAATTCACTAACAGGCGCAGATAATTCTCTAGTGAACTGGACCATCTATATCATTCATTCACGCTTATTGCCAGACGAATTTTCGTATTTTACTGAATTTTACCTCTTTCGTCCAGAGTTGACTTTGCCACCTCAGACCAGACGAACTGATAAAATGAAGCTACATCTTCCTTTATCATATCCACATCATATCAAAGCACTGCGTATCTTGACAGCGCTATATAAATAAATGATGATGATGATATCCTGTCTGCCAAAAATGCATTTAAGTTTAAAATGCGCTGGTGACTTTTCCTTTTTTTAAGCAGGATGGCCTGCAAAAGTCGTAACTTGAACTTTTTTTCCCAGACATTTGAGACCATATGGAACATTCATTTTACAGTGGGCTCATGTGTAGGGCATTATATTAACTCTTTTGTCTTTATTAAGGTTCCTTGGGCATTTGTAATAAAAACTGGTAACTTCAAGCATTTGCACCAACATCTCTAATAAAGTCGCCAGCGTTCGGCGCCCAGGACACAACTTCACATATTAGTGAAATAGCGTAGTGGTAGCTAATTTGCACCTGGCAATACGGTGCGAGGTGTGTGAATCAGTCGCTGGCGACAATTTGCCCTTTATTGAATTCAGAGAACATAGTAGACAGTAGGACTACCTCTATGATGTACACATATATTGTAGAATCAAAGTTGAATGTGAATGGAAAGGAAATAGAAATTCATACTGTATATAATAAGGGTGTGGACATCAAGAGCCTGTATCCAAGATAATAGCAGCTCACATAAAAATTGATTTATTACAAGTTGAATAATCCACATTGGAGTTATTCCACTGCTTGTAAGGAAATTAAAGTTGATGTCTCCTGTGTCTATCTTCTACACATCCCTCTGTGCACATTCAACAACATTTCTTCAGATTTATTAAAGCCAATCCTTACCTTCAGCTTTTTGAAGTAGGCCCATTATTTTAATGTTACAACACATTTTGTTCTCTATTTTGGCAAGTCACTTACTAGTTACCTTGCATCTTCCTCTGTTGGCTATCTTCTGTGATGAATATGCATGTTCCAGTGTACACTGGGTTTGATAGCCAAGTTTCCTAATTATATCCATGTCCTGTCGGAGACGTATGAGGTCCAGGTATAGGTCACAGTGGGCTAAGTATATTTTCCTGATGAAAGACTATTGTGCTATTGTTACTACTCTGGCAACAATGTATTGGTAACCGTGACTGATTAGTTCTGCTAGCACTTTAGCTTTCCTGTGTAAAATTATAACTTTCTACATAAGAGTAAGACACTACTTTGATGGGTCTTTTACCCATGATACGTAAATAGAATTAATCCAACACACATAATCTGCTCAAGGGTTATTACCCGTGTTTAATGTCAAACCTGACGTAGGGGTACGCCCCCGAAACGTTGTAACCTGTTTGGCTTGACATTAAACACGGGTAATAACCCTTGAGCAGATTACGTGTGCTGGATTAATTCTATTTACGTACCACTTGTTGGAGGTGCCGTCCTCCTATGTTCCATGCACCGTGAACGTTTAAAGAGGGACCAGGTGTGCATCTGCACTTCGTTGGCTGAAGTTCTTTTACCCATGAGTTACAAATCACAGATCTTTATATTTAATCAAAGCTTATGGGTTGAGGCTAACTAATTTGTTTCAATCACTTCGTACTTACCTTTTCTCATTACATCTTCTAAGTGCTCTTTGCTTTATTCTAATTATTATGACTATTGTAATATGCGGCAAGTTTTATATAAATTCTATAATTTGTAGGAACATGATCTGCATTCATCATTTTCCTATGAAGTGTTCTGTTTTTCAACATCTTCCTTATTTCTCTATTTCTTAGACTGTAAGATTGCAAATTGGTGTTAAAGCTGAATGAATAAGAGCCAAAATATGGTCATAGATCATAGGGTACTTTTTGGTTAGTCTGATATATACAAAAGGGACCCATATTTGTGGTTGTGAATACTCCACCTTTGTTTCTTCTTCTTAACTGTGACACTTCAACTTCTAAAATGTAAAATGAGTATAGAGTATGTTTCTACTTCTAAAATGTAAAATGAGTAGAGTATGTTGGCATACATTTGGGAAATTAATAGAAGGGGACTGTGGCGAAGGAATGTATTTTAGGAGTATATTTTTGGAAGACAACAATAAGGAAAATAAGCAGAAGTGGAGTGGACAAAAATTAAAACTAAAAAACACTCTTCAGATCAAAATATGGTAAACCAGTATTTCCATACCATATTCTTTCTCACAAGGCAACTTTGGATGACTTTGTTAAACAAAGCAACATTTACATTTTCCCACTGGCGATTTACTTTATTGCCGATGAAAAAGCATTTTGGGGATAGCACAGATCTAAACATGGGTGACATATCTCCCTGTCTGCCAGTTGTCTAAGACTATACTCAAAACACTGTTATAGTCATTCAAAAATATTAGTTTTGTGCAGTAGTGGTAAAATGTTTGGATTTTTTTTTATTAGTGTTGCTTTACCATTTTATGCTCTTTTTCTTCATGTGAGGTAGGATACATATAAACACATTGTCTTCACAAGAGACAAATATAATGGACACATTTATGTCAGTTTGCAGCATGTAAACACCTGAACGAGACACAGAATGATATCACTGCAACATCTTCCGAGAGGTCACTGCAACAAAACACATGGACTTGCTTGGAATGTAAACTTATTTTATGAGTAACAGGCCCCCCCTAAAAATGAAAATAATCCAGTTGCATCAACAGCCCCATCAAACATGCTTGCTACTTCCTAAAATTAGACTTTTCTATAAAAGACCCCCCAACGCAGTAACAGAACCTTCTTTTAACAAAAAAAAAATAATCTAATAATATATATTCAAAACTAGACAATTTTTTCTAAATAAAACAACATTGGCTGTTTTACAGTTGATGCCAAATTTCTGGAAATGCTCAATAAAGTTCTAATTTTGCATACGTGTAATTTTGTTTTTGGGCGTTACTGATACCGGATGTCTGCAGTGTGAAAAGGTCACCGATATTATGTTATGACGTGATGCATCATATACCTGACGGACACATTAAATGCCCATAAACAAGGAACAAAAAAAGTAATGTACTGCCACAAGTGGACTGGTTATGACATACATACAAATCAACAAAGAACTTCATTTATGTTCCGCATGATAAGCTTCACTAAGAATTCAATTGAATAGATATTCCTGCAGGATAAAAAAGGGTCAAGTAACTCCCCACTGCAGTCCACTTTGGATCCTCTCTTCTTCATCCAGAAGATCAGCGAAATATTGGTGCAACCTGTGGAATGTATAGACGGGAAGTGTAGATAAGAGAACAGTCGCCTTTACAGAGTTTTTTTTTTAGGACTTCCTCGATGTGCCAAGTCAAGTGTGACCTTCCCTTTAACCCTTTTAAAATATCTCTGTATAGCTAAGAAATCATTATCACACCTCCCCTATGACTGATAAAAGTTCTTTAGACTCCTCTTCCTTGGTTCTGGCTCCCCTATTCATCTGCCTCCCAATAATGTCATCTTTGAGACACCTTTGCTTTCCTCTATTCTTTCTGCAGAATATTTTGTCCTTCATTGGGTCTACTTTCTTATCCAACAGAACTCCTCCCTTCCCCTAGTTCATAAGTCCTCATATATTCTCTTTCCAGATTCAGCTGTACGGCTTGTAGCTTCAGTCACACAATATCAGCTTTATTTAGTCAGTCCTGCAATTTTAGTTATACTGTATGTAATTCCCTGTTGCCTTATTCAAATACATTTTAATTTAGCTGGATCCTTGCTGCATTACCTCCCACACTAAGGGGTATTTATTAAAGCTCAAATTTTTCTGGTCGGGCTTTTTAAAGTGGAAAAGACAATTTTTATCGAGGAAAAAAACCCTCACATTTTTAGAAAAAAAACAATTTTTTTTTAATACCCCCAAAGCTATTTATATATATTCCAAGACTATTGTACATACTTATAGTTCAGTCACATAACCTGGTGCTCCCAGAAGTTCCACAATATAGAAAAGTAAATGCTGGTGCACACAGGGATTTTTTCTTCAAAGCTATTTATTATACCCCCAAGGCTGCTAAAAGTCCAAATCCGAAAATAGTTCATCTCAAATCTGTTGAAGTCCTGTAGAAGTCAAACGCAGATGTCCTTTTTCCAATTTGAAGATTTTGTGGTCTGCGTTGGGTTTCATGTGATTAACCGAAAAATTTGGGGTTTTCAGTTAATAACTTGAAAAATTTGAACGATTCAGGAGTCAAATCCGAAAAATTTGTACGATTCAAGTTTTTTTCACAGACTTTTCCTGAAACAAATTTTTCGAGTTATTTTATTAAGCAAGGTAAAATCTCGGATGGGAGTTTGGTCCAGTTTTTTTTTTTTTGAAACTATGAGAAAAATTTGAGTTTTAGTGACTGACCCCTCAGCATTGCCCACATGCATTTAAATTATTATATTTAAAAAAGCAAAAAATACAAAATTTAATGATCATCCAGTGTTGCTAGCGAACAGATCTTTTTTGTTTTCAATTGGAATAATGTCATGTTTCATTAGAAAATCTGGGGGAGAGGGCAGGTCACACTTGAATTTGGCGCATGCATGTGACATCACATGAACCTGCTCTGATGGACTCTGAGGCTAACCTGACTGGCACATAATGTTAATCTTTAAAGAACCTGATGTTGAAAGGCCTGTCAAAAACACAGAGCCCATGTATATTCCTTACTAGAAGAGATGTCGTAACACAGAAAAAGCTTGCCCTATATCAAGCTTCAATTCAAAATAAAACTGGTCCCCTCTGGTCGAAGCAATAAAAAGAAGGACTTTTGTCCTGTGATTTACATGTCCCAGTCATCTGAATGAACTTTCTGCAAGTGTTTCAAAAGCTGGGGCCTCTGTGCAAACATTCGTGGACATTTAGTGCAGGGAAATGGCTTCTCTCCTGTGTGTGTTCTCCTGTGCAGTACAAGATGGGTGCTATGCTTAAAGTTTTTTCCACACTCCAAGCATGGGTAGGGCCTCTCTCCTGTGTGAGTTCTTTGATGAGTGGTGAGATGGGAACTGGAAGTAAAGCTTTTTGTACATTCGATGCAAGCATAGGGTTTTTCACCAGTATGTGTCCTTTGGTGTGTAACAAGGTGTGCGCTCTGAGAAAAGTTTTTGCCACAGTCACTGCACTCGTAAGGTTTTTCTCCAGTGTGAGTTCTCTGGTGCACAATAAGGTAGGTGCTGATGCTAAACCTTTTCCCACATTCAGAACATGTATAAGGTTTCTCCCCAGTGTGTATCCTCTGGTGTTTAAGTAGCGTTGAGTTGTCAGTGAATCCTTTCCCACAGTCTGAACAATTAAACGGTCTTTTCACTACATGGATTTTTTTGTGTCTTATTAGATTTGAACGGTGGGTAAAGCATTTGTCACACTGAGCACAAACAAAGAGTGAAATACCAGTGTGTACTTTGTGATGCTTAACAAGATAGGACTTCTGAGTGTACGTTTTCCCACATTCTGAACAGACATAGAGCCCATCTCTCTTCTTTCGCAGGTGTTTATATGTTTCGTTGCTTATCTTTTTATTTTGAAGCTTCTTGTGTGGTCTAAGCGCTCTAGTCGCCGCCAGCTCATTATCATAGAAACCAGAGTAATCAATGGAAGCATTGCCTCTAAGATTATATGGACGTGTCACACATATACTCTCCATCGCAAACGATGGGTCCTTCAATGACACCTGCTTGTCCTCTTCAGCATCTTGGACAAGTCTTAGACCTTCCACAGAGAAACCATCTTGTGTGAACAGGGATGTACACGATTCATCTGTTTCACATGTGGCATCTAGAAAGGTAGACACTGTGAGGACCTGGTTGACCATAAAATGTGCATATGTAAATTAAATGCACCAGAGGTTGTATCATTTAGTAAGGGTACCTCATTCCATATAAAATATTTCCTGAGAGTCATATGTCATATTCAGAACTCAATATACAGGAGCAAGTTCTATACTAAAATCTAGTGATCACCGCTAGTAAAATGTTATGACTCTGCCTCTTTAATATTAAAAGACAAGCAATTAATGGTGATATATGTAACTTTCTGCATGTCCATTTAGAGTATAACAATAAAAGGGCCGTTATCTCTTTAGGGACTATAACCAACTCCTCTATCGCACCAAAAAGCCTGCTCCAGGCTTACCCTCCCTCCGGCTGCTCCAATCTCTCCTCGTAAGGTGCTCTGTCCGCAGCGTTCCCACCGCCAAAGTTCATTCAGTTCCAAAAGAAAGGACGGCACTCCATTTGAGGAGGAAACAAATTTTATTGCAGGCTCATGCAGGGATCAAAAGGCCCTACATGTTTCGGGATACAATCCCTTAATCATATGCAATGGAGTGCCGTCCTTTCTTTTGGAACTGAATATCTCTTTAGGGAATTCCCAATCAATCTGGGCAGCTAAGTGGCAGATAACATTCAGCGTTGATAAATGTAAAGTTATGCATCTGGGATTTAAAAATATGCAAACCACTTATACCCATAATGGGATGATAGGCAAACTTAGCTGTAGCAAGCAATGCCAGTCAGCAGCAGGAAAGGCCAGTAAAATATTGTCCTGTATCTAAACGGATATAGATTCACAAAAGCACTATCTATTACATATGGACTTGTACGTGCTATTTTAATTTACTGCTGGCAAACTAATATACTGATGTAAGACATATTACCAGCGACTTTGTAATATTTTAAAATTCTGCTCTCTTTACCAGAATGGAATGACTTCTGAGTATTCTTCTTGTCCGATAAACATGGATCTTTCTCGTTCTCGATTTTAGATATTATGTCTGGCTTTTTGTGTCGATAACCTGAAACAGAACAAGGGTGGATATGCAATAAATTATTATACTTGTTTTTTAAAGTAATACGGTTATCCAGAAGGCTCTGGACCTGGGCTTTTCCAGCTAATGGATCTTTCTGTAATTTGAATCTTCATACCTTCTTAAGTCTACTAGAAAATCATGTAAACATTAAATAAACCCAATAGACTGGTTTTGCTTCCAATAAGGATTAATTATATCTTAGTTGGGATCAAGTACAAGCTACTGTTTTATTATTACAGAGAAACAGGAAATTAACATTAGTTGGTTAAAATGGAGTCTATAGCAAACGGCAAATGGAGTCTATAGGAGACAGCCTTTCCATAATTCAGAGCTTTCTGTATGATGGGTTTTTGGATAACGATCCCATACCTTAGTGAATCTATAACAAGTGATCAGACTGAACATATAAGATAAAGATGTTTTACTATACAGGTATGGGACCTATTACCACTTACCAGAGGAAGCAAAAAGCTGCTCAGCAGCAGCCCCAGAAACACTATTGCACTTGTGTCAAAAAATAATGCCCCCACCACCACTTTAAGATATCAGAAGTAACCCATGTCATTGGTGACTTCTAGTATCCTTATATTTTACATAAGGGGGTACATTATTCCCTGTATTACTGAAAAATGGAATGTGGAGATATGCAAGTTGGCCTTCACATTCCTTCTGACTTTACTGAGCTACCTCAGGCTTCACCTCCAGCTCTCAATTCAGTTGTCAGCCACAGATAAAATGGACTTTTTCGATGCATGTTACAGTTGGGAGAGTTACTGCAGTTGCTTCTTATTTAAATCTGACTTTTCCTCAGCAACACCATGCAGGTCACGAACAGATTTGGCAGCTGCAAATGATTTCTGTCCTATCCCATCTAGGTTTTTTTGAACGGGAACTATTGTGAAAATGAAAATCTAATATAAGCTTCAGCATACTGAAATAAGAAACTTTCTAAATACAATTCAATAAAAAAATTCTGTACTGTTTCTGAAATAATCAAGTTCACCTTCACTATCCCTCTCTCAGCATCTGTTTCTCTTCATTCTGTCTTCATGCAGGAGTTGGGTGACAGATAATCACTGACAGTTAATTCAATATACTGTATCTTATAGGGGGCTTCCTTTCCTAGCAGATGTATTAAGAGCTCACTCTCTGTCTCTCTACAGGCAGAATTTGTGCAAAAGGCAGTTATTTTGTTAGATTGTGTTTGTACTGGACAGTTATTTGAGTGAGCTCTAATACATCTGCTAGGAAATGAAGGCCCCCATATTATATATATCGGATCTAACTGTCAATGAATATCTGACACACAACTCCTGCATGACCAGATGCTGAGAGAGGGATAGTGAAGATAAACTTGATTATTTCAGAAATAATGCAGAATATTTAATTGATTGTATTTACAAAGGTACTTATTTCTAGGGATGCACCATTATCCAGGATTCGGTTCGGGTTTCGGTACGGGATTCGGCCAGGATTTGGCCCTTTTCAGCAGGATTCGGGCGAACCAAATCGGAATTTGCATTTGCAAATTAGGGGCGGTGAGGGAAATGGCGTGACTTTGTCACAAAACAAGAAAGCAAAAAATGTTTTCCCCTTCCCACCCCTAATTTGCATATGCAAATTAGGATTTGGATTCGGTTCGGTAATTGGCCGAATCTTTCGCAAAATATTCGGGAGTTCGGCAGAATCCAAAAAAGAGTGTAATAGTCGTTTATTGGCATGGGAAATCCTAGACAGCACTGCCCTAGGCCATTAGCTAAATCTATAAACCCAGAATCTTACCCAGTGAATGGAATGCCAGATAATTCTCCAGCATCACTTCTTTGTAAATCTCCTTCTGTCCTTCTTCTAAACATCTCCATTCCGATTCTGTGAAATAGACAGCAACTTCTTCAAAGCGAGCAGGAGCCTAAAACACAAGGAATCCAATGAATCATATAAAGCACACTGCTTACACCTGGTTTTAAGGTGACAACGTTTGGTCTTGCATTCCCTTCCACAGCATAATTATATCCAAAGGCTTATGAGCAAAGGCATTGTGTTATGTTAAATACAGTTAGGCCCATATATCTGGACAGAGACAACTTTTTTTTCTAAATTTGGTTCTGTAAATTACCACAATGAATTTTAACTGAAACAACTCTCAGACTTTCAGCTTTAATTCAGTGGGTTGAATAAAAAGATTGCATAAAAATGTGAGGAACTAAAGCAGGGGTGTCCAACCTTTTGGCTTCGATGGGCCACATTCGAAGAAGATTTCTAAAAATAAAGGAAATATACAGAAATTAACTACAATACCAGCTGGATATCAAGATTCCATACACTGGAATATGGGACAGATATAGAGCAACCTTCTCAAGATTTAGTACTTATTGGGCAATGGGCAGTCCCCCTCCTCCCTAGGTCACCACATTGTTAAAACCTGACATAGTAAGTCTATTCCTAACAAGACTGAGGTGGTAATGTGTCGGGACAAAAAAACACAACGACAACACAATACCAGCCATAAAAAATGGCCCCAAATATGTACCTGTGCCAGCCATAAAAATTGCCCCCAAATCTGTGCCAGCAGCGAGCCATAAAAATTGCCCCAGATCTGTACCTATGCCAGCAGGAACCATTAGAATAAGGCCAGCAGTCCTCCGGTTTTCTGCAGCACCATTCATTGCGCGCCACAGTAATGTGCCAGCCCAGCTCTCCTCCTCTGTCTGCTGCTAACAGAACGTGACGGAGGTGACGTTGACATCTGGATCTGCTGATTTCTTCAGAGTATGCACTGCCGCACATTGAGAGGCGCTGGATGCCAGCAAGCAAGAGGGAGGTTAGGGATCACTACGTGATGTTGTGCATGACGTTTTCTTTGATTCCCGTAATAACAAACTCTGCAACTGAGCGTTTCAAGCTGGGCCGCATCTCCATCCCGGGCCACGGGTTGGACACCCCTGAACTAAAGCCTTTTTTTTTTAACACAATCACTTCATTTCAGGGGCTCAAAAGTAATTTGACAAATTAAAAAACTGAAAATAAAATGTTTGTTTCTAATACGTGGTTGAAAACCCTTTGCTGGCAATGACAGCTTGAAGTCATCATCATCATTTATTTATATAGCGCTGTCAAGATACACAGTGCTTTGAAGTCTTGAACTCATGGACATCAACAGATTCTGGGTTTCCTCCTTTTTAATGCTCTGCCAGCATTAAAAAGGATATATCTAGCAAAATGCTTGGACATTCAGAAGGGACTACTGTATGTCTAACATATAAGTTCCCTGCTGTATAGTACAATTACCTTTAGTGGCCACTTATCCTTGATAATCCATTTGCCAGAAGCTTTGCTTTTTGATGTCTTCTTCAGGACAAGTTTCAGCCTGGGCATCCTGCAAAGTTATGTAATCAGCAGAGATATTTATTTCCACATTACATCGCTCATATCAGTCTCACCTTTCTGTCCCTGAAAGTCCGAAGAGGGGGTGGGTGACATCAGTGTGGGATATCAGGGGCGGGATGCAATTTAGGGGACAGGCTTTTGAAATCAGGCTGCGGGGCTATGACACAGCAGCTGGTGATTGGTTAACTGCTGAGTCAATCAGTGCAGAGTCCTGTCCGGATTTCAGACTTCTGAAATACTTGCAGGTAGTTTCGAACCGGACATCTCATGTGAACATCATACAGGTGGCAACCCTAGTCCCTGTCCCAGTGGAGTTTACAGTTTAGGGCCCCAAAACATTTGTATATTGATCTATTCTACCAAGACATATTGAAATTGTTCATTAATTATGGCCTCGCTGGACCTTCTACACTGCTGGGCCTCCTGTTTCCTGTTTTCTCTGTAGTTATGTCCCTGATTTACAGTGTGAGGTCCTTAAAGGACCAGTAACATCAAAAAAATTTAAAAAAATAATTTGTTAGTATACATCGGAAAAAAAACACACCAAGACAAATGAAACGCAATCCTCTTCAGAACAGGCGACACGGCGGCAATCCATCATGCGGCACTCGATTTCGCCTCCCTGGCTATCTCCTATAAGGACGGCAGGTAGGAGAAATCGAGCGATGCACGATGGATCACCCGGTTGCCTTCTAAATAGGAGTGCAAGCGGAGTTTCAGTAAGTTATTTCTTAATAAAGACTTTGTGATTTTAAAGTTTAATTTGTCTTGGTGGGGGTTTTTTCAAATTTTTTTTAAAGGGGTGGTTCACCTTTAGGATAACTTTTAATATGTTAAAGAACGATCAATTCTAAACAACTTTTCAAACGGTCTTCATTATTTATTTTTTTATAGTTTTTGAACTATTAGCCTTCTTCTTCGGAATCTTATCAGTTTTCACTGTCCCGTCTAAAAAACAAATTCTATATAAGGATACAAATTTATTGTTGCTGCTACTTTTTATTATCTTTCTATTGAGGCCCTCTCCTATTCATATTCCAGTCTCTTTTTCAAAATAGAGAATGATTGCTAGGGGAATTCGGACCCTACCAGCCAGATTGCTGAAATTGCAAACTTAGAGCTTCTGAATAAAAAGCTAAATAACTCAAAAACCCCAAATAAAAAAATCAAAACCATTTGCAAATTGTCTCAGAATATCACTCTCTACATCATATTAAAAGTTAATTCAAAGGTGAACAACCCCTTTAACACATGTGAACACACTATGATCAGGGGAGACGAAACAAAGTCTTTGCTGAAAGTGTCCTGGGTGTAATGAACCCATGATCCCCGGCAACAGTACTAACCACTGCACCCCATTCACGTGACCACAACAACACATACTAACAGGATCTTACCCCTGACATTAAAGGGAATTATCACGAAAATGAAAATGTCATATAAGCTTCAATTATATTGTACTGAAATACAATCAATTAAATATTCTGCATTGTTTCTAAAATAATCAAGTTTATCTTCACTATTCCTCTCTCAGCATCTGTTTCTCTTCATTCTCTCTTCATACAGCAGTTGGGTGTCAGATAATCATTGACAGTTAGATCCAATATATCTTATAGGGGGGCTCCTTTCCTAGGAGAGGAATTAGAGCTCACACAAATAACTGATTCCAGAACAGGTATGGGATCTGTTATCTGGAAACCCGTTATCCAGAATGTTCTGAATTACAGAAAGGCCATCAACCATAGACTCTATTTTATCCAAAAATTCACCATTTTTAAAAATGATTTCCTTTTTCTGAGTAATAATAAAACAGTAGCTTGTACTTGATCCAAACTAAGATATAATTAATCCTTATTGGAAGCAAAACCAGCCTATTGGGTTTATTTAATGTTTACATGATTTTCTGTTAGACTTAAGGTATGGAGATCCAAATTAATGAAAGATCCGGGAAAACCTGAGCATTCTGGATAAAATACCTGTACAAAACAAAATAACTGCCTTTTGCACAAATTCTGCATGTAGAGAGACATGATGTCTGGTGATTTTAATAGAGTGAGCTCTAATACATCTTCTAGGCAAAAAGAGCCCCCCTGTATGATATATTAGATCATTCATCTGACACCCAACTCATCATCATCATTTATTTAAATAGCGCAGACAAGATACGCAGTAAACTCCTGAATGAAGAGAAAAAGATGCTGAGAGGAATAGTGAAGATAAACTTGATTATATCCGAAACACTACAGAATATGTAACTGATTAAATTTCAGTGTGCTGAAGCTTATATTAAATTTTCATTTTCGAGATAGTTACACTTTAATCTGTACAATAACAAATGGTTGTTTACAAGGTGCACTTTGTTTAGAGTAACTAGAAGTACAGTCTCTTTGTATGAGCTGCACATAAAACACTTTATTTTATTTTAAAGGAGAACTAAAGCCTAACTAAAGAAGTAGCTAGAAATGTTGTACATTATGTTTCTGGCTTCTGTACCAGCCCAAGGCAAATACATTCCTTTAGCCGTAAAGATCTGTGTCTCCAAAGATGCCCCAGTAGCTCCCCATCTTCTTTTCTGCTGATTCACTGCACATGCTCTGTGCTGCTGTCACTTACTGAGCTTAGGGACCCACTCACAATATACAGTACACATAGAATAGAAATGTCACAATAAAAGGCTGATTAGTAATTAATACAGATAATTACTACATGGCAGCACAGAAACCAGTGCAATTAGCATCAGAATTTAATAATCAGCCCTGTAGCATCAGTTTATATTACAGACCAACCTCATTTTCTGCTGGATAATTAGTGACGAGCCCTAAGCTTAGCTTCTCAACAGCTGCTCAGAGCTCACTGAGCATGTGAGTGTCACAGACACTTTCCAAGATGGTGACCCCCTGTGACAAGTTTGAAGTCCTGGATCATTGCTGCTATTGACAAGCTGTAACTTTAGGCTGGTGCAATAAGTTCATTATATAAAATATGGCATTTTTAGCCACATTCATTTGTAGTGTTTAGTTCTCCTTTAATAACAGTATGTGTATACCCCTCCTCCCTGATATTTCTCTACCTCCTATGAACCAGATCAGAGTCACCCAGTGAAATAAATTACTCAATAGCTTAATATCATTCAGTGCCATTTCAGCTTCTTGCCCTGATCTTGCAGCAGTGGTTGGACTACAACTCCCATGTAAAAGCAGCACAGTATGGAGGTATGTACAATGTCCCTGTTTTATTCATTTGGCTCTGTAAATAATAATACGTAGCTTATTAAAAGCACCAAGCCACAAGGTACAGTCTGCAGCATGCACATTAGTTACCCTATTCTAACAACACAAAGCCGATTTTGGACTAAATTCTAACAAAACCTACCTTCCAGCAGCACAAGCCTTCTTGTGTTTATCTGTCGGGGGGTTTAAAGTGACCACTAGAGGGAGAGCGAGAGCACTGCAATCTGGGATTTGTAGTGCGTTCCCGTCCTAGCCCTGTTCCCTTGTACGTAAAAGAACTTCAATTACCAGCATGCCTTGCTGCAGGCGCAGCGACATAAGCAGCTGATCAGGAAGCGAGGCTTGACACGCACATGAACACTGCAGAGCTTTATTGATAACGCATTAGTAGCCCTTTGTAGGAGAGTGAGACACATAATAATGCAGTATTTTATTAAGCACTGCTACGTTGCATATATACTGTATTATATATTGCTCTAATCCCCATTATGTTCTTAAACAAAAAATAGCGTTTTGTGAGTTTTTTTTGTTTTATGTTTGTTATTATTTAAAAATTAAAGTGGAGGGGTTTTATTTGTTCTTCAGTGTGGCAGTGAGTAGACCTACCCTCTTTATACGTGGCTATCTGTGAAAAAATCCTAGTAGCACATGTATATTTGCTTATCTTCAATAATACAATATTAGATGTTTAAATGGTCACAGGGATTTAGCAAGACCCCCCCCCCCTCCTAAGGTTGCCTCCTGGCCAGTAAAAATGATGGTTAGAGTTGCCTCCTGGCCAGTAAAAATGATGTTTAGGGTTGCCTCCTGGCTGGTAAAAATGATGGTTAGAGTTACCACCTGGCCAGTAAAAATTATGGTTAGGGTTGCCTCCTGGCCGGTAAAAATGATGGTATGGGTTGGCACCTGGCCGGTAAAAATGATCGATAGGTTTGCCTCCTGGCTGGTAAAAATGATGGATAGACTTTCCACCTGGCCGGTAAAAGTGATGGTTAGGGTTGCCACCTGGCCGGTAAAAATGATGGTAAGAGTTGCCACCTGGCTGGTAAAATGATGGTTAGAGTTGCCACCCGGCCGGTAAAAATGATGGTTAGAGTTGCCACCTGGCCGGTAAAAATGATGAAATGGGTTGGCATCTGGCCGGTATTTTACTGACCTGGCCGGTAAAAATGATGGTTAATCCCAATGTTATTAATAGGGAAAAAATATAAAAACATAGCAGGGTTGTATATAGCAGGATTGCTAGGTCTCATTTTCCAAACCAATCAAAGTCAGCTACAAAACTAGCCCAAAACTATCCAAGAGACACTTCCAAAGTAGCCCAAAAATAGCACAATATGTGCAGTGAAAAAAAAGTCTAAAAAATAAATGAATATGTGTGAAAATGCAGCTTTTTCGAATTTTCGCTGTTTTGCAAATTTTTCCATGAAGCAAAACGGGACAGATTCACCTGTCACCAGGGGCATAACTACAGAGGGGGGCCCAGGAGGTGTAGCAGCCCCATAAGGCCCTAATACATTAACAATTTCAATAAATATTGGTAAAACAGGTCAACCTGTAGACAATTTGGTGGCCTTTGATTTTTGCCCCAAAATTAGCGGAAATTGAGGAAAGTCACTGGAAAACGTGAGAATGCTTGAGTGACGAGAGACTGGGGTACAGAGCCCAAAATCTGGTAACTCCCGACTTCTGCACAAGTATTGTAGTCTTACATTAAAGTTGCCAGTTGGCAAATTGTTAAACAAAAACTACATTACTCAGCATGCACTGGGAGATATAAGCTTGGCACTATAGGGCAAGTTTCCAAAGTACAAACCAGCCAAATGCCCAAAAAGTAGCCCAAATCCATACCTTGGCTAGTTTGTGCTAGTAACACAATTTGGCTGGAAAACTGCCAACCCAGCAACCCTGATATATAGGAAGGCTGGTGGCAACCCTACCGGACTGGCCGGTAAATATTAAGCTTGATCCCAATGTTATTAATAGGTGAACCAGGTAAAACTATAGGAAGGCCGGTATTTTTGTTAAGAAAAGGTGGCAGCATAGTTGTGGCATTACAAGGAGTGACCAAAATACACCCAAATAAATATTGTAGGGATTTGCTGACTCTGTAGAGCGACCAGTATGTCAGCAAATTGTTATAAATGACATGGTCTGGGCAATATTTGGCCATATTACTACAGAAACATGCAGAATAGGATTCAGAAGCAAACCTGGGAGCTTTCTCTATTATAGTGTTCATGACTGTCACATATAGAAGGGCTTACATGTAAGACAGTCACAGAGAAATAAATGCATCCAGCTTCTATTTTATGTAACTAACACTATTTTGCAAATGGGCTACTCTCTGGAACTACGGTTGCCACCTGTCCAATTTTTACCCTGATAGCCCAGTTTTCAGAAGGAAAACCAGGCAGGACTCCCCTAGATTGACATACGTCAATCAACCAATCGGTGATCATCACATCATAGTCCTGCTCCTGTGATGCAATCACCTCACAACCACTCCCCTGTGATGTCACCTCCTGCCCCCTCCACCTAACTGGATGGGAAAAGGTGACATCCCTAGCTGGAACCTAGTACCTACCTTGTTCTTACTCAACTTGGACCCAGTAAGTTGCAAGTCCCGGTACAGGATGTTACATGGGGTACTTAATCAGGTGGGCCATGCATGTGCTAGTGGAGGAAGGGTTAACCGCACTGAATAACGCCTATGACTAAGTGCCCCTAGGGCATGAAATACATGGATTCATTCATTCAGATTTTTGCTTTCATCGTTTTCCTTGCAGCTGGCTGAAAAAAGACTACCCACTGATTGGTTGCTATGGGTTACTGCCCAGGTGCAAATTTGTCCAGTGTTAATAAATGAGCCCCACTAGTGTCTTTGATAGTAGTGTTCTGATGGTACAATCGCCAGTCACTTTTTAGATACTTCAGACAATGTGATTCATTTAATGATGTTACTCATAGCAGACACTCAGAGGTAGTACTTACTTCTATAGTCCCCAGTGCTAATGGATCCTCACAGTGGTAGCTTACTCAAGGAATCTCTTAAAGGAAAACTATACCCCCAAAACAATGTAGGTCTCTATAAAAAGATATTGCATAAAACAGCTCATATGTAAAACCCTGCTTCATGTAAATAAACATTTTCAAAATAATATATTTTTCTAGAAGTATGTGCCATTGGGTAATCATAAATAGAAAATTGCCATTTTAAAAAATAAGGGCCGTCCCCTGGGACTGTGCACACAAACATACTGTACCAACAAACCATACTTGTTAGGTCACATGAGCCAATTAACAGACAGTTCTGTCTTTTGCTTCCACACTTCTTCCTGTTACAGTTAGAGCTGCAGTATTTCTGGTCAGGTGATCTCTGAGGCAGCACACAGACCATCACAAAATGGTGGTTCAAGGCAAGAGATGTAAAAAGTCAAGTTTATTTCTATATATATATATATATATATATATATATATATATATATATATATATATATATATATATATATATATATATATATATATATATATATATATATATATATATATATATATATATATATATATATATATACCAGTTTGATAAGATTCCTTAATATGCCACTTAATATTATGTAAACTATCTGTTGCTTAAGTGTTTATTTTGGGGGTATACTTTTCCTTTAACCACTTGGGACCCTGTACTGGCAGATGATACTCAAGGTACTCACCCTTCTTGTGTCTTCATCGGAGTATCAGACAGCTCAACTAATCCAACCTCTCAGTCCTAGTGTAAGCTAGTATAGATGTTTCCTAAAATCGATTTCTCATATTGAGGCCTACCTCTGCCTCAAGCTCTTCTTGCACCAACCACCCCCTCTAGAATAGGGGCACCACTGAAAGAGGCAGAGCTCATGATGAATTCTCTTTTTATAGACTAGGGATCCCCTGACATCTGTAGACAGCTACAGAAATAACGGAAATATTTCATCCTGGAATTAGAAACAGCTCTCCCTCCTAACTCGGAGGGGCCTGTACAGTTATGTAGGACTGGGACAGTTAAAGTGGTCCTGTTACCCAGACATAAAATCTGTATAAAAGAAGTCCTTTTCAAATTAACATGAAAAATGTTTAATAAAATAAAATAAAAATGTTTAATAAAATAAAATGTTTAATAAAAATTTCTATTTTTATTAAAGTGGACCTGTCACCTACACATAAAAAGCGGCATAAAGTCCATAGCATATACCTGTTATAATGGTGTTTAAATATCTGAGCTGTCAATCAAGTATTATCTGCCCTGCATAGAGATGGGGCATTCAATTACTTTCACTTTCCATTCAACACTTCCTACATATCACTGCACTTCTCACATTTCCCCTTCCCTCCTGAGGCTCTATAATTATCTAGGGCACTGTACACTGGCATTAGGTTCCCCATTCTGGTGTATACACAAGATTTTGGGGTGATATATACTTCATCTTAATAACAGTGTCCACAACATGGCTCCTGCCTGCTTGCTGTGATTGTGTAATTCCAAGACTGAACAAAACAAAATGTAAATAATAAAATAATACATTTTGTAAGTAAGTAAAGTTTTTTTTTACTCAACTAACATGATAGAAAATAGTTTGGAATTATTTTTTTAGGGTGACAGGTCCCCTTTAAAGCATTCATAGCTGTTGTAAGCTCATTCAAAAATCTCACCTATCAATCAAATATTGTCTGCCCCTCCTTTATGCCTTAGGCATAGAGGCGGGGCAGGCAATTAATTTCACTTTCCATTCAGCACTTCCTACATGTCACTGCTCTCACCACATTCCCCCTGTTCTCTTAACCATTTAATTGTGTAGCCACAGCATGGGGATGGACATCAGGTCCCCCATTCTGGTCCCCAAAATGGCTCCTGCCTGCTTGCTATAATTATGAATTCCCAGACTGAAGGAAAAAAGATTCAAATAGTTTATATTGTGTAATTTAAGGGGTGGTTCACCTTTAGGGTAACTTTTATTATGTTATAGAACGGCAGATTCTAAGCAACTTTTCAATTGGTTTTCATTATTTATTTTTACAGTTTTTATGGTAATTTGCCTTTTGCTTCTGACTCTTTGCAGCTTTCAAATGGGTGTCGCTCACTCCCTCCTAAAAAAAACAAATGCTCTTTAGGGCACTTGTTTATTTTTTATTACTGATCCTTCTATTCAAGCTCTCTCTTATTCAAATTCCAGTCTATTATTTAAACCATTGCCTGGTTGCTAGGTTAATTTGGACCCTAGCAAACAGATTGCTGAAATTGCAAACAGGAGCAGTGTTCAATAAAAAGCAAAATAACTCATAAACCACAAATAGTTATCGCAAAGGTGAATAACCCCTTTAAAGTTAGTTTTTCTTAAATAATGTGATAAAATAGGATTTTGAATAATTTTTTTGGGGTGACGGGTCCCCTTTAAGAGCTGGTCCTGTTTCAAATAGATATTGAATTAAACCTCCTGGATACTATATGGAGTTAATGACAGATGTGCCTATGCATTGGGTATATCGAACAGTCTGGATGAATCAAAGGAACGACCAGTTTTCCCCCAAATTTTTTTCACCTAAGAATATTGGCAAATTCTATGTTATACATGCATGCATGCACCTCTCAATACACATGCACATAACTAGCAGACACAGCCAAATATATACAGCCATTTATTCTTCAACTAAAGCAGCATTTCAGCGCCATTACTGATTCTCCTTCCAGAATGTTTGTGTTCCACTGATACAAAGCAGAATCCTTCACTGGAATATTTTGTATGCACACAGTTTTGATTAACGTGTAGTTCAAAGTATGCTGACATATTTCAGCTAATGGAGGATGTATTTTGCAGAATGGACAAAGTTCCAATAGTTTGCCAACCACACAATTCAGCCACCAAAGTTCTGAGCCCAATCAGGATGATCCAATCACTTGGCCTGCCTGCCAATCAACAATCACACAAAATTGCAAGCCAATGCAGAACCTTTGGGAGAGGGCCACAAATCCACCATGGTGATCCTTGTCTAGAGGGATTTTCTAAGTTGGTAGACGTCTGGACAATTTTGGTCAGATATAAGTGAAGTGAGTCCTCAGTAAGGTACATGGATCAATAACCTTCCAACACAGTCTGGAAGAGGCAGAGTCTTCAGTTTTTATAATTGTGTGTATAGCCATCTTAATATTCCTCTGTGTTGTGTTTAAATTGGGCAATATTGATATCAAGCATTCATACAATATTTTGAAATACAAATTATATAGTCTTAAAGGGATACTGTCATGGGAAAAAACATTTTTTTCAAAATGAATCAGTTAATAGTGCTGCTCCAGCAAAATTCTGCACTGAAATCCATTTCTCAAAAGAGCAAACAGATTTTTTTATATTCTATTTTGAAATCTGACATGGGGCTAGACATATTGTCAATTTCCCAGCTGCCCCAAGTCATGTGATTTGTGCTCTGATAAACTTCAATCACTCTTTACTGCTGTACTGCAAGTTGGAGTGATATCACCCCTCCATGTCCCCCCCAGCAGCCAAACAAAAGAACAATGGGAGGGTAACCAGATAGCAGCTCCCTAACACAAGATAACAGCTGCCTGGTAGATCTAAGAACAACACTCAATAGTAAAAACCCATGTCCCACTGAGACACATTCAGTTACATTGAGAAGGAAAAACAGCAGCCTGCCAGAAAGCATTTCTCTCCTAA
The DNA here is from genome assembly GCF_017654675.1 of Xenopus laevis. NCBI lineage: Eukaryota > Metazoa > Chordata > Amphibia > Anura > Pipidae > Xenopus > Xenopus laevis. Next base: position 114,754,306 of record NC_054385.1, on the reverse strand, counting down.
AGTGAAGGCACAAGTCACATGACCAGGGGCAGCTGGGAAATTGACAAAATGTCTAGCCCCATGTCAGATTTCAAAATTGAATATAAAAAAATCTGTTTGCTCTTTTGAGAAATGTATTTCAGTGCAGAAGTCTGCTGGGGTAGCACTATTAACTGATGCGTTTTGAAAAAAACATGTTTTCCGATGACAGGATCCCTTTAAGTAAAAAGTATAAATGCAGTCTCTAAGGCCAGTGTCAAAACATCGAATAGCTCCATACATAACATTTAAACACTGCAGTTCATTGACGATATGGAATTATAGGTTAGTGCAATACTCTAAAGAGACCACAAGATGCCAGACTTTGATTTTTTACTATTTAACGTAACATTGAGTAAATACATTCTTGGTGCAGAAAAAATAAACGAAGAACAAATGAGTTTATTATTATTATTAATATGTATTTATATAGCGCCAACATATTGCGTAGCACTGTAAAGTAAATGTGATTATACAACTACATCACATGAATTACGTATATAGAATATATGGAGTAACAAACATCACAATCAATAAAGGTACAAAGAGGTGAGGAAAGCCCTATGCATAGGCATACAGTCTAAAGGGAAGGGAGTAATACACAAGGGGTGGGAGTGGGCAAGATCGAAGTTAGTGGGTGAGAAATGTGGTGTTCTGTGTGGTGTTGCGTTTGGTAGTTAAGCAGAGTGAGGGTAGGCTTCTCGAAAGAAGTGCGTTTTCAGAGATTTTTTGAAAGCAGAAAGGTTGGGAGAAAGTTGGACAGACCGTGGGAGAGAGTTCCAGAGGAGGGGTGCAGCCCTTCCAAAGTCTTGAATGCAAGCATGTGAGGAGGTAATGAGAGAAGAGTTGAGTAGCAGGTCAGTAGAGGAGCGTAGTAAGCGAGTGGGTGAGTATATAGAGATGAGTTCAGAGATGTAGGGTGGAGCAGAGTTGTGAAGTGCTTTGAAAGTCAGTGTCATTAATTTGAATTTGATTCTGAAAGGTAACGGAAGCCAGTGCAGAGATTGACAGAATGGCGAGTTTAGCAAAGAAAGCATTTAGCAATCTATTTATGGGAAATATTTATTGTAATGATAATTAATATAAATATGTCTGGCCATATTTTTTTCTGCTGTGATTTTCCATAACCATGTTATGGTATAAATTAAGGAATCCTGCATCCCTTTGAAACTAACTATTTCCATCAAATACCCTATAGGCTTTGACCCAGTGTTTCTCATAGTGACATTCCTTGATATTTGTTGCAAAAACAAACATACTTTGGGTCAAAAAAGACTTCCAATTTCAGATACACAAATTTTAGTACCACTTAGATCATTACTTCTGCAGGTACATTGGGATATGAGGTTTTATGAGTATTTGTATTAATACTACAACAAGGGGCAGATTTATCAAGAGTCGAACTGAGAATTCAAAATTCAATTTTTTTTTTTTAGTTTTTTATGGTCAAAACTGTCAAATTCAACTAGGGAGTTATTCAAATTAGATTTGAGTTTTTCAAAAAATTAGAATTCGATTTTTCAAAATGTATCATACACTGACCCTTTAAGAACTCAAATTCAACTATTCGCCACCTAAATCCTGCTGAATTGCTGTTTAAGTCAAAGGGAGACGTCCAGTGATCAATTTGGGTTGTTTGCAGCCTTCCTGACAAATAGAATTCTGATTCGAGTTTTCGGGTCAGTCATATTCACCCGAGTTTAAAAAGTTCTATTTTTATAATAAACTTCGACTGGTCGAATTTTGATTTCATGGGAGTTTATGGGAGTTTTAATAAACTCACATGAATTTGAAATTCAGCTCTTGATAAAATGTGCCTCCCCGTGTTGTAAAGCAGCAATGAGGAAAGCAAATATAGAAAAATGAGGAACAGATTGCTTGGCTTGCAAAGACTAATCACAAAATAATTATAAAGTATATCAATAAAAAAAAATTAAATATTTTTATTACAAGGTACTCTGATCAAAAGAACTGAAGTGCATTTGCTATTGCAATGTATACAATAGTCGAGTCAAAGTTACAGGACAGACTCTATAAAATTACACATCAGATCAAACCAATTGTCAGTGGCTGACAATTCTCAGATTAGGCCCGAGGGGAAATTGTGGATAATAAACATAGTTGTAGTAAGCAATGTCCGTCAGCAGCAGCCACGGCCAGCAAAGATATTGTCCTCTTCCAGCAGACACAAGGGCATCTATTAAGATTAGAAAAAAGTAGGTGTGAAAAGAGTTTATTACAGTGGAATTTGAGAATTGTGGAATTCTATGAAGTGGTTGTACTGGCAGATATTTTAGATTAAAACGTTTAGAAAGTGAGAAAATGCAAAGTTACTGAAATTGACATAGTCGATCCAGGCTCTAGTCTGATTTGCCTCGGAGTTCGGAAGGATTTTTTTCCCCACAGACTCCTAAGTAAGTTAACATGCGCTCTCTTTGGTGCACGTAGCTAGATGCATGTACACTTAGTTGCTTATTCTTACTTATTTGGCTCCTCTTATTCCATCCATCCATGTATGTAAACTAAAGTTCCCCCTACTCCATGCATGTAGAAGCTGCTCTGGCCTCCTATTCTGTCCATGAAGAGTTGACTCTGAGGAAGTGCTGAGTGTTCTGGCAAGAAACACGTCAGTCTGAGCGCACCCACTGCACAATAATTGTTCCACACAGTGTGTTGAAATAAAGCCGATTTTTGATAACCAATGGTGTCCTCCTTTGGAGTTGCGGACATCGCTGATGAATGCGGAAGTATCTATTTTAGCTAGTGTCCATAAAGAGTTGCCTACTCCGTGTACGTAACTGCTGTCATGACCAGATAGGAGACAATGGGCGAAGTGGCCGTTGCTAGGAAAAATTTGCCAGAAATCCAATCCACATGGAGATCGCCAATTTACTAACAGGCATAGAGGACAATTCGCTAGTGAAAGAGCTCAGCGCTAACAAAGTTTTGCATCCTTCCAGTAGGCAAATGTTTGTGACGGTGAATGATTGTTACTCCACAAAATTCCCTAAAGTGCGAAATTTCCATAACGTTATCCCTTTTTCCAGTTTCCTTCACCAGCTGAGACCTGGCAAACATATTTTAACATAGGATTCTCTTTAAAAGTTGTAACTATTAAAAAAATTTGTTTTAACATTTATTTTACCTAATTTCAGGGACATGCCACATTTGTTTTGGGGTGGACTCATGTCTAGGGCAATAGAGGATCCCTTTTGTCTTTATTTTGCTTCCTTGAACATTTTTAACAAGTGGCCACTTCCAGCATTTGCACCAACTTCTCTAATAAAGACATATATATGACCTATATATACCCGCCTTATTCAAATTGACCTAAGGGCAAGTGTACTAATGAAGTTTCGGTAGGCGAAAGTTCACTATGAAATGTTTGCGCTGACGAATTTCGAAACTTCGCCAGTGTTTGACTGCAGAGACGCAACTTCGCATTTTAGTGGATTAGCATAGTGGTAGCAAATTTGTGCCTGACGAAGTGGCGCGAAGTGTGGCGGAACCTTCGCAGACGAAAATCGCCCTTTAGTGAATTTGCCCCAACGTGCGACTTGAGCAATGTGTTACGTCATAATTACGGAGGCAAGGCAGCTGCACGGTCAGAGTAAGCAGGGCAGCCACAGTGAAGTTCAAGTAAGTAAATGTACTATCTAGGAGCATGTAATCAGGCGCATCCATGACCCCTAACCCCCCCATGGATGCCCATGAACACAGAGCTCACAATACACCTTGATCCTACTGTTGTGCATTCATATTCTACATATATACATCATTTTTAATGCAGATGTTACATAATTGCTCAGTATTAAGTTATTCATTTGTGTTTAGTTTCTCTTAAGGTTAACATCATTCCCACATCACTGGGGAAATGCTCCCAGAGGCACCTACAAACAATAAATACTCAATACTTTGGAGTGCTAAAAAGCTGTGGATGGACAATGTATTTAGAGATGACACCACCATCAATTTATGTATTATAGCAACAAACAATATTTCTTTTCCCAGCTAATAGTGAGTATATATAACATACAGCATATTACCAATACAGTATTTTAGCTTGCATGTAAAGTATCATGATAAAATAAATAGCCAAATACCAATAAAATAAGCCATTTACATTTGTTTCTTAAGGGTGGTTTAAAAAAATGAACCATTATATCAGTAACAATTAGACTGACGTGTATGCACAGCATGTTAAATGGTTAATATATTTTATCATTATGCTGTATCTAGGTAGGTCTAGCTGTAGTGATAAGTATATATTACATCTACTGGCCCTATAAACCTATGAAATATGTATTCCACATTTAAAGAGAAACAGTTTTATACCAGCCCTGCTGCTAATTATAATATAAAATAATAATAATAAAAAAAATAATAATAGCAACAGTAGTATCCAATGGAAAAATGATTCTGACCATATAATCAATTTAAAAACCATTGAGCTTAACTTTGATAACTACAATAATCGAAAACATCTCCACCTTTAAATCTCGCAATACGAATCTGAAGGCAGGTGAGTAAATTCTGTAAGCCAAGTCTTGCTACCGTATACAGCATATTGAACACATTATTTTTCAGGTGGCATTTCATTCTTACAGAAACATAAGGGGGAATGTGATTAAAATTCACAAGCGTTATTCAAAATGGTGTTTTTGCGAATGTTTAGCACTCACAATGTAAAATCATTCACTGGCGAATATTACATTGTGCATTATTGCTAAGCAAAGGTTTAGGGGCAGATTTATCAAGGGTCGAATTTCGAATTTGAAAAACTTCAAAATTCAAAAAGACCAACTGAAATTTATAAAAAAAACTTTTTTTTGGCCGAATAGGTCAGTTTTCGAACGAATAGGTCCGTTTTTGATCGAATTCAAATCATAAGAATCGAAGTAATAGCGCATTCGATCAAATTAGATTCAAAGTTTTTCCAAAGTCCACCAATTGACTCCAAATAGGTTCTAGGAGGTCCCCCATAGGCTAAAACAGCAATTCGGCAGGTTTTAGATGGTGAATGCTCGAAGTCGAATTTTTAAAGAGACAGTACATGATACATTTCAAAATTCGAATTTTCAAATTTTTTTCAAATTCAAATCAAATTTGGACTATTCCCTAGTTGCACAAAAACACAAAAATTAGCTCGACGTTCAAATTTTCACTTTGACCTTTGATAAATCTGCCCCTTAGTGTTAATACCTGCTCTGGAGCTTCGTTAAATATTTTATCGCAAAAAAAACACTTTGCGCTTGAGAAATGTAATTACATATGCTCGCAAAAGCAATTGAGGTCTTTTTTCGGTCATAAAGGATGCAAACGTGGTCGCTAACGTTCAGCTAATGAAATATATTACAGTCCCCCCATAAAGTTCTAGGAGTGCATACACAGAATGCTGTTGAGTTCAGTAGAGTATCCCTTTGTAGTGCAAAACCTTTCATAAACTTCACTGTTTGTAGATACCCTGTTAACACAACAAGTTGAACCTCGAGGGACAAGTCTTATCTATAATCTTTAGGATGGGCAGGCCAGAAAGGCGAAGGGAAATCTTCCGAAAAGATCTCTTCCACATTCCTGGTTTAGCTGGCTATTGTATACTAGTGTGCAGAATTAGCAGAAACTAGAGGCTAGATTTTATCCTGTTTGTTACTGTAACTTATTCCTGCCCTGAAATGAAACACTTCTTTTCCACTGAATTAAGTTCTTGTGTAGCGGTGTGCTTTCTGAGTCATGTCTCAAACAAAGGTTTGCCAATTGTTTTTTTATAAACCTCCTTGCAGATGACAAATAGAAGTAACATAAAACATTTTCTTTTTTTAAACCAATTTCCATTTAACGCTTTGTATTCATTTCTTACATTTACAGAGTGTGACATGAATATTCAAAACCAGAGCAAATCCATGGAGTTTGTACTTGAGGGAATATCATGTCCGTTCCAGATTCCATGCTTTTTGGCATTTTTGTCTCTTTATGCCCTTACTCTTACAGGAAATGTCCTCATTATAACTATCATATGTCTGGATCCTGTGCTTCAAACTCCCATGTACTTCTTTCTATGCAATTTGTCATTACTGGATATTTCTTACTCATCTGTCACTCAGCCAAAGTTTCTTTCCATGCTCTTAACAAATGATACTGGTATCTCTTTCAATCAGTGTATATTGCAGCTCTATGTTTTCTTGTCTCTGGCTTCTACAGAGTTTCTGTCTCTGACAGCTATGGCTTATGATCGCTATGTAGCCATTTGCAACCCTCTTCATTACTTTATATTAATGAGCAAAAAAATGTGTGCCCTATTGACGATAATGTGTTGGTTGGTTGGCTTCCTTGATCCAATGGCACACACTGTTTTCATTTCTCGGCTGAACTTTTGTAGGTCTAACATTATAAACCACTTCTATTGTGACGTCTCGGTTTTACTGAATCTTTCTTGTGATAACACATATTTTATTGAATTTATGAGCATTATTGTTGGGTCTGTGTTTGGATTACCTGCTTTCATACTTACCCTCTCCTCCTATGTGTGTATAGTGTCTACCATCATGAAGATCCCTTCTTCTCAGAGACGCTGGAAAACCTTCTCTACCTGTGTGTCTCACCTTACTGTGGTCATTATCTTTTATGGAACCCTTTTAATTGTCTACATGAGCCCTATAACCTATTATTCTTCAGCTAAAGCAAAGTCACTTTCCCTTCTTTACACTGTCCTAATACCTTTATGCAATCCTCTTATCTACACTCTCAGAAATAAAGATGTAACAGTGTCACTGTGGAAATTTTGGAATGTAAAATGAATCTACTATACAGGGTAGACTGTTAGACAAGCATTGTTAGTGGATCTTTAATTGAAAAGTGTCAAATCAGGTCAATTTTTTTTCTGCTGTCTTGAATATCATGGAACTATGACTTTTTAATTGTAGGGATATGTTTTATGCGTATGTGTGGGGTGTGTGTGTTTAAGAAAATATAGTAAATATTATAACACTCCATATTCTACCTTGCAAATTGCAGGAGGCTACCAAAACTAGTATCTAGTTACTACTAACTAACTAAAGTATTATTCCTGACTGTTGTACCTTCCTCAAATATTTTCAGGCAAAGTGATCCAGTTGATGCAATGATCCCTATCACGTGGCATGGAAAGCATTTTAGCAGGGCAAGCCTGTTTGTCTCTAGACTTCTTTAACAGTCTCCCATACAATATCCCAAATGGCAAGACGCCTTGTTGAACAGCAAAGAGCAGAAAGGAAGCAATTCACCCCCTACAAATTTCTTTACATGTTTAGCAGCAACTAGTTTAGCAGCAGCTACTCTTAGGAGCCGATTTGTTAAACCTCAATTTTTTCTGTTTGAAGTTTTTAAGGAGAAAACTTGTATTTTTCGTAAAAAAAAAAAAACTAAAATTTTTAGAGATTTATTATACCGCAAATATGTTGAAAATGTGAATTTGGAAATACTCCATCTCAAACCTGTACAGGTCATGTAGAAGTCAATGGCAGATGTCCCTGTAGTTTTTTCTTGACATTGTGATCTGTGCTGGATAATCCGATAAAGTCTGGGTTTTCGTAAAATAATATTATAAATATGAGTTTTCGCAGCTATAATTCGGTAAAATAGGGTTTTCGGGTCGTCAACTGTGTGATATGAATTGACGCTTGATTTTGTTGCAGGGTTTATGTTCTAAATATAATATTCAGAGCAAGCTCACCAAATTTCGTTGTTGGCTTCTTCCACAGGTATTCTGTGTATAATACCCAATAGTTCAATGCATTCAGTAGTTTGTGGAACAAATCCAGGGCAGCAACTTGTCGGCAAAGTTCTTTATTGGGAAACTGAGTTACACAACATGTTTCGGGCCTACGCCCTTTATCAAGTGCCTTGATAAAGGGCGTAGGCCCGAAACATGTTGTGTAACTCAGTTTCCCAATAAAGAACTTTGCAGACAAGTTGCTGCCCTGGATTTGTTCCACAAACTACTGAATGCATTGAACTATAGGGTTTATGTTCTGTCTGTTTCAAGGAAAATTATTAATAAAGAAATTCGATTTGTGGAAGGAAAAAAATTTGATGAATTCGAGTTTTAGTAAATAGGCCCTTTAAAGTGAATGTTTCTAGGTACCAAGTGACAGTTAAGGATTACTAAAATTAACATGTAACCTTTTGCAGAAGGTTCTAAAGGTCCAACATGATCCACATCACTGTCTTAAAGGGAACATCTATAACGGTATCAAATGAGCAGGTTTTAGACTTATTTGTCTGGTTAACTGACACACAAAAATCATCAATATCCTTGTAAACACTTTGGCAGTAGTGATGGGCGAATAAATTCAGCAGACACAAATTCGCAGCAAATTTCCATGTTTCGTCACCACCGAATTAACTTGCGAAACTGTGGCGACAAATCGCCGGTGAAAAATCCGGCGCGTCAAAAAAAATCGTCAGAATTGTCGCTCACGTCAAAATTACCAAGCTTCAAAATTATTTGGACACCCATTGACTTCAAAGCATTTCTCAAATTTTTCGCTGTTTCGCAAATTTGGGGCGAAAATCCACAAGTTTTTCGGCAAAGCGAAACTGCACAGATTTGCCCATCACTACTTGGCAGAAAAACCAAGTATGTGGTCTAAGGTTTTATCACAGCTCATATAGTTCCCTGGACATGTGGGCAAAGTTACACATGGCCATTATTAACCAACATTTATATCAAAACTTCCCCTGTTTGTGTATTTTTGTACACTCTGTATAGCAGATCATTCTAAAATGAAAAACAACAAAACATGTTTTCAGATACAATTATATTGTTACAAATTTCTGCCACTGAATTCACACTCTGTTTTTTTCTAAAGTCAGAAAGAAATAATTGTACTAAATAGATAACACCTTTACTTATCTCTCTTTTACAAAGATATTTGTGATCCGAGACATGATTTTAACTTCACTCTTTTTTAGAAACCCGTTTGTCCACTTATCTCTGTTTTTGGGTCAATTTCAGGCACTGTGTCTGGCTAAAGTTGTCTGAGGAGAAAGGGAACAGTTTATCTGGTACATTTGGGCACATCTTAAAGTGCTGGTTAACTGTAAATTTGCAAATATAACAGTGTGTTTTGCAAAAACTGTTTATAAACATTTGCAATTAGCTTTGCACATTAAAGGAGAAGGAAACCCCCTGGGCGCAAACCCCATCCCCCGTGTTGCCCCCCCTGGCCTACCTGTCCCCCTGGGCAAATGCCCCTAACTTCTTACTCACCCCTCTGCGCAGGTCCTGTCCACGGAGTTCACAGTCGCCATCTTCTCCCATGCGCGTCTTCTTCCTGCTTTGACCGGCATCTTCTGGCACATGCGCAGTAGGAACAGTTACCGGTACGGATCTACTGCGCATGCGACGAATGTCCCGAATTCATCTTAGTTCAGCAAAAAAAAAAACTGTTAGACAAACTATTTATGAAATATATTTATTGTAATGATAATTACTATAAAACTTTCATTGCCCATATTTTTGGGGTTGCAATTTCTAATTAGAATTCAAAATTTATCCAACCAACCATGTTATGAATGTTATGAATGAAGGAAACCGTGCGTTCCTTCTAAACTGCCCATTTCCATTCCTACGGAATTTCCAATAGGATAAAGCTAACCCAGTGGGTTTTAAAGTGCAGCCCTTAATAATTGTTGCAAGAAAAAACATACATTTATTCAACAAAGACTTGCAGTTCCAGGAAAGCAAACTTAGTACCCTAAGATCATAACTTCAGCTGGGAGATTTGAACATGAGGTTTTCAGCTTAAAATACAGAATCTTCACAGTTGTACTATAGCGCATACATATTAAGGGGCTGATTCACTAAGCTCGAGTGAAGGATTCGAATGAAAAATACTTCGAATTTCGAAGTATTTTTTGGGTACTTCGACCATCGAATTGGTTAAATTCGTTCGAATTCGAACGAAATCGAACGAATCGAACGAAAAATCGTTCGACTATTCGACCATTCGATAGTCGAAGTACTTCCCCTTTAAAAAAAACTTCGACCCCCTACTTCGGCAGCTAAAAGCTACCGAAGTCAATGTTAGCCTATGGGGAAGGTCCCCATAGGCTTGCCTGTGATTTTTTGATCGAAGGATTTTCCTTCGATCGTTGGATTAAAATCCTTCGAATCGTTCGATTCGAAGGATTTAATCGTTCGATCGAACGAAAAATCCTTCGATCGATCGATCGCAGGATTAGCGCTAAATCCTTCGACTTCGATATTCGAAGTCGAAGGATTTCAATCCGAGGGTCGAATTTCGAAGTATTTTTAACTTCGAAATTCGACCCTTAGTGAATCGGCCCCATTAAGTGTAGATGTAGAGAAGCAATGAGGAATAAATAGTAAAGCATTTAAAAAATTAGAAGTCAAAGGGGACAGATTCTACCTAGTGCCTATAAATACTACAGCTAGTGCTATAAAGTAGTATCAGGAAGGTAAAATTGGAAAATGAGGAACATACTGCTTGGCTTTCAAAGACTAATCACACAATTATTTGAAAGTATAGCAATATAAAAAAGATGGTGGTTCAGGGTGTTGCTCTATTAAAAATTTAGATATTTTATTTGCAAGGTACTCCAACACATATTCAGTTCTTTTCCTCAGTGTATACAAAAGGAATCAGAGTTACAGAACAGAGTATATACATCTACCCATCAGTTTAAACAAATTGTCTGTGGCTGACACAGGATATGGTGCTTTCTTTGCCTTTTGAACTAGGCCTCAGAGCCTGATGGAATGTAACCTTGATCAGATAGATTGAGTTGGAGTAACGTTTGCGTATTTTTAGTATTTAAAATGGACTAGGATTCTTGATAAATACAGACCTTTAAATTTAGTTTGAGGTGGGAAAGTTATTATATACTGGAGAATGGCATAAGTGTAATGGAAATGGAAGTCGCTACTCACATGCAAGATGGCGATGGTGCCAAGATGTCGACGGCATCCAAAATGGCGACTCCCTGTCTCTCCATGTGGATCCTGCTGGTTGCAGCGCTATGACGCCAGCGGAATGGTCGCCAGCATCAGAACGCGCGTCGGTATCTATACGCCAGCGTCGGGACACCAGCGTCAGCGTCATGACGCCATTGCGCCCAAACTTTTGGCGCCAAACCTGGCCTATATAAAGCCTTCTGGACATTGCAGACATTGCCCAAGTATAGGTTTAACTTCGTGTATTCCTGGGTGTGTTATTACTTATTGATTCCTGTGTACCAACCTTGCCTGTTATTTCGTATTGACCCTTCTCTGCCTGGATTGAACTATTGCCTGGACTTTTGACGACTCTCTTGCCCAACCCTTCTGATAACGCGAACTTTGGTCTAACTACCTGCCTCCTCCTTGGTCCGCACTCCAACTGTGCCTTCGGGCCCTTACAATAAGTAGTAATTAGCATGACTTTAAGATTCAATTGCTTAAAAGGAATATTAATGAAAAAGGGAAAGTACAGAGAAGGTTAACTAAACTGAAGGACAGGAAGGGCAGATCAAATTGGGATTCCCATTGTCACTAGGGAAATGTCCCCAGAGCACTTACAGACAAATAAATACTTGCTATTTTGTAGTGCTGAAAAGCAGTAGAAGGACACCAATGTATGCAGAGATTTTACCACGCCAAATGATATATTGTAGCTACAAATATTATTTTTCAGGTAATATTGAGTATATGAATAGAAGTCTTGCTAATACAATATTGTGGCTTACATAAAATATTACATAAATATAATATATAAAATATTTGCTTCTTAATGATGTTTGCAATATATGAAGGGATTCCTTTTAATAAATACAGATTAGTAGGTTTACTTTAGAATATTGACGCAAGGGCATTGACCTGTGGTACAGGATGTTGCATTTTCCCATGCACTAAACACAAAACATTTTTATTGTAACTAGTATATTGCATACATTAAAAATTAAATAATCCTTACTTAGAAAGGAGCCCATTTATGCCAGTGCAATAATCTGAGGAAACTAATCAAAAAATTGGTTCATTATTAGCTCTAGATGGATTGGATCTAATTGTTGATTGGTTAATGCTTTTTATACAGTAAAATGTGGACCTATGGTGGTTAATGTGACTCTCAGTTTCCATCAGAAATGTTCTAGTCTCAAATTGAGATGGTGGTTCTGACTTCTAGAGATGTCATAACATAGGGGTTGAGTTTTCAACGTTCGATTTTTTTCTGCAAAAAACTCACAAATTCAAATTATATTTTCATAAAGTTGAATGTTTGGTATTTATTTAACACAAAAAAATCAAAAAAACTCAAATGTAAAACTTTGGCATCTTAAAGCTTTGAGATGATATAAAAGTCAATTGGAGTTGTCCTGGGCAAAATTAAAAAGTATTTTACCTTGTAAACTCATAAATTCAAGTTTCTTTAGCTTTTAAACTCAGGGTATTCAAGTTTTTCTTTAGATTTTTGTAATAAATTGAATTTTTTATATTCCAATTTTTTAATAAATAAGCAAACATTTGAGTTTTTTAGTAGAAAAAAACCTCTAAAATCACAAAAAAAATAAAATTTTTGATAAATATGCCCAGTAGTGGAAAGATGCATGCCTGTGAACAGGTAATGAGATAAGGGCATCATCAGACAGGCACTGGTGACTTATTCTGTTTCTAAAATTATAAGGGTTAATTTAAAAACCTTTTTCAGCTGCATGAATGTTATTTTTGTTATTATTATTATTATTATTAATAATAATAATAACAATGTTTCATATTTGTATTCTGTCTACTTTGGACCACAGTAAAATGTTATACTATCCCTGATAAAAAAAATAGAAACACTAAGGGGCAGATTTATCAAAGGTTGAAGTGAAAATTTGAATTTAAAAAATTCAAATTTTGAGCTAATTTTTGTGTACTTCGACTAGGGAATAGTCCAAATTTGATTTGAAAAAAATTTGAAATTTTGAAATTTATCATGTACTGTCTCTTTGAAAATTAGAATTCAACCATTCGCCATTTAAAACCTGCCGAATTGCTGTTTTAGCCTATGGGGGACCTACTAGAAACTTTTTAGAGTCAATTGGTGGACTTTGAAAAGTTGACGGGTTTTTTTGGAAAAATTTTTGAATCGAATTTGATCGAATGCGCTATTACTTTGATTTGTACGTTTCGAATTCGGTTGAAAACTGACTTATTCGACCGAAAATTAACCTATCCGGCCAAAAAAACCGTTTAATTTCGGTTGGTCTTTTTGAATTCCTATTTCGAAGTTTTTCAAATTCGAAATATGACCCTTGATAAATCTGCCCCTAAAATTCAAAGGCAAAGGGAAATTTTTAACATATACGGGAAATAAGAAATCATTGAGCTTAACCTTGACAAACACAATAATAAAAAAACACATCCTTCTTTAAATCACAGTACTGTATATGAATCTGAATCTGCATTTCTTACAAGGTATACAGTATATTGAACACATTATTTTTTTGTAAAGGATATATTTCATTCTTATGGAAACCAAACAGTAAATGAAGGAATAGGAATGTCAGATTTTAAGATATAATGGGATTCATCTACACTTTTTGAAGTTAAACATAGACTCCACTCCAAGCCAAAGCTGTTAAGTTCAGTTCAGTAGAATATCCCTTTGCAGTGCAAGACCTTTTAAAAACGAAACTGTATGTGAACACCTGGTTAATACTATGAGCTTAATTTTACATCACCAACATCAGTCATATTTAGGACTAGACTACAAGTAATATAGAGCTCATATTTTATGTTATGTTTTTTATGTATGTTACAGCTATGTAGATGTAGTCCTTCTCAGAAAACATGGGGTAGTTTAAAAGCTGGTGCTTATAAATGAGAACAAACTCATCAAAATGATGTATCTTAGACTTGTACAAGCTTTTGTTGACCATCAGTAAATACATATATTTAGGGCCCCATTTATTAAACCTTCATTTTTTTATGGTCATGGTTTTTAGGGGGAGAAACTCTGAATCTGAAAATACGTCACCGACCTGTTGAGGTCATGTAGAAGTCAATGGTCAATGGTCAATTTATTGACCTTGTAAACTGAGCTGGGTAATCCGAAAAAGTCAAGGTTTTTGCCTGATAAGTCCAGTTTTCACTGTGAAAATTATAAAGTTGAGTTTTCTTAGTGTCAATAGTACATTATGGAGTATATTTATCAAGGGTCGAATTTCGAATTTAAAAAACCTCGAAATTCAAATTTAAAATGACCAACCGAAAATTAAGTCTAAGTTTTTTTTGGCCGAATAGGTCAGTTTTTGATCGAATAGGTCTGTACTTCGAATCATGCGAATCGAAGTAATATCGTATTCGATCAAATTCGAATCAAACGTTTTTCTCAAAAAAAACATTGTTTTTTCAAAGTCCACCAATTGACTCCAAGTGGGTTATAGGAGGTCCCCCCATAGGCTAAAACAGCAATTCGGCAGGTTTTTAATGGCAAATGGTTGAATTCTAATTTTCAAAGAGACAGTACATGATAAATTTCGAAATTCGAATTTTCAAATTTTTTCCAAATCAAATTTGGACTATTCCCTAGTCGAAGTACACAAACATTAGCTCAAAATTTGAATTTTTAAATTCAAATTTTCACTTCGACCTTTGATAAATCTGCCCCTTAGTGTACACAGTACATGATAAATTTTGATATTCAAATTTTTGAATTTTTTTCAAATTCGAATCGTTTCCTAGTAAAAGTATACAAAAAATATTTTTTTAATTCAAAAATTCACCTCAACATTTGATAAATCTGCCCCTATGTATTGGCTCTCGAGTTTGTTGTGATATATTGTAGCTACTATTTTTTCGAAAAAAGTGGGAAGGAGTTTGGTCGACTTTGTTTTAACAAAAAAACTGATTAAAGGAGAAGGAAAGGTTAAAACTAAGTAAGCCTTATCAGAAAGGTCTATCTAAATATACCAGTAAACCCCCAAAGTAGTGCTGCTTTGAGTACCCTTTCAAAAGAAACACTGCATTTCTTTCCTTCTATCGTGTACACATGGGCTTCTGTATCAGACTTCCTGCCTTCAGCTTAAACCTCATTGCCCTGGGCAAGAGCATGCTCAGTTTGTTCCTCTTCCCCCTCCCCTCCCTTCTCTACTGTAATCTGAGCCCAGAGCAGGGGGAGACTCAGGCAGGAAGTGATGTCACAGCACATTAATACTGCAGCTCCTATCCTAAACAAACAGAGAGTTTCTAGAGCTTTTTACTCAGGTATGGTAAAACATTCTACAGAATAAATATAGCATTCTAGCTTGCACTATTGCAGCTAATCTATTGGCAATAAAATGCCTCCGTAGCTTTCCTTCTCCTTTAATTCAAGTTTTAGTAAATAAGCCCCTTAATGTAGCAGGCAAGAGAACTGAATTCAACTTAAAAGCAGCACACATCCTTACACCAACCAATACTTTGTTATGTTTCTTAAGTTGCAAGAATGTAATAATGGTTTATTAGCTTACAGTTATTATGAATTCAAAAGGGGAAATGTAATATGCTTCATTAGCGCAAAACAAACATTTGCAAAGAAGCTTGCGAACATTAGCTACCATGTTTGTGACATTTTTGACTGATTAAAGACCTCAACAGCTTCCGCGCAAAGTTTGGGACCAAATTGCTTTTGTAAACATTTGCAGTGTATATAGTAAAATTTCACAATCGCAAACCATTTTTTGAGACAAAAATATTTTTTTATTACATTTTCCCCATAAGGTCATCCCGCAGTTCTGCTCCCATTTCATTACAGTTATTATACAGTACATACACTGGAGATGAGCACAAGTTTAGAAACCAGCATTCTAACAACTATGGCTAGTATAACAGCACTGGGATCTACCCCTACCATTTGCCCTAAAGAATGTCTCTTCCACATTCCTGGTTTAGCTGGCTGTTGTACGCTAGTATACATTTGTCAAAGGACAAGTAACACCAAAAAAACTTCCTTAAGATAATACTCTTCATCTAGGGGCAGATTTCTCAAGGGTCGAATTTCGAGGGTTAAAAAACCCTCAAATTCGACCCTCAAAGTAAAATCCTTCAAATTTGAATATCAAATTCGAAGGATTTTAGCGAATAAAAATCATTCAATTGAACGATAAAATCCTTCGAATCGAACGATTTTTAGCGATCGATCGAAGGAATTTTATTCGACCAAAAAGAACATAGAAAAGTGCTGGGGAAGGTCCCCATAGGCTAACATTGGACTTCGGTAGGTAAGTGGCGAAGTATGAAGTCAAAGTTTTTTTTAAAGAGACAGTACTTCGATTATCGAATAGTCGAACAATTTTTACTTTGAATTGTTCGAATCATTCGATTTGATTGAATTCGATTGAATTTGACCAATTCGATGGTCGAAGTACCCAACAAAAATTACTTCGAAATTCGAATATTTTTTCATTCAAATTATTCACTCGAGCTTAGTAAATCTGCCCCCTAATGTTTTAAAAGGGATAACTTATTCCTTTAAAACTTTATGTCCCAGATGACCCAGGCAATTCACCATGTCCCTCCCTGTTACTTTAAACAATGTTAAAACATTAAACATATTGATTTTTTTAAATCAAGTTCCATTAAAGATTTGTACTCATTTCTTAAAATTGTCACTTATTTTTTCCATTGAATCGAATGCTGTGTCATGGTGTGCTTTGTAAATCCATGTGTCAAAGAAATGTTTACCCATTTACTGTATAAGCTTCCTTCAAGATAACAAAAAAATAAGTAACTTGAAACATTTACATTTTTTTAAAACCAAGTTCCGTTGAAGAATTGTACTCATTTCTTTCAATTGCAGGGTGTGACATGAATATTCAAAATCAGAGCAAAACCATGATGTTTCTACTTGAGGGATTTTCATGTCTTCCTCATTTCCAGATTCCATGCTTTTTGGCATTTTTGTCTCTCTATGCCCTTACTCTTACAGGAAATGTCCTCATTATAACTATCATATGTCTGGATCCTGTGCTTCAAACTCCCATGTACTTCTTTCTTTGCAATTTGGCATTACTGGATATTTCTTACTCATCTGTCACTCAGCCAAAGTTTCTTTCCATGCTCTTAACAAATGATACTGGTATCTCTTTCAATCAGTGTATATTGCAACTCTATGTTTTCTTGTCCTTGGCATCTACAGAGATTCTGTCTCTGACAACCATGGCTTATGATCGCTATGTAGCCATTTGCAACCCTCTTCATTATTTTATGTTAATGAGCAAGAAAATGTGTGTCCTATTGACAATAATGTGTTGGTTGGTTGGCTTCCTTGATCCAATGGCACACACTGTCTGTATTTCTCAGCTGAACTTTTGTAGGTCTAACATCATAAATCACTTCTATTGTGATGTCTCGGTTTTACTGAACCTTTCTTGTGATAACACATATTATATTGATTTTATGAGCTATATTATTGGGTCTGTGCTTGGATTACCTGCTTTTGTCCTTACCCTCTCTTCCTATGTGTGTATCGTATCTACCATCATGAAGATCCGTTCTGCTCAGGGACGCTGGAAAACTTTCTCTACTTGTGTGTCTCACCTTACTGTGGTTATTATCTTCTATGGAACCATTTTAATTGTCCACATGAGCCCTATAACCTATTATTCATTAGCTAATGCAAAGTCTCTATCCCTTCTTTACACTGTCCTTATACCTTTATGCAATCCTCTTATCTACACTCTCAGAAATAAAGATGTCAAACAATCACTGTGGAAACTCTGGAATATAAAGTGAAACTTTTATATCTGAAACATATAGGGAATGCTGCTAGGCAAGCATTGTTAGTGAAATCAGGGGATCCCTTTATTTTTAGATCTTTTCTTTTACCACATGCACAAGGCCCTGTGTACGCTCTCTATTTCTACAATATGTGCAGGGGACTTTCCAAGAACTTGCAGCACTGTGTCATGCAGACTGTTCCACTCAGCTTGTTCTGGTAGGCCCCTTATGCAGATGTTACACCACCATCCCCTATTATCCAGATCACCCAGTCTTTTCTGTAATGTACATATGGTCTTTGAGTAGTATGTGTCTGCAGAGATATGGTCCTCTATTGAAGCGTTGATCTGTTCATTATGTGACTCTAGTCCATCACGGTAATTTCTGTTTTTATATTAGCAACTTCCACCTTGTTGTTTTAAATGTCCACAAAGTCTGTTTTAGTTGTTTAAGTCTTAAGAAGAGTAGGGGTGTCAGTTTCAGAACTTACTGATTCTTGTCTGATTCTCCTGCAGGGCTCTATGTGCGTCTCTGCACCATTTTGTTTCCTTGTGGGGCCTGCTCTGGATTGTTTGAAATTAAAAACTGCTACAGCCGATGTTTGGAATCTTGACTGTTTCTGTGTTTTCCCTCAGCACAGTTAAAGTAATTTAGAGTTCATTTCAAATTTTCATTATTGTCTTTCTCTTTTTCTTCTCAAAGAAAAAGAAAGAAATCAGATGAGCAAAAGTACAATCAATTTGTAGCCAATATCTAGGCTCTGAGGTGTTTATAATGCCTATAATAAGTATACTCTGTTGTGTTATTGACTGACTAGGATGAACTAGATTAGTTGAAGAAAAAAAATGTAGAGGCCAGAAAGAGTGGATTAATCTTTAAATATAAGAAAGAGCAGTGAGCCACATAAGAAACTCTTCAAAAGGGTTCTCAAACCAACCAGTATGGAATTTCTATTAATTATTGGAGGCCATTAAGAAATAAGAAGGCCACTAAGAAGCTTAGTAATATATTTATATATTGACTTGTAACAAATAAAGTGACATTCATTAGAGGTTTTGAAACCAGGGGAGAAGACCATGAATTTTGTTTTTTAGAAGTTATTACATTCTTAACAATCGGGTGTTATATACAAAATTATACCCCTTCTTGTAGCTATTTTGACAACATGAGCAGAAAGTCTGTTCAGACCTGATGGTTCAATAAAGTTTTACAGCATTTTCTTATTTATTATCTGATTTCTCTTCAATCTCATTCTCTTTGTTATAATCATGCTGAATGTATTTTATCTGTTGCCTTGCTAAATTTACTTTCTGCTATACAGTATGTCCCATGATTGCTCTTATGTAGGCCAAAAGCCACAATGACTATACCAGACAAGAACCAAAGCAGTAACAGTGGATTCAATCTCCAGGGTTTCTCAGATTATCCCGAATTGCAGATTCCATTGTTCTGCCTGTTTCTCCTGATCTATCTCCTTACTTTACTGGCAAATGTACTTATCCTTATAGTGATTTACCAGGCTTCCTTATTGCATATTCCTATGTACTTTTTCCTCTGCAATCTTGCATTTATAGATATTTGTACTTCTTCTGTTTCTCAGCCTAAACTTCTTTCTATGCTCTCCAGCAGGGACAATACAATTTCTTTTAGTGCTTGTATGACCCAGCTATACTTCTTTCTGTCTTTAGCTTGTTCTGAATTTGTTTCATTGACTGTCATGGCATATGACCGCTATGTCGATATTCGTAATCCTTTGAGTTATCTCACTGTGATGAACAGACGTGTCTGTGTTTTATTGGCTATCACTTCCCGGAAATTTAGTTTTTCAGCAACATTGGCACACACTTTGCTCATTTCACATTTACCTTTCTGCAGACCATGGGCAGTATATAAAGTCATACAGTATGTATGTGTTTATTAGTGATGGACACTTTTTATTAAAAATATCTAAAGAAGCAAAATGAAGACATAAATCCTCTAATGTCTTAGGCCATGAGCCCACCATAAAACAATATGTGGCATGAGCTTCAATGTTAAAAAAGTGTAAATAAGATATTTTCAACTTGTAAACATAATCCCACTTTAAATATGAAAAAACACCAGCATGTTGACTCTTGCTTAGGACTTTTTTGGGATACGGGATATGATTTCACTGATATAATAATAATATTGAGTATGTAGCCAAATTTTATTAATTTGCCAGTCAGAACCTGGGGAAAAAAATTTTGGGGAAAAGGGTAACAAATTGAAATTTTCACACTTTAATAAATTAGCAGATTTCAGATCGTTTGCCTGAGCGAAAACTCACCTGGCGAAAAGTAATGAAAGTTCAAATTCATCAGAAAGACACAACTCTCTCTTTAGTAAATGTGCTTCATGGTGTAAAAAAAAAACATTTTAGATCCCCCAGGATAACAAAGATACACATAATGGATCTCAAGCTTGAATATATTTATTTCCTGGTATTTAAGTGGAACTAAATAATTTCTGCAGTGCTTTATAGAGATTAAACATAATTCACATCAGTCCGTGCAGTGGAATTTATAGTCTAAGGCAGGGGTGCCCAGACTTTGTTACACTGGGATTTACTCTCAACGCCTGGCCCCCATCAAGAGATCTACTTTGATAACGCGTAGCACATTTTTTTGGCCATACCCATTTTTTGTGGCCACACCTCCTAATTACCATGTTCATTTTACAAAATTTGCCAGGTTATGAAAGCTTGAAACAGTACTAAATTCACAGATCCGCACATACACTGTTCGCTGCAGTTGGGGACATGGCCCCTCTTTTTATTATTATACCATCAACAAGATCAATGTTTCAGGGGGTTTAACCTCCCTTCATCATAACACATTGCTATGAACGTTTGAACACTTCCCCTTCCCCTCCATGCTTGCTGCTCTCAGCCCTCACTCCCTTCCATGTCTGTGCCTGCAGCCTGTCCTCCCTTCCACTCCGTGTCTGCAGCCCTCCCTCCCTCCTGTGTCCCACCCTCTCTCCCTTCCTTCGTGATGCTCTTGTCTCCCTGACTTCCCTCCATGCTGTGCCTTACCATGCTGGGTCTTCCTTCCCTCTGTGCCTTCCCTCTGTGCTTTGCCTTCCCTCCATGCCTTCCTTCCATGCTGTGCCTTCCTTCCATGCTGTGCCTTCCCTCCATGCTGTGCCTTCCCTCCATGCCCTCCGTGCTATGCCTTACCTCTGTGTTGTTCCTTCCTTCTCTCTGTATCTTCCCTCCATGCTGTGTCTCCCTGTCTTCCTTCCATGCTGTGCCTTCCCTCCATGCTTTGCTGCTTATCTCCCCACCTTCACTCCGTGCTGCTAGACTCCCCGCCTTCTCTCCCTGTCCTTCGAGCTGTTCTTGTCTCCCTGCCCCCTCCCTCCGTGCTGTGCCGCTCTTGTCTCCCTGTCCCTTCATCCCTTCCCTTCATGCTGTTCTGCTCTTCAGCCCAGCCAAGCCAGAATGCCTGTACTCCCTCGCTTACTGCCGATGTCGGGCCCAGATCGCGGTCTACCGGGAACATTACCTGCGATCTACTGCTAGACCAGAATCGATGTCCTGGGCACCCCTGGTCTTAGGGGTATATTTATCAAAGAGTGAAGTAAGAGATCACCACAGTTCACTAGTGTGATATTCGGCCACTCTCCATTCATTTCTATGGGATTTTTAAAAGAGTATTTATCAATGGGCGAAAGTGAAAGTTCACCCTTTGATAAATATGCCTTTAAAAATCCCATAGAAATGAATGGAGAGTGGCAGAATTTCACACTAGTGGACTCTGGTGATCGCTAACTTTTTGATAAATATACCCCTAAGGTTCCTACAACATTCACACATACTATGGTCAATGTAATTAGGATTACAATGTAATTCTCCTACCACACACCTGTAGTTCACCAATCCTGCAAGCTGGTGGTGCGTTCCTTCCGTTGACCCGGCCTCGTCCCTTAGCAACCAATGTGTAAAAGAAACGGAGCCGCACACAGACCGATTAGTGCAGTCGGGGATTATCCCCTTTTATTCAGCCACCAAACATCGTTTCGGGGGGGAACACCCACCCTTCATCAGGATACAATTATTTGTGCAGTCACCCATTTAAACCCAATCTTCCCACGCCTTCTTTTCCCATCA
Organism: Xenopus laevis; assembly: GCF_017654675.1. Classification (NCBI taxonomy): domain Eukaryota; kingdom Metazoa; phylum Chordata; class Amphibia; order Anura; family Pipidae; genus Xenopus; species Xenopus laevis. The sequence continues at coordinate 114,732,437 of NC_054385.1, read as the reverse complement.
TGCAATTTGCCATAAAAATTAAAATTAATTAAAATTAATTAAAATTAATTTTTATGGCAAATTGCATGATGGGAAAAGAAGGCGTGGGAAGATTGGGTTTAAATGGGTGACTGCATTTGGTGGCTGAATAAAAGGGGATAATCCCCGACTGCACTAATCGGTGTGTGTGCGGATCCGTTTCTTTTACACATTCAATGTAATTAGTAGAGATGGCGCGAACTGTTCGCCGGCGAACTTGTTCGCGCGAACATCGGGTGTTCGCGCTCGCCGGAAGTTCGCGAACGTCGCGCGACGTTCGCCATTTTGGGTTCGCCATTGTTGGCGCTTTTTTTTGCCCTCTCACCCCAGACCAGCAGGTACATGGCAGCCAATCAGGAAGCTCTCCCCTGGACCACTCCCCTTCCCTATAAAAACCGAAGCCCTGCAGCGTTTTTTCACTCTGCCTGTGTGTGCTGAAGAGATAGTGTAGGGAGAGAGCTGCTGCCTGTTAGTGATTTCAGGGACAGTTGAAAGTTTGCTGGCTAGTAATCGTTTTGATACTGCTCTGTTATTGGAGGGACAGAAGTCTGCAGGGGTTTGAGGGACATTTAAGCTTAGGTAGCTTTGCTGGCTAGTAATCTACCTTCTACTGCAGTGCTCTGTATGTAGCTGCAGTGGGCAGCTGTCCTGCTTCTGATCTCATCTGCTGACTGCTGCAATAACAGTAGTCCTTGTAAGGACTGCTTTTATTTATTTTTTTGTTGTTTTACTACTACTACTACTACTACTATAAGAGCCCAGTGCTATTAGTCTAGCAGTGTTGGGGAGTGGGACTGGTGTGCTAATCTGCTGCTCCTAGTAGTTCAGCAGCACCAACTTTAATTTTTTTTTTTTAATATTCATTTTTTTTTTATTTTACTTTTTTTTATTTTACTACCGCTGTAGTAGTGTATAAGTTGACCTTTTAGGCATTATTTGCCCTGTAGGCATTTTTTGCCCAGTGTGTTATTCAACCAACTGCCATCTAGCTGTGTGACCTTGTTCACATTCTGTCTAAATATCCATAATATTACCGTCTCCAGAAAAAACACCGGAGTGACTTTTTTCAAGCAGCATTCATATATTTTACGTAATCCGTATCCACCGCTGTAGTAGTGTATACGTTGATCTTGTGGGCAGTATTTGCACAGTGTTTTCTTCAAACCGCCATCTAGCTGTGTGAGCTTGTTCACATTTTGTCTAAATATTGATAATATTATCGTCTCTAGAAAAACCACTTGAGTTACTTTTTTTCAAGCAGCATTCATATATTTTACGTAATCCGTATCCACCGCTGTAGTAGTGTATACGTTGACCTTGTAGGCATTATTTGCACAGTGTTTTCTTCAAACCGCCATCTAGCTGTGTGAGCTTGTTCACATTTTGTCTAAATATTGATAATATTATCGTCTCTAGAAAAACCACTTGAGTTACTTTTTTTCAAGCAGCATTCATATATTTTACGTAATCCGTATCCACCGCTGTAGTAGTGTATACGTTGACCTTGTAGGCATTGTTTGCCCAGTTTTTTTGGCCGCAGCCACTGAAGCACAGAGGCCAGAAAAAATATGCCATATAAATGCTGAAAATAGTCATTTTTTGCCATACGTTGACTCAACGTATATGGCAAGAAATTACTATTTTCAGCATTTATATGGCATATTTTTTCTGGCAACTGTGCTTCAGTGGCTGCGACCAAAAAAACTGGGCAAACAATGCCTACAAGGTCAACGTATGGCAAAAAATGACTATTTTCAGCATTTATATGGCATATTTTTTCTGGCAACTGTGCTTCAGTGGCTGCAACCAAAAAAACTGGGCAAACAATGTCTACAAGGTCAACGTATGGCGAAAAATTACTATTTTCAGCATTTATATGGCATATTTTTTCTGGCAACTGTGCTTCAGTGGCTGCGTCCAAAAAAACTGGGCAAACAATGCCTACAAGGTCAAGTATGGCAGTTGTTTAAAGAGAACAGTAGATTACTAGCCAGCAAAGCTACCTAAGCTAAAATGTCCCTCAAATCCCTGCAGACTTCTGTCCCTCCAATACAGAGCAGTATCAAGCAGATTACTAGCCAGCAAACTTACTATCATCTGTCCCTGAAATCACTAACAGCTCTCCCCCTACACTATCTCTTCCAAGCACACACAGGCAGATTTTTCAGATACATTTTTGCCCTTGATCCCCCTCTGGCATGCCACTGTCCAGGTCGTTGCACCCTTTAAACAACTTTAAAATCATTTTTCTGGCCAGAAATGTCTTTTTTAGATGTTAAAGTTCGCCTTCCCATTGAAGTCTATGGGGTTCGCGAACCGTTCGCGAACCGCTCGCATTTTTGCGCAAGTTCGCGAATATGTTCGCGAACTTTTTTTCCGACGTTCGCTACATCCCTAGTAATTAGGAGCCATTTAACCTGCTAGTAAATTTTTGGAATATGGAAAGAAACCAGAGTACTCAGATGAAACCAACACAGACATGGGAAGAATATGAAAAGTCCTTGCACACAGTATCTAGGCCAGAATCAAACCTATGACCCCAGTAATGCAAAGCATAAATTCTATTCATCAATAGTATATGCTTTACATATAAATATACATATATGTGTATATAGTCAATGATCAGAGTCTGATAAATTTTTTTTTTTACAGAATGTAAAACATACCACTGTAATGCTTTTGAGATGTTATCATCTCAGTACTATCTTAACTCTCAAGATGGAGGTTATGTGTATCTCTTGAGGACCCACAACCATTAGGGGAAGGATTGAAGCTACTGCTTTTTTTACAGCAACCCTCTATAAATTGAATGGCTTCTGAAGTACTTTAAACAATACCACAATCACAGTCGATCACATACCTTGCATTATGTTTTATTTGTTTTAAGAATGATGTACTTCAGACAGTAAGTTTATTATACGCTATTTAAAACAGGAGGGTTAATTGCAAGGGGGATATAAAGATAAGCCATAATATAAAAATCTCATAATAAATTAATTGATAGAACACATTTAGAGAGAGAGAGATGGGTTTCAGAGACAGAATATTTATTAGACTTATTTTTAGGTTTTCTTGCTGCAGTCTCAAGATTTAAGGGAATTAAAGCACAATTAAGCAAGGGCATTTTTTTTTTTTAGAAATAAATAGACACATAAGTCCATATCATAATATCAAACAATACATACAGTAGGTTTTAGGCATGTAGGCGACCAAGATGTTTCTTATATTGTAAGGTAATGAAACCAGATCCTCTTAAAATGTTTCACTACAAATTTTCAGATTGATAACCTAACATTTAGGTAACAACATTTTTAAGTAGAGGGATGAAAAGAAAATCATATCCCCAATTTCTAATTCATCTTTGTCATGACTAGATCTGTTTGGGTTTCAAATACAAGAAGCAAATGAAACTTCACAACTATAGAATCCTCACCTCTCAACACTGGCAGGTTATTTAACTTCAAATAAAATACTATTCCCTAAAAAAAAAAAAACATTATATCATACCTAAAAAAACCTCTACACGCACGAGTTTTCCATGTTTCCAATAGTATATAAGAAATTATCCAGAGAAGGTTACACGTCTTTAAATACATATCTTTGTATCTAATATTAGGTGACCTTTTTAATCAAATTTGAGATAATCTAAACTAACAGTATACCTTATATACTGGAGTATAAACCGTCCCGAGTATAAGCCGAGGTACCTAATTTTACCTCCAAAAACTGGGAAAGCTTATTGACTCGAGTATAAGCCTAGCTTCTGGTAAGTTTCAATCAAAAAATTGAGGGTTTCTGCTCCCATTGAGTGCCAGCGTCTCGTTTTGGATGCCGACTATTCTTAGACGCCGTTGACCGTTTTTCAGCATATTTTGGGGGCTGAAAAACTCGGCTTATACTCGAGTATATACGGTAATCAAAATACATTATGCAGCATGAAAGATAAGTATGGATCCATATAAAAACCATATGAATTTATATCATAAGAAACTGATCAATAGAGTTTTCCTAATACCAGTTTCATTTTTTATCCTTTTTGTTATCAATATGATTGTTTTTTTTATCTGTTGCCTTGCTAAATTTAGTTTCTGCTATATGTCCCTTGTTTGCTCTTATGTAGGCCAAGACAGAACCAAAGCAGCAGCAGTGGATTCATTCTCCAGGGTTTTTCAGATTATCCAGACATACAGATTCCATTGTTCTGCCTGTTTCTTCTGATCTATCTGCTTACTTTACTGGTGAATGTACTTATCCTAATAGTGATTTACCAGGCTTCCTTATTGCATATTCCTATGTATTTTTTTTTGTGCAATCTTGCATTTATAGATATTTGCACTTCTTCTGTTTCTCAGCCTAAACTTCTTTCTATGCTCTCAAGAGGAGACAATACAATTTCTTTTGTTGCTTGTATGACCCAGCTACACTTCTTTCTCTCTTTGGCTTGCGCTGAATTTGTCTCATTGACTGTCATGGCATTTGACCGCTATGTCGCTATTTGTTACCCTTTGAGGTATTTGATTGTGATAAACAGAAGCGTCTGTGTTTTATTGGCTATCACTTCCTGGATATTTAGTTTTTCAGTAACATTGATACACACTTTGCTCATATCCCATTTACCTTTCTGCAGATCTTGGGCAATAGACCATTTCTTTTGTGATCCTTCCTTATTATTAGACCTGTCTTGTGCAAACACTTTCTTCATTGAGAAGTTGACATATGTTCTGGACTCAGTTATTGGACTTCCTGCCTTTGCACTAACAGTAGCCTCTTATACCTACATTATATCCACTATTGGGAAGCTCCGTTCCACTGTAGGAAGGAAGAAAGCTTTCTCTACTTTTACCTCCCGCATTACTGTGGTCATTCTCTTCTATGGCACAACACTGATTACTTATATGATGCCTATATCACAGTATTCATCCACTATATCAAAGCCATTTTCTTTTCTCTACACTGCCCTGATGCCCTTAATTAACCCTTTTATATACACTTTACGAAACAAAGATATTAAACAACATATTGCAAGCAAAATAGAAATTAATAGGAATAATACAATTGGTAGGTGCAGTGCTGGAGCAAAAATGGATGCAAATGTGTGCCTGTAAAACACCATTCACAGCACTGCTGAACTGGCTGAAGGCTATATTACAAATAGTGGTGGTAAATGGAACATTTTTCTAATTATTGTAAGTGAAGCACCACAGGGATCTGTCCATGGCCCTTTCCTTTGTAACTTGTTTATTAATGACCATGGCTACTGTAGATACTGTCTCTTTTCTCTGAAAATACTATACTAAACTAAAAGTCTCATGCAGAATGCAGCTACTTGGAGAGATGTTTGACTAAATTGGAGAGCTAGGCAGCAAATTGGCAAATACTGTAAGGATTAAGTTTGATAAAACCAAGGGTGTGAAAGATATACACTAATGGGCAGTGTATTGGGGGCCTAATTTATTGAGAAGGTTTGGAATATTTTTGTGGATAAACTTTGTAACTCAAGGCAGCGTCATATAGTGTAATTAAATCAAATAATGTCTTACACAAAAAAGGCATTAGCTCAAGGTATGAAACCTCATAGATCATTGGTATGGCTTCACTTGAGTATGCAGTTAGTTTTGAGATCTAGTGCTTAAAAAGTATATTAATAAGCATGAGAGTGCAGAGTTATGCAACTAAACTGGTAAAAGGAATGGAAGAATTAAACTATGAGAAAAAGGTTGTGGTTGTTTCCTCTGGAGAAAAAGCACCTGCAAGGCAACCCTCTTTACGATACATTAAAGAACTGTAACGGTTGGCATCCAAAACCCAGAACCGATGGCAAGCACCCTGGTCTCGGCTTGTGGTTCTGCCTGTAGCAGCCGCCTTTGGCCTCGGGAGGAGCCCTCAGCTACTCAGATGCCACCAGGTCTTATAACGAGAGGTGCAAGGTGAAGGGGCACAACTGTAAAGCAAAAGTCTTTGGGCAGAAGGTCACGGTACAATGCGTTAGACAGAATCGTAGTCAGATCAGGCCGGGTCGAGGCAGGCAGAGTACAAACGAAGTCAGGCAGGCAAGGATCAAAACCGGGCGATCAATTGGAAGGGATTTAGCAGAATCGGAGTCAGATAACAGGCAAGGATCAGGTTTCAGAAATCAGGATAGTCGAATAGCCAGGCAGGGGTCACAATAGGAATCAAACAGGATCAGAATATAGATAGCTCAAAGCTCAAGCACCACAAGATTAAACCTATAACGGGCAATGACTAGAAGCCCAAATGAACCTTTTATAGCGTTTCATTTTCGCACCATTGCGCGCCTTTGCACGCCATATCTAGAACGAGACACGGGTGCGTGTGCCCTAAGGAGCTGCAATGGCGGCTGAAGAGGAGCGACGCAGCGGGCGTCTCCGCCCCACCACTGGACCACCAGGGCAAGTAGATTTTATTACCAGAACATGGGGGATCTTTTTTCCAATAAAAAGTATCAACACACCAGAGGCCACCCTTTACACTACAAGAATATGACTTTTATTTGAAGCAGCATAGGTTGTTTTTCATGGTAAGGTTGTGAAACGCGTTGATATGATGGCAGATTCTATTTGTAGGGGTCCATAGGGATAACTTCCCCTATGTTTTGGAAAGCCCAAACTGGTTGGAAATCCGTGCTGGTTGTAATTTAGAGATGGTAGAGGGAATGTTTTCCTTTCCAAGTTAAAGGAATTGTTCAGTGTAAAAATAAAAACTGTGTAAATAGGTAGGCTATGCAAAATAAAAAAATGTTTCTAATATAGTCAGTTAGCCAAAAATGTAATCTATAAAGGCTGGAGTGACTGGATGTCTAACACAATTGCCAGAATCCTGTAAACATTAGTTTACAGGATTTTCCTGGAGGTTCCACTGGAGGTGATCGCAAGGGGTGTCAGTGTGTGATATACTCTATTACTGAATGTGCATTGACTGCTTACCTCAGAGAAACCTGTACTGTGTGAGTACCCTGTGACTGTTAATAAATTGTTATTTTAGTTAAGGACTCTTGGCATAAAAAAACGTGTTTTGAGCAGCTGAGAAGTATAGTTTTACAAAACATCTCCTTTCTGCCACACATAAATGCGAGGGCCCAGCTAAGACTGAGGGTCTGATGTAACCAGTGCTCTATACTACTTGATTGTATATAGACAGTCCATTGATGATTATATGCAATGGTTTTAAATTGAATTGCTTTTAATAAAAAATATCAAAACCAAATCTGCATAAAATATCACTACCTAGTTTTTGCATATTTATTTCAAATGATGAATCATTTACTACTTTTTATCAAAAATGTGCATTTATAGAGAAGAATTACAGTAGAGCCCCCAGTTTATGTTTTCAAGCATTTTGACTTGAGCAATCTTGAAGGAAACCCAATGTGAGTTAAAGGAACAGTAACACTAAAAAATGAAAGTGTTTTACAGGAATGACAATACAATGTACTGTTGTTCTATGCTGGTAAAACTGGTGTGTTTGCTTCAGAAACACAATTATAGTTTATATAAACAAGCTGCTTTGTAGCCATGGGGGCAGCCATTCAAGCACAGGATACACAGTAGATAACAGATAAGTGCAGAAGAATCCCATTGTATACTACAGAGCTTATCTGTGACCTCTTGTGTATCCTGTGCCTTTTCTCTTTTTTTCAACTTTGAATAGATCCCCCGATGGCTACACAACAGCTTGTTTATATAAACTATAATAATGTTTCTGAAGCAAACACAGAAGTACCAGTGCAGGTCAACAGTACATTAAGGTGATAAATAATCAAGCTCCTAATTTATCTCAGTATATCTAAGATAAAACTCCGAATTCCTGAATGGACCTTATTTATCATTCAAAAAAATAGGTTTGGGCAAACTTCGGACCTTTGCCCGAAAAGTCCAAAGTTTTCGGACTTTTCCTCAAAAAACACAATTTTTTTTCGGAGTTCGGGAGTTTGGCCCAAAATCCCCGAAATCATCGGATATCGATACTGACAGCAGTGCAGACACTGGGACTAATTAGTCCCCAATGACTAATACAGGAACCCGAGAGCTTTGAGATGCCGGGTTTTTCGGATTCTGTGTTTTCATACCATTGGACTTTAATAAATCCAAAAAATCCAGATTTTTTTTAAAGTCCGAAAAATCCAAATTCTGATTTTGGGTATTTGGAGCTTAATAAATAAACCCCTATATGTTCATTACTTTAAAACACTTTAATTTTTTGGTGTTACTTGAGTAATCAGTCCCTACTTTTTATATTGCTTTCAGCCTTTAATAAGGATTAGCTTATCATTACTTGAATTTTTTGGTGTTACTGTTACTTTAAGGAACTCATGCAAGGTTTTTGGGAAAAAAACTGAAAGTAGAGAGCAATCATAAATCGGTCCCTACTTTTTATATTGCTTTCAGCCTTTTATAAGG